>NC_141136.1:184291050-184891050 GCF_053477565.2 Lygodium microphyllum | reverse complement strand
TCTGATAACATTCCCCACAAGCGACCAAGTCCTGTCTCATTATTGATAGCAATATCCAAACTAGAACCACAGTTGAAGAAAATGTCTTCTTCATAAGCAAGGTTTGCCATTGAATCCGCAAATTGATTCCAATAACGTGGAATCAGCTAAAGAGACACTCTCTCAAACTCCTCAAGTAGGGTCATGGCAATTCAATGATACATCCAAAGGATGGGATTCCGCATTGTCTATGTCCCATCTAGCTGATTCAAGATCAACTGGGAATCCCCTTTTACTAACAACTGTCGAATACCACCTTGCTTGGCAATATGCAGTCCCATAATCAAGGCTTTATAGTCCGCCATGTTGTTAGTGAATCCTACCCCGAGATAAGCAGCTAACTTCATCGTAACTCTATGTTGGGGATCTCGGATTACTACTCCAACACTCCCTTTTTTAGTAGGGCCCCTGGACACTCCGTCAAAATATAATGTGTACGTCCACAATGGGTTTACACAGCCTACCATCAGGAACTCCTCTATTCGAAATTATGATAGTCAAAATTTAGCATGTTTAGAGGATGAACTCAAGACTCCATCCCACCTTCTTCATTAAACTCAACAGGGATACTTGTCAACACTCGTAAGCAGTGATGGTAGAAGACTTTGATCTCCCACACAAAGGTTCCATCTTCTTGCTCAATCACTTTATATCCTTTGCTCCACAAAATAAGTTTCCCCTGATGGTATCTCTGCTCTAGATATGGATACTTCAAATAAGGAATTAACCGCCCCATCAACTAGCTTTAAGCTCTTTTGCAGGTCTCAAATCAGCCCCATCATGGACCTACAATGCATTTCTCTGTGTTAGCATACTTAGAAATAATAAGGTTTAATCTTATTAATATTAACCTTATTTTTAAATTCTACTCCCTGCAGATTAGCTAGTAGAGCCGTAGACCTATTTTTTCCTATTCTAACAATCTTGTAGGGGCCATCCCATCTAGGTTCCAGCTTCCCTGGAAACAGCTCCCTACGGGCATCATAGTACAGAAATAATTGCCCGTTTTTAAAGGTATACTTCTTTACTTTAAGGTCATGCAACTGCTTCATCCGATGTTTAGCTACCTCCTGGTGTAATAAGCTCTGCAATTTCAATTCATCCAGGTCGGCTATGGTCGTGAAACATTCAAAGAGTGTATCCTCAGCTCCAAAAGAGTGGTTAATTGCAAAACGTATGGTTGGTAACTCGATTTGGAGGGGTGACACACGCTCTTTCCCAATAAACTAATTTAAATGGAGTATGGCCGGTAGCTTGCTTGAACGTTGTATTGTACGCCCATACTGCTACATACAACTTCTTGTCCCAGTCTCGTTTCTTCTTAGAGATGATTTTAGACAAGATACCCACAAGCTGCTTATTAGTACTTTTGACTTGCCCGTTGGCTTGCAAATTATAAGGGGTCGTTTTGTTATACTTGATTTGCCAAGCTTTAGTCAGGCTTTTGATCACTTTATTCAAAAATTGGGTTCCACAATCCGACACTAGTTCCTTCGGTGGACCGAAAGGCAGATAATCTACTCTAAAAGGAAACTTGCAGTCTCTTTTGCATAGTCCTGTGTAATATTTCCGCATACCCCGTACGCAAATATTAACTTGCCGCACGCCGTGTACACCTTGTGCAAGAGTATTCCCCTACTTCGTGATTATTGGTAACCTAATCCACACCCTGCACGCTCGAAAATGAGGTCCCACGTCGAGAATTAAAGGCCGGGGTTGAGGACCGAAAAACCGCAAGGGAACGACCGCTTGGGAAGGGTAATAGGATAAATTAAGGCAAATTTTTTTACTATTATCCCTTCCCCCAGTCGATGCATGGCTGGAGGAGAGGGAGTGTGGAGGGGGGATGGCCAAGTGAGGGACTGCATGAGGGGAGTCCTCCACGTGTGTGAAGGCCCTCTTCCCCACCCCCATGCCTATATAAACACCCCCATCAAGGGGGTGTGCTAGAGGGGGAGAGAGGGAGAAGCTGTGGGAGGGAGAGAGCTAGAGGAGGAAGAGGTCGTTGTGCCGACGTGAAGGGAGGAAGGGCCACCATCGTTCAGGAGCCGCCGCGCTGCCGCCAGCTGTCATAACCACCGCCAGTCCAGTCCGCCAGTCGCTGCCGCCCTGTCCGCCGGCCAGCTCAAGCTGCCCCGCCACGTGGATCACGACCCCCCCCCCCCCCCACGTGTTTCTGTTGAAGCTACAGAAGCTTCTTAGAAGCTTCTTTAGAAGCTTCTAAGGAGGGGCCTCCTTAAGGCCCCTTCCCACCCCATTTCCAAGAAGATCTCTTCATACCCTTCCCGGGACTTTGAAGAGGGGACGGTGAAGCCATAAAGACCCCCGCAAGACCCATCGAAAAGGCTTTCGCAAGAATATTTTAAAGCCGCAAGCCGTCCGAGATTAAATTCCGTGCCGATTCGAGTTTTCTTGAAAGACTCCTAAAGCCTTTGCCGCAAGCACCATCCCGAAAAGGAAATCTCCCGCATACAAGGATAAAGGCAGAGGTCGGAAGACCGCATTCCGAGGGCCGTCACTCCGTAGACCACAAAGGCAAAACGGAAGTCGAATTTACGACTACGATGGCCCCAAAAAGATCACAAGGTGCGACCGCGGAAGGCTCATCTCCGAATGTACAAGTGGACATCTCCCCGAGCCCACAAGTCCAGGTTCTTTCCAGTTATTCTCGCATGATTGGACGCGCTTAGCTCATAGAGGAAATTGCATTTTTATGTTTAATTTTAATGCATACAGAAATTGGAAAGAAATACATGTGATAAAGCATCTCTTGAACATTAGGCAAGATTGAAAAATATCATGAATTTGAACGAGTTATCCACCTTAGAAGGCTAGTGGCATGTAGTTTTTTGGTGCATTATCAAAGTAATGAGTCTAAAATTAGGCAAAGAAATGGAATTTATAAATGCATTCTCTTTCGTCCTAGACATGGTAGGAATAAGTGTGTGCCGCACATTAGGCAACATACTTCTCGCAATGATTTCATAGGAAAAGGTTAGCACCATAAGGTATTATCCGGAAAGAAATAATAGAATACTAAAATGAACGTATGGTCTTGCAAATAGCATGTAAGATGGAATAAGTTAACACTAGCTTTGTATAAGTTTCATTAACTACTTCGTAGATAGGAGAATGTTGCATATTGCATAGTCATCATGCGATAACGTCATTCATTAGAAACCGCATTTAGGAAAGATTGCATGGTTCGTCAAAGCATAGGATTCGAAAGTATAGACTACAAAGTAGTAGGCATGATTAATTGGTAAATCCTAGCAGGACCTAGGAAAGTTAGCGTACAAATTGGCAAGCATTTTACCTTACCAAGGAAAGATAAAGTTATCATGAACCATGTGATACGTAGAGGCAATCAATCGCATGTTTACGCGTATTGGTGGAATTGTATCTATTGCTCTCCATTAGATCTAGTTTATTACCTTTAGAAGGATCATCCTCGTCGCAAGATAGGTATAATTGAAGTGACTAAGTAACCTAAACCACAAGGGACTCATAGGGGTATGGCTCCGTCGGTATGATAGGTATTCCAAATGCTAACTAGGATTTAGTGCAATAATAATTCGACCTAGCTTTAGACAAAAACCGTGAATCTAAAGATCCTACACACGTTCACAAAATGCCGAAGCAATTGGATGTTCATGTATGAAATGATCTAAGGTTTTATCCTAAGGATCATGATGAAACTCCGACGGAGTTGCATATTTCTAGAACCATGGGTCAACCTAATTAGGAATGATTTGGAGGATACCCTAAAACCCTGTTACTCGGCTAGGGTAAATTCCGTGAACGGAAAACACTAAGCAATGGAATGATCCCGTGGAATTAGATGCAATACATGTGCAAAAAGCTCTGTTAGATATGATCAATGCCCCACCCTCATTAGGTGCTACCAATGATCCATGGTGCTCAAAGTTGTAAGGCCCCCATTATGAGGAGAAGCCAAATGTGAGCCCGGACATTGGTTGAGTCCTGACTTGTATATCAGATGAGGTCTATGTGACCGGATGGCAAAAAGGTGACTGTTGTGGGTCTAATCTTTGGGTTAGACGGAGTGGTTAAGCTGGTAGCAACTCGAGGCACATTGCATTGAGTTGCGTGGTAAGGGAGTTAAAAGGGGCCCCTATTGTGGGGTCCGGGGGCCGCGGAAGCGGCCCCTGGCTGGGGGGTCCCAGGGGGGCCAGCGGCCCCCCTGGCGGGGGTCCGGGGGCAGCGCCCCCGGCCCGATGGTAAAGGGAATATTCCCTGGAATATTCCCTGGCCGACTAGTGGAGGCTCATATGGTAGGTCGGTCAGCAGGCCGACCTAACGACCTTCGCGGGCTATAAAAGCTAAACCCCTTCGCAGCCATCTTACACTCATCTTTCACCCAGACAGAGTTGTTGTTCCAGCTAGCCTTAAGCTCTTCACCTATCTTCTGTCTAGATCGCCATCTAAGCTTCACACAGTGGAAGCGCACGGGTGGACAGAGCCATCTTTGTATCAGTTGTTTGGAGTTAAAGAATTTTACTGATTCTTCTCTTTTCTGTTGTGTACTCTCTATCTCTTTCTCAGATTCTGTTCGCTGCGCCGTGTAATATTTTACATGGTATCAGAGCCCAGGGGGCTCTAGAGATCGGAGAGCGTGCAAGAGGCAAAGGCTTCAACAGCAAAGAGAAACGATGTCGACTCCGGGAAGCAGTTCTGGCGCATCAGGAAGCGGTGCAGGAGGTGGTGCTGCTGTACCGGCTATTCAAACACTGAGGATTCGTCCACCAACCTTCAGCGAAGGCAAGTTAGATGGTACAAACTACACCTTGTGGAAGTTCAAAATTACTACTATCCTTGATTCTTATGAGCTTCTGGAGACTGTGCTGGGGACTGACGCAGAACCACAGCCTACCCCCGACCCATCAAATCCTAGTGTGATGATTCCTCCGAATGCAGATCTTCTACGAGCTTGGAAACGAAGGAATGCAGATGCATTGTGTGCCTTAGTTACAAGCTGTTCTGACAGTGTTTTGACTCTGATTCAGCATACAACCAAAGCGTCAGAGGCTTGGAATGTACTAAGGAGTCAGTATGAAACACGAAACCAAACAAGGATTCAAAACTTGGAGAATCAACTAGCAGCGGAGAAGTTTGCTGAAGGAGAGACGGTTGAAGCATTCATCACTCGGATTAAGAATCTGCGCGACCAGATGGCTGGCGCTGGGATACAAAAGACTAGCGAAGAGCTAGCTCGGAGGTGTCTTCGGATTTGTCCACAAAAGTTTGATGGACTAGTAACTGCCCTTAATACTCAGGTGAGACCTCAAGCTTTGACTTTTGAGGAGTTTTGTGCATTATTAATGGAGGAGGAGTTGAGGCTGAAAGCCCGAGAAGGAAGCAACAATGGAGATGCTGCATTCTCTGCCAATGCAAAAGGCAAAGGTGTTTCCTCCACCAAAAATGATGGTGACAAAAAGAAAAAGGGCGGCAAGAAGAGGTTTCAAGGAGAGTGCTTCTACTGTAAGAAGAAAGGACATGCAATTGCAGATTGTCGTGTCAAGAAGGCAGATGAAAAGAATGGTACCCTTAAAACTAAAGGGAAAGAGACAGCCAATACGGCTGAAGCAGAGTTGGAATTATTCATGGCGACCATTGAGGAAGTGTGCTCCTCGGCGCAAGAAGAATCTACCACTGACTCTTGGGTGTTGGATAGTGGGGCCTCCCGTCACATGACCAACAAGAAAGGTCTATACAGTTCTATGCAGCCTCTACAAGAATCCATCACTGTGACGGTTGGAAATGATGCTAAATGCCCTGCTGCGGGCACAGGTACTATTTCTTTTGTTGCTGCAAATGGTGAAGTAAAAAAGCTTTCAAATGTGTTGTATGTTCCCGAAATCAGGAGAAATCTCTTATCAGTTGCTGCCATAACTGATCTTGGTCATGAAGTGAGGTTCAAGAAGACAGGTGCAGAAATTATTGATAGTGCTGGCACAATTGTTGGCAAAGGAGAAAGAAGGAACAACCTGTATGAGCTAAGTGCTCTTACAGCCACCGCTGGAGTGGGCACAAGTAAGCTTTGGCATGAAAGGTTTGGACACATCGGATTTGCAGTATTGAAGGAGATGCAAAAGCAAGGTATGGTTGCTCACCTACCTACAATAACTGAATTGAAGGAACCATGTGAAGCTTGTATGATGGGCAAGCAACAGAGAAAGGCATTTCCACAAGAAAGCAAGAATAGAGCACATGCTCCTCTAGAGTTGGTGCATGCTGACTTGTGTGGTAAGATGCCTACACAGGCCTTGGGGGGATCTTCTTATTTTATGTTGATTGTCGATGACTACAGTAGGAAGATGTGGGTGTACTTCCTTCGTGATAAGGCTCAAGCTTTTGGTAAGTTTAAAGAATGGCTAATACTTGTTGAGAATGAAACAGGGAAAAGTGTGAAGAAATTTAGAACAGATGGTGGTGGTGAGTTCAACTCAAAGGAGTTTGAAGGCTTTTGCAAGAGCAAAGGGATCAAGCGTCAATTGACGACGCCTCACACACCTCAGCAGAATGGTGTTGTGGAACGCAGGAATCGTACCATTGTGGAGATGGCAAGATGCATGCTAAAGGGCAAGGGATTGCCTAACCATTTTTGGGCTGAAGCTGTTAATACTGCAGTCTACATTCTAAATCGGAGCTACACAAAGGCTCTCAAGGGAAAAACACCTCATGAGGCTTACACTGGTAAGAAACCATCTGTTTCACATTTCAGAATTTTTGGATGTGAATGTTATGCACATGTTCCAGATGAGAAGAGAAACAAGTTACAACCAAAAAGCAGAAAATGTATCTTCTTGGGTTATAGTGATGAGCAGAAGGCTTACAAGTTATATGACCAAGAGGCAAAGAAGATCATCGCGAGCCGTGATGTGGTGTTCAAGGAGGAGCCGCATACAGTGGAGGAGGAGAAGGCAAGGTCTTCCACTTTATCATCAAGCGAAGAAGTAGTCCACTATGAACCTGTCCCGAGAGCTATCCCTATCCTTAAGGAGGAGGAAGCATCATCTTCAGATGATGAGGAAAAAGTTCACCAACCTGACATCACCCCACCGGAAAAGCCATTGCCGCGCTGGGTGAAGCAGCTCTATGACCACAATAATCCTATGCCTGCATCTGTTGAGGAGAAGGCAGACGGACCAAGGAGGTCTCAGAGAATAGAGGAGCAAAGGAGGGCTTCTGCTCACATAGTCAACATGGCCTTGATGGTTGAGATTATGAGAGAAGTAAAGGAGCCAACTGACTTAGAAGAAGCACTTGCAGATCCATCATGGAAGGCTGCTATGCAGGCGGAGTATGACAGCATAATGAAGAATGACACTTGGGAGCTAGTGGATCGGCCAGCAAAGCGGAAGATTATTGGCACCAAGTGGATCTGGAAGGTAAAGTACAAGGCTGATGGTACCTTAGAAAAGTACAAAGCTAGACTGGTTGCCCAAGGATTTTCACAAGTTGAAGGGTTTGATTTTCAAGAGTCATTTGCCCCAACTGCCAGAATGACCACTATTCGCACGGTACTTGCAGTGGCTGCCCACAAGAAGTGGCCAGTGTACCAAATGGATGTTAAGTCAGCGTTCTTAAATGGTGACCTCAAGGAGGAGGTGTACGTGGCTCAGCCACCAGGGTTTGAGGCCCCCCATTCTGAGAACAAAGTGTGTAAACTGAAGAAGGCATTGTATGGGCTGAAACAAGCCCCCAGAGCATGGTACCAACGGATAGATAGGTTCTTTTTAAACCTAAACTTCAAAAGATGTGCCTCAGATGCTAACTTGTATGTTTACAGGGATGGTAAAAAGTCTGCAGTGATTGTCCTATATGTGGACGACCTTCTTATTACAGGTGACTATGAAGATATGATCAACCAAACTCGAAAGGCTTTGAGTTTTGAGTTTGAAATGACAGACTTGGGCTTGCTGCACTATTGTTTGGGGATTGAAGTCTGGCAAGAGCCAGGAAAGATCTTCATCTCTCAGAAGAAGTATGCATGGGAGATCTTGAAGGCATTTGGCATGACCGAGTGCAAGGAGATAGCTACACCTATGGAGGTGAATGTAAAGTTATCCGTTGAGGATACATCAGCACTAGCAGACATTGGGAGGTATAGGAGGTTGGTCGGCAGTCTAATCTACTTGTGTAACACCAGACCAGATATCAGTTTTGCTGTTGGTGTTTTGAGCAGGTTCTCAAACAAACCTCATGAGAGTCATTGGAAGGCTGGGATGCGGGTGCTCAGATACTTGAAGAAAACTCTTGACTATGGTATCACATACAGTTTCGGAACTTCTCTTGTGGGGAACTGTGACTCAGATTGGGCAGGAGACATTGATTCCAGGAAGTCAGTTTCTGGTTATTGTTTCTCTTTGGGTTCAGGAATTTTCTCTTGGATTAGTAAGAAGCAACCAACAGTGGCATTGTCTTCTACCGAAGCAGAGTACAAGGCAGCTTGTTTTGCTGCATGTGAGGCCGTATGGTTGAGAAGGATTCTATGGCATATGGGAGTGCAGGATGAAGAACCAACTGTGCTGAGATGTGACAATCAGAGTTGCATCGCCATTGCCAAAAATCCAGTGTTTCATGCACGCACCAAACATATAGAGATCCAGTATCACTATGTGCGTGATTTGATGGAGGATGGGATAGTGGAATTGGTCTACTGTCCAACAGAGGAGAATGGAGCAGATATCTTCACCAAAGCACTTACGAAGGATCTGCTTCAAGTTCATCTTCAGAGACTCGGCATTGGGCCGAGGAGATAGTTCACCTATAGGTGGACATTGAGGGGGGGTGTTAGATATGATCAATGCCCCACCCTCATTAGGTGCTACCAATGATCCATGGTGCTCAAAGTTGTAAGGCCCCCATTATGAGGAGAAGCCAAATGTGAGCCCGGACATTGGTTGAGTCCTGACTTGTATATCAGATGAGGTCTATGTGACCGGATGGCAAAAAGGTGACTGTTGTGGGTCTAATCTTTGGGTTAGACGGAGTGGTTAAGCTGGTAGCAACTCGAGGCACATTGCATTGAGTTGCGTGGTAAGGGAGTTAAAAGGGGCCCCTATTGTGGGGTCCGGGGGCCGCGGAAGCGGCCCCTGGCTGGGGGGTCCCAGGGGGGCCAGCGGCCCCCCTGGCGGGGGTCCGGGGGCAGCGCCCCCGGCCCGATGGTAAAGGGAATATTCCCTGGAATATTCCTTGGCCGACTAGTGGAGGCTCATATGGTAGGTCGGTCAGCAGGCCGACCTAACGACCTTCGCGGGCTATAAAAGCTAAACCCCTTCGCAGCCATCTTACACTCATCTTTCACCCAGACAGAGTTGTTGTTCCAGCTAGCCTTAAGCTCTTCACCTATCTTCTGTCTAGATCGCCATCTAAGCTTCACACAGTGGAAGCGCACGGGTGGACAGAGCCATCTTTGTATCAGTTGTTTGGAGTTAAAGAATTTTACTGATTCTTCTCTTTTCTGTTGTGTACTCTCTATCTCTTTCTCAGATTCTGTTCGCTGCGCCGTGTAATATTTTACAAGCTCCAACGTTGTATAGACTTGAGATTTGTCCACAAGAGAGTTTTGTCATCTCTCGAAATGAGGTTGGCAAGTTAATTTACAAGAGGATGAGTAATCATCCTGTTACTCACTTTTCTTGGGAAATAATTGCCAAGGAAAAGGAAAGTTAGGTATTTGCGAATGACCCGACAATAAACTAAAGCGACATGGTCACTGGATCCTGCCACAACAGGACCTTAAGCATTGGTAGGGTATGACCCTAACCCAAGAATGATAGGAATCTTGCCAAGTTGCAATTGATTTCCGGATCGAATGCGGGTTGCATTCGGAGGAAAGGAGTCACTCCTTAACAGTTTGCCAGCCAAACGACCATTGGAATTTGATTGTGCTTGTAACAGTTTAGAAAGCACTGTTTGCATTGTTTGCTCAATGAACTAAAGGAGGAAAACATATCTAAATACTTCAGGTTGAAGCCTGAAGGGAGAGGCAGCTTCAGTTACCCCCGACTACCTGCCTAACCCTAACCAAGGGGGTTGTTAACCGCGCCGGGAACATGGACCGAACCCCCCGTGAGAGGTCTCTCCGTTGAGTTCTGCTTGGAGCAGGAGGACGCTTGGGTGCCAGGGGGGGCTCTGGCTGTAAATCCCTCGCCTTCCGGGTCCTACACAAGAGACTAACGTGACTCGGGATTGGATCTCGAGGCCCGCATACTAGTCTACGGGCGGAAACTTGGATTAGTGATCCCTGGTGGATTACAGGATAGCCTTCGGGCGGATTATGAATACGCCTACGGGCGGGAAACTCCTTGTATTTCAAAGATAAAAGGATAAAATGATAATAAAGAAGTTGTTTGGCATTGTTTTCTTTATGTCCTGTGATAAGATTACGTGAAGGAACCGGTGCATAACAGGGTTAAGTCAAGGAAGCTGTTTGTATATGTCAAACTAATGTGGTAGGTAATTACATAACTAAAACAAACCGAGGAAAGTGCGGAGGATGGACCATGGGTCCGTCCTACGGATGGGTGGTCCCGGTTAGCCGGGAACTTTTCTCAAGGTCTTCAACGGACAGAGGATGATCGTCATCACCGAAACAAGTAAGGAGAATGATGACTTGGAGGTACCGATTACCCGATTCAGGCTGTTTTAGGGGAACGGAATGGGACTATGCCTTTTGGCAGAGAGGTCGAGCCTTGCATCCCTCTCGTTTCCCATTCTCCTTGAACCAAGTGCAGCATGAATCCGCTTCAGACCGGGCGTTCTACGTAAAGTAGTTCGATCAGGTCTGACGCTAGTCGCTGTTAGTAAATGACCAAACAATTCCAGTCGATCCTAGTGGGAACGGCCAGGACACTTCCGTTACATGGCAGACGCGGAAAGTCCTAGATTGCAAAACCCGCAACATTCCGTGGGAGTGCCGGGTGGAGTTTTCTAGACAACCTTTCCGATGGACTGCTAAGACGTGTCCTAGAGGTTTCTAGTGGACACGTTACAGTTGGTATCAGAGCCGACTTATAATGGAATTATTTTCATAAGATTTCATTAGAAGTGAAGTAAAGAATTTGTTCCTGTCCAAACATATTCTCATCCTCAATACTGTCTTGCAGAATTACGAGGCGTGGAATAAGTTTTTGGTGTTCCGGATCATGTTCATGACTGCAATGCATTCTCCGCATTATAGGCAGAGAATTGAAATGATGAACATCTTGGAGCAGATTTATAACCCATCACCTCTATATATAGAGCGAAGATGGACTGGGTCTTCAGGAATCTACTACATAGCTGCCCACCGGTTCGCTTATCTACAAACCAACCTGAAGAGGATCAAGTGGTTGGAAGATTTGAAAGTCGTGAAGCTGTTCATTTTTGTGGAAGCTCACGTGAATTCAACTTTGCATATTCGAGGTCGTAGAGTTGAATTAAACTCATATGTTTATGAGGAAGTAACCCGTGTAATTCAAGCTGATAGAATTAAGGTATTGGGCCGCCATGGGAAGTATGGTTTCCAGCGGAAAGGATATCCCGAACTTTCGATGAATTATCGATTCCTAAAGATACATGACCCAAAACCCTACTATTACACAGTTCCTGTAGACAAATCCAATACAATGTTGTTCTCCCCAAACTAAATGTAATGATTGGATTATCTTCACTCGAGATGTTGTATGAGGCTACGCCATATATATATAAATAAGGACTTCTTTTATCACTATCCGATTGTGCATCAAAGTTGTTGAAAAAAGTTAAGTAACTTCATGAGTTACGAAATAGTTGAACTAAGGGTAAGCTAATGTCAATTATTATATAATAATGTTAAGAAAACTTTTTACCCAGGCGCAACCCCAGGTACAGGTTCCAAATTCGCCCCCTACAGCAAGTACGACTGTGATCGAGGAGAAGAAGTTCCTCCTCAAACAGATTAAGCCACCCGAGTTTGACGGGAGAGGCAGATTCGTCCAGTCAGACGCTGAGATTTGGATTGAATCTATGGAGGACTACTTCGAAGCCGCTGGCACTGCACCTACCAATCAGGCCATGCTCGCCAAATTAAAACTCACTGGTGAAGCCAGACTATGGTGGAAACAATGGTGCAGGGATCAAGGGATTTCAGAGGGGTCCGTTACCTGGGAGAAGTTAAAGCAAGCCGTGCAAGGGAGATATTTGCCACCCGCATATCGTACTCAAAAAATGAATGAGTTCTATGAGCTAAAACAGTTAGGACTCACGCTTGACGCATACTACTCTAAGTTTGTCTCACTCTTGAAGTATGCACCACAAATGGACACGACACAGCAGGTGTCCAAATTTTGCGCAGGCTTAAATCCACCTGTAAATACCCGTCTCGAATCTATGAGACCATCAGATCTTCAGGATGCACTCATTCGAGCAGCACCTATAATTCAGGAAGTGCAAGCTAAACCAAGGAGTATTAAGAACTGGACTTATAGCAACCCAAGCAGAGGAGCATTCAGACCTCAGGTTAAGAGAGTTCAAGGCCACAATCAGGGACAAAGGAAGAAAGCAAGGACAAATAACATCAACAACTTTGTTCTTACTCACGGTAATGGCCGAAACATCCGATGTTTCCACTGCAATGAACTCGGTCACTTCAGAAGGGAATGTCCCAAGCTTAGCGAGGGACACCATCAAGGTGCTGGCCGCGGGCAGGGAGCCGCCACCCGTGGTAGAGGAAGAGCTGCCTGCATTACCACTAGGCAAAGATGTAATGCGGAAGAAGAGGAAGACCCGACTATGGAAGCGGAATTCGAAAGAGCAACAGTCCATGCCGCTTTACACAGGAAGGGCCCGAATCGCCAGTTCTCGGTAATTCAAACGCCGTCAGACTATCAAGGTAAAAGTTTCAAAACCTTGATTGATTGTGGCAGTACGCATTCCTTTATCTCACCAGCGTGTGCTAAGAGATTAGGAATAGCCACAGTAGAAGCACCTATCCTACTTGTGGAATTGGCAAACGGTCGTGAGGTAACTTGTGCTAGGCAAACTGCTAAGGAGGAGTTCTATCTGGGAGGGAAGAAAACCTCAGTCAAATTCAGAGTCATGAACTTAGGCATCCATGAGTGTCTACTCGGGATGGATTGGCTTAAGCCCAATGACGCCCACATCCACTGTAGAAAGGGTCAAGTTTCCTTTCGAAACTCTGACAGAGAGTTTGTTACGACTCAAGGTGAGGCAGGAGTGCCGAGAATCCAGCTAGCCAAGGTATCGCGGATCATAAAAGGGGTTAGGAAAGGATTACCTGTTTACTTGATCAAACTCAACAAGTTAGATCAAAACCAAGAGTCTCATGAGGGACCCTCTTGGCTAAAAGAATATGATGACGTATTCCCTGAGGAATTAACTGAACTTCCACCTCCAAGAGAAGTTGATCATGAAATAAGGCTAATACCTGGAGCTGCGCCAATTGCAAAGAGACCTTATAGAATGTCTATTCCGGAAGCTATTAAGTTGAAGGAACAACTCAAGCAACTGTTAGATTAGGGCTACATCCGGCCTAGCCATTCACCATGGGGAGCTCCAGTCCTATTCCAGAAAAAGAAAGATGGGACACTTCGACTATGTATTGATTACCGTGGGTTGAATCAATCAACAGTCAAGAACAAGTACCCTATTCCTAGAATAGATGAGCTTCTTGATCGCCTTCAAGGTGCAAAGATCTTCTCCAAAATTGATCTCAGGTCAGGCTACTATCAAATCAGGATCAAGGATGAGGACATTCCAAAAACGGCCTTCAATACAAGATATGGGCACTTTGAATTCTTGGTTATGTCATTCGGACTTACAAATGCACCTGCCACTTTCAATAGATTAATGCAGGATATTTTTAGACCATATCTTGATGATTTTGTGCTTGTCTTCTTCGACGACATTTTAGTCTATTCTAAACAGGAAGAAGATCATGAGGCCCAACTACGGATTGTGTTGGAGACAATGAGGTCTCATAAGCTGTATGCAAAAATGAAGAAGTGTGCATTCTTCAAACGTCAGATTGAATATCTAGGATTCATAGTATCATCAGAAGGAATATCAGTAGATCCAGCCAAAGTCAGAGATGTGCTTGAATGGCCAATACCATTATCCGTCAAAGAGATACGCAGTTTTCTTGGCTTGACAGGATGGTATAGGGTCTTTATCAAAAACTATGCTTTGATTGCAGCACCTCTTACCGACTTACTAAAGAAGCAGACTTCTATTACATGGTCAACTCTCGAGCAAAATAGCTTCGACCAATTGAAGCAATGTTTGGTATCAGCACCTATTCTGAAACTTCCTGACCTCAGTAAGGAGTTCGAGGTAGTAACTGATGCTAGCATTCTTGCCTTGGGGTGTGTTCTTATGCAGAAAGGTCATCCAATAGCATATTCTTCAAGGAAATTGAAGAGTCATGAAAAGAATTATGCCACTCATGACCTGGAGTTATTAGCTGTCATCCATGCTCTAAAGCTTTGGAGACACTATCTGTTGGGAAATAAGTTCACTCTAGTAACCGATCATAAGAGTCTCAAATGGATTTTTACCCAGAACGAGCTCAACATGAGGCAACGTCGATGGATTGAAGTATTGGAGGAATATGATTTTGAAATCAAGTATCGGCCAGGAAAGGAGAATGTGGTTGCCGATGCACTCAGTCGCAAGGCATTCCTAAACTCCCTAATCTTGTAGAATCCATCAACGGCCAGATCTCTGGCTACAAAGGTATCTATGCCAAGCAACCCTATACTCGAATTAGCTACAGAGGAAGCATGCCATGACTTAGCTTACCAAGCAATGATAAAAGAAATATCTGCCAAGGACCAGAATCCGAAGTTACAGGCCAAGTATCATGAATTTACTGTTGACAACGGACTTATTTACTATAGAACAAGGCTATGTATACCAGCAAGCCAGTCACTTAAGTAGAAGATATTGTGGGAAGCTCATGACTCCCCTTTCGGAGGACACCCCGGCTATGCAAAGACTCTTAATGCAGTCAGGAAGAGCTATCATTGGGAGAGGCTCGAAGGTGACGTCCTCAAATATGTCACTGAATGTTTGTCTTGCCAACGCATCAAGGCTGAACATGTCATGATGCCAGGAAAATTACAACCACTTGACATTCCCCAAATGAAATGGAAATTCATCAGTATGGATTTTGTGGTGGGCTTACCCCAAGTCCAAGGAGGATACAACTCCATTATGGTTGTAGTTGACATGCTTACTAAGGTTGCACACCTGATTCCAGTAAAGACAAACTATAAAGCTTCCGATATTGCAAGAGTGTTTATCAAAGAAATATTCAAGCTACATGGGTTACCTAGAAGGATCATTAGCGATCGAGATTCTCTTTTCACTTCTCA
Source organism: Lygodium microphyllum (assembly GCF_053477565.2). Classification (NCBI taxonomy): domain Eukaryota; kingdom Viridiplantae; phylum Streptophyta; class Polypodiopsida; order Schizaeales; family Lygodiaceae; genus Lygodium; species Lygodium microphyllum. The sequence goes on along the minus strand of NC_141136.1, from coordinate 184,875,628 downwards.
CTTCTGGAGAGCTATCTTTGAAGCTATTGGAACCCAACTCTGTTTTAGCACTGCCTACCATCCCCAAACAGATGGACAAACAGAGCGAGTAAATCAAATCATTGAGGATATTCTTAGGGCTTACTGCTGTCGAGAGCCAAAGAGATGGATTCAATACTTGCCGTTAGTAGAATTTGCTTACAATGCTTCTTACCAGCAGAGCATTCAAATGACTCCCTTTCAGGCATTGTATGGTCATGATTGCCGAAGTCCTCTAAATTTTTCAGATCCTACCCTGAGAGTGGAAGCTTCAAGACAAATGTTGGAGGACATGGATGACCAAATAAGGTCAATAAGACAAGACATACAAGCAGCCAAAGATAGACAAAAGGCATATGCGGATTTGAAGCGCCAAGAGAGGGTCTTCGGAGAAGGAGACATGGTCTTCATTCGTGTACGGCCGAAAAAGAGTTCTTTATCTCTAGGTAAATGCAAGAAGCTAAGTCCAAGGTATTGTGGGCCGTATAAAATCCTCAAATGCCTAGGACCCAATGCTTATAAATTGCAACTTCCTGATAACCTAAAAGTTCACAATGTATTCCATATTAGTCTCTTAAAAAAGTATGTACCCAACCCAAATCATGTACTTGATGACCAACAAATTGTAATGCCTAGTCAAGGAATCCTTGAACTAAGGCCGGAAAAGATTTTAGATGTCAGGGAGAGACAGTTGAGATCTAGAATCTTGAGAGAATGCCTCGTCCAGTGGAAAGATTATCCCGAAGAGGATGCTACCTGGATGGATGAAAGCTCTCTCAACCTTCAATATCCCCAGTTTATCTCGAGATGAGGACATCTCGATTCTTCTAAGGGGGAGAGAATGTAATATTTCCGCATACCCCGTACACAAATATTAACTTGCCGCACGCTGTGTACACCTTGTGCAAGAGTATTCCCCTACTTCGTGATTATTGGTAACCTAATCCACACCCTGCACGCTCGAAAATGAGGTCCCACGTCGAGAATTAAAGGCCGGGGTTGAGGACCGAAAAACCGCAAGGGAACGACCGCTTGGGAAGGGTAATAGGATAAATTAAGGCAAATTTTTTTACTATTATCCCTTCCCCCAGCCGATGCATGGCTGGAGGAGAGGGAGTGTGGAGGGGGGATGGCCAAGTGAGGGACTGCATGAGGGGAGTCCTCCACGTGTGTGGAGGCCCTCTTCCCCACCCCCATGCCTATATAAACACCCCCATCAAGGGGGTGTGCTAGAGGGGGAGAGAGGGAGAAGCTGTGGGAGGGAGAGAGCTAGAGGAGGAAGAGGTCGCTGTGCCGACGTGAAGGGAGGAAGGGCCGCCATCGTTCAGGAGCCGCCGCGCTGCCGCCAGCTGCCATAACCACCGCCAGTCCAGTCCGCCAGTCGCTGCCGCCCTGTCCGCCGGCCAGCTCAGGCTACCCCGCCACGTGGATCACGACCCCCCCCCCCCCCCCCCACATGTTTTTGTTGAAGCTACAGAAGCTTCTTAGAAGCTTCTAAGGAGGGGCCTCCTTAAGGCCCCTTCCCACCCCATTTCCAAGAAGATCTCTTCATACCCTTCCCGGGACTTTGAAGAGGGGATGGTGAAGCCATAAAGACCCCCGCAAGACCCATCGAAAAGGCTTTCGCAAGAAGATTTTAAAGCCGCAAGCCGTCCGAGATTAAATTCCGTGCCGATTCGAGTTTTCTTGAAAGACTCCTAAAGCCTTTGCCGCAAGCACCATCCCGAAAAGGAAATCTCCCGCATACAAGGATAAAGGCAGAGGTCGGAAGACCGCATTCCGAGGGCCGTCACTCCGTAGACCACAAAGGCAAAACGGAAGTCGAATTTACGACTACGATGGCCCCAAAAAGATCACAAGGTGCGACCGCGGAAGGCTCATCTCCGAATGTACAAGTGGACATCTCCCCGAGCCCACAAGTCCAGGTTCTTTCCAGTTATTCTCGCATGATTGGACACGCTTAGCTCATAGAGGAAATTGCATTTTTATGTTTAATTTTAATGCATACGGAAATTGGAAAGAAATACATGTGATAAAGCATCTCTTGAACATTAGGCAAGATTGAAAAATATCATGAATTTGAACGAGTTATCCACCTTAGAAGGCTAGTGGCATGTAGTTTTTTGGTGCATTATCAAAGTAATGAGTCTAAAATTAGGCAAAGAAATGGAATTTATAAATGCATTCTCTTTCGTCCTAGACATGGTAGGAATAAGTGTGTGCCGCACATTAGGCAACATACTTCTCGCAATGATTTCATAGGAAAAGGTTAGCACCATAAGGTATTATCCGGAAAGAAATAATAGAATACTAAAATGAACGTATGGTCTTGCAAATAGCATGTAAGATGGAATAAGTTAACACTAGCTTTGTATAAGTTTCATTAACTACTTCGTAGCTAGGAGAATGTTGCATATTGCATAGTCATCATGCGATAACGTCATTCATTAGAAACCGCATTTAGGAAAGATTGCATGGTTCGTCAAAGCATAGGATTCGAAAGTATAGACTACAAAGTAGTAGGCATGATTAATTGGTAAATCCTAGCAGGACCTAGGAAAGTTAGCGTACAGATTGGCAAGCATTTTACCTTACCAAGGAAAGATAAAGTTATCATGAACCATGTGATACGTAGAGGCAATCAATCGCATGTTTACGCATATTGGTGGAATTGTATCTATTGCTCTCCGTTAGATCTAGTTTATTACCTTTAGAAGGATCATCCTCGTCGCAAGATAGGTATAATTGAAGTGACTAAGTAACCTAAACCACAAGGGACTCATAGGGGTATGGCTCCGTCGGTATGATAGGTATTCCAAATGCTAACTAGGATTTAGTGCAATAATAATTCGACCTAGCTTTAGACAAAAACCGTGAATCTAAAGATCCTACACACGTTCACAAAATGTCGAAGCAATTGGATGTTCATGTATGAAATGATCTAAGGTTTTATCCTAAGGATCATGATGAAACTCCGACGGAGTTGCATATTTCTAGAACCATGGGTCAACCTAATTAGGAATGATTTGGAGGATACCCTAAAACCCTGTTACTCGGCTGGGGTAAATTCCGTGAACGGAAAACACTAAGCAATGGAATGATCCCGTGGAATTAGATGCAATACATGTGCAAAAAGCTGCAACATTGTATAGACTTGAGATTTGTCCACAAGAGAGTTTTGTCATCTCTCGAAATGAGGTTGGCAAGTTAATTTACAAGAGGATGAGTAATCATCCTGTTACTCACTTTTCTTGGGAAATAATTGCCAAGGAAAAGGAAAGTTAGGTATTTGCGAATGACCCGACAATAAACTAAAGCGACATGGTCGCTGGATCCTGCCACAACAGAACCTTAAGCATTGGTAGGGTATGACCCTAACCCAAGAATGATAGGAATCTTGCCAAGTTGCAATTGATTTCCGGATCGAATGCGGGTTGCATTCGGAGGAAAGGAGTCACTCCTTAACAGTTTGCCAGCCAAACGACCATTGGAATTTGATTGTGCTTGTAACGGTTTAGAAAGCACTGTTTGCATTGTTTGCTCAATGAACTAAAGGAGGAAAACATATCTAAATACTTCAGGTTGAAGCCTGAAGGGAGAGGCAGCTTCAGTTACCCCCGACTGCCTGCCTAACCCTAACCAAGGGGGTTGTTAACCGCGCCGGGAACGTGGACCGAACCCGCCATGAGAGGTCTCTCCGTTGAGTTCTGCTTGGAGCAGGAGGACGCTTGGGTGCTAGGGGGGGCTCTGGCTGTAAATCCCTCGCCTTCCGGGTCCTGCACAAGAGACTAACATGACTCGGGATTGGATCTCGAGGCCCGCATACTAGTCTACGGGCGGAAACTTGGATTAGTGATCCCTGGTGGATTACTGGATAGCCTTCGGGCGGATTATGAATACGCCTACGGGCGGGGAACTCCTTGTATTTCAAAGATAAAAGGATAAAATGATAATAAAGAAGTTGTTTGGCATTGTTTTCTTTATGTCCTGTGATAAGATTACGTGAAGGAACCGGTGCATAACAGCGTTAATTCAAAGAAGCTGTTTGTATATGTCAAACTAATGTGGTAGGTAATTACATAACTAAAACAAACCGAGGAAAGTGCGGAGGATGGACCATGGGTCCGTCCTACGGATGGGTGGTCCCGGTTAGCCGGGAACTTTTCTCAAGGTCTTGAACGGACAGAGGATGATTGTCATCACCGAAACAAGTAAGGAGAATGATGACTTGGAGGTACCGATTACCCGATTCAGGCTGTTTTAGGGGAACGGAATGGGACTATGCCTTTTGGCAGAGAGGTCGAGCCTTGCATCCCTCTCGTTTCCCATTCTCCTTGAACCAAGTGCAGCATGAATCCGCTTCAGACCGGGCGTTCTGCGTAAAGTAGTTCGATCAGGTCTGACGCTAGTCGCTGTTAGTAAATGACCAAACAATTCCAGTCGATCCTAGTGGGAACGGCCAGGACGCTTCCATTACGTGGCAGACGCGGAAAGTCCTAGATTGCAAAACCCGCAACATTCCGTGGGAGTGCCGGGTGGAGTTTTCTAGACAACCTTTCCGATGGACTGCTAAGACGTGTCCTAGAGGATTCTAGTGGACACGTTACATCCTGCCTTGTCCCACTCGCTTCTGACCATTTTGTAAAATAATCAATTGCTACTATAATGTACCTCTTTCTAGGTAGTAGACGACGGGGTGATAGGACCCACAAAGTCAATGCCCCACTTCTCAAATGGAAGGATAGCCATGATAGGCATAAGTGGGCGTTTCCTATTCTCTCTGCTGTCGTGTCTTTGACAGATATCACATCTCTTAACATACTCAAAGGAATCTTGGAAGATGGACAGCCACCAATATCCAGCTCTTAAAGCTTTCTGTGCCATCAACCATCCAGTGAAGTGCCCTCCACACGCAGAGTCATGGCACTCTTTCAAGATGAAAGGAACCTCATCATGCATCACACATCGGTGATAGATATCATCAACACCCTACCGATATAGTGTTCCTGCGATCAAGGAAAACTTCAAAGCTTGTTGTTTTATTTTTCTCTTTTCTGATTTTGATAAAACAGCTCCAGTCTCTCCTGTTGATAGATAATGCGTAATAGCAGCAAACCAAGATGGAATAGAAGTTGTATCAGTTTTAAACATTTCTTCGATATCACTTCCTTCAGCCAAAGTCTCTTTCGGCTCCTCGAAATTTAGAAGGCATTCCACAATCCCTTGCAACCTCGGTGGCTTACTCTTAATCTCATAATCGAACTCCTGCAAAGTGATTAACCACTTTGCAAGATGATAAGGCGATTGTAGCTTGTTCATAAGCAATCTAAGCCCTTCCGCCTTTGTATAGAAAACTACCTTCTCATAGAGGATGTAGTGCCTGAAGTTTTTAGTCGCAAAGACCATCGCAAGGCACAACTTCTCCATGTAGGTGTAGTTGATTTCTGATATGCCCAATTTTTGACTAGCAAAATCTATCAGATGATACCACTTTTTCTCCCATATTTGGGCTAAACAACAGCTGATACTATGCATGGTGGCTGCTGAAAATATGTAAAATACCTCACCTCTTTTAGGTGCTTTTAAAATTGGTGCTTTTACTAGCTCCTGTTTCACATCCTCGAAAGCTACCTTACAAGGGTCGCTCCATACAAATAGATAGCTAAAGGATAATAAGTTTGTTAATGGCAACGTCCTTTCTGCCAAGGCATTTATAAACCTCCGATAGTACCCTATCAATGAAAGAAAGCTATGTACCTCTTTCGGAGTGCGTGGTGGACTCATAGCGACTATAACCTTGATCTTTTCTGGGTCAGTTGCGATCCCTACTGAACCGTGGTGGACTCATAGAGACTATAACCTTGATCTTTTTAGGGTCAGTTGCGATCCCTACTGAACTGACTATATGGCCTAGCAATAGCCCATAAGGCACTCCAAAGACACACTTCTGTGGATTAAGAAAGATACAAAATTGTCTGCAACGCTCAAAGCACTTTCTTAAAATAATCAACATCCTTTCTCTTACAGTGGCTACCCCCAGGTCATCGATAAATACTTTCAACTCATCTGGGGAGATGTCACCAAAAGTCTTGTCTGTTGTTCGTTGCCATGATCCAGGTGCATTGCACAATCCAAAGGCCATCACATGGTATGCAAAAGTACCAAAGATAGTAATGAAAGTTGTTTTCAACTTGTCCTCTTCTGTAATTGCCATTTAGTTGTAACCCGCAAAGCAATCCATAAACGAATATATTTTCCTACCTGCTAATTGATCCAAAATCTGGTCAATAAATGGCAACGGGTAGTAATCCTTAACCGTCTACTTATTCAGCTCTCTAAAATCTAGACATAGTCGAATCTGGTTGTTTTTCTTCTTCGTGATAACAACTGGTGAATGCCATTCTATGTGTTGTACATGGAAGATTAAACCAGCTTTCCGTAACTTCTGTAACTCCTCAAGCAGCCCGTCCCTCAATTCAAAAGGTATATGCCTTACCTTTTGACGCATAGGATGAATTCCTTCTTTTACAGAAATAGTATGAATAGCCAGGCTGGGAGAAATGCCTCTCAACTCATCATAACTCCAAGCAAAGATGTCATGGAATTCTTGAATATAGGACACATAGTCCTCCCTTTCTGCTGAACTGAGCATGAAACCTAATTTAATTGGCCGCGAATCATTCGGCGTGCCAAGGTCCAACTCAATCACATCCGTGTCTCTTATCCTATCTTGCGGCTCTATCGGCTCATTTAGAGTTATCTGATAAATATCCTCTGTAGTGGACTCCTCTTTAGATTCATCACTAGATGATGTCTCACTACCATATGGATCATCTGCTATTTCTAATTCAATAGAGGATAAAAGAGCTCTCTCACTCTGAGGCGACTCAGGGTAAGCATCCGATTAGCACTTCTACATAGAACCACTCGATCGGCGGGTATATCGACTTGACAGTCTGTTCGTAAGATCCAAGTCCTACCTAGCAGGACTTGATAGCTAGGACGTCATGCAAATCTTATTACCCTAAAGTCCAAGAAGCATTCTACACTTGCAACTATAACATGGACTTTAGTAACACAACCTTCTGGTTGCCTTAGGATATCATTAGCCGTTCTAAGAAGGGTGGGGCTATCTTTTTGAATGCCTAGACCCAACCTCTCCATCAACTCTGAACTCATGATATTGACGGAGGACCTAGTGTCTACAATAGCATGCTCCACTAATATTCCATCCACGTATGCTGGAACCCTAGGGAAATTCTTTTCAGCATGATCAAACCAATCTTCCCCTACTCGTGCTATGCCCAAAGGTTCTACAATATACCCAATACGTAGGATCTTCTTGAATTCCTTGCATATTCCTAGAGATAATTTTATCAATTGTAGGAGGTTTACATCTGGTTTGACTTCGCAAAGAGAACTTGCTAAATCAAAATCATGATAGGTAGCCAAAGCTCTCTTTTCTTGCCAAACTATTCTCTCTTTTGGTCTTAGGACCGGCTTTGGTGCTTCTCTTTTAGCTCTTGCCTTCTTTCTTGGCACTTTCTCATCCTTCTTAGGATCGACTTTTTTGTCAACAGGCCTTAGAGGTCCACCTTCCACGCTAGGATTCAGGATTTGCGTTTCCTTATCCCGTTGCTTAGGGTTTTTCTCGACCAGTTTTGCATTATCTTTGTCAACCTCTTTAGCCTTTTGGCCTCTTGTCATGGCTCGTAGATTAGAGGTTTTAGCGCCATTGACACGCACAGCCTCGATAAGGCTGACTCCATTGCCTTGTGGCAACTCCTTCATAGTGGTCTTTCCCCTTTGCAGTATTTGTCTTGGTCCATCATTTTGCTAGAGGTTATTACCTTGCACTCTATGATTAACTGGACCTGGCTGTTTACTCCCTTGTTGGAGGGAACTAATATTACTCCAATAGGTAGCGGCTAAGTGGCCCGACTTCCCATAAATATCACATTTAACATTTGGATAGTTTCTAGGGAAATGTTGTTCACCACACCGCTTACAGCTGAATCTTAAGGGACCACCCTCTTCAGGGCATCGACTCCCTATCAGATTCTGCTACTTCTTCGAGAAATTGATGTCAACAACTATTTGCTGATATTGTTCAGAAATCATGTGAGTGTAGTGCTTCATCATATCCTTAACTTCGCCAAGGACATTAGATGCACTTGACTCATAGCCTTGATCGTCTATCTGTCGTTCCATTGGCCTAACAATTTCATTGGGCATTGGTTCTTGACTCACACGAACAACATTAGGGTTCGAAACTTGGCCTCCAACATTTGGTGGAGCCAATTGACTAGCCATAGGCATAGCCACACTGGGAGGAGCTGGCAGCAAATGTACATTTTGAACCATGCTTCCTCTCCCATTAGGGTTATTCATAAGTATCCCTTGAATTCCATTTATCAATGGTAAATTGCCTCCACGTACTGATCCGGGTTTTTTACAACCTGGATTATTACCACAAAATTTGGCCAAAGCCTCTATCAAGAGCTTACCATATCACTTTGGGTTTACTCTTCAAGCACTAGGTATGCTACATTGCTTCTTGATTATGATAACTCTAGCAAATGGGGGGAACAAGTTCTTAGAAGGCATGTCAATGTAAAGGGTCAAAGGGATGGTTATCTTAGTGAAGATGAAAATGGATTACACCTAAGAGTTGAGTGAATGCATAGATTTTTCAAAGGACTAGCCTCCAACTACACATGGGCTCCGTCTGCATCACTAAGATTTGGAATCTATCACCATCATTAGAGGATACCTCACCCTAGCACACAAGTCAATATCCACATCATGGTGTCATTTGGATCTTGCACAAAAGCTTACAAGCATAGACCCCTTTTGTCACATGCTTATATGTATTTATATACATATGGGGGACTAAAGTCAAAGCAGCTTTTGAAAGCCATTTTTTATAATCTCAATAATTCCCAAGAAAAAGCAAATTTTAAGAAAATTCCCGCAGCATCCAATCGGTTTCGACCTGGTCTACAAAGTTACAGAAGAAACTTTTTTCAATTTCCTCACGGATTTGAAGTTACGAAGGCGTAGACTGCTGGCTACATGCAATTTTTCTTCTCTCTTTCACCACATCAACTTTCCACTCTGTCCTTCTTGTAAATATATTATAATAATGTGCTTTGAGCACCCACCTCTTGTAATCTAGCTCAATTTCTCTATTTTGTCTACCACCACCCTTGGCTTCTTGCATGATGACCAAGGTAGGGACTTGTCCCATCCACTATTCTCCATATTTTCAAAGATGCCATACATCATCTAAGATTATGTTAATCAAGAAGATTAGATTAATTTATTCCCTCATGGAGGCTATATAAAGAGCCCATGGAGAATGAAGAGGGGGAGAGAGGACAATGACAAGTCCATGAGAGCATTCTAGAATACCCTCATCTCTTTGAGGTAAGCTATGAGTAAGTTCTTTTATTATGTAGTATAATGGCAAGCTTCCTCTACCTCTTCTCCTATTATCTCCCTCTCTTCTCATCTTCTCATTCCATGTAGCATAATGGAAAGCTTCCTTTACCTCTTCTCCTCTTGTCTCCCTCTCCTCTCATCTCTCTCTCTTACATCCCAATATGGTGTCTAGTACATATATTCTCTCTTGTAAATTTCTGTCTTGGTTCTCTTGATTCTCTTTGAGAAAAGGGATGTCCTAGCCCATCCTCCCTTTGGCTAGGTGGTGCCCATCTTTAGTTCTCTTAGTGAGGATTGGAGGTTGGATGGGTAAGAGGCAAACGGGATGCCTCTTACCCATCCAACCTCCAATCCTCACTAAGAGAACTAAAGAGGGGCACCACCTAGCCAAAGGGAGGATGGGCTAGGAAATGAGGGCTGAAATGATGAACGGGTTGCCTCTTACCCATCCAACCTCCAATCCTCACTAAGAGAACTAAAGAGGGGCACCACCTAGCCAAAGGGAGGATGGGCTAGGACATCCCTTTTCTCAAAGAGAATCAAGAGAACCAAGACAGAAATTTACAAGAGAGAATATATGTACTAGACACCATATTGGGATGGAAGAGAAAGAGATGAGAGGAGAGGGAGACAAGAGGAAAAGAGGTAAAGGAAGCTTGCCATTATGCTGCATGGAATGATAAGATGAGAAGAGAGGGAAATAATAGGAGAAAAGGTAGAGGAAGCTTGCCATTATACTACATAATAAAAGAACTTACTCATAGTTTACCTCAAAGAGATGAGGGTATTCTAGAATGCTCTCATGGACTTGTCATTGTCTTTCCTCCCCCCTCATGGGCTTGTCATTGTCCTCCTCCCCCTCTCCATTCTCCATGGGCTCTTTATATAGCCTCCATGAGGGATTAGATTAAGCTAATCTTCTTGATTAACATAATCTTAGATGATGTATGGCATCTTTGAAAATATGGAGAATAGTGGATGGGACAAGTCTCCACCTTGGTCATTATGCAAGAAGCCAAGGGTGGTGGTAGACAAAATAGAGAAATTGAGCTAGATTACAAGAGGTGGGTGCTCAAAGCACATTATTATAATATATTTACAAGAAGGACAGAGTGGAAAGTTGATGTGGTGAAAGAGAGAAGAAAAATTTCATGTAGCCAACAGTCTATGCCTTCGTAACTTCAAATCCGTGAGGAAATTGAAAAAAGTTTCTTCTGCAACTTTGTAGACCAGGTCGAAACCGATCGGGCATCGCAAGAATTTTCTTAAAATTTTCTTTTTATTGGGAGTTATTGAGATTATAAAAAATGGCTTTCAAAAGCTGCTTTGACTTTAGTCCCCCATATGTATACAAATACATATAAGCATGTGATAAAAGGGGTCCATGCTTGTAAGCTTTTGTGCAAGATCCAAATGACACCATGATGTGGATATTGACTTGTGTGCTAGGGTGAGGTGTCCTCTAATGATGGTGATAGATTCCAAATAGATCCTACCCATAAGGTATTTATATTTGAGTCATCAATGCAAAAAGAGGTAGCAATGTGGCTTGCCACAAAAACAAGTGGGCAATGTTTAACATTGCTTAGATAACATTCTATTCATGGTTCCAGCTAAATAGGATTGAAATTCCCATAAATTATATATTTTGTGTAGTCTAAAACAAGGTAGTGCCACAAACTAGAGCTATGTAGATCACTTTAGAGTCTTGAGAGGATGTATGTCCCCAAACACCCAATCCAATGGTGAAATGTTGCACTCTTTGTATGTGCAAGGCTTGAATTGAGATATGGAAGCTAAAAGGAAAAGAGAAGAAGCCCACAAGCATTTCATGGGCTGAGGATGAGAAAGTCCCCCACTAGATGGCTACATGATGGCAAAAGAGTTAGTAGTATTGCATGACTTACAGGTGTGGAAGGGACTAAAAGAACATAGGCATTGGAGTAGATACTACCACCAATTCTATGTTCCAAATGGAAAAATTCCAAAGTGGAAGTGACCATCAGAGTATCTTTGTGATGTAGCATCCACTACTGCCTTTGGCTCTAGTACAACTTACTAGGGTAGAAGGCAATTAGCCTACTATTAAAGCTGGAGCTTCATCCTCTACTACACAGGAAATTCCAACCAAGCCCAATATGAAAACTTCATAGGGTCCAATCTCAATTACCGTTCCCTTGGGAAACCTGTTGAAACTGATCCTAGCATTCAAGGACCACTTGCTAAAGATTATCCAATCACAAAATTTGGCCCTAAGTGTATCTATACTTGAGGAGGAAGTTCAAAAGGTGTAGTAGGAGCTAGTTTTTTCAAGGTGTCAAGGTCTAACCCTACCATTCCGATTATCTCTCTTTCATTTTGAAATCAAGTCATGAGCATTTGAAATCAAATCATCAGCAATGTTCTACTAGATAGTAGGTCTGGATTCAGCATCATCTCACTCTAGACACTTGCAAAGATTTTGGGCTATGGAACTGGGAGCCAATCCCATTCTTGGTCCAAATGGATAACCAACAAAGACTACGACCACTTGGTGTCATCGGATTTTTTCTCATGGAGGTTTCTAGTATGCCTTTATTGATTTCCTTGGTAGTACTCAACATGGAGCATGTAGGTAAAGATTATCGCCTATTGCTTGGATGGCACTAGTTGCAGCAAGCAACATGGGTCAATCTCACAATTGTTGGCTAATCATCCATAGAGGTCAAAATAATATTTGAATATTATTAAACAAAATTCCACCTCTATGGACCACTAGTGAGGTTGGCCAAACATGCATGACCTATAGCTTAGTTCTTTTTTGTATAAGTGCACTTTAGTTATTATGTAAAGTTTAGTGTCTATTAGAATTAGTGCACTAGTAGTTATTCAAGTGGAATGCCATTTTGTATCAAGGGAATGAATAAAAAAGAAGTGACCAATTATTTGCTACGTTATTATTTTTGTACACTCTGTGTGGTGTTTTTGCTATATTTCTTATTCAAGTTCTAATGTTTATGATGTGCCAAAGTTCCCTATATTATTTCGGTTTCAAGATGTGTCTATGTTTAGTTTAGTATGTAGCAAGAACAAAAATACTTTGTGATCTTGCCTCAATTTGTTTCTATGGAATAGATGAAAGACAAGTGTGAAGGAAATTCATTCAATTATATCATGCAAATGCAAGTTCATGTAGTGCCTTATTGCACTTGGGTAGTGCTAGAGATTATGGAAATTGTAGCCCATCAAGAGGTGCATCTAGTGAATCTGCATGACGGAGAAGTTTCCTGCCATTCTTACATGCCCTAAAGTGAGATGACTCCATACTCATGCCAACCATAGATGGAAACAATTACTACATTCAAGGATCTTTGAGGGCAAGGAGAAACAATTGCACACATCTAAAGAACAAGTGCAAACTACTAACTCGTCATTAGAATAGGCTTCATGTTAGGGCACTTATGTGGATTCTTTTATGAATATAACTCTTGATGTATCACATTTACAGTAATTTTTCTTAGGAAGTCACATTCTCAATCAAATTGTTAATCCTCGAAAGTAGTTGCAACTTAGTCCATTACCATCTAAATCATCTAAGAAGCCAATGCCTAGAAATATGGCTCAAGCTAATCTTGTAGTTAAGTAGACCAAGTTCTATGGTGAAAAGAAAGAGGATCCAAATTGGTATATATCACAATTTGAAATCCAATGGGTTGTAAGCCATCATGATATCTTATTCAATGATAAGATTAAATAGAATCAATTTGCAGCCACTCTACAAGACAAAGCCACAGACTCGAATAAGTTACTCGTGAATACATGTGTGCATCCCGTGGGTTCAAAATAATGTATTTTTATAATACCATTTTTATACATTTTTTACATATAGAAGGGTATAATATAAAAGGGTTATTTATAGATTGAATAGAAAATGTTTATGTTCTATTTAAGAAAAATTGACAGATAAGGATATTTATAATTAGGCCTTGAACACATGTGATGTAGAGGATATACATATAGTAACTTCCCGAGGTCATAGATTGGTTCAATGCCTATGGGTTGGCCCCAGATATATCTAGTGATTTGAAGAATGCTATCTTGTAGCGGTTTTGTAAGGATAAAAGCACTAGATATATCTTAGAAAAAATTAAAGTTATCAAGCTGAAAAAGTTGTTGGTGAGAAATTATGCCTAGTAGTTTAAAATTTTGTTAAATAGGCTAGATTCCAATAATTAGTTATCATTAGATATGCAAACATATTACTTCTTGAAGGGATTGAGTGGTAAGATTTCAAGGGCACTTGCAAATGCGGAGTTAGGATATTAGCAAAATTTAGATGTTCTGATTGTGGCACCAATAGCAACTAGCTTGGTTTCGCCCATTCTTGTAAAAAAACAAATGCAAGATCTAGTTCAAAAAGTGATATAGATAGTGAGGATGATGATGATGAGGAGTTGGAAGATGAAAGTGACTACATTGACTCAAAATCTGATTCATAATCTGATTATTCTAATGATGAAGGCTAGAAGAAAAAGAAGAACGAGCGTGTCAAGAAATCTAAAGGTAAGAAGTCCTTGCATAAAACCTTTAAATCGAAATCACCATCCAAATAGAAATTTGAAAGTAAATTGGATTGGAAAATAGCTAACAAATTAAAAGCTTTTGGAGTTTCTAGGACAGGGAAATAGAAGAAAGTTTGGTAGATCTATAATAGAATTGTTCAAGAAGCTAAAACTTGTTTGGTACAATCCCAATGTGAGAAATCCATAGCCACTTACTAGAGTACCACAACTAGTAGTCATTATTTAGGTTGTTGTAGATAACAAGATGCAAAGAGGGTTTAGGAAACTTCGAAGATTTTTGAATAGATAAATTAAAATTGAGGGCCAATGGAGGGGTAGCAAGGAGCTTGTCACTATTATGGAGTCCAAGGACATTTCATGGGGCCGCAATGTGAAGGGTGGGTTAGGCATAGAGCTTATCACTATTATGGAGTCCAAGGACATTTCATGGGGCCACAATATGAGCTGTGGATTAGGCATAGAGGTAAGAGAGGAATGCCAATAGCAAAGACCATAATGAAGGACAATTTATTAGGAGCACTTCATCTACAACCCCTAGCCCCAATTATCGCAGTTATCACATATTTGCTCAAGGAGTAGGCAGACATGTTAGGCTTTGAAAAATATGAGGATACAAAATTATTTTAGGAATTTCCTAAAGATGAGAAGTTTGGGATGGCATCAATTTAGCATGTGAATAAGGTTCCAAAAATTAATCTTCGGTGTGATTGTTGTATGTGTATGGCAGTTGAAGACTGTCAAGAGGATGCTAAGGCAATGGCTATGACAAGAGCTCAAAAGAAGAAGAAGTTAGATTGCTAAGTTTAGAATGATGTTTAGGATCAAGAAGTTTGTCAAGTACAATGGCTCTACAAAGATAGGAATGAATTACAAAAATAGACAATGAGGTTCAAGAGGAGAATTCCTTAAAAACTCCTAAAGAATTTTAGTTCAAAAAAGCTGCTATTTCAAAAATAGCAGCACTTGAAGCATGTGGATATGAAGTATTATTCCAAGCCTTAGCTACATCATCATTGCAATTGGCACTTGAACACATTTTAGACCTAATTCTTAGTTTCAAGGAGAAACTATCTCATAGAAGTTGAAAGAATAATGGAGGAGCCTTAACAATCATGAACCAAGTCTAGAACTTGTGGATGCTATATATCATGTTGTAATCTCTACTCAACAATTGGTGGTCAATTATGAAATCTCCATAATTTAGGTGAAGTATATAGAAAAGATGTTAAATGAAGTTCTTTTAGATGGTGGATCCTCAATTAGTATTCTTTCAAAAGAATTTTACTTATCTCATAAATATTTAGAGTTGGTTTGAGCTCCATTTTAGGTGAAGATGGCTGATCAACAAAGATTACAACCATTAGGCATTCAAAGAAATCAATTAATCCAAGTTATTGGTTTGAAATGCAAGATGATTAGTGTAGTATTGCATATGGATGAGTTTGAGGATGGTTATCAAATGCTACTTGGAAGACCTTGGTTTAATTTGGCCGAGATAAAACAAGATTGGGATTCACGATTTGTGATTATTTTGCATGGCAAAAAGGAGATTAAAGTTTATACTCATAGCAAGATGCTGGTCAAGCCTGGCTATCAGTCTATAGTAGCCTTAACAAATACTTTAGCTCATGAAGTTGAGGATGATGAGGAATATCTTTTCCTCCAAGCTAATTCTACAATAGTCCCTATTTTTGAAATCAATGTAAAAAGGATAGTACATGAATAATTCACTATTTCTAATGTCCAAGATTGACTTTCTCTAAAAAGCATTCATGAAATAGATACAAACCTACAAAATTCTATCCTATAGACACAACATGTTTAGGATCTGATAGTAGAGTAGTTTCAAATTACTGAAGAGTAGAAGGAAATGGCCAAGAAAGCTATATTAATTAAGAAAAAGATACAATTTGAACATACAATGTGACACTTAGCCCACGTTATAGAAGATGAAGTGGAAAAAGTGAATTTGGGTTTTGTTGATGTCCCTAAACCTATTAAGGTTAGTATTTTGGTTGATCTTGAATTTAAGAAAGAGTTATTGGCATTATGCAAGGAATTTTTAGGTATTTTTTCATGGGAGTATACCAATATGCAGGGTTTTGACCCTTAGATTTGTCAGTATCTCATAAATTTGCAGAAGGATACCAAACCTATTGTGCAACATTGTTACAATATAAATCCTAATTATGTAAAATAGTTTAAGGAAAATCTTGATAAATTGTTGTGGGTTGGATTCATTAAGCTTGTTAGTCAGGTTGCTTGGCTATCTCCAATTATTATAGTTCCAAAAAAGAATGAGAAAATCTATGTCTATGTGGATTATTGGAAGCTAAATGTAGCCATGACTGTAGATCCGTTTGTGCTTCCTCTAATGAGTTCTTTACTTGATAATGTAGTGTGACATACCCGCCTTTGATTATGTGACGAGTAATGTTTTAGTAGTTACCCAGAGTTTATCTTCCAGCTATCACCTAGAGTTTATCTTCCAGTCGTCGCCATCCGTACTCTAACCAGAATGATCGGATTTTGTCTGGCTAGTTAACCTTAGGTCTACCCCACAAGGGAAGCGTCCTACCGTTACCCACACAGTAGGATTGACCTGAAGGTTCCTAATTGACCTAACAGTCACCTATCAACAACTAAACCACATCCGGAGGTGTCCTTGAGAGGCTTCTTGTCCAGAAGGAGCAACTGCCATTACCCTTGGTTCATGGAGTACAACGCTTTTTTCCAATAGCAGGCTAAGGATTTATAAAATCCCTTGCCGTCGTCCCTTTCCCCTAAGATAATTTACAGTTCAGGTTCTGAGACCAAACCCTAAGTAAGTCAACGAATCAACCCTTCTCAAAGTTTCTTCCTAGTGTTTGTTTTTGGGGAAACCTCTCGGCTAACCGAGACCACCTTGCCATAGGACTAGACTCGTCAAGAATCCATCGTCAGGAATCCATCCACCCGCTTCCCTCTATGGAAGTTCTTAGTTATCTAATTACCTACCACATTACGTGAAACATATAATAATAGATTTATTAATTAATATACTTATATGCACAGTTGTTCGTTTACGTAGTCTACTCACGGACATACAATCAAAATAAAACAATTCATTAATTATATTCCATAATGTGTGTTCTCCTCCTGCCCATACAGGAGAAAAATTACAGTTTCACGTGATGCCTCATCCGGCGTATCTGCACGTCAGGTGCTGCCTCATCTGGCGCATCTGCATGTCACCAAGATCAAATCCACCTATAGCTAGTGTTCATAGGTGTCCCAAGTAGAACTCGGGCCATACAAGGGTCCAAGTAGTTCCTAGGTGCAAAAAAGGATTTACTAGCCAGAGCCCCCTGTTACCCTTCCACCTCCTACTTAATATGATCCCTGCTAGGAGACCTCTCACCATCCGAGCCGGTCCATGCTTTCGCTGCGGTAAAAACATCCCCTCTTGGTATGGAGATTTAGCACCTATCCTTGTGGGAGATATAGGGCTCCTCAAATCTCATCTGTTCCAATTTTTAATTCAATCAGGATCTAATCTAGAAGATCACAAACAAGATTGATGTTTGCAAGCAGTTATGACTTCAATCAATCATGCAACTTTCAAGTGATGCTTAATTCTAGTAGCAATTGACACTTGAGTTTCACATAATGAAATCTTCCGCTTGGAATTCAACTAGGGGCATCTAGATTTTGGGATCTCCAACTTCCCAGTTGTTATAACCAAGTTTCTAGGCCTTAAGTTAGTATTTCTCAAGAGACTTATCTTATTTGGATAGAAAATTTTAAGAATAACCTGTGGTATCGCGGTTGGTAAAGGGGCGTTATCCACGCCCGTGACTCCGTTTGTGAATCCCATGCTTGCAACTCCAACTGTTGCTTCTACCTTGGTAGGGTTATTTGTGATTTCTGCTTCTAAATTCTTTTTCTTTGGGGCCATGATGGAATAGAGATGAGAGTAGAGGTATGATAGAATAGGATAGAGTTCTTCAGTGTCTTCTCTTCTTGGATCAGAGTAGAAGAGGATGAGAGACCTTCAGCATATCTCAGACAGAGTCTCCTCCTTATCGATCAACATCTCGTCCTCGTCAAGATTGCTCTTGTTACTCCTCCTTCTTGATCAGCGTCTCGCCCTCGTCAAGATTGCTCTTATTGCTCTTTGTGGTCATTTCCAAACCCTCAATTTATATTTTTTGCAAGGGGGGGATAAAGAGAGAGCGCCTGCTTTTTGCCATTTTTGATGACATCATCGATGACAAGATTTTGTTTTCTTTTTTTGTCCTACAACTTGTTTGGATCATAACTTTGTTGTATGAACTCCAAATATAGACATTCGGGTACTTAAAATGGTCGGAACGCATTTGGTCGACAAGTTTGCGCGGGCAAAATTACAAAAATCCATCAAAATTAGGTGAAAATGATAATGTTTATAAATCATGTTATTTTTATCCATCTTTTGTCTTGGACGACTTATTCCCTTCAAAATAAGTCACAGTATATATTTGAATCCATCTAAAGTGGAAATTAAGTCATCTAAACATAATATTAGAGATTTCAGACTATTCTAAAAAACTAATCTTGCTTCTTGTAAATCTTGTAGAGATTCTGCAGTTTTTTATTTTCCCATGTGTGGACGTACAACACCACGCATACACACTTTAAAATAAACTAAGTAATGGGAACATTACATGTAGCAATTCATCAGATGCATAGTTTCATTGATGGATTTTTTGGATAGAACCAAATTTGTATGCATCTAGAGGACATGGATAAAACCACATTCATAATGGAATGGGGTGCCTTTGTTAGGATTGTTCTAAATTTTGGCATAAAAAAGGGTCATGTAGGGTTTCAAGAGATAGCAAAAAAAACTTTTGATCCTTACTTGACTACTTTCATGACATATTTTCTTGATTATTTTTGCGTATTTGGGAAGGAGGACCATCTGCATCATCTTAAACTATGTTTTGAAAGGTGTCACTAGTTTGGGCTTTCCTTGAATCCTTTCAAGTTTGTATTTTTAATTAAGCATGGAGTTTTGCTTTGCCATATTATTTCTAAGGATGATTGTAATAGAGTGAAATTTCATTCATACCTTAGCCAATATTTAGTCTATTAGGGTTAAGTATAAAAGGCTAAGTTGTAACTAGCCAAGGATCTTTTTGCCATTTTACAACATTTCATATTTGAGGTCTCAACCTCCCACCTTCTAAGAGGGTGCATACTCTTGGCCACCATAGCTTGGGGTGCATACCATGCTGCAGCCTCTCATCACTTGATTCTTCTTAGCCATTCATGGTAATATCATTTCATGCCTAGCCACCTTGGCTATGGTTTCTTGGCATTTTAGTCTATTTCTTTGTATTTTCAATTTAATGGTTTCTTGTGGGAATTATCTTATTTATATTGGTATCAAAGCACATCTTTGATCCAATGGAAAGGTCATTTTCATGGTGAATGTGGTTACAAGATTAGGCATAGAGTAATTGGAGGACAAGAACTAGTCACGAGATTTGACATAGTTGAAACTGTGACTAGTTAAGGTCTTTTGCAATGAATCGTGACTAAATTTCATGGTCTTGAAGAATGTCCAAATAAATAATGGAGGATTTGAGGTCATTTTGGTGGTCCGTTGTCGGTCTATGGTCAAATTGGGGCCATTTTGAAGGATCATGGACTTAATTGAAGACTAAACAAGGTTTAGAAGGGCTAAATTGTGGTTACTTTTTAAAGCAAGCTTCTTTTTCCTCTTTCCAAGATTCTTGCTGAAAATTTTTGTGGAGTTCTCTTCTCATATCTCCTTGCCATAGCCATATCTCTTCATGAAACCCTGAGAGAATGATTCTAGGCCTTTTCCTCTTGAAGAATCAACAACCTTCTCCACCATTGAAGCTCCTTTCTCATTTGGCTGATCAATGGCAGCCTGGACATGAAGTACTTCTCACCTATTACTTGATCTTTCACTCTCCTTCAGCCCCTTGAAGCATTCTTTACAACCCTAGCTATAGAAGAAAATGGATTGCATGAAGATTTCAGTAATTTCTTGAAGTTTTGAGTCAATCTTAGTACCTTTTAAGTTCAAAAAGTGAAAGGTAAGCATCTACAACTGGCATTGGGCAAACATTGGATCTTCTAAGCAAGATTGAAGCATTTTCCTCATCTCAAATTGGGGCAAAACATGGAAGCCATTAATCTTGATCCAAATTTTCTTCCTTGAGGCTTCAATTCATGGGGCTTTTGTTGTCTACAACTCGAAGAAGGTTTAATTAAAGCTATTTTATCAAGATTGGGCTTACATTGGAGTATTTCTTCAAGATTGAAGGTATTTTTAGCCTATTGAACATGGCAATGTCTAAAAAATTTTGGAATCCTTGATTTTATCAAGAGTGCAACGTGTCCACCTGTTCACTTGCAGGACACGTCTTAGCAACCCATTGGGAAGAGAGTCTAGAAAGTGCCGCCTGGCACTCCCACGGAATGTTACGGGGTTTGCGATCTAGGTCCTCTCGAGTCTGCCACGAAGCGAAAGCATTCCGGCCGTTCCCACTTAGGACACGTGAATCAAGGTTTTCCTAGTGGTCAATTTCCAAGAAGGGCAGCTAGCATCGAACCCAGGCGAACTACTTTACGCAGAAACATCAGGGTCGAAGTGGACTCATACTGCACTTGGTTCAAGGAGAATGGGAAACGAGAGGGATGCAAAGCTTGACCTCTCTTCCCATAATGCATAGTTCCATTCCGTTCCCCTAAAACATCATAAATCGGGGTTCTAGTAACCTAGACTCTAAGTCAACATTCCTTGCTGTTCATTTTCTTCGAGAAAAGTTCCCAGCCAACTAGGACCACCCATCTGTAGGACGGACCCATGGACACATCCACCGCACTTTCCTCAAGGTTGCTTTAGTTGTCTAATTACCTACCACATTTAGTTTGACAAGAAAAAAATAGCTTCCTTAATTAGCCAATTAGTCACTGGTTCCATCACGTAATCTTAGCACTGACATAGAAAAACAATGTCAAACAAGTTACTTTACAACTACTGATCTCATTTATCTTTGGAATACATCATATAATCTAGCCCGTAGGCTAATTTATAATCCGCCCGAAGGCAATCCATAATCCACCCAAAGGCAATCCAGCAATCCACAGGGATCACTAATCCAAGATTCTGCTCATAGACTAGTATGCGGGCCTCAAGATCCAATGCCGAGTCACATTGGCCTCTTCTTCAGGACCTGGAAGGCAAGGGATTTACGGCCAGAGACCCCCTTGGCACCCAAGCGTCCTCTTGCCTCAAGTAGCGCCCAACCGAGAGACCTCTTGCAGTGGGCTCGGCACGGCTAACAACCCCCTTAGTTAGATTCAGGCTGATAGTCGGGGGTAACTGATGCTGTCTCTCCCTCCAGGCCTTCAACCTGAACCATTATTTATTTTTCTATCTTTAGTTCTTTGAGAAAATCAATACAAACAGTGCTCTTAAACTGTACAAACACAATCAATCCAATGGTCGTTTTATTTGGCCAACTGCTAAGGAGTGAATCCTTTTCTCCGAATGCATCCAACATCCGATCTGGGATCAATTGCAACTTGGCAAGATCCTCAAGGGTTTGTTTGTTTACCCTTTTGTCCTTGGGTTAGGGTCATACCTTGTCAACCCAAATTAACCAACACCTCAGGTTTCTTAAAAATAGACAATAAATCTTGGCGACCTTCTCCCTCTAACTTGATTTGTCAATTGCTTGCTAGGCAATACATAACTTCCCTTAACTTGGCAAATCAGCCCAAGAAGGGTGATGTAGCAGGATGACTACTCATCCTTTTGCACAATAGGCTTGCGCTAGAGCCTACCAACCTTATTCCAAGGAGTGGCAACTCTACTTTGTGTTTTAACACAACCATGCGACGTTGCAACTTGTTGCGTAGGAGTCGCATCTGACTTGCGGGATCATCTTTCCCATCAATCGGCGTTTCTTGGTCAAGAAATATGTTTAGTCAAGACGTAGTGTTTGGGGTGTCTTCTTACCTAACCCAATGCTAACCTTGCTAGGCCAATAATGTTTGGACCTAGGGTTTCTAGGCTCAATCGGAATTTTAGTATTAGGTCGTTTGTTCCTTAGGGTAGAACCCTAGATCGTTAGTGTATGGTCATCCAATTAACCCAATAATTCTGTGAATGTAGGTAAAACCTTTGGGTTTGAGGGTCTCAACGTGCAATACTAGGCAGAATTTCTAACATGCTAAACCCTAGCTAGCCCTTTGAGGTCTTCATTGTACTAACTAGCTATGCTTATACGAATCCCTTGAGGGTTATACCCTTACAAATGATCTAACCAAATTGGTGTACTTGTCTTGTGACAAGAAACGATCTCTTCTTAGAGATGCTAAATGTGTTCTAAAGGTGTAAATCATAGCAAGACATCACATTACGTGCAAATATGCGATTCATTACCTCTATGTGCAATAAGGTTTGCAATAACCCTTTCTTTGCTTGCTAAAGTCATGACGAATGACAAATTTGGAGGATAACTTACGTAAAACCTACAAGGATTTACGTCAAGGAACTATGCCTACAACCTTTCGTTTGATGCAATTGAATTCCATGCTTTGATATGACATGCAACATTTTCTAAATGCAACTTCGATGAATGAAATTTACGCATGAGGAATATGTAACATGCAATCCTTTTCGAGATACAAGATCGTTAATGAAGTTCATGAAAAATGAATATTATAAGACTAACGTTGACTTAATCCATTTCACAAGCATCTTCACATGCAACTTGCAAGTCCCTGGTTTCATTTCCATGCTATGCAATTTTTTGGACAACATCTAACGGATGTTAACAATTTTTCCTCATGCGAATCACAACAAGGAAGTTATTTCCTAATTGCAATATATGCTTATTCTTTCCACGGCCAATCAAAGATGCACTTAACAATTTCATCTTTTAACCCTAAGCAATATGTGTTTCAGGCTTGTCACTTTGGAAATGCACAAAAAGGGCAACATGCGACTAAGCTCGTAAGATGAATAAGTAATTTATATTCATAACTTTCCTATGAATTTTAAGCATGCCCAACGCAGAATTAAACTTCCAAGAACCTGGGTTTGTGGACTTGCGGTGACCCCCACATGTAAACTTGGGTCCAAGACTTCCGCGCGTGCGCCTTGTGACTTTGGCTTTGGAGCCATTGTTGATGACTTGAACTCCGCGATATGATCTCACTTTTATGCGATCTCCAAACTCCCTTTGAGCTTGGAAACTCAGCCTCATGATTTGCCCACTCCTCTTGCGCAGCAAATTGCTTCACAAAACGCGGTTTTAAGAAATCTGGAAGGCTCGTGGAAACGGGGCTTATGGGAGCCCAACCTTAGAAGCTTCTAAAAAGCTTCTGTTTCAATTAGAATCAGGTGGAGGGAGGTAATGATTGATGGGGATAAGATTAATGACAAGAGGGGGGAGATTATGATGTCATTGATGGTAGTGGGTAGGTGACTACAGCGCCGCAGCAAGCGGTTGTGTGGCGGGATGGCGACCGTAGTGGCGGCACGGCACGGTAGCCAATCGTCCTCTTCCTTCTCTCTCTTTTTTTGTCCCTCTACCCACGCTTAAGGGTGGTTTTATAGTGCTAAGGGGGGGGAGAGGTAGCCACACACATGGCTTGTGCATGCCTCCCCCCTCATGCTCCCACACACCACACTCCCTCTCTCCACTTAACTCACTCCTCCCCACACTCCCTCTCCCCTGCCATGCATTGGCAGAGGAGAGGGGTAATTATTTAAAAAAATTGCCTTAATATTACCCATTATCCAAATTGCCCCTTTTTCCAAGAGGGGTGTTCTCATGTGGCTTTGTGGTTTTTAAGCCCCGGCCTCATTTGCACAATGGGGATGGGCTCATTATTGCGTGTGTGGGGTAAGGATTTAACTGCCAATATTTACGATGTGGGAGATAACTTTACATAGCTTTTGTGCGGGTGTGCAATGATCAAAGCTCTTTAATATTTCGAGCAGAAATATTACATTCTCTCCCCCTTGGAGGAATCGAGATGTTCTCATATCGAGAAGAACTGGGGATATTGTTGGTTTAGAATATTTTCATCCATCCAAGTGGCATCCTTCTCGGGATAATCTTTCCACTGGACGAGACATTCTCTCAAGGTTCTGGATCTCAATTTTCTCTCCCTAACATCTAAGATCCTGTCATCAAGGACTCCTTGGCTAGGAATTACAACTTGTTGATCATCAAGTACATGGCTAAGGTTAGGTACATACTTCTTCAGTAGACTGATATGGAATACATTATGAACCTTTAGGTTCTCAGGGAGTTGAAGTCTATAAGAATTAGGCCCTAAGCACTTGAGAATCTTGTAGGGTCCACAATACCTTAGACTTAGCTTCTTGCATTCACCAAAGGATAGGTAAATCTTCTTGGGGCATACGCGAATGAAGACCATATCTCCTTTAGCGAAGGTTTTATCTTGACGTTTCAAATCCGCATATGCCCTGTCTATCCCTGGCAGTTTGGATGTCCTGCCTTATTGACTTCATTTGGTCATCCATATCTTCGAGCATTTACTTTGAAGCTTCAACCCTCAAGGTTGGATCCGAGAAGTTTAAAGAAATTCGACAGTCGTGCCCATACAATGCTTGAAAAGGGGTCATCTGGATGCTTTGTTGATAAGAAGCATTGTAGGCAAACTCAACCAGTGGCAAGTATTGAATCCACTTCTTGGGTTTACGACAGCAGTGTGCCCTTAGCATATCCTCAATGACTTGGTTTAATCACTCCGTTTGATCATCGGTTTGAGGATGGTAAGCTGTACTAAAATAGAGTTGAGTCCCAATGGCTTCGAAGATAGCTCTCCAGAAGTGTGATGTGAAGAGAGAATCATGATCATTAATGATTCTTCTGGGTAACCCATGTAGTTTTAATATCTCCTTGATGAATAGCCTTGCAATGTCTGAGGCTTTATAGTTTGTCTTAACGGGAATAAGATGTGCAACTTTGGTGAGCATATCCACCACAACCATAATGGAGTTGTAACCTCCTTGAACTTGGGGCAGGCCAATAACAAAGTCCATACTAATGAATTCCCATTTCATTTGGGGAATGTCAAGTGGTTGCAACTTCCCTGGCATTTTGACATGTTCAGCCTTAATGCGTTGACAAGACAAACACTCTATGACATATTTGAGAATGTCACCTTTAAGGCTCTCCCAATAATAGCTCTTTTTGACTGCATTGAGGGTCTTGGCATAGCCAAGAT
Organism: Lygodium microphyllum; assembly: GCF_053477565.2. Classification (NCBI taxonomy): domain Eukaryota; kingdom Viridiplantae; phylum Streptophyta; class Polypodiopsida; order Schizaeales; family Lygodiaceae; genus Lygodium; species Lygodium microphyllum. Next base: position 184,850,336 of record NC_141136.1, on the reverse strand, counting down.
GTCTTGAAAAAGGGGAATCATGAGCTTTCCAAAGTATTTTTTGTTTGAGTGGTTGGCTTTCCAGTATACATAATCTCGTTCTATAGTAGACAAGTCCACTATTGATAGAGAATTCTTGATACTTAGCTTGTAGCTTCGAGTCTTGATCCTTAATAAGGATCTCCCTTAGCAACTTCTTATAGGTTGGATCATGGCATGCCTCTTCTCTAGCTAGCTCAAGTATTGGGTTGTTTGGCATGGATACCTTTGTGGCCAGAGATCTAGCTATTGATGGATCTTGCAAGATTAGAGAATTTAGAAATGCCTTGAGACTAAGTGCATTGGCAACTACATTCTCCTTTCCAGGCGAGTATTTGATTTTAAAATCATACTCCTCCAGCACTTCAATCCATCGACGTTGCCTCATGTTGAGCTCATTCTGGGTAAAGATCCACTTGAGACTTTTATGATCCATCACTCGAGTAAAATTGTTACCCAGTAGGTAGTGTCTCCAAGGCTTGAGAGCATGGATGACAACTAATAGCTCCAGAGCATGGGTAGCATAATTCTTCTCATGGCTCTTCAGTTTTCTTGAAGAGTATGCTACAGGATGACCTTCTTGCATAAGCACACATCCTAAGGCAAGTGTGCTAGCATCAGATATCACTTTGAACTCCTTACCAAGATCTGGAATTTTAAGGATAGGTGATGATACCGAGCTTTGTTTTAGTCTATCAAAGCTAGATTGTTCAGCAGTTGACCATACAATCGATGTTTGCTTCTTTAGTAGATCTGTCAGAGGCGCTACAATCAAAGCATAGTTTTTGATAAAGACCTTGTACCATCCTGCCAATCCAAGAAATTTGCGTATTTCTTTGACAGTTGTTGGTATTGGCCACTCCACAACGTCTCTGACCTTGGCCGGGTCTACTGAGATTCCATCCACTGATACAATGAATCCCAGATACTCAATCTGTCGCTTGAAGAATGCACACTTATTTTTCTTAGCATAAAGCTTGTGTGCCCTCATTGTCTCAAGGACAATACGAAGCTGGGGTTCATGATCTTCTGCCTCTTTGGAGTAGACAAAGGTGTTGTAAAAAAAAGAGAGTATGAAGTCATCAAGATATGGCCTAAAGATATCGTGCATTAACTTGTTGAAGGTGGCAGGTGCATTCGTCAGTCCAAATGACATGACTAGGAACTCAAAGTGCCCATATCTTGTGCTGAATGCCGTCTTTGGGATATCATCTTCCTTGATCCTTATCTGATAGTATCCAGACCTAAGATAAATCTGGGAGAAGATCTTCGCACCTTCAAGACGGTCAAGAAGTTCATCTATCCTTGGAATAGGATACTTGTTCTTAATGGTTGATTGATTCAACTCTCTGTAATCAATACATAACCGAAGTGTTCCATCCTTCTTCTTCTAGAACAGCACTAGAGCTCCCCATGGTGAAATACTAGGATAGATGTAGCCCTAATCTAATAGTTGTTTGAGTTGCTCCTTCAGCTCAATCGCTTCCGGGATGGACATCCTATATGGCCTCTTTGCAATTGGTGCAGCTCCTGGCACTAGCTTGATTTCATGATCAACTTCCCTTTGAGATGGAAGTTCTGTCAGCTCTTCAGGAAATACGTATATGTACTCCTTTAGTCATGAGGGTTCTTCACTAGACTCCTGATTTTGATCTAGCTTATTTAGCTTAATCAAGTAGATAGGTAGTCCCTTTCTAACTCCCTTTATTATTCGAGATGCTTTGGCCAGTTGAATTTCCGGCTTTTCAGTCTCTCCTTGAGTTGTGACCAAATCCCCTTTAGAATTTTGAAAGGAAACCTGGCCCTTTCCACAATGAATGTGGGCATCATTAGGTTTAAGCCAATCCATTCCGAGCAAACACTCATGGATACCTTCATGACCTTGAATCTGACCGAAGTTGATTTTCCTCCTAGTAAGAATTCCACCTGAGGATGTGCTTGGGCAATAAGTTTCTTTACGTTAAAACTTACTAAGCGTTCCTCACATTACATTTCATGCCCAATTGAGCTTTCAGCCAAAATAACTAATCACTTAACCTTTTTATCAATACTCACAGTCAAGACAATCATTGATAAAAAGAGTCTTATTTCATTCATATAGGCATAGCCCTTTTGGAGTACAATTACTCTTGGAAAGATGGAACAAGTTGATAAATTAATTTGAGGAGAATAAGATTGTGTTACATTCAGCTATGGGAACTTAGTAATAGTATGGATTGGAGTCATGGATTTTTAGGAATCGATAGGTCATTGGAAGATTAGGGTATCCTTTCCTTTGATACCCGTTCTTTTCATAACGTCCCAACACCTTGATCCTGTCGGTAGGGATGACTTGAGTCACTTCTTTATACACATACTTGTTCTGCTTAACCCTTCAACCGCTGCTGACATGTAGGTTTGCGTTTGCGTGAGCCTCAACAAAGATGAACAACTTCATGATCTTTAAGTCCTCCATCCACTTGATTCTCTTCAAGTTGATTCGAAGGTACGCAAGTCGGTGGGCAGCTATGTAATAGATCCCTGAGTCACCCATCCATCTCCATTCCATGTACAGGGGCGATGGATTGTAGATGTGATCTAGGATATTCATCATATCGATCCTCCATCGATAATCTGAAGCATGCATTGTGGTCATAAACATAACTTGGAACACCAAGCATCTGTTCCATGCTTCATGACTCTGCAAGTCAGCATTAATAAGTAAGTAATGAAATGATCTTAACAGCAACATTTGCTCTACTTTTCCTTATTAAGTTTTCTTGTAAAAGGCAAATCCTCATTGGTTCGCTCTGATACCAACTGTAACGTGTCCACCTATTCACTTGCAGGACACGTCTTAGCAGTCCATCGGGAAGAGAGTCTAGAAAGCGCTGCCCAAAACTCCCACGGAATGTTACGGGGTTTGCAATTTAGGTCCTCCCGAGTGTGCCACAAAGCGGAAGCATTCCGGCCGTTCCCACTTAGGACCGGCCTGAATCAGGGTTTTCTTAGTGGTCAATTTCCTAGAACCGCAGCTAGCGTCGAACCCCAGGCGAACTACTTTACGCAAAAACATCAGGGTCGAAGCGGATTCATATTGCACTTGGTTCAACCTCTCTGCCCATAAGGCATAGTCCCATTCCGTTCCCCTAAAATAGCATAAATTGAGATTCTAGTGACCTAGACTCTAGGTCAACGTTCCTTACTATTCATTTTCTTTGAGAAAAATTCCCGGCCAACCGGGACCACCCATTCGTAGGATGGACCCATGGCCACATCCACCGCATTTTTATCAAGGTTGCTTTAGTTGTCTAATTACCTACCACATTTAGTTTGACACGCAAAAAATAGCTTTCTTAATTAGCCAAGTAGTCACCACTTCCTTCATGTAATCTTAGCACTGACATAGAAAAACAATGTCAAACAAGTTCCTTTACAACAATTGATCTCATTTATCTTTGGAATACATCATATAATCCAGCCTATAGGCTAATCCATAAACCGCCCGAAGGCAATCCATAATCCGCCCAAAGGCAATGTAGCAATCCACAGGGATTACTAATCCAAGATTCCGCTCGTAGACTAGTAATTGGGCCTCGAGATCCAATCCCGATTCACATTGGTGGCCTCTTGTGCAGGACCCAAAAGGCAAGGGATTTATGGCCAGAGCCCCCCTTGGCACCCAAGTGTCCTCCTGCTCCAAGTAGCACCCAACAGAGAGACCTCTTGCAGCGGGTTCGGTCCAAGTTCCCAGCGTGGCTAACAAACCCATTGGTTAGGGTCAGGCAGACAGTCAGGGGTAACTGATATTGCCTCTCCCTCCAAGCCTTCAACTTGAAGCATTATTTATTTTTCCATCTTTAGTTCTTTGAGCAAAGCAATGCAAATAGTGCTCCTAAACTGTACAAACACAATCAATCCAGTGGTCGTTTTATTTGGCCAACTGCTAAGGAGTGAATCCTTTTCTCCGAATGCGTCCAACATCGGATCCGGGATCAATTGCGACTTGGCAAGATCCTCAAGGGTTTGTTTGTTTACCCTTTTGTCCTTGGGTTAGGGTCATACCCTGTCAACCCAAATTAACCAATACCTTAGGTTTCTTTAAAATAGACAATAAATCCTGGCGACCTTCTCTCTCTAACTTGATTTGTCAATTGCTTGCTAGGCAATACATAACTTCCCTTAACTTGGAAAATCAACCCAAGAAGGGTGATGTAGCAAGATGACTACTCATCCTTTTGCACAATAGGCTTGCGCTAGAGCCTACCAATCTTATTCCAAGGAGTGGCAACTCTACTTTGTGTTTTAACACAACCATGCGACGTTGCAACTTGTTGCATAGGAGTCGCATCTGACTTGCGGGATCATATTTCCCATCAATCGGCATTTCTTGGTCAAGAAATATGTTTAGTCAAGATGTAGCGTTTGGGGTATCTTCCTACCTAGCCCAATGCTAACCTTGCTAGGCCAATAACATTTGGACCTAGGGTTTTTAGACTCAATTAGAATTTTAATATTAGGTGATTTGATCCTTAGGGTAGAACCCTAGATCGTTAGTGTATGGTCGTCCAATTAACCCAATAATTCCATGAATGTAGGTAAGACCTTTGGGTTTGAGGGTCTCAACTTGGTGTCCAAGTGCGATACTAGGCAGAATTTCTAATGTGCTAAACCCTAGTTAGCACTTTGAGGTGTTTGTTGTACTAACTAGCTATGCTTATACGAATCCCTTGAGGGTTATACCCTTACAAGTGATCTAACCAGATCGGTCTACTTGTCTTGCGACAAGAAACGATCTCTTCTTAGAGATACTAAATTTGTTCTAAAGGTGTAAATCTTAGCAAGACATCACATTACACGCAAATATGTGATTCATTACCTCTATGACCTATAAGGTTTGGAATAACCCTTTCTTTTGTGGCTAAAGTCATGACGAATGATAAATTTGGAGGATAACTTGCATAAAACTTACAAGGATTTACGTCAAGGAACTATGCCTACAATCTTTCGTTTAATGCAATTGAATTCCATGCTTTGATATGACATGCAACATTTTCTAAATGTAACTTCGATGAATGAAATTTACGCATGACGAATATGTAACATGCAACCCTTTTCTAGATATAACATCGTTAATAAAGTTCATGCAAAACGAATATTATAAGACTAATGTTGACTTAATCCATTTCATAAGCATCTTCACATGCAACTTGCAAGTCCTTGGTTTCATTTCCATGCTATGCAATTTTTTGGACAACATCTAACGGATGTTAACGATTTTTCCTCATGCAAATCACAACAAGGAAGTTATTGCCTAATTGCAATACACGCTTATTCTTTCCACGGCCAATCAAAGATGCACTTAACAATTTCATCTTTTAACCCTGAGCAATATGCGTTTTAGGCTTGTCACTTTGGAAATGCACAAAAAGGGCAACATGTGACTAAGATCGTAAGATGAATAAGTAATTTATATTCATAACTTTCCTATGAATTTTAAGCATGCCCAATGCGGAATTAAACTTCCAAGAACCTGGGTTTGTGGACTTGTGGTGATGTCCACTTGTAAACTTGCGTCCGAGACTTCCGCACGTGCGCCTTGCAACTTTGGCTTTGGAGCCATCGTTGATGAATTGAACTCCGCGATATGATCTCGCTTTTACACGATCTCCAAACTCCCTTCAAGCTTGGCAACTCAACCTCAAGATTTTTCTGCTCCTCTTGCATAGGAAACTCCTTCACAAAACGTGGTTTTAAGAAACCACGAAGGCTCGTGGAAATGGGGCTTATGGGAGCCCACCTTAGAAGCTTCTAAAAATCTTCTGTTTCAATCAGAATCACGTGGAGGGGGGGAGATTATGATGTCGTTTATGGCGGTGGGTAGGCAACTACAGTGCGGCAGGCGGTTGTGTGGCGGGGATGGCGACGGTAGTGGCGGCACGGCATGGTAGCCAATCATCCTCTTCCTTCTCTCTCTCTTTGTTTGTCTCTCTACCCATGCTTAAGGGTGGTTTTATAGTGCTAAGGGTGGGGAGAGGTAGCCACACACGTGGCTTGTGCATGCCTCCCCCCTCATGCTTCCACACACCACACTCCCTCTCTCCACTTAACTCACTCCTCCACACACTCCCTCTCCCCATGCCATGCATCGGCTGAGGGGAGGGGTAATTATTTAAAAAATTTCCTTAATCTTACCCATTATCCAAATTGCCCCTTTTTCCAAGAGGGGTGTTCTCACGCGGCTTTGTGGTTTTAAGCCCCGGCCTCATTTGCAAAATGCGGATGGGCTCATTATTGTGTGTGTGGGGTAAGGATTCAACTGCCAATATTTACAATGTGGGAGATAACTTTGCACAGCTTTTGCACGGACGTGCGATTATCAAAGCTCGCCTCATTTGCAAAATGCGGATGGGCTCATTATTGTGTGTGTGGGGTAAGGATTCAACTGCCAATATTTACAATGTGGGAGATAACTTTGCACAGCTTTTGCACGGACGTGCGATTATCAAAGCTCTTTAATATTTTGAGCGGAAATATTACAAAGAGTTTTCACTCTTCAAAGCTCAAAGGATATTCTCCAACAAACCATTGTAGACTTCTATCAAAGCATTGGATTCTCTTGATGCATTGGAGCAATATTATTGATCTGAAGCTAAAAATTACACGGGAGCAATAATATTGGACAAAGCTTCCTTGAAGCTGGCTCTATGATCTTTAATCTTGATCTATGGATGGTGGTTTATGCTGAATATTGATTGGTTGGGGTTCATCTAAGTACCACTCTTCATCAACATTAAAGAGGCAGTTCAATTGTTTTCAGCCGAACCTCTCTTTTCATCCAATTGTTGAACCAATCCTATTGTTGATAAAGAGAGATTGAGTATAATAGATCCTCCTAATTCCCATTGAAGGGTATGTAGAACTCAACCTAGGACTGATTATGATTTCTTGATGAATTCTTCTTTCTGTCCATTCAAATGTTGATGCCAAATTGATTGTATAAATTCTACTCCCTGCCTACTTCACTTGGATTTTTGTTGGATGATTGAACATTGATGCTATAAAACTGAAATAATGATGAAAATGGTAAGTGGGAATATTGTAAAAGTAGTGAGTCACTGTGCAATTTTAAAATTTAGTTATAGATGCATTCCCCATTGTTAAAGTATGGTAGTAGCATAGGAGTGATCAGCCCTATTCAGGATACCACATGTGGTTAAAGATTCCATTGGAACAAAATTGGAAGAGATGCAAGGTATCTCCTATTCTTAGGATATCTATAGGTGGTGGTCACAGTTTTACAGGTTTTTTACAACAAGTACCTACAAATCTATAGGTTATCCTTGAGACCTATAGGTTCCCCATAACCCTCTTTAGATTCTTACAAAGGTTTATAAGGGTTTCCTACACCTAGGGTATCCCCACAAGGTCAATCAAGGTACTTACAGGTGATGGCAATGTACAATAAATTTCTATTCAAAATTGAAGATTTAATTACAAAAAATTATGTAATGATTCAAATTGGGGAATTAATAGCTCCATTTTAAGAGAGGATTCTAAGCTGCAATTTGAATCAAAGATTTTGTTGATCGGATATTAGGAGCTCAAGTTATTGCTGATTTACTGACATTAGGTACAATGAGACAACACCTAGATAGTATACATGGGGACACTATTTACTATTATTCCACCCAAAATCTCCAACTTAAGTTCATATTTTTTAAAATATATATTTTTCCATATAATAAGCTTTCCATAGAGCTATTAAGCATTATGATTCGTGCTATATTCTAAGACAAATAGGAGATTTATTGACAACTTGTCTACTACTATAGCACTGTCTTCTAATGGCCAGGAATAAAAAGAAAGACCCCATTACTAAAACATTTAATGATGGTGTCAATAACTTTCAAGTGGATCAAAACTACACAAATAAAGCCCAAATTTTTGAGTAAATATATGAAGACTTAAGCATTGGGATTGCTTACATCACACACCAAGAAAGGGATGACACACATGAAGTACATGATGATTACCTTTTACTATCAAAAGAGTTGGGACATGTGAATGAAGGCCTTTTTAAAGATTTGAAGACTTTGAATGAAGGCTTAGTAAATATGAATCAAGGTTTGTTACAAGGGATGGCCTAAGTAAAAAAGGGTATCTCTGATTCGTAGCAAAGCAACAAATCTTCATTCCAAGAACTCATGATTTTAGTTCATAAAGGAAATTGGGAGCAAGCCACAAAGGGAACCTCAAACTATTGAAGATCCACATGCAACCCCTCTTATTGGAAATCCTTCCCATCTAAACAAAGAAATTTCTCAGCCAGCTATGCATGCTTTTGAAAGGGGAGAACCATCAAGAGTGAGCGATAACCATCACCCTTCACAAATCCATGGCATTCATACCACAAGGCTTCAGTTTAGCAACCCAAAAGATAGTCTTGGTGGACATGAAAGGGAATAAGATAACAAATGATGAGATGATGACTATCATGGATGTGACCCCTTCTATAAGTCTTTTTACCATCAACCCAAATGTAAAAAAAGTAAATGTAGTCAATAATCAAGTTCATGAAGGTTGAAGATATGATGAGAGAAGGTTAGCCCGTGATATCTCAAATAAAGAGCATGTTTCAAATAGTCAATCCTCATCTCATAGTTTTGGGCTCTCTACTCTTAGGCAAAAATCTTGGAACAAAGATTCGTGGAAGTAACATTCTTATGGGTAGCCATCTTACAATGAAAAGGAGTATAAGGAAAATATCAATATCACTAATTTCATAAGGGATAATGCTTCACTTCGGAGTCAGAGAAATGGATTAATAAGCTTGTATTGTACTTCATTCCTTATCCTAGAAGTGAAGAAGCCAAGATTTATTTCGTGACTCTTCATCTTGAAGGTTACACCCATACTTGGTGGCATTACATGCACAGGATTAGGCAAAATTTTCTCACTTGGGGGGATTTCAAGCAAGCAATGATTGATGTTTTTATTTTCCCTTTGAAAAAAGAAAGACTCTAAAGAAGATGGTTTGCATGTGCTGAAAAAGGAATGTTTGTTAGAGACTACTCCAACACCTACTTGAATCTCTCCATGTATGTTGAAGGAATTTTTAGATTTTCTTAAGATGAATAAATACATTTTTGGTCTTGACCTTGCCCTATTATCAGAGGAGGTAGGAGCTTAATAACCAAAAAATTTACATGAGGCCATACAATTGGCTGAAAGATATTTCTTGAAGTACAAGAGAGATGCAAAAAATTTCCAACAAAGGAATGTGGGTAATATTTTTTTCAACCAACTAACAAAATATGGGCAAGTTTTCAACCAATCTAGAGACACAATAAAGCAAGAAAATAGGGGTTATAAAAGTCTAAATAGTTAGAATAGTAAAGTGCCAATTTTTTCCATTGTTTATGCATCTAAACAGGGTGGAAATTATGCACAAAAATAGAGGCAAACTCTTAAAAATATGGATGAGACAAGAGGCATTTTTTCTAGAGTTGAAAATGCTCATTTAATATCCCAAAATAGTTCTAATAGCAACTTCGTCCCTCACAACAAGCTTAGAGAAATGCATGCCAAAGGATTATATTTCAAATGTGGGGAGAAGTGATCACAAGATCATAATTTGAAATACAAAGCCAAGATTTCAAAAATCAATATGGTGATCACTCAAGATGTTGAAGTTGAAGAAGAAGAGGAACATGAGGAAAACCTACTACGTGTTGATGCTTACCCAATGTTTGATGAAGTTCATGAAGAAGAAGATGCCACTAATGTAGGGTTTTATGATCCCATGGACAAATTTCCATTTGATCGAGGTGGAACTCATGATCCTCATGCTTCCTTGTATACTATTTCATGTGATACATGGACAAGATGCAAAGGAGAAAGTTCACTTAGACTCAAAGGTATCATGAATGGCAAGGATGTACATATTTTAGTAGATATAGGCATCACAAATAGCTTCATCAACACCAAATCTTTGAATGGGCTGAAATTGCCATCCATTGACATGAAATCCTCCTTGCGGATACAAGTTGCCAATGGTATATATGAGTCTAGTAATGAAGTGTGCCCATGTACTCCAATTGAACTATCGCCCTCTTGCACAGTACAAGTGGACTTAATTACTTTGGATTTGGGGCCTATTAACATTGTTATTGGATGTAATTGGTTGAAGACATTTGGGAAATTCACTCTAGATTTGGAGCAAATGTAAATGGAATTTAATTGGTAAGGACATCACATAGAATTGAAAGGCATAGACCACAAACATATAGAACTCATCTCCATGAAGAAATTGTAAAAAGAACTCAATTCCAAGTCATGCATCTTAACTCTTTTACTTGAGAAAGTAGATGAAGAGCAATCATAAAATTAGCAATCTTCTTCTACAAAGAAAAAGGATCCAAGATTGGGAGAGCTATTGGAGGAATGAAAGGATTTATTTCAACCACCATCATATTTACCTCCAAAGCAAGAGATTGACCATTCTATTGATTTGTTGCCCAATACAAAGCCCATCAATAAACCTTGCTATCGCTTGTCCAAGTTTGAGAGGGAAGAAGTGGAGTGACAAGTCAAAGAATTATTGCAAATGGGTTTACTTCATTAGAGTCAATCATCATTTTTCTCTCTTGTGCTCTTAGTCAAGAAGAATGATAGATCATTTCACATGTGCATTGATTATCGGGACTTAGATAAGTCAACCGTCATGAATAGATATCCTATTTCCCAAATTGATGATCTTTTGGATAAGCTTAAAGATGCAAAGGTCTTCATCAAAATAGATCTTTGATCAAGTTATCATCAAATTCAAATGAAGGAAAGATATGAGTTCAAAATAGCTTTTAGGATTGAAAGAGAGACCACTTCTTGGTTATGACAATTGGGCTTTCCAATGCACAACTACTTTTTAAGTCCTCATAAATAAAATATTACAGCCCTTCTTGTTCAAAAATATATTTGTTTTCTTTGATGATATTCTCATCTATAGCAAATCCAAGGATGATCATTTGAAGTATATATGAGAGGTCTTTAACACATTACGAAAACACACACTCTTTGCCAAGATGACAAAGTGTTCTTTCATGGAAGATGAAGTTTAATACTTAGGTCATGTTGTGGGAGAGCAAGGCATTAGAGTGGATCCCAACAAGGTGAAATGTGTTAAAGAATGGCCTACTCCTACGAATGCAACCTCTTTGAGAGGATTACTTGGGTTATCATCCTTCTATAGAAGGTTCATTAAGAATTATGCTCATGTGGCAACTCCATTGAGGGAGAGACTTAAAAAGGAGGCTTTCTTTTGGGACTACATCATTGATGAAAGTTCAATGAGCTAAAATATCTTTTAATTTTAGCATCTATCCTTGTATACCCGTATTCTCCTAAGGAGTTTATCATACACGGATGATAGTGGAAGAGGAATTGGGGCTGTTTAATGTTAAGATCATGGAGTCATAGATTACAAAAGTCAGAAGCTTGATGACAATGAGCATTAATTACATGTTTATGAGCAAGAGATGTTGGCAATATTGCATGCTATTAAAAATTGGCATCATTATGTATATGGTAGCCATTTCAAGGTCAAAAGTGATCATCATGTTGTGAAACACTTCCTTTCACAACCAAATTTTTCTCCCAAGCAGCAAAGATGGATAGGTACTCTTCAAGAATATGACTTTGAGATATCTTATATAGCTAGAAAAGACAATGTGGTGGCAGATGCCATATCAAGAATGTGGGCATGTTCTATCTCTACCATTTCAACCATGCATAAGGATTGGATCCATGACATTTAAGAAGAGTAATTACTTGATGAGTAAGCATCCAAAATGATGAAGGAAATGCAACAAGGAAAAGTATAGGGGTATCCAAATTATAATGGCATAATGGTTTTATGGTATGAAGGACGGGTTTTCTTGACTCCTTAATCATCTCTCAAAGATGGCATTTTATGAGAGATGCACTCTTTACCTTTAGTGGGACATTTGGTTTGTTCAAAACATTTGATAACATCCATGAGAGCTTTTATTGGAAAGGGATTTGGAGAGACATTAAATACTATGTTATGAGTTTCCTTCGGTGTCAACAAAATAAGGATTCCACACTTCTACTTGGTGGTTTGCTTTAGACACTACCTATTCCTCATGGGAAGTGGACTAATATTAGCATGGATTTCATAATGGAATTGCCTACAATAAAACATGGGTGGAATAGCATTTATGTTGTGGTAGATTGGTTGAATAAATGAGCCCATTTCATTCCAAAAAAGGTTCAATTTACAACAAAGTAAGTGGATGATCAGTTTATCGAATGTGTCTTTAAGCTTCAAGAGATGCCAATGAAGATTATGTCCGATTGTAACACCAAGTTTATGGGTAGATTTTGGAGGAGTCTTTTCTCTTCTATGGATACTATTTTGACTCTTAGTACAGCTTATCATCCACAAACGGATATGCAAACTAAAAGGGTCAACAGCAAATGGATAGAAGTTTATTTGCGTCACTTTTGCCATGACATAAAAAATGCATGGGACCATTGGCTTCATCTTGTAGAATTTTATTATAATAATACTCATCATATGAGCATTGAAATGTCTCCTTTTGAAGCATTATATGGCTACAAGGTTCAAATGCATTGGGCATTGTTTCTTGATGGTGTGAATCCTAATGCACGTGAAGAGTTAGATAAGATGGAGCCTCTTATGAAGTAATGCAAGGATAACATTGGAAAATCTCAAGAGACAATGAAGGCCTATGTGGATGAGAAAAGAAGACATGTGGAGTTTGATAAAGTTGAATGGGTTTTCTTGAAGGTTCCAAAATCTTGTTATGCTTCTTCTAAAGGAGGACATGATAAACTTGCTCATAGGTATTATGGTCCATACCAAATAATTAAGAGAGTTTAGTATCTTTCCTATCACTTGATTTACCTTCAACTACATGCATCCACAATGTCTTTTGTGTGTCTTAGGTCAAGAAGTATGTTGGTCCTGAAATCCAAGTCCTTGAAGAACTACATTTCCTTGATAAAGATGGTTTGATCATTTATGATCTTGAAAAGATTATTGTTGGTAAGTGGAAGAAAGATCTAAGAAACAGAGTTCTTATGGAGTACCTTATAAAGTGAAAGGGTTTTCCTATGAAAGAATCTTCTTGGCATCATGCTTAATATTTGTAACAATTTCCATGGCTTCTTCAAGGGGATAGCTCATTCACTAGACAATGATCAACTTGTAATAATTTTTTCTTTTGAAGTTAAATGCTTTATCTTCATCAAATTTTGATTTTCATGGGATGAATAGATACTGCATATTGTCCTCGATATTTCTATACCTCACACATGGAAGTTGGACACTTCTACTGCAAGATATGGCCAAATTTGTACTGCATCATGTTTTGGATAGCCTATAGTAGTTTGTTCCACTTACATGGTCTTTCTTTATCGAATTATTTGGTCTTCTTCAGCATGGACTCCTATTTCAGCATGACTTCATCTATTCCAAGCTATTCTTGTACTCATCCTTGTATCTTGTCCCAAATTTAGCTTTGAGGACAAAGCTCTTCTAGGTTGGGGTGGCCTGTAATATATTAAAAATGCCTTCATACCTTAGTTAATATTTAGCTATAAGTATAAAAGACTAAGATGTAACTATGTAACGTGTCCACTCGTCCACTTGTGGGACACGTCTTAGCAGCCCATCGGGAAGAGAGTCTAGGAAGTGCCGCCTGACACTCGCAAGGAATGTCACAGGGTTTGCGATCTAGGTCTTCTCGAGTCTGCCCCGAGTGGAAGTATCCGGCCATTCCCACTTAGGACCGGCCTGAAGTTAGGGTTTCTTTCCTATCAACAAAGTCTCTAGTGGTTCATGGAGAATGGGAAACGAGAGGGATGCAAAGCTCAACCTCTCTGCCCATAAGGAATAGTCCCATTCTGCTCCCCTAAAACACCATAAATCGGGATTCTAACTCTATCAACTCCAGGTCTTCACAGTTTTGTTATCACCTCTTTTGAGAAAAGTTCCCAGCTAATCAGGACCACCCTTCCGTAGGATGGGCCCAAGTCACGTCCATCGCACTTTTCTCGGTTTTCTTAGTTATCTAATTACCTACCACATTATGTTTGACGTGAAAAAGTAGCTCCCTTAATTAATCAATTTAAACACAAGTTCCTTCACGTAACTTAGGCATTGAAACAAAAACAATGTCAAGCAAGTTCCTTTTTCAAATATCTGATCTTTATTTATCATAGTCTCGGAATACATCGAGTATCATGCTCGAAGGCTATCCCAGAAATCAACACGATTGCTTCTCCAAGTTTCGCCCGTAGACTAGTACACAGGCCTTGAGATCCCATCTCGAGTCATGTTGGCCTCTTATACGGGGTCCGGAGGCAAGGAATTTACAACCAAAGCCTCCCCTGGAACCCAAGCATTCTCCCGCTCCAAGAAGAACCCACAGAGAGACCTCTCGTGGCGGGTTCGGTCCATATACCCAGCGTGGATAATCAACCCCCTTGGATAGGGCAAGGCAAGCAATCGGAGATAATTGAACCTACCTCTCCCTTCACGCTTTTAACCTAAATCATTAAGTGTTTTGCCTTGAATTAGTTCCTTCAGCAAAGAAGTTCAAACAATGTACCTAATTGTACAATCACAGTCATTTCTGAGGTCATTCAAATGACCAACATCTAAGGTGTGATTCCTTTTTCCAGAATACTCCCATCATTCGATCGTGGATTGTTTGCGACTTGGCGAGATCCCAGGTGCTTGGCAAGCTAGGTAGCTTGTTCCCCCGTTTTCTTTGGGTTAGGATTTGTACCCTACCGACCCTAATTATCCTTACCTTAGGTCTCCTTGTAAAATAGATCATGGACAACCCCCTCGTCCTTGATTGGTCAACTTGCTGATTATCTCCTAGATCCCTTGGAGCACCTATGTACCTTTATCTTTGATCTTAATTGATCAAGATTTTCTATCCCTTTGACCATGGTTCTATTTAGAACAGTTCCTACTCCGTCTTAAGTATAATATTCTTAAGCCCTCTTAATAATGCTCACATGCACTAAGCTTTTACCTATCCCTCTTGAAGTCACCAAGGGCTTTGACATGGGACTCATGGATCGCAGTCCCATTTCCTAAATTACAAACAATGTTGAATTTTCCCAACAACTTTAATGCATGCACATACGATTTTGATATAATCCATAAGATATGTTATGCCACACATGCGAAGGTATTTTTGATGCATGCAATCTTAACATTATCCTCCATGTAATTATTTACATGATATATAACATTCTTGAATGATCTGATCTTTATAACTTTATGTGATTATTGTATGAGTCTAGCTGCACTTTAATCTTTTCTGCATCTGATTACATGTACCTTAAAATCCTTCTTGCGATATGGAGATGCACTTTGTTCCTTTCAATGTCCTTTTGAAATGCAATTTAAGCAAGAATTTGTGCAAGGAGCAATGCACTTTATGCAAGCATTCATGCAAGACGTTTTTGATAATTTACAATGCAAGTATCTAATCAATTTCACCTATTATGATGTCATCTTACAACGAAAATTATCTTGTTTGTTACATACATCACAACTAAGTTCATACCTAGGAAATTATCAATTGTGCAATTACCGTGATGTATGTGAATATGATTTTCACTGTGATAATTATAACCTATGATTTAATAATAGAGCAACCTAGGTTTGGAGTGATGTCTTGATTCTAGTGGTATTGATGCCTAATGAACTGTTCGCGGTTGCGGTGCCACCTTGATTCGAACCTCCATTCACACTTGCAGGGTTTTCGGCCATCCTTGTGGAACTATGCTTCGGGGCCATACTCGAAGATGCATGTACAAAAGATAGACTTCTCGCACTCTCCTATGAAAAATTCTTTCTGCCTCTCCTTGAGTGGAGAAAAGATAATGAAGGGGAGGGGTGTATTTTAAAAACTGTTGAGGGGTGTGTGACCTCCCTTTAAGAGAAGGAAAGAATAAACTTTCCTCTCTCTCTCTCTCTCTCTCTCTCTCTCTCTCTCTCTCTCTCTCTCTCTCTCTCTCTCTCTCTCTCTCTCTCTCTCTCTCTCTCTCACAACGATGATTGGGGGGGGGAAGGGGGGGTTAAATCACGGCCAGGGGGGGCAACGCCTACTGGAGACCACGGGGGGGGGGGGAGCGGGGCTGTTGTTGGTGATGAGGGAGGGGGGCACTGCGTATTGATGACTAGGGAGGAGGGGGGGGGGGGCTTCCCCTTTATAATGGGAAGGAGGGCTTCACTAGGTGAGGGAGACAGCCCTTAATGGCTGCCACCCTCCAGTTGGGGGAGCTACATGCCCCCGTCTCATTACTCACACACATACACACACTCTCTCTCTCTCTCTCTCTCCCCAATATGCTGTCGGCGGGGAGAGAGAGGGAGAGTAAAAAAATTATCCTAAATTTTAAAAAAAATCTTTTAAAGGGGGGGTTCTTATGGAGGCAGCGGGGAGGGGGATATTACATCCTCTCCCCCTTAGAGGAATCGAGATGTCCTCATCTCGAGAAGACCTGGGGGTATAGTTGGTTGAGAGTATTTTTGTCCATCCAAGTGGCATCCTCTTCTGGATAATCTTTCCACTAGATGAGGTATTCTCTCAAGGTCCTTGATCTCAATGCCTCTCCCTAACATCTAGGATTCTATCAGTTCATAGCTCAAGGACTCCTTGGCTAGGCATTACAATTTGTTGATCATCAAGTACATGATTCGAATTAGGTAGATACTTTTTCAATAGGCTAATGTGGAATACATTATGAATCTTTAGAGTTGCAGGCAGCTGTAGTCTGTAAGCATTAGACCCTAGGCACTTGGTGATCTTATAAGGTCCGCAATACCTTGGACTTAGCTTCTTGTACTCTCCCAAGGACAGTGAACTCTTTTTAGGGCGTACACGGATGAAGACCATATCACCTTGAACGAAGGATCTGTCTTGCTATTTCAAGTTAGTGTAAGCCTTTTGTCTATCCTTGGCAGCTTGAATGTCTTGTCTTATTGATTTGATTTGATCATCCATGTCTTCCAGCATCTGTCTAGTAGCTTCTACCCTCAAAGTTGGATCCGAGAAGTTCAAGGGGGTACGACAATCATGCCCATACAATGCTTGGAAAGGGCTCATATGAATACTCTGTTGGTAGGAAGCATTGTAGGCAAACTCAACTAGTGGTAAGTATTGAATCCACTTTTTTGGTTTGTGACAACAATATGCCCTAAGCATATCTTCAATGACTTGATTGACTCCTTCTATTTAACCATCATCTTGGGGATGGTAAGCTGTACTGAAATAGAGTTGAGTTCCAATAGCCTCAAAGATAGCCCTCTAGAAGTATGATGTGAAAAGAGAGTCACGATCACTAATGATTCTTCTGGGTAACCCATGAAGTTTGAATACTTCCTTGATGAATAATCTTGCGATGTTTGAAGCTTTATAGTTCATTTTGATAGGGATTAGATGTGCGACCTTAGTGAGCATATCTACTACAACCACAATAGAGTTATATCCTTCTTGAACTTGGGGTAAGCCAACAATTAAGTCCATACTAACGAATTCCCATTTCATTTGGGGAATGTCAAGTGGTTGCAATTTCCCAGGAATTTTAACATATTATGCCTTAATGCGTTGACAAGACAAACATTCTGTGACATA
The DNA here is from genome assembly GCF_053477565.2 of Lygodium microphyllum. Classification (NCBI taxonomy): domain Eukaryota; kingdom Viridiplantae; phylum Streptophyta; class Polypodiopsida; order Schizaeales; family Lygodiaceae; genus Lygodium; species Lygodium microphyllum. The sequence continues at coordinate 184,832,634 of NC_141136.1, read as the reverse complement.
TTTGAGTATGTCTCCCTTAATCCTTTTCCAATAATAGCTCTTTCTGACCGTATTAAGGGTCTTGGCATAACTAGGATGTCCTGAGAAACGGGAGTCATGGGCTTCCCAAAGTATCTTTTGCTTGAGAGTTTGGCTTGACGGGATACATAATCTTGTCCTAAAGTAGACAAGCCCACTACTGATGGTGGAGAATTCTTGATACTTCATCTTTAGCTTTGGGTCTTGATCCTTGATGGGGATTTCCCTTAGCATTTTCTGATAGATTGGGTCATGATATGCCCCTTCTTTTGCTAGCTCAAGAATTGGGTTGTTTGGTTCTTTGTGGCTACATACCTTGCTGTTGATGGATCTTGCAAAATGAGAGAATTTAGAAATGCCTTGCGACTAAGTGCATCGGCAACTACATTCTCTTTTCTAGGCCTATATTTGATTTAAAAATCATATTCTTCCAGCACTTCGATCCATTAACGTTGCCTCATATTGAGCTCATTCTGGGTGAAACTCCATTTAAGACTCTTATGGTCCATTACTAAGGAAAATTTGTTACCTAGCAAGTAATGTCTCCAAAGTTTGAGAGCATGGATGACAACAGCTCCAGGTTGTGGGTAGCATAATTCCTTTCATGGCTCTTCAACTTTCTTGAAGAATATGCTACGAGATGACCTTCTTGTATAAGTACACATCCTAAAGTAAGTACACTAGCATCAGTTACCACTTCAAACTCCTTACTAAGATCAGGAAGTTTTAGGATGGATGCTGATACTAAGCTTTGCTTTAGTTTCTCAAAGTTGGTCTGTTTAGCAGGTGACCATACAATTGCTACTTGCTTCTTTAGTAGATCAGTCAGAGGTGCTGCAAATCAAAGCATAATCTTTGATGAAAAATCTATACCAATCCTTCAACCCAAGAAAACTACGTATTTCTTTGACAGAAGTTGGTATTGGCCATTCCAGAACATCTCTGGCCTTAGTTGGATCTACTGAAATTCCTTCTGCTTATACAATGAATCCTAGATATTCAATCTATCACTTGAAAAATGCACACTTCTTCTTCTTGGCATAAAGCTTGTGTGCTCTCATTGTTTCAAGAACAATGCAAAGCTAGGGTTCATGATCCTTTTTCTGTTTTGAGTAGACTAGGGCATCGTAAAAAAAGACGAGTACGAAGTCATCAAGATAGGGCCTAAAGATATCCTGCATTAGCCTGTTGAAGGTAGTAAGAGCATTTGTCAGCCCGAGTGACATCACTAGGAATTCGAAGTGTCCATACCTTGTACTGAGTGCAATCTTTGGAATATCTTCTTCTTTTATCCTTATCTGATAATATCCAAATCTGAGATCTATCTTTGAGAAGACCTTTGCTCCGTGAAGACGGTCAAGTAATTCATCTATTCTTGGAATGGGGTATTTATTTTTTATGGTTGCTTGATTCAACCCTCTGTATAGTCAATGCATAGGCGAAGCGTTTCATCTTTCTTATTTTGGAACAACACTAGAGCTCCCCATGGTGAAGTGCTAGGATGGATGTAGCCTTGATCTAACAGTTGCTTGAGTTTCTCTTTCAATTTGATAGCTTCCAGGATGGACATCTTATATGGCCTCTTTGTGACCGGTGCAGCTCCTGGCACAAGTTTCATTTCGTGGTCGACTTTCCTTTGAGGAGGAAGTTCCGTCAGATCTTCAGGAAATATGTCTGCGTATTCCTTTAACCATGAAGGTTCTTCTCCAAATTCCTGATTCTAATCTAGCTTATTCAGTTTAATCAGATAGATAGGTAGACCCTTTTGAACACCTTTTATTATCCGTGTTGCTTTTGCCAATTGTATTTTTGGCTTACCAGCCTCACCTTGAGTCGGGACTAGTTCCCCTTCAGAATTTCGGAAGGAGACTTGGCCCTTCCCACAGTGGATGTGGGCATCATTGGATATTAGCCAATCCATTCCAAGTAAACATTCGTGGATACCTTGGTTCATTACCCTGAATCTCACAGAAGTTGGCTTCCCACCTTGTAGGAATTTCACCTTAGCACATTGCCTAGTACAAGTAACCTCTCGACTATTTGCTAATTCCACAAGTAAAGTAGGTGCATCTATTGTGGCTATCCCTAATATTTTTGCACAGATTGGTGAAATGAAGGAATGTATACTGCCACAGTCAACTAGGGTTTTGAAGCTTTTACCTTGATATTTTGATGGAGTTTGAATCACCGAGAATTGGCGATTTGGACCCTTCTTGTGAAGAGTAGCGTGAACCATTGCCCTCTCAATGTCAGCATCTATGGACGGATCTTCTTCATTGTCTAGCTCCTTGTGGGAAACATTGGAGGTTCTCCCTCTCCCCATAACGGTGGTTCCTTGGCCGTGAGTGGCTCTATTTTGACCTTGAAATTTCCCTTGGCGATGCCCTCTGCCAAGCTTGGGGCACTCCCTCTTGAAGTGTCTAGGCTCGTTGCAATGGAAGCAATGCGGGTTGTGATCATTGCTTTGTGTTGGAACAAAGTTGTTAACATTATTGACTCTAGCTTTCTTTCTCTGGCCCTGATTCTGACCGTGTGCTCTCTTAGTCTGAGCCTTAAACATACCCTTATTCTAATCTTTGTAAGGCCAAATCATGTTGTTCCTTGGTTTGGTCTGTACCTCGTGTATTATTGGAGCAGCTCGAATGAGTGTGTCTTCTAGGTCAGTTGGGCGCATTGTTTCCAATTGAGTGTTTATGGGTGGATTCAATCCAACACAGAATTTTGACACCCACTGTGTCATATCCATTGGGATTGCATACTTTAGGAGTGAAACGAACTTTAAAATAATATGCTTCAAGGGATAATCCTAGATGCTTCAAGTCATAGAATTCATTCATCTTTTGTGTGTGGTAGGCAGGTGGCAGATACCTCCCTCGCACAGCTTCCTTAAGCTTATCCCAAGTGACTGTCCCCTCTGAGATTGCTTGGTCTCTGCATCACTATTTCCACCAAAGTCTCGCTTTGCCTGTAAGCTTAAGTTTGGCGAGCATGGCTTGGTTAGCAGGTGCAGTTCCTGCTACCTCAAAATAGTCCTCCATGGACTCAATGTAGATCTCGGCGTCGGCTTGAACAATACTTCCCTTACCATCAAACTCGGGTAGCTTAATTTGTTTGAGAAGGAATTTCTTCTCTTGAGCCACAGCTGGACTTAGTGCAGGGAGTCAGATTTGGAACCTATGCTTGGGGTTGCATCTGAACAATAATATTCTTTATGTTAACATCTTATCATACATTCCCATATTATGTTAATATGACTAGCATAGCTTTTTAGCTAAGTGGGTTAATCACTTAACATCTCAGCTAACATTTATGATCAAGATAGACAATTGTAAAAAGTCTTATTTATTCATGAGAGCTAACCCTTTTAGTACATTTATTTGGATAAGTAGGACAGGATGATTGATACATCACTTTGGGAAAAATAGGATTGTGTTACAATCAGCTACAGGGAGGAATAATAATATGGAGTAGGGTCATTGATTTTCAAGAAATGGTAAGTCATAGGAAGATTGGGGTATCCCTTCCTTTGATACCCGTTCTTCTCATAGTGCCCTAACACTTTGATTCTGTCAGCAGAGATTACCCGTGTCACTTCTTCATAGACATACTTGTTTTGCTTGAATTTCTGACTACTAATGTGCAAGTTTGTGTTTACGCGAGCTTCGACAAAGATGAATAGCTTCACAATCTTTAAATCCTCTATCCACTTGATTCTCTTCAAGTTGGTTTGAAGGTACGCGAGTCGGTGGGCTACTATGTAGTATATTCCTAAGTCTCCAGTCCATCTTCTTTCAACATATAGGGGTGAAGGATTATAGATGTAGTCCAAAATATCCATCATGGCAAGCCTCTGATGATAATTCGAAGCATGCCTTTCAGTCATGAACATAACCTGGAACACCAAGAACTTGCTTCATGCTTTGTGACTCTACAACCCAGCATCCATAAGTGAGTAAAGAAATGTTTTCAACAGAAAACACTGCTTTATTCCACTTATCTTCCCTTGTTTATCCCCTTATTCCCTTTATTTTTCTCCATTAAGTTCCCTTGTAATCTTTAGATCTCGTTAGTTTTCTCTGATGCCAACTGTAATGTGTCCGCTCGTCCACTTGTGGGACATATCTTAGCAGCCCATTGAGAAGAGAGTTCTAGGAAGCGCCGCGTGGCATCGCAAGGAATGTCATAGGGTTTGCGATCTAGGTCTTCTCGAGTCTGCCCCGATTAGAAGTATCCGGCCATTCCCACTTAGGACCGACCTGAAGTCAGGGTTTCTTTCCTATTAACAAAGTCTTTAAGAAGTAGCTAGTGTCGAGCTCCAGGTGAACCACTTTGCGTAGGAACAACAAAGTCGAAGTGCATTTATGCTACACTTGGTTCATGGAGAATGGGAAACGAGAGGGATACGAAGCTCAACCTCTCTGCCCATAAGGCATAGTCCCATTCCGCTCCCCTAAAACAGCATAAATCAGGATTCTAACTCTATTGACTCTAGGTCTTCACAGTTTTGTTATCACATCTTTTGAGAAAAGTTCCCAGCTAACCCGGACCACCCTTTCATAGGATGGACCCAAGTCATGTCCACCGCACTTTCCTCGGTTTGCTTAGTTATCTAATTACCTACCACATTATGTTTGACGTGCAAAAGCAGCTTCCTTAATTAATCAATTTAAACACAGGTTCTTTCACGTAACTTAGGCACTGACAAAAAAACAATGTCAAGCAAGTTCCTTTTTTAAATATTTGATCTTTATTTATCACAGTCCTAGAATACATCAAGTATCATGCCCGAAGGCTATCCCATCAATCAATACGATTGCTGCTCCAAGTTTCGCCCGTAGACTAGTACACGGGCCTCGAGATCCCATCTCGAGTCACGTCAGCCTCTTCTGCGGGGTCTAGAGGCAAGGAATTTATAGCCAAAGCCTTCCCTAACACCCAAGCGTCCTTCCGCTCTAAGCAGCACTCACGAAGAGACCTCTCACGGCGGGCTTGGTCCATATACCCAATGTGGCCAATCAACCCCCTTGGATAGAGCCAGGCAAGCAGTTGGAGATAACTGAACCTGTCTCTCCCTCCACGCTTTTAACCTAAAGCATTAAGTGTTTTTCCTTGAATTAGTTCATTGAGCAAAGAAGTTCAAACAATGTACCTAAGTGTACAATCACGGTCATTTCTGAGGTCATTCGTATAACTAACTGCTAACGTGTAATTCCTTTTTCCTGAATACTCCCAGCATTTGATCCTGGATCGTTCGCGACTTGGAGAGATCCTAGGTGCTTGGCAAGCTAGGTTGCTTGTTTTCCCTTTTTCTTTGGATTAGGGTTTGTACCCTAGTGACCCTAATTATCCTTACCTTAGGTCTCCTTGTAAAATAGATCATGGACAACCCCGTCGTCCTCGGTTGGTCAACTTGCTAGTTATCTCCTAGATCCCTTGGAGTACCTATGTACCTTTATCTTTGATCTTAATTGATCAATATTGTCTATCCCCTTGACCATCGTTGGTCAAGATGGTTCTGTTTAGAACAAGTTCTACTCCATCTTAAGTATAATCTTCTTAAGCTCTCTTAATAATGCTCACATGCACTAAGCTTTTACCTATCTCTCTTGAAGTCACCAAGGGCTTTGACATGGGACTCATGGATCACAGTCCCATTTGGTAAATTATGAACAACATTGAATTTTCCCAACAACTTTAATACACACAATGTAATGCCATGCCTTCATTTCAATGCTTACAATTTTGATATAATCCATACAATATTTTATGCCACATGCGAAGGTATTTTCTATGCATGCAATCTTAACATTATCCTCCATGTAATTATTTACATGATCTATAACCTTCTTGAATGATCTGATCTTTATAACTTTATGTGATTATTGTATGAGTCTAGTTGCGCTTTAATCTTTTCTGTAGCTTATTACACATACCTTAGAATCCTTCTTGCGATACGGAGATGCACTTTTGTTTCTTTCAATGTCCTCTGAAATGCATTTTAAGCAAGAATTTGTGCAAGAAGCAATGCACTTTATGCTGGCATTCATTCACAACTAAGTTCATACCTAGGAAATTATCAATGGCACAATGAATGTGATGCATGCCAATATGATTTTCACCGTGATAATTATAACCTATGATTTAATAATAGAGCAACCTGGGTTTGGAGTGATGTCTTGATTCCAGTGGTATTGATGCCTGATGAACCGTTTGCGGTTGCGGTGCCATCTTGATTCGAACCTCCATCCACACTTGTAGGGTTTCTGGCCATCCTTGTGGAACTACGCTTTGGGGCCATACTCGAAGACGTGTGTACAAGAGATAGAATTCTCACATTCTCCTATACAAAATTCTCACCACCTCTCCTTGAGTGGAGAAAAGATAATGAAGGGGAGGGGTGTATTTTCGAAAATGTTGAGGGGTGTGTGACCTCCCCTTTAAGAGGGGGAAAGAAGAAACTTCCTCTCTCTCTCTCTCTCTCTCTCTCTCTCTCTCTCTCTCTCTCTCTCTCTCTGTATGATGATCACGGGGGGGGGGGGGGGGGGGGGGGGGGGGGGGGGGGGCTTTCCCCTTTATAATGGGGAGGAGGGCTTCATGAGAGGAGGGAGGTGGGCGTTAATGGCTGCCACCCTCCACGTGGGGAGGATGGGGAGGAGGGCTTCACGAGGGGAGGGAGATGTCTATTAATGGCCGCCACCCTCCATGTGGGGAGCTGCATGCCCCCCTCTCATTACTCACACACTCTCTCTCTCCCCAACATGCTGTCGACAGGGAGAGAGAGGGGGAGTATTTTTTTTTTCTAAATTAAAAAAATCTTTTAAAGGGGGGTTCTTATGGGGGGAGGCATGCGGGGGGGGGGGGGGGGGGGGGGATATTACAAACTAGCCAAGGATCTTGTTGCCATTTTACAACATTTCATATTTGAGACCTCCCACCATCTAAGAGGGTGCATACCCTTGGCCACCCTAGCTTGGGGTGCATACCATGCTGCAGCCTCTCATCACTTGATTCCCACCATTCATGATAATATTATTTCATGCCTAGCCACCTTGGCTATGGTTTCCTTGCATTTTACTCTATTTATTTATATTTTCAATTTAATGATTTCTTGTGGGAATTAGCTTCTTTACAATGGCATGTCAATCAATCTATGGAAGATTGAGGTTGTGAGCAAAGTTTAGCCTCCCAAGTTAGTTTCAAAGGTAACATAATTTGTTGGTTAGATTAAATGGCATACTAGGTATCCCCACTACTTGATTGACATTTGTGCTTCAGTTACCATGTTGACACGTAAGGGGATACATTTTGTACGGAGAGATTCTTAGCAAAAGTCTTTTGATGGATTTAAGAAAATGCTGGTGGTTATGCCTATTGTAAAACCTCTTGAGTAGCACCTCCCTTTCTGTGTTTTTTTGCATGCCTCCAATGTTGCACTCACTGCAATTTTAATGAACGATGGGACTCCACGATGGTTCTATCCAAATTTTTATGTGAGGAGAAGGCTAAGTGCTGTAGAGAAGAGCAATTCAGTGAGATAAGAAAGAGACTTTCGAGATGGTGTTTGCTCTATAGAAGTTTAGGCATTATTCATTGGCTACTAAAGTTATTTTTCATGTAGATCATCAAGCCTCACTTTATTTGCTAAACAAGCCCTAGTTCACTAGTTGTTTAGGTCATTGAATGTTGCTTTAACAAGAATTTGATTATTCTCTGGTGTATACATTTAAGAAGGATCATGTAATTGCTAATTTTGTGAGTAGGCTAGATGGATAGGAACCACAGGCTTGCATTGATGATCAATTGCCTAATGTTGATCTATTTGAAGTCCAAGTGTACAATCTTGATGCATATTATGATTAGCTCCTAAAGTTTCTACTTTCAAGTAGCATGCCTAATTTGCTAAGTTCTGACTAGCAAAAAAAAGGTCGCATTGCAAAGTAAAACCTTTCAAGTTACATTTGGTCAATTATATAGGCAGGGTCTTGTTGATGTTTTGAGAAGGTGTGTGCTAAAGGAAGAACTGTGGGTAGTACTTCAAGAGGCTCATGCTACTATTTCAAGGGAGTATTTTTTATGTGAAGTTACAAGCTGAAAGATTTTGCATGCTAGATTGTGGTGGCCTATAATTTTCAAGGATGCATATCAATTTACTAAATACTATTTGATCTATTCTAAGGAGGGACAACCTTAACTGTATGATTGCATGAAGGATCACCCTATGTTTCCCTTGGAACCTTTCCAAAAGTGGAGGATTGATTTTGTGGGCCTAATTAAACTTGGAAAGCACACCATGAATAGGTATCTTCTAGTTTTTACTTATTACTACACCAAATGGGTGGAGGCTAAATCCTGAAGGATAACACTACTAGGAGTGTTGCCAACTTTCTATATTCTAACATTATGACTTGCTTTGGATATTCAATTGAGCTAGTTAGTGATTAGGGTGGACATTTCTTGAATAAAGTGATTAAAGAGTTGACTTCTAAGTATATGATTTTACATAAGAAGTCTACCCCATATCATCCACAAGCAAACAGTCATGTAGAAAGTTCAAACAAGATTTTGATGCAGATTCTAAGGAATATGGTGGTAGATAATAAGGTGGATTGAGATCAAAAGATGGATCTTGCTTTATGGGCTTTCCAGATAGCATATTGGAGCCCCAAGAGGAACACCAAGGAAAAGAGAATTCTCTTGCAAGAAAATCTATCTTGTAACCTCAACAAGCTTTTATTTCATTCTTTTGATCATCAAAACAAAGAAAACAGTAATTCTTCACGCAGCATCATAGTAGATTTCTCCCACGGATTTGATAGAATCAACCATAATCTTCAACATCTTCATAAAATTATTCAATAGAACAAAGAACACAAAGTAATACACCATATTTGAATGGAAATCAATCACATATTATACTTCTTCAATTTCTTCCTAGTTCTCTCTCTCAATCTCTCATATACAATTATATTATTTTGATAGAATTGACTATCTCTCTCTCTCTCTCTCTCTCTCTCTCTCTCTCTCTCTCTCTCTCCATCAATAGTATATCATATCCTCACTACAATGCTCTCATAATAACCCTTAATAATCCTTCTTAGGTTGTGAATTCTCCTCCCAAGAGGTATGTCTGATATGAAGAGTCACCAGAGCCACTACAGTGTCTTTTCACAGCTCACTACTATCACTGTCACTTAGTCTTCTCTTTAGTCTTCAGTAGTTGTTTCTTCCACTTGTTTTAGCTCTTTTGAACTTAAATTCATCCTTTCAAAAGGTTAGAAAACTTTCCCAAAGTCACACATACATTCTATAGAACACCTTACAGAAGGTCTACAGAACAGTCACAGTTCAGCACCAGAACAGCTACAGTACAGTTACAGTACAGAGACAAAGCAAAGACAGAGCAGAGACAGAGGCTCTACAGAAGATTACAGAAGGTCATCAAAACCTCATAACTCATACTCAAACCATTCCAAACTATCAAAAACTATTGAATAAGCTTTCAAAAGGTCTCAATCTTCATCAATCAATCCATGCTTCATACAGAAGACAATCAAAACAAAACAAAAGCTATACAGAAGGTATACAGAACCAATCAAAACCTATCAGAACATCAGAGAACCTCATATCTCCACTGAGAATCATCATGAACTTCCAAAACATAATCAATATCATCCAAAACACTCTCAAATACTTTCGTTAATAATCATACATCACTCTAAGTCCATCAAAAATCAATCATTCAGTCCTCAAAAACAACAAAAATAAGTCAAAAATTCAGTCTTTTTCCACTCTCAACATATCCCCACACTTAGAAAGGAAGCATCCTCGCGACCTAAGAAAAAGAGGAATATAAGTTCACTAAAGAGCTCAATTTTGTCGTTCGTCATATCTTCAATAATCTTGCCAAAACACGACCCCAACTTATCACCTGTATCTGAGACAAAAAATACTACTAAAGGAAAACTTCCATTATTCATTAACTCCTCAAATTATTTCCATAACAAATTTTTAAAGGATATAAGAGGTTCTCTTCAGCTTTCCACCATAGTCTTTTAATCCACCAGCAATTTTGAAAAGAACTCTCGAACAAGTATTCACAATCAACACAAACTCATCACATACAATTAATACAACACATACACAAACACTAACACAACCATCTGAATGACACCTCCAAAAAAGAGATATATCATTAAGAAGATTCCAAAATACATTGCAAAGGCATCAATGAAGATGATCCCTTTTAAAAGCTTGGTGGTTTCGGAAGCCATCCATGGAGAAGGATTCATCTACAAATATCTTTGGAGGATTTTGAAAAAACTGCAAGCAGCACATCCTTTCTAGCAAGACAAGGTATCTGGTAGGGAGACATAGGGCATGAAAATATAGGACATCCAACTGATGGGGGTCAATGTTCACATTTACATTCATACAAAAATTTGGAATGGCCTTTTGATCATTATGGGAATGCCTATGCATGTATGCTAGATACCAAGCAAAATGAGCTGTCAATCTCAACGAAGGATCCAAAGATTGTGAATATTGGTGAGCAAAATGAAGGTAGTTCTGGTATGCTTGACTGGCAGTTGTCCAATCTCCTGAAATAATTGGCCAATTTATCTAAGGTCTTGTAAGAGAATCACTCAAGCTCCATTCTCTTCTTCTGGGAATCTGCTAATCAAACCCTTCATATTCACTAGCCAACTGAGGGGGTTGAGAGATAGAAGTGGCAGGAGATGGAAGTGGAATAAGTAAAAGTGGATGAAGAGATGGGTAGGCAAAATCATAAAAGGAGGAATAGGTTAAAGAAGGAGTGGCTGAAAATTTTAGGGAATCAATTAGGAAGGGTGTTAATTGATAAATAGGAAAGGTAGAAGGTATATGAATGGATAGGGAAGGGCATGGTGGAGAAGGGGAAAATACTCTATCTTTGATAAAAGAGCAATATGTAAATATAGAAATTTGAGGAAATGATTGAGGTTAGAAAAGAAGGGGTAAGATGGCTGTTGAATTGGTTTGATAGAGGGAAAGATATATATCATAACGGTGAGCCATTTGTTGGTAATACAGTAGGCTAGGAACAGAGGGGCCTAAGATAGATCTTCTCTAATAGGCTTAAAAAAAGGTGGAATCAAATGGAATATTTTTGGAAAGGTGAGCTAAGAGATCCACCCTCAATTGGTTAGTGCTCTATACATATGTAGAAGCTGTGTTTTGTCATTGATTCAGGACCATAGAATCAATCATGGAGTGTCATGAATTATCAGGGTAAGTAGCCACTTTTGAGAAGTAACTGTGGAACATGTCATCTATTCGCAACTCCAAATAGTTGACATACAAAACAGCTTGTAAAACCACATCTCCCATATACCAGGCCATATTCACTTCATCTTGAATCAACAAGTCTCCCCATAGATACATATATGACATCAACATGGTATCTGTCGTGACAGAATCTTCAAACACCATACGGACCACTTCTGTCAGCAACTCAAGAGACCAAGCCCCACTCCAACTATCTTTTGGAAGAGGAAGATCCATCGTTGAAAGCTTCATGTAAAAGGCCAACTTGTGTAGTTGATAGTGGACAAAGAAAGAATGGTCTGGAGGAACATATTCCTGGAAATGCTCAAATGTAGACCATAGCAGATCCATCCTGGACTGCAATCTTTCCACTTTATCTTGGAAGAGAGGACACAAGGTAGCCTGTCTCTGAAGAACTGCCAAGTCTTGCTATGAGAGAGAAGGAATCAGTGGAACATTAGGGCTTGGTGAAACAGACTGTGACTTTGCTAGCTGGTCTTGCAACTGCTTGATTTGGAAAGCTTGTGATTCCACTGTGTCATTAGTAGTCTGTAAGGCTAAAAGTTTTGTATCGAAGAGAGTTTGAAACTCTTGCGCTTCTTTGGACATCCTCTCCTTCTCCTTTGAGATTCTAGTGGCCTCTGATTGAGCCTCTGTTAAACTGAATCTTCAAAGAATATATCTCATCTCGTTGGGTTTCAATCAGTTGGGTTTGTTGCTCCATCTGCTTAAACAGATCTACCAGTGTGTCCTTAGCAGAGGCTAATTATGATGTTGCCTTATGCAACTATTCTTTAGACTGCATTTGTTCCTCATAAAAGGAAGCATACAGCTGTTGAACACAGGCTGTCACTAAAAGTTCAATGGAACTCTAAATGTCTTTACATAGGAAGGGAATGGCATCTCCCGAGACTAGATTGTTCAGTGAGGGGACTAATATGTCCAACGAACCTTCTCGATGTGCTCTGAACAGGTTGTTACATGTGAGATAAGCAGGGAGATCATTGCCAGATGTAGCAGTAATTGGCACTGAAGGAAGAACTGAAGGAGCTTTATCTGCTACCCGCTTCAAGCATTTGCACTGTATGACTAGGGGAGGAGAAGAATCCAAATCCTCTATATCAATTGGTTGGGACTCATCTGAAGGTGGAGGGGGAGGTATTGGATCAGATGGAGGAGGCGGAGGCACACTCTTCTTTAAACATGAGTAGGTCAAGAAGGCAGACAGGTAGGATCCATAGGTGACATTGGTAACATTGCCCCTAGTTACTTTAACGAAATGTTGATCCATCTTTGTGAGTAGGTAAGTGCTCCAATCAATAGCTACTCCTTTTAACACCATCCTTGAAGCTGTAAAGAGCTCTTTGGACAAGTAATGGGATGGTGTTTTTGCAGGCATAAACCTGTCTTGGAGGAACTGGCAGACCAACTTTCACACATGATCAGTGATCATGGAAAAGGAGACTCCTAAAGTGTTGATCACCTTCTTCTCCAAAATTTCCTTGGTCTGTTTTTGTAACAGCTTCAAAATCTCATCGTTAGAGAATAGCTGGCGAGTTGTAACAAAGGGTTCACCTTTGTAGGGAAGAGACAGAGCCTTCCCTAACCCTCAAGGTGTCAAAGTCATGAAAGTACCATGGACCAGTCCCAACTTCTTGTTGTATGAGGCAAGGAACTCATCACACATGGATGGATCTTCTGGAATCAAGGGGAAGGAGGCAGCCACGAAAGTCGTGAGTCCCGCCTTCGTGAGAGGCTCAAAAGTGAGTAGGGAAGAGTAATCCCTACTGACTAGTGGGACATACTGGATAGGGGGAGGAGCGTGAGGCACCATTTAGATGGTAAACACACACACCAAAACACAAACAGTCACAAAGAATGCCTGCAAAGTAACCAAAGGGCTATAAAAAAGGAATCAATCCAAAAGAAGGACACTCATACAAACATAGACGTAACTAACCCAAGTACTACCCCAGACAATACACAACCTAGAAAAAATTCAGCATGACCTCTATACATATGCGACCGAAAGCTTCATGCGATGCAACATTCAAGCACCCATATCCCCGTATCAGGCAATAAAAGAAAAAAAACTACATATCGTACCTATAATCGTAACACATGGACAAATCAAACTACCATAAAAATATACAGCAAGTCTAAACCATAACCTTGACCACCATCAGTGTCAGCTAATTGACTTTTATGCGCCCATCCCACGAAGCGAGTTTATTAAAAAGGGAGAAAAAGTGCAGTGAGGGGGAAATTTTTTAATGAAGGGTTCATTTTAATAAATTATTAAAAATGGGTGGTATTTTATTAGGTGATAAACCTTAATAAGAAAACGACGTTCCTTCTTAAAATTTTAATCATAAATTATTAAGTTGAAACGGTGCTTTAGTGCAACCCGGACTACGATGCCCAGACTGGGTCTCTAAATGCAAATTCCTTAATTAAAAATTATGAGTGATGTGGAGCGCTTTTTTGCCAGCGCGTGCTTTTGTGACAGCTGGTTCATTTTTATTAAAAATTAAAGTGCCTCTTAAGCGCACGTAGCGTGTGTAAAGTGAACGGCTGGTTGAGTTTTATTATTATGAAATGGTGTGTTTAGCGCGAATGCACGTGGAAAATGTGGGTGAATAAATAGTTCATTTTAGCAATTAATTTGTGATTAAGGGGGAAATAAATAAAGCACGTAAAATAAATACTTCGGAGGGGTGTGTACGCAATGGCCTGAAGGCTCACGAAAGAGTCCCCCAAAAGCAATGAATCCAGTCAAAGAAAAGTAAAGACCACTGAGTGAACAACAAATATAACACCTTAGTGGGTTCGTTGATTTGTATTATTATTTCTTTTAGATTATGATTTTTTTAACATTTGATAGTTTATGTGTTTGATATTTTAGGGCTATTGTGTGTGGTGGTTGGAGTTATGTGTGTGTTTCTCAATTTGTATTTTAATAAATTGTATGTGGTTATTTTTAAAAAAAATAATTAATTTTTAAAGGAATAATAATTAAATATGGATATGTGATGAAGGAAAAATAAAATGGCAACTAGTTAGGAAATATCTAGAATTAATGTTAGGAAAACAAGATTTGGATTTTGATGTTGAAAATGGTTTGTTTGTTTGTTGTTTTTTTTTTGTATTGTGTTTTTTAAAAGATTTGTGCCTTGTATGAAAATATTTTAAAGTGAAAAATCAATGCAAAAAAGGTTAGGGGGTGGGTTGGAAATTTCTAGAATTTTTTTTAATTTTTTTAATTTTTTACTAATTTTAAATGAATTTTCTATATTTTTATAGCTAATTTTGAATAAATTGGTAAATATTTAAGTTTCTATAATTTTGGGAGTGGAAATTTCCACCTAACAAATTGCCAAAAATTTACAAAAATCTAATGGAATTTTTAGATTTTTTTTTTGAAACTTTTCTGAGTGGAAATGAATTTGTAAATTAATTAAATCAATTAAATCGGGAAAATCAGGTTAGTTGGGCAAGTAGTGTCAAATTAAGGCAGCTAAGTCCTATTAGTCTGGGTAAATCATGTAAGTCAAACTAAGTCAAGTCAAGTTAGTCAAAGGAAACTAGGTTAGTCTGGATTAGTCTAGGTTAGTTAGGTAGACTAAGTCAAGTCTGTGGGGACTAACTTAAGGTGGGTTAGTTAGATTAAGGTTAGGTTAAGGAGACTAGGGTTAGTTTAACTAGACTAGGGTTAGGGTAACTAGACTAGGGTTAGGATAACTAGACTAGGGTTAGTGTAATTGAACTAGGGTTAGTGTAACTGAACTAGGGTTAGTTAACCTAAGTAGGGTTAGTTAAGTTAATTATGGTTAGGTAGCTTAGGTGTGGTTAGTTAACTAATGTGTGGTCAGGTAAGTAACCTGTGGGCACAGTGAGGAGGAGGAGGAGGAGGGAGAGGGGGGAAGATGGCAGGGAGGGCGGCAGCGCAGAGCGGAGGAGCGTCGGAGGAGGCGGGCGCTGCTAGTGCAGGAGGCAAGAGAGGACGTCGAGGGCGGCGGTGAGGAGGGGAGGTGCTGCTGGGGGGTGGCGCGTGGAGGGCGAGGCCCGGTGGCACATGAGGGGTGTGGAGGGTGTTGAGGAGGACCTGGCGGGGAGGACGCCATCAGGGGAGGAGTGTTAGAGGCAGGGGAAGGCGCCAGTGGAAGAGGCCGAGAGGGGAGGGAGTGTGGGGAGGTTGCAGGAGGAGGAGGAATGGGGGGGCAGGAGGAGTAGAAGGAGGAGGAGGAATGGGGGAAGGGTGGAGGGAGGAGGTGAGAGGGTGGCGGAGATGGTGGGGGAGGGTTGGGGAGAGAGAAAGAGGGGTAGGAGAGAGAAAGAAGAAGAAGAAGAAGAAGAGGGGACGGTTGGTTGGGACGCGGGGAGGTGCCCGTGTGGGTTTTTTTAAAATATAAATAAAAGTAATTAATAAATGAATTAATTACGGGAGAAAGGAAAGAGAGGGAAAGGGGGCACGCTCCCGTCCTGTGCGCGTGCGCGGGGCGGCGATAAAAAAATTTGCGTTGATGGAATTCAACGGGGTGGGGACATCGACATGCAAGTCGCGAACGTGACATGAGCGTCGCGAGACACGGAAAAACGAAAACGCATGCGTTCATGCGCAAGGCGAGGCACACAAGAATACGAAAAAATAAAGAAAAATTAATAACTCATAAACCGTTCGTTGAAACAAAAATCCGTAAAAAGGAAAAATGGGCAGAGAGGAGGGGAAAAAGATGGAAAAGTAAGAGGGGGTGTCCGGAGGAAAAGGAGGGCGTTCACATGGTAAAAATGCAAAAAAATAGGCCCAAAAACACATACGGGAATTAATATGGAAAAATCCGCTCGTCGGAATGCATGGTGGAAAGAAGGAAAAAGGTGGATAAGAACGTGTCCAACAACCCTATCGTGTCAAAACACAGTTCCGATCGAGATAGGACGCGTTCACATGGGAAAAACAGAAAAATGGCACACAAAAACGAAGTCAAAAATTAATAACAAAAAATAGGTTCACCGGAACAGAGGGTAGAAAAAAGAAAAATGTGTGAGGAAAGGGGTGACACAAGGATGTCACATCAAAACTGAGTTCCGAGGGAATTAGGAGGGGTGCACATGCAAAAAACATGAAAAATGGACTCGAAAACAAATGGAAAAAGTAATAACTAAAAATCCGGCAGGAAAAATAGGGGGGAAAAGAAGGAAAAATGTGAGGAAAGGTGGAGGAAACACGGTTGTCACATCAAACGGGAATTCTGATGAAAATACGACATGTTCACATGGAAAAATATAAAAAAGACGCACAAAAATGGCCTCGAAAACCCGTAAAAACATAACGGATGAACCATGCATCGGAATGATAGGGAGTAAAAAGGAAAAGTGTCAGGGGGAAGGTGGAGGTCAGGGCTATCACGTCATATCATCGTTCCGAAGCAATAAAGGCACGTGCATATGGAAAACCGACAAAGTTATGCAAAATACTTCAAAAATTAATAACTTGAGAATCGTCTATCGGAACAAGGGTTGGTAAAAAGAAAAAATGGTCAGTTCAAAGGAATGAACAAGGCTATAAGTTTGGATTGGAATTTCGGTGAACGTAGGGTACATTCACATGGAAGGACAGCAAAATCGGGGAATGAAGGAAAACTGCAAGGGAATGGCCCCAAGGGTGGGTTGAAAATGGACGTGTGAGTGGGGAAGGGACCCCATCAGGGTAAAAGCAGGTCAGGCATAGTTGCATGATCAGGTTAAGGCAAATGCAGAGGGGTATGCAATGTAGACGTGCAGGGACGCGTCCCCACATTTAAAACCTTAATGGATAGGGTTGACCGAGCAACTAGGACCTAATACCACACAACAGACCAACCGCTAACGTCCCCACACTTAAAACATGACCGTCGCTGACAATAGAAGGTGTAGAGTTAGAAAACCTTGGCCCATGTTGTCGAGAATCAAGGTTGACTGTCAATGGCACGTCCACTGCCGTTGTCAACTGCAGGAGGTACCAAGGTATCTGCACAGCACACATCCTTCGTGGCAGGGACCACGCGACAGCACCCAGGGAGGTAGCTGGTTGAAGGAATCATAGGAAATTCGTCGATGATGAGGAATATTGCACTCAACTCACGGTCACTCAACGGGAATGAAAGAACCGTCACTCGCCCCATTACTGACATCACTCGAGTGAATGATAAGGAAACCCAAAGCTCACACCCGGTTTTAGGAATTTACAAAAGAATGATGCAGAGGGAGTATGCCAGGGTGCACAATTGATGGTGCATCAGTGCATTCAACCCGTCTAGCATAGGTGCAAGGAGAAAGGCAAGGGAGCCTTGCAGGGCAGTGTATAGAACAAAGTGATGTGTCATGTGCTTATGGCAGAAACCTAGCCCGTGGGTGCATAGGGAAATGGAAACTTATCTGACTCCAAAGGTCGTAACATCCCTCAATCCTCACCTCTTGATAATTGATTGAAGAAACTCCAGTCACACTCAGTCCACCCTCTGTCTCAGGCTCTGTTGAAAGATACAGAGGGCAGCCATGTCCTGAAACCCATTGATGTAATCCTGACGGTCACTTGTGCAAAAGTTGTATGCCTTGTGTGCATTTGATGGTACAACTGTGCATCCCACCCAGTGCCGGTATACAGTGCAAGAAGGAAGGCCAGGGAGCCCTATAGTGCAGTGCACAGAAACCAATCATACTTTGTGCATTGAGAGGCCCTTCCCTTGCGTGCAACACTCCATTCATACATCTCACCTCTCATTTGATTTGAAAGGAAAGACTGGTCACTCACCCCACCCTCTGTCTCACTCTCTGTTGATAGATACAGAGGGCAGCCTATACTCACATCCCCATCCTATTAGGATGAAAGCTCACATCACTCAAGGGGTTGATGATAAAGATCATGTCAACAGTTGGTGTCATCAGGGTCTTGAAGACGAGGCATACCCAGGGAAGCAGGCTACAAGTCCCGTACTTCAATGATTGGTAAGAAGAGTCGTCTGTTAAGAAGGGCAGACGGGACTAATAATGTAGAGACAGCGCACTTAGGGAGGTGGCTTCAAATTGCTTGCTGAGGAGGTTCTGCTGGTGAGTCAACTATCCTGAATTGCGGGGTGTTACCACCTTTTCCATAGTCAACTTCTCACCCAAGGGTGTTTCCACCTTTTCTTGGAACGAGGCCTGTTATGACAGGGAATTTCTTCCTTTTCTCCCATAATAGTTTTGTTTTTTTTTCTTTTTTTTTCTTTTGCTTTTTCTTTTCTTCTTCTTTTTTCTTTTGTTTTCTTTTTTTACTTTTTTTTACTTTTTTTTCCTTTTTTATTTCTTAATAAAGGGAATGGTAGAAATACCATATATCAGGACCAACCTCGGTACCGTTGTGGGATCAGACGAGAAGAGAACAATGTCGGGTTGAGATGTTTTTGCGAGGGGGTAGAAAAATGAGACCGCCTCATGAGGAGAATCATAAGGGTTATGAGAAGCACGACAAGAAGGATAGTGCGACGCCCAAAAGGGAAAGGGTAGGTTGACTGTGATTGTCAAGTTCCCCAGGGAGGGAAGTACTTCTTTAGGCGATATCCATTAATCAGGAAAGGATCATCAAAGGCATCAATGGTCTACACCTGAACAGAGCCGTTAGGATTGACGACCAGTACCTTGTATGGGCCCATCCACTGTTGTTGAAGCTTGCCAGGAAGCTTACCAAATCTCGAATCATAGGCTAGAACAAGATCAGTATCTTTGAACTCCTTGTGCTTAATGAAACTGTCATGATAGGCCTTGCGTCACGCTTGAGTGGTTTCCATGCATTATAGGGCCATCCGCCGTATCTCGTCCAAGCATTCTAAGTGTAGGAGACAATGTTGTAGTGACTCACTATCTCCCAAGCGTTCTTTAACTGCCACTTGCAAAGAGGGCAATTCCAGCTCAATAGGGAAGACAGCTTCTGTACCATACACTAACTGGAAAGGGGTCTGTCCTGTTGCTACCTTATAAGAAGTTCTGTACGCCCAAAGGGCTTTTGTAAGTCGATCGTCCCAATCGCAACGATGTGCAACAATAGTTCTTGTTAGAATCGAGCAAAGAATGCGATTGGTGACTTCAACTTGGCCATTGGCTCTGGGATAATAGGGAGTGGACTTACGATGGCAGATCTTATACAGTTCCGTCAGCTCCTTCATGATTTTGTTAAGGAAATGAGTACCTATGCCACTTACCAGCTCAAGGGGACTGCCAAAATGGGTGATAATATTCTTGTATATGAACAGTACGACACTATTACCATCGTCCCGCTTCAGGGCTTTAGCTTCACACCACTTTGTCACGTAATCCGTACATACTAAGATGTATATGTTCTGCTTCCGTCTAGTAGGAGGATCAATGGGACCCACAAAATCAATCCCTCACTTCTCAAACGGCTTTAAGGGAAGAATGGGTTGCAGTGGCATGGCACTTGTTTTGGTGGGTTTCCCCATTCGCTGACAAGCATCACATCTCTTACAGTAATCATATGCATCCTTGTGGAGGGTCGGCCACCAGTATCCTACTAATAGAGCCTTCCTGGTTGTCGCTTCTCCTGCGAAGTGTCCACCATATGGTTCGTCATGGCATGCTTTCAATACTATGCCAATTTCATCCCCTGCAACACATCTTCGCAGCACTTCATCTTTGCCTTTCTTGTACAGTGCACCGCCTAGCAAAGTATAGGGGACTGATTCTAAGAGAAGCTTCTTTCTCTCACGACTTGAGATGCCAGGAGGATATTGTTGAGTTGCCAAGAGGTTGGCTATGTCTGCATACCAAGAAGTAACAGTTTTAACTAGAAACAAGGAAGCATCAGGAAGGTCTGGATCATCCTGTTCCTCTTCTTCTGTTTGAGGGATCCGTGATAGATGATTGGCTAGGACATGGGAGCAGCCAGGCTTAGTGACTACTTCGAAGTCGAACTCCTGGAATAGGAGCAACCATCTCATCAGTCATCCTTTAACATCTGCTTTGTTCATCAAGAAGGACAGGGCTTCATGATCCACATAGAACTTGAAATGTGTGGATAATAGATAGTGTCGAAACTTCTCCAGTGCAAACACCATTGCCAAGCACTCAAGCTCTCTCACTGTGTAGTTCCGTTCCCTATCAGTGACCTTTCGGCTTGCATAATATATTAGCTAATCTAATTTTGAGGGGCCCTTTTGACATAGGACAGCACCTAGCCCTTCAACTAATGCATATGTGTGCACATGGAACTCCTTCATCCAATCAGGAGGCAGTAAAATAGGTGCTTGGATCAGGCATTGTTTTAGGGTATTAAAGGCTTCTTCACAGTCATCTGTCCAAAGGAAATCAACTTATTTCCTTAGGAGCTTGTGCAGAGGGGCTGCCTTAGTTGTAAAATGTGTAATAAATCTTCTGTAATAGCCCACATGGCCAAGAAATCCTCTCAATTGCTTGAGGTTTGTTGGTGCTGTTAAGGCGGAAATCTTTTCAATATTTTCCGGGTTTGTTGCAATTCCTTGTGCAGAGACAATATGGCCCAAAAGAACTCCTGAGGAGACGCCAAAGACACATTTGTCGAGGTTGAGAGAAATCCCATACTCACAGCATCTGTCAAAACATTGCTCTAGGTGTCTCCAGTGCTCATGGATCAAGCTATAGACCCAGAAGTCATCAAGATACACCTCAATGAAATCATGCAGATGATTCTGAAAGGCAACCATCATTACTCGTTGGAAGGTAGCATGAGCATTACAGAGTCCGAATGGCATCACTCTATAGGCATAGGTCCCCCATTCTGTGGTGAAGGTTGTTTTGGATTGGTCCTCTTTTGCGATTTGGACTTGGTTATATCCACTGAATCCATCCAAGAGGGAATAAAGCTTATGGCCTGCCACTGTGTCCAATAGTTGGTCTGTAAAAGGGATAGGGAAATGATCCTTCTTTTTCTTCGAATTGAGCTTTCGAAAGTCAACACATATTCGAAGTTTCCCGTTCTTCTTGGGTACTACCACAATGGGCGAAACCCATTCATTGTTAGCCACGGGATAGATGAACTCTGCTTCAAGAAGTTTCAATAATTTGGCCTTCTCCATAGTAGAGTAATTAGGATTCATACGCCTTTGTCTTTGCCTTACAGGTTTGGCATCGAGCTCTAGGTCAATGTGATGTTGGCATACCGTGGGGTTAATCTCCTTTAGGTCTTTATATGACCAAGCAAACACGTCTAAGTTCTCCTTTAGTAGGTCTCGAAGGACCACTAATTCTTCTTCTGGAAGATTGAGACCCACTTTCAGGT
Source organism: Lygodium microphyllum (assembly GCF_053477565.2). Taxonomy (NCBI): domain Eukaryota; kingdom Viridiplantae; phylum Streptophyta; class Polypodiopsida; order Schizaeales; family Lygodiaceae; genus Lygodium; species Lygodium microphyllum. Next base: position 184,811,024 of record NC_141136.1, on the reverse strand, counting down.
GACGTTCAGTTCCTTCAGCATCCAGGAACGTTACTTGTCTTTCACCTTCCACTTCGCAGATAAATGTCCCACGGATTACTTCTGGTAGAGGTCTGACTCTTTCAAGAGAGTCGTATCCTCATCTGATGTCCCACCAGAACTAGTGTCCTCCTTTTGAACAAATGACACATTCATCTATTTAGGTTGCTGGAAGGGTATCAGAGCTTTGTTTGCTTTTGTTTGAGTGGTGACCTCTTTAGGACTCAAGGCTTCATCTTCAGAGGATGCATCCAGGAATGTCACATAGCATGGACTTGCTAGAGGCCATGGCTTTGAGGGCTTGGGATTCTGTTGGCAAGGGGCATCATCATCATCTTTTTTGTTGACTGAACAGTCAAGGCGACAGGAGCCGCTGGTGAACTTAAATTTTATGCTTTTAATCCATTGCTTATACAGATTTTGCATACTTTGTGGTCCATTGACCAACCCAAACGGAACCATGGTCATTCCATCCAACACTCGGAGATATTCGGCCTCTAAGGTCTCTGTAGGAAAATCAATCAGATCATCCTCTATCAGAGAAATTTTTTCATCTCCACTTTCATAGCCTACTTCATTTTCTTCCTCATCAGTTTCATCCTCATCCTCTGGAGGCTCTGTCTCTGCTTCTGTAGAGGCTCTGTAGGAGAAGAACAGATCTTCTGCCTCTGCATGCGCTTTTGCTTTTGTCACCACTTCTGACTCTGCTTCTGCCTCTGGTTCTGGCTTTGTATCTATTACTGTCTCTGTAACTATCTCTGTATCCGCTCTGTCTCTGTTCTGTAGCCGCTTTGTGTCTGCTCTGCCTCTGTACTGTCTTTGCTCTGTCTCTGCGACCGTCATGTAACAGGGAGAACAATACATCCATGCTTCTATTTCCCTATCAGAGGTGATTTCAGAAGTTAATTCTAGTTGAGGCAGGAGGTATTCACCCATGGATAAGGATTTTACATCCCGTGGCAGTTGGCTTATAGTGCCCACTGTTAGGGACTGTGCCTCTATTTTCTTAGGAAAGATCTGCTTAACAACTTCTTCATCTCCTGATGTACCATTTGTTGCCTCGTTAGAGGAGTCAGTTATGACTTCAATGGATGTGGATCCATTTCTTTTTTGCGATCCATATAGCTTTAACACCACTTTATTGGGTCCTCTGCCTAGGGTTAGGGTTCCTTTGAACCAGTCCGTCCTGGCTCTTGCTTCAAAAAGCCAAGGTCTTCCCAGCAGGGTATGAAGTCCCATGAGAATCTGGTTTGACCACCAAATATGTCAGCCAATAGTCTCTTCCTGCAAGGGTTGTTTTTACATATGGGAGGATGCCCAACGGTTTGACTCTACTTTGGTCTGCCAATCTGATAAGCCACTGTGTAGGTTGAATTCCTTGCAACCCTAAGTCCTTCATTGTGACATCTATCATTATGTTTACTAATGAGCCTCCATCAGTCAATGCATCTGAAATGAAGCATCATTCTATCCATACACTAATCTCTAGGGTTCCAGGATCTAGGAAGGCATTAGCCACATCTACTTCCTTTACAGGCTCCGGGGCCTTATTGGTCTTGGTTGCTGTTGAAGGAGCGATCCTTAGTCCACGCCTTCGTGTCAAGATGCTTTTGAATCTCTTTCAATAGCTAGGAGACAGCATCAGCAACTGTTGGAATGTTAAGTTTGGTTTAAAAGTGTCTAGGTCTTTGACCAAGTCATAATCTTTGATAAGATCCACAGGCTTCTCTAGCCTGCTGGGGAATGGGGTTACACCCATTTTCATCTTTTCTTTTCCTTCTAATGATTGCTGCATCGGCACTTCTTCTCTTTCTGGAAGTGCTTCTGTATCATTTATCTCTTGGGCCTCTAGTCCTGTCTCTAGGACTGTCTATGTATCCCTCTGTGGCACTGTAGTGCTCTGTACTACACTATTCTATTCTGTATTGCTCTGTCCCTCTGTAGGTAGGTTGAACTTCATAGTCTTGGTAGGAGAGTCATTTTCATTTTGAAAAACTGGTTTCTTCTTCTTGGTGCATGTAACAGTAGAAACTTCCAACTCTATCAAATTGGAAGTAGGTTCTTGTACCTTCTGTTGGCTATCAGTGGCATTGGCCTTTACAGGGGCTCGACTAGGACAGTCCTTTGCAGTGTGGCCTTCTCCTTTGCATCGATTGTATAAGGGCTTGTAATCCATAGATTGGATAATTTGGGGAGATATGTCCCTTTTCTCCACACCTATAACATTCCACCTTTGATCTCTAACCATTGCCAGACTGTCGTCCTCTGTAACTTTGAGAGGGAAACCTCCTTGGACCAAAATTAGGACCAAATTCCCTAGGCTTTGGTCCAATATTTTGTGTTGTTATTTTGGATTCCAGCAAGTTGAATCTTGCATTTTCATCCTTTTGTCTTCGTTCATGCATCTCTTTCAGAGAGCAAATATCCTCTGTATGGTTCTTCCACAAACAATAGGAACAGAAGGCTCTAGGAATGGTTGGTTTTCAGGTACATTCAGTGGCTAAATGTCCCGCTTGATGACACTTTCCACACCATGTACTAGAGCGCATCACATCTCTTCCAGCTCCTGCAGGAGTGGATAGATTGGCAGTATTCATCTTCAACGTTTGTAGCAACTCTGCAATCACATCCAGAAGCTCCTTCTTAATACTTATAGCTGAGTTGGATAAGTAGTCCTTCAGATTTTCACCTCCTGAAGTGCTTGTGGTAGGGTTTTGGGAAGCTTCTATAATTACTGCATACACTGGTTGGGTAGATCCATAAGGTCCTCTACTCTGGCTCTAATTCAGAGCTCCTGTTGAAACTTGGTGTTGTTGATTCCAGTTGGTAGGATTCCACTATTATTGAGTCGCCATCGGAGGAATGGTTTGAGGCCACTGTTGTTGTGGTTGAACCATCATTTGAGGCACTCTCATCTACGGTGACCACACTAGATTAGGTGCACTATACTGCGGCACTATTTGCATCTAGGGATAGGGGTAGGGAAGTGTCCTTGGGACTGCATTTGGTGGGTATGCCATTCCAGGCATGGGAGGAGGTAAGACTCCTCTTCCTGGAGTCATTGACAGCCTTACTTCAACTTCGTCATACAATCTTGCACCTTCCATTGCAGCTTGCAGATTGACTGATGGTCTTCTCAATTCCACAAACTTATGAAATTCTGGTTGTAGGCCCTTGAGAAACACTCCTTTCTGGATACCTTCATCCAAATGATGGTTAGTCCATCTCTTCAGGACGGATTACATTCGCAAGACATAAGCTTCTACTCTTTCTCCAGAGGACTGACTTAAATTCATGAACTCCTCTCGCATCCGCTCTTCAAAACCTTCATGCCTGAATTTAGTGAGGAAGGCCAACTTCAGGTCGTCCCATGTGCCAAAAGTTCCTACTACTTGTCTCTCATACCACTGAAACGTCGCGCCCTTGAAAGTGGCAGGGAAGATTGCTAACCAATACTCAGGGGTTCTGGCATTGTTAGCCACACATGCTATCATGAATTCTGCTACATGAAGATCAAGGTCTTCATTGTACTCTCCCTTAAAAATTGGCAATGGGATTACATTTGCTGGCCTGTCATCAATATTTTTAGGACGAATCTGACTAGGAAGGGGACCTTGATTCACCATGGGGACTTTTGTAAAGAGTGCTTTTAGGCTGTCAAAGGAGGCTTCTGCTGCGAGCTCGTTCTCAGCTTTGATTTTTGCTTCTCTCTTCTCATGTACCTCTGGGCTCGTTCTAACGCTTGCCTCTTTATTGTGTCATTCATCAGGGGTTGGCTTCAACCAGTTGGTCTAGACTCAAGAGGATAGTATTAGAGGGGGCCTCAGTCTCTGAGGGATTCTCTGGCCAACATCTCCTCTACTTCCTTCTTTTCAACATCTTTGAATTCAGCTTTCAAACCACTACAGAGGGGAAGATATTCTATTCTGAAAGTATCAAAACTCATTCTTCTTAAGATCGTTGTTGCGTCATTATAATAATGCCAGCTTCTGAGGGTTTCAACAGTGTACGTTGTGAAAAACATTCTGTCTACCAACTTGCAGTGGGTTGCTAATTGGACAAACAAAAGATTATCAGTGCACCAAGCATCCCATGTATCTTGCTGTTGAGCATCCACGAACAAATTCCAATTTTTTTCCTTCTTGTCTTCGTGAACCTCTACAGACCAAGACTTCTGAAGCTTCTTCACAATATCCCACTTGATGATGTCTGGAAACTTCTCAATGAATGCCAAATCTTCCATGGATGGTCATTCTCTTTGTTTCTGCTTTTCACTTTGTTCCCAAATAGTTGGCCACCAAGATGCAAGTTTTTGCTGCTTCAACGGGAAGAGGAAACAGTCCACCACATAGAGCATGCATCATGATGGTGATATGTTTCTGCCATTGTGGGATGAACTTCTTGTGGAAAGTGGCCTTGATTATGAGAAATTCCAACTCTTCAGTGGAAAAATGAACTTTACAAACATCCATTAAATTCTTCTCTTCTTAGCAATGCCTTGTAACATCAACAAGCTTTTATTTCATTCTTTTGATCATCAAAACAAAGAAAACATCAATTCTTCACGCAGCATCATAGTAGATTTCTCCCACGGATTTGATAGAATCAACCATAATATTCAACATCTTCATAAAATTATTCAATAGAACAAAGAACACAAAGGAATACACCATATTTGAATGGAAATAAATCACATATTATCCTTCTTCAATGTCTTCCTAGTTCTCTCTTTCAATCTCTCATATACAATTACACTATTTTGATAGAATGACTATCTTTGACTCTCTCTCTCTCTTTCTCTCTCTCTCCATCAATAGTACATCATATCCTCACTACAATGCTATCATAATAACCCTCAATAATCCTTCTTAGGTCATGAATTCACCTCCCAAGAGGTATGTCTGATATGAAGAGTCACCAGAGCCACTACAGTGTCTTTTAACAGCTCACTACTATCACTGTCACTTAGTCTTCTCTTCAGTCTTCAACATTTGTTTCTTCCACTTGTTTTAGCTCTTTTGAACTTAGATTCATCCTTTCCAAAGGTTAGAAAAATTTCCCAAAGTCACACATACATTCTACAGAACACCTACAGAAGGTCTACAGAACTGTCACAGTACAGCACCAGAACAGCTACAGTACAGTTACAGTACAGAGACAAAGCAAAGACAGAGCAGAGACAGAAGCTCTATAGAAGATTATAGAAGGTCATCAAAACCTCATAACTCGTACTCAAACCATTCCAAACGATCAAAAACTATTCAATAAGCTTTCAAAAGATCTCAATCTTCATCAATCATCAATCCATGCTTCATATAGAAGACAATCAGAACAAAATAGAAGCTATACAGAAGGTATACAGAACCAATCAGAACCTATCAGAACATCACATAACCTCATATCTCCACACTCAGAATCATCATGAACTTCCAAAACATAATCAATATCATCCAAAACACTCTCAAATACTTCCATTAACAATCATACATCACTCTAAATCCATCAAAAATCAATTATTCAGTCCTAAAAAACAACAAAAATCAGTCAAAATTTCAGTCTTTTTCCACTCTCAACACATATAAGGTCACTATAGGGATGACTCTATTTTGGTTGATTTATGGATTGAAAGTTGTAGTGCCCATGGAATATGTGGTGCCATTTCCTTATGTTCCAATAGAGTTTAAATTTTCTTGATATGAATCTATTCAATCAAGATTAGAGCAATTACTACAGCTCGGTGAAGATCAAATTAATTTTTCTTTGATGTCTGAAGTGGTGCAGCAAGACAAGCTAGGGTGAGTAACCATCTCATGAAGAAGATATTTGAGAAGGGTGATTGTGTATAAGCTTGGCAAGTACCTTGATAAGCTTAAAATATATAACTTTAGTCCTATATCATTGCTAAGGATGTGGGCTAGGCCTCCCCGAGGGGGGGTCACTCATGAATATATGTATAAATAACGTGAGTTCAAAATAAGGGGTTTTTAAAACACCATTTTTATACATTTTTTACATACAGAAGGGTGTCATATAAAGGGGTTACTTACAGATTGAATAGAAAAGGGTTGTGTTTTATTGAATAAAAAATCACAGATTAGGATATTTATAAATAGGCCATGAATGCACACTATATAGAGAATATATATATAGTGAACCCCCTGAGGGGCCAGGGTACCTTTTTGTTGCAAATTTTTGCAGGTAAACTCTTGAAGATAGTGGTTAATAGATTCAAATTGAAAAATGTTTTTCCACCCTCTGCTCCAATCCATTGTGTTGGGGTGCACAGATTGAAAAATGTGGTAGGCAAAAGAAAAACTCGGCCTTGCGAGTAGTTACTGAGTGAAGGGAGCTATTGTCAGCACATGAGATGGAAAATGACAAGGATTGTCATGCAACCTCTGTATAGAAGAAGAGGAGTCCCAAAGCAAAGGACTACTAGCTATCCCATCTCCATTGGGCTGAGCATGTTTTTAGGATTCCCAAGTACTCGGGGGGAGGGGATCACTCATGAATATATGTGTGTATCACATGAGCTCAAAATAGGAAAGTTTTAAAATATCTTTTTTATACATTTTTAACATACAAAAGGGTGTCCTATAAAGGAGTTATTTACAGGTTGAATACAAAAGGGATGTGTTTTATTTAAGAAAAACTGATTAGATAAGGGTATTTATAAATAGGCCTTGAATGGACATGATGTAGAGGATATATATATAGTGAACCCTTTGAGCCTAGGTATCACTTGATCTGTCCAATGGTAATAACCAATAGAGTAGCTCCAAGAGATAGGTCTTTGGGATTTTTCCAATTTTCCCTAGGTGCATTGATAGAAAAATCTCTATGCACCTATGCAAATGGATTCGCTTCATGAATCTAAGGGTTGGTTGGGTGGTGTGGTAAAGTTGACTCCTGCCCTTACAGGTGGAAACTTGAAATTGCCATGCGATGAGGAACATAGGTTGTGGAAATGCTCAACTAGAGAGATGAGGAAAGAATTTAGAAAAGCTACATGAACACAAACAAAGTACACACCCTCAAAGAACTATTTCCCCTCAACAAGCTTTATCTTTGCTAGTTTATGGAGAGGATCATGCAACTTATGAAGACAGACTCAATTGGTTGAGATACCTATGGAATACTATGGTATGCCAAGGATGAAGCAATCTCTAAATGGAAAAGTGCGGTTTATGAAAAAATCATGCACGAATTTTATCTAAGAGGGACTCAAAAGATATTACAATGAAGTCACCTTGGAATGGTATTAACGGCCCTGTATGGATATGCGGTAAAAGTGTAACCTACGGTGTTGCCGACTACTCCTGTGAAGGTAAGGGAAAAGATAAGATTTCACCATCATTTGGCAAAAAGAGTAAGCAGATAACAATGATGTCAATAATCCTTCCATTGCTAGTAATACTTGCCAACAACAGATGTTGGATGATCTTTTAACAGCAGCTTGATATGACCCTGAAGCAACATAGAATGCTATTCACACTATTCAAGCAAGAGGAAGTGTTAGTTTGACTGTAGATGCATTTGACTTAGCATTGGTAAGAAAATATATAGTTAAGAGATCATTACTAAAGCTAGGCAAGATTAAGCTAGATACTAAGTTTGATGTAACCCTTAGTTCAATGTCCACATGTGCCATTAACATTCGTAAAAGGGGAGAGTCAAAATAAGGGAAATATAGTCCTTTTTTAGCAAATTAGGGCTTTAAGATGTCACAAAAAATGTATCATATTTGTTGGGAAAATTGAGGGGTGTTCAGTCTTTTTTGGAACAGATGCCTTTCAAGGTTTTAATCAAAATGTCTCTCCCATTTATCTTAGGCAATGTTGTATCATGAAGTTGCTAAGGTGGTTAAATTCTATGCCTATTTGTAGCAAGTGATTAGAGATCATGCCACTAAGAAGGAATCTTGGTAGAAGGCTCAAGACATGCTTGAGAAGCAGTTGGCTCATACCAAGTTTTCTATCAAGTTGTTTAAGCAATGGTCATAAGAGTTGAATGTGAAAGTTGGAGAAGGGTATTCTATTTTGTCTCAAGATAATTTTGAATTGTTGACTGGATATTAGATGTTGGAAAAATGGTTACTTCCATTATAGCAATTGGAAAGTCAAGTTCTACACAACCTTGATGTGTAGATTGAGGGATTTGTGATCTTAGCAACAAAAATGCATTATAGGCTCAGATTTTGAATACTACAAAAGAGACTTGAAATGCTATAGAGGCAAGATTGGGAGTGGTAGTTAACAGACCCTATGAAGTGTTGCAAGGATCATTTACATCTGAGAATGCAAAAATATTGCTCAAGGTTAATGAGGACCATTGTAATCAAATTGTTCAATTGTAGAATGAATTGGTTAAAGTGAAGTAGGATTGTGAGGATGATGTATTGCAAGCTAAAGTTATTTCTAAACAGAGAGCATAAGTCTTGCAAAAATAGTTGGTTGACTTCCAAACTTTGCATAAGAAGTTTTTGGACATGCAAGCTAAATCTATAGATGATGATTCTGATGCTGGGATGCATAAACAAGAGAGTTCAATCATTCATCATGATAGTTCTCAATTGCAAAGTTATGTAGTTCTAGTAGTGCAACCAACAATGTCTAATAATGTTGTAGATCAAGGACACATTGATATGCAAGAAGAGGATGATATCTTGGATTTTGTGATCAAATGTCATAAGTGTGTACGAGGACACTTTTTTGATGACCCAAAGATGTCTAAGGATTCTATTGTAGATTTTTTGCAAGGTGACTTTATAAGAACATGTACTCGAAAACATACCAAGTTTGTGGATTGTGTAATAGGGGATAAGGAGATGGATATAGTGAACTTTGATAATCCCGCGACTAGTCCTTTGGAAATTATTATTCTCACTTCTACTAAATAAGCAACATAATATCTTTTTCCCTAGTTATGCAATTCATTTAGTTTTCCTTCATCATCTATGTATTGCACTATCTAGGCAACCATGCAAGAGGGCTTTGAGTACTCCTGGGTACTACATCTAGGCTCTGGTCTTAGTACCTTGATGTGGCTCACTTTACGGTGTGAGGCTCTAGGTGGGGCCTAGATAGTCACTTTGCCATAGTACTCATGCATGCTAGCTAAGGGATATGTTGGCTCAAGTTTTGGCTACTTGTTGGCAAAGGCTATGTGTGGTGTTGACTATTGGTTTAGTCAAGCCTATCATGCATGACCTATAGGTATGTTCTTTCTGGTATAAATGCACTTTAGTTGCCATGTGAATTTTGGTGTCTATTAGAATCATCAGAGTAGGAGTTATTCAAGTGGAATGGCATTTTGTATCAAGGGAATGAATGATGTAGAAGTGATCTATTCTACACTACATGTTTGTTATTTTTTGTGGACTCTTTGTGGTATTTCTACTATGTTTCTTATTCAAGTTCTACTATTTATGATGTACCAAAGTTTGTATTGTTCCAATTTTTGGATGTGTCTATGTCTAGTTTAGTATATAACAGGACAAAAAATAGCCTCCATCAATAGCTTGATGACTAGTAGTTGCAAAAATAGTCAACATGGTGGATTGACTAGAAGATGATGAGGGAGCTATATTCTTGGTAGCTAATGCCCTTTTAGAACCATTTTGTTTAGTGGATCTGCTGTAGATCAACCAATAGTACTTAGATCTGCACTCCCTATGTGTCACCTTGCCTAGGAGCCAAACTTAACTTAGGATCAAAATCTTACTAATACAAAAATCTAGAATGTGGAATCTAAGGTAGAGCAACTCAAGCTAGGGCTATACTTGACTCTAATGTTTTTTTGGTACTCAGATAAGAGAGAAAATTTGAAATACAAATGCAAAAAGTTACAAGAGTCACAAAGGATGCCCTCACCACAGTCTACCCTTGTCCAAATGAAACAAACATATTGATGAGCACAGTCAATGTGCCAATGCTGGAAAGCGTCATTGCCAAGTCCCTCGATCAAGTGAACCTAAACAGACTCATGAGAAAGAAAATCGAAACATCGCAAAGATGTTGGCCACCACACGTGGAAGACAGCAAGGGGGGGGGGGGGATTCCTAGCCTCCAAAGCTAGGAAATAATCATCATCAAAGGCCTCTACCATTGGCTTCAGAGGAATCTTCAGGCATCATCAGAGAGGCCTTAGCGGAAGTACAAGAAGATAAGGAAGTTGGTGAGATACTGTTACGCGAGCGGTGATCAAGAACAAGTCTCACTCACAACCCAGTAACAAGACATTAAGGAGTGTGGGTTGGGAAAGTTGACTTTGTCAGATGCACAACACAACACAAAATTTTTTAAATATTTTGACAAACACCACACGAACCACATACAAAAAAAAACAACAGAAAGTGCCTCTCGTAGCTCAAAACAACTTAAAACCCAAAAGTGGGTAGAGCATCACTCCAACACAAATTTCAAAAACACCATTAATTTGAAAACAAAACCAAGTGAATAGTATTCTCATACCTTGATAACCTTTGGCCGACACTCAATGCTTCAACTTCCGATTTCTCTAACTTCACAAGTTAGCACAACAAGACTTTGCTCTTGCATGCGACCCTCCTCTCACATCTCTCACAAGATACAAGACCAATACATTGGGAAGGGCCCCTAACTCTTCCTTCTTATCTCCTTATATAGTTTTCTTGACACTCATACGTTGGTCATGCTTTTTAAAAGCCTAAGGCTTTTGAGTTTCAACTTTTCAAAAAGCTAAAAGCCTAACTTGTTTATTCAAAGGTACTAAACCTCAAAGGTCTTTGAAAAACTATATCACCTTTAAGACAATTTATTAAGTCTTTTGCATTTTGAAAATGCCATTTTACTCACACAACTTCCCATTTAATCCTACGATTCTTCAATGCCGCCTAGTATTGGTCGTCGAACAAACTGCCATTTCTCCATTTAACATCAACAACTGCTATATTTTGATAGAAGAAACTTGTTGAATCTTCCTGCAATTCTTAGAACACTGTGGAACTCTGTGAACTTGACACTTTGGATGTTGTTGAATCTTTGTTTAGGAAATGTTGCCAATGAGCTTCAATGTATGTTGTCATTCTGACTGTGTTCTAGAAAATGTAGCCACCTACGTTAACTACTGGCATCACCACTTGCGAATCATCAAGATTCCCTCTTTTCGTACGAAATATGACGCTTTACTTTGAGCGTGAATGTTGTCAGCCCAGTGTGTCATCTTTTCTCGTGCTTTCATGGTCATTCCGGCCTTGAATATGCTGCTTCATGTGCAAGATACTAGATTTGAATTTCCTTCATCATTCTTCCCTCCCACTCCTCTTAAACTCTAATATGGTGTACACATCCTTGTATATTCTCTTCATATAAACCTGTGTGAGAGTGGAGTTTTGAGCCCTGGATGTGCCTAATATTTGCCAAAAAATACAAAATTTAGGGGAAAAATATTTAACATCGAAGGCGGCGGCTCTAGCTACTAAGATGATTTTAAGCACCAAGTGAAAGACGACTTTTAAAAGGTGCCCGAGTGATACTTGTGGATTTTTGATAATTATTCAGACTGCCGTGTGAGGTGTTAGGAATTTCCAGTCAATGCGGGATGTCAAGCCGGATGCCCAGGATTTTTCAGAGCTCGAATCCGATGCCGGATGAGGAAGGAGCCAACAAATGGTCAAGATATGAAAAGGTGGACATTTGAGAGGCCAAAAGGGGTAGTGCCTTTTGGAGGTTGACACCCCCCCCCCCCCCCCCCCCCCGTGCGCCCCCCCCTTCTAAAATTTCATGCATTTCTTGATCAAAAACGTGGAGAGAGAAGGAAGAACATGGCATGCAGATAAACGGCACATTTTTCGCTTGATGATCATGGAGATGGAGATGGTAGGCTGTGAGTACCCCATACAATCGATCTTGGGGCTGATCTTCTCCTTCTTGGCTGATCTTATCTCCTATCTTTGCCCGTCCAATGGTGGCCTGAATGAAGAGAGCCAATTCTAGTCTTTCTCTCTCCTCCCTCTCTCTCCCCTAAGGGGTTGTTCTTGTGTGCAAGAGGAAAATGAAGAATGGTGAAGGAAAGCTTTTCCAATTGGAACCAGATTGCTTCTGGATCAATGTAGACATGAAGGTTGCTTATTTTGAAGATGCTGGACATTGAATGTGGGCTGACTCGCAATCCCGCACCAAAACCGAGATCCCGAGACATGAAGCCAAGCGGTAATTCAATTTTTATGAAGAAAAAATGAGTTTTTATGCTATTTGATTGATGAAACATTGTTCCCATGGGTTGAATATTCATTATGATGTTTTTTTCTATGAGTTTTATCAGTTTATAATCAGAAAATCAGAAAATCATAAGTGATATGGCTAAAATTAATGTTATAAAACCTGTAAAACATGTGTTTAAGGGGTAAAAGGGGGTTTTACAAAATAAATGGAAAATATGAGACATAATGCCAACAAAACCTGAAATTTTGTTGTCAAGGAACCTAAGGGCCACATCCCACAATCAACCTTAATTTCAAGTCATTTTTACATGAAGAAAATAGAGAAAAAATACCAAAAATGGTAAAAAAATGGGTTTTAAATGGGAGAAATTTAGGAAACGGTAAAATGAAAATTTTAGAAAATTACATGTGTATTTGTGAAATGTATAATGAAGGTAGAGCATGAGGTTGGCCTGAGTTTACCCTCGTTTCTATGTTTTCGTCTATATTTATCGCTTTCTTATAAGAAAATACAGATAAAATGACATTTTCACGTATCAACGAATGCAAAACATTAAACGGTAGGGTGAGAGGGGAGATTGAGCGTCAAAATATAAATTAAAATATATTTTGTGTGTTGCATCATGTCTATAGGACATTGTTTTAAAATAAAAGGGAAAGGCAGCATGAGCGTAAGGCTCGGTGTCTGTTCTCTTTGCAGTACATAAACGTTAGCATGGAAATCATGAAAAGATTGGTTTCACACGATGCACAATGCTAATTTTCTTTTGTGTGTGCACTAAACCATTCACATTATGCACTATGCATAGTTCATGGTATGAAAGGAAAAGCTCCTAGACTGCATAGCAATTGTTTTCCTAGGAATTTGACCCATGATTGAGAGTGTGAGGTTATCCCTTGCCGTAGGATAGAGGGTCAGTTTCCTAAGGGACTGTTAAGTGAGGAAACGTGGTATATCTCCTAGAAATACGAGAAATATAAAAGAGAGGAGTTTATGTTCGTTTGTGTTATATGTTGAGCAGCGCATCAAGGGGCTAGTCCTTGCAATGTAGGAGAGCTACAGTGGGGCCACGGTGTTTCTACCGAGAGGTTGCCTCCATGTATGTGATCATGGCATTGCCAACGTGTATGGCTTGTCCCTTTGAGGTGCTTATGGAAAGGGAGATGTTGGACTATAAACTATAAACACATGAATTAGGCTTTAGGGAAGTTTGTCCTTTAGCATTAGATTGACGCTCCTGGTCCGCGAGGCCGTGAGGTTGTGTTTGTCTGTCATGAGCATGAGGTCCGACTAGTGCTATAGCCAGTGCCAGCCCATTTCAGGTCCCATCAATGGTGCGTCTGTCGGGAGTTGCCAACAATTGGTGGTTCTCGAATCTAGGGTTTCTAGGGACCAACAAGTTGGTTTATGTCCTTTGACAAGGATCGTCAAGCCAAAATACAAAAAGCATAACTTGTTGAGAGGACTAGACAGCGGTTAGAGATTGTAAGTTGTTATTCTCCTTAAAGGAGTAGCCCGATACACATAAGAGGCAGTGGTCTTAGTAACCCAACTGCTGCAAGTAGTCTTTTAGGTGTAGGAGGAAGCACAAGTTGTTCCTCTCTTCCACCAAGTCAACCCACTTCGAGTGGGGGTGTGATCCCGTCAGTTCAAGCTCCTGTTGTGAATCCGATTGTCGCCATGGCACAACCCATTGCAATTCCTACAGGGACGCTGAATTTGCCAGCTTTAGGAGTTCCTTTGCCCATATTTAATGGGTTAGCCGAAGAAGATGCGGAGTTTCACATTTTTGAGTTCCAAAGATTAATGTTTAATTATCGCATCCAAGATGAGGGACATCTTATGATGTTCTTTAACATGATGTTAAAAGGAAGGGCTGCGGTATGGTATCATAGCATAGAGTCTGGAACCATAACCACAATTGACCAATTTTATGTAGCTTTTCGAGGAGAATATGCCCCTAAAAGAGGTGGCCAATATTGGTTGCGTGTGTTGAATGTAGCACGCCAAGACCTCCATGAGAATGTGAAAGCCTATGCCAAGAAGCTTAAGGAAGTGTTTCATAAGTTACAAACTTACATTCTCATTCCACCGGCTGCCCAATTGCAATACTTCTGGCATGGATTCGATTTCAATATTCAGGTACAATTGAGCAGTGTGACTTTTGGCTGATATATACACCGATATTGCGTGGGTACAAGGAGTAGAAGCATGATTACAAATGACCTACTTCTCTCGAATAAATGTTTAGTACCTGGAGGCGATCTACCATTGACGAATGGAAGTCAAGGGATGCCTATGACTAACCCTAATGGGAGAGGAAGCATGGTTTAAAATGTACCTTTGCTGCCAGCTCCTCCTAGTGTGACTATGCCTATGGCAAGTTATTTGGCTCCACCAAATGTTGGAGGCCAAGTTTCGAACTCTAATGTTGTTCCTGTGAGTCAACAACCAATGCCCAATCAAATTGTTAGGCCAATGGAACAACGGATAGACGATCAAGGCTATGAGTCGAGTGCATCTAATGTCCTTGGCGAAGTTAAGGATATAATGAAGCATTACACTGACATGATTTCCGAACAATATCGGCAAATAGCTGTTGACGTCAATTTCTTGAAGAAGCAGCATAATTTAATAGGGAGTCAATGCCCTGAAGAGGGTGGACCCTCAAGATTCAGTTGTAAGTGGTGTGGCGAATAACATTTCCCTAGAAATTGTCCAAATGTTAAATGTGATATTTGTGGGAAGTTGGGCCACTTAGCCGCTACTTGTTGGAGTAAGATTAGTTCCATCCAACAAGGGAGTAAACAACCACGTCCAGTTAATCATAGAGCATAAGGTAATAGCCTCCAGCAAAATGATGGACCAAGACAAATACTGCAAAGGGGAAAGACCACTATAGAAGAGTTGCCACAAGGCAGTGGAGTCAGCCTTATTGAGGTTGTATGCATCAATGATGCTGAAACCTCTAACTTAAGAGCCATGACAAGAGGCCAAAAGGCTAAAGAGGGGGATAAAGATAAGGAAAAACCGGTTGAGGGAAACCCTAAGCAAGGGGATAAGGGGACGCAAGTTATGAATCCTGGCGTGGAAGGTGGACCTCTAAGGCCTGTTGACAAAAAAGTCGATCCTAAGAAGGATGAGGAAGTGCCAAGAAAGAAGGCAAGAGCTTTAAAAAAAGCACAAAAGCCGGTCCCGAGACCAAAAGAAAGGATGGTTTAGCGAGAAAAGAGATCTTTGGCTACCTATCATGACTTTGATTTAGCAAGTTCTCTTTGCGAAGTCAAACCAGATGTAAACCTCTTACAGTTGATTAAATTATCTCCAGGAATACACAAGGAATTCAAGAAGATCCTGCGTATTGGGTATATTGTAGAACCTTTGGGCATAGAACAAGTAGGGGAAGATTGGTTTGATCATGCTAAAAAGAATTGCCCTAGGGTTCCAGTATATGTGGATGGAATATTAGTGGAACATGCTATTGTAGACACTGGATCCTTCGTCAATATCATGAGTTCAGAGTTGATGGAGAGGTTGGGTCTAGGCATCCAAAAAGATAGCTCCACCCTTCTTAGAATGGCTGATGATAGTCTAAGATAATCAGAAGATTGTGTAACTAGAGTCCATGTTATAGTTGCAAGTGTAGAATGCTTATTGGGCTTTAGGGTGATAAGATTTGTAGGACGTCCTAGCTGACTTTAGGGTGATAAGATTTGCAGGACGTCCTAGCTATCGAGTTTTGCTAGGTAGGCCTTGGATCTTACGAACAGACTGCCAAGTCGATATACCCGCCGGTCGAGTGGTTCTAGGTAGAGGTGCTAATCGAGTAATAGTCGATGCTTACCCTGAGTCTCCTCAGAGTGAGAGAGCTCCTTTATCCTCTACTGAATTAGAAACAACAGATGATCCATCTGGTAGTGAGACGTCATCCAGTGATGAATCCAAAGAGGGGTTCACTACAGAGGATATTTATCAAATAACTCTAAATGAGCTGATAGAGCCGCAAGATAGGATAAGAGACACAGATGTGATTGAGTTGGACCTCGGCACGCCGAATGATTCACGGCCAATTAAATTAGGTTCCATGCTCAGTTCAACAAAAAGAGAGGACTATGTGTCCTTGATTCAAGGATTCCGCTATATCTTTGCTTGGAGTTATGATGAGCTGAGAGGCATTCCTCTTAGCCTAGCTTTTCATACTATTCCTGTAAAAGAAGGCAGTCATCCTATGCGTCAAAAAGTAAGGCGTATGCCTTTTGAATTGAGGGACGAGTTGTTTGAGGAGTTACAGAAGTTTTGGAAAGCTGGGTTAATCTTCCCTGTACAACACACAGAATGGTGTTCACCAATTGTTATCATGAAGAAGAAAAACAACCAGATCCGACTATGTGTAGATTTTAGAGAGCTGAATAAGCAGACGGTTAAGGATTACTACCCGTTTCCATTTATTGACCAGATTTTGGATCAATTAGCGGGTAGGGAAATATATTCGTTCATGGACTGCTTTGCAGGTTATAACCAGACGGCCATTGCAAAAGAGGACAAGTTGAAAATAACCTTTATTACTGTCTTTGGTACTTTTGCATACCATATGATGGCCTTTGGTTTGTGCAATGCACCTCGATCATGGAAACGAATAGTAGACAAGACCTTTGGTGACATCTCCCCAAATGAGTTGAAAGTATTTATCGATGACCTGGGGGCAGCCACTGTGAGGGAAAGGATGTTGATTATTTTGAGAAAGTGTCTTGAACACTGCAAACAATTTTGTATCGCTCTTGACCCACGGAAGTGTCTTTGGAGTGCCTTATGGGCTATTGCTAGGCCATGTGGTCAGTTCAGTAGGAATAGCAACTGACCCTGAGAAGATCAAGGTCATAGTCGCTATGAGTCCACCACACACTCTGAAAGAGGTTCATAGCTTTCTGTCATCGATAGGGTACTATCGAAGGTTTATAAATGCCTTGGTAGAAAGGATGTTGCCACTAATGAATTTATTATCCTTTAGCTATCTATTTGAATGGAGCGACCCTTGTAAGGTAGCTTTTGAGGATGTGAAATAGGAGCTAGTTAAAGCGCCAGTTTTAAAAGCACCTAAAAGAGGCGAGGTATTCAATATATTTTCAGTAGCCACCATGCATAGTATCAGCTATTTAGCCCAAATCTAGGAGGAAAAGTGGTATCATCCGATAGCTTTTACTAGTCAAAAATAGGGCATTTCAGAGATCAACTATACCTACATGGAGAAGTTGTGTCTTGCGATAGTCTTTGGGACTAAAAAATTCAGGCACTACATCCTCTATGAGAAGATAGTTTTCTATATGAAGGCGGAAGGGCTTAGATTGCTTATGAACAAGCTACAACCGTCTGATTGTTTGACAAAGTGGTTAATCACTTTGCAGGAGTTTGATTATGAGATTAAGAGTAAGCCACTAAGGTTGCAAGGTATTGTGGAATGCCTTGTGGATTTTGGGGTGTCGAAAGAGACTTTGGTTGGGGGAAGTGATATTGAAGAAATGTTTAAAATTGATATAGCTTCTATCCCATCTTGGTATACTGCTATTACGCATTATCTATCAACAGGAGAGATTGGAGCTGGTTTGTCAAAATAAAAAAGAGGAAAATCAAACAACAAGCTTTGAAGTTTTCCTTGATCGTAGGGACACTATATCGGTAGGGAGTTGATGATATCTACCGCCGATGTGTGATGCCTGACGAGGTTCATTTCATCTTAGAAGAGTGCCATGACTTTGCATGTGGAGGGCACTTCGCTGGACGGTTGACGGAGTAGAAAGCTTTAAGAGCTGGGTATTGGTGACCGTCCATCTTTCAAGATTCCTTTGAGTATGTTAAGAGATGTGATACTTGTCAGAGACATGATAGCAGAGAGAATAGGAAACGCCCACTTACGCCTATCATGGTTGTCCTTCCATTTGAGAAGTGGGGCGTTGACTTTGTGGATCCTACCACCCCATCGTCTACTACCCAGAAGAGGTACATTATAGTAGCAACTGATTATTTCACAAAATGGTCAAAAGCACGGGCGACGAGGCATGACAATGCAAAAGAGACTGCAAGTTTCCTTTTAGAGTAGATTATATGCCATTTTGGTCCATCGAGGGAACTAGTGTCGGACCGTGGAGCCCACTTTTTAAATAAAGTGATCAAAAACTTGACTGAAGCTTGGCAAATCAAGCACAATAAAACGACCCCTTATAATCTGCAAGAAAATGGGCAAGTTGAAAGTACTAATAAGCAGCTTGTGGGTATCTTGTCTAAAATAGTCTCTGAGAAGAAACGAGACTGGGACAAGAAGTTGTATGTGGCAGTATGGGCGTACAATACAACGTTCAAGCGAGCTACCGGCCATATTCCATTTAAATTAGCATATGGGGAAGAGTGTATGTTACCCCTCGAAATCGATTTGCCAACCATACGGTTTGCAATTAACCACTCTTTGGGAGATGAGGATTCACTCTTTGAACGTTTCATGACCATAGCCCATCTGGATGAGCTGAATTTGTAGAACTTATTACAGCAGGAGGTAGCTAAACATCGGATGAAGCAGTTGCACGACTTTAAAGCAAAGAAGTATACCTTTAAAAAAGGGCAATTAGTTCTGTATTATGATGCGCGTAGGGAGTTGTTTCCAGGGAAGCTAAATGGAATGGCCCCTACAAGATTGTCAGGATAGGGAAAAATAGATTTACGGCTCTACTAGTTGATCTGCAGGGAGTAGAGTTTTAAAATAAGATTAATATTAACAATATTAAACCTTATTATTTTTGAGTATGCTAATACGGATAAATGCATTGTAGGTCCATGCTAGGGTTGATTTGAGACCTGCAAAAGAGCTTAAAGCTAGTTGATGGGTCAGTTAATTCCTTATTTGGAGCACCCATATCTGGAGCAGAGATACCATCAAGGGAAACTCATCTGGTGGAGCAAAGGATACAAAGTCATTGAGCAAGAAGATGGAACCTTTGTGTGGGAGATCAAAGTCTTTTGCCATCATTGCTTATGACTGTTGACAAGTATCCTTGTTGAGTTCAATGAAGAAGGTGGGATGGAGTCGTCAGTTCACCCTCTAAATATGCCAAACTTTGATTATCATAATTACAAATAGAGGAGTTCGTGATGGCAGGCTGTGTTAACTCATTATGGACGTACACATTATATTTTGGCGAAGCGTCCAGGGGCCCTAATAAAAAAGGGAGAGTTGGAGTAGTAATCCGAGATCCCCGACGTAGAGTTACGATGAAGTTAGCTACTTATCTCGGGGTTGGATTCACTAACAATATGGTGGATTATAAAGCCTTGATTATGGGACTGCATATTGCCAAACAAGGTGGTATTCAGCGGTTGTTAGTAAAAGGGGATTCCCAGTTGATCCTGAATCAACTAGATGGGACATACACAGTGTGGAATCCCATCCTTTGTATGTAGCATCGAACTGCAATGACCTTACTTGAGGAGTTTGAGAGAGTGTCTTTTCAGCTGATTCCATGTTACTCGAACCAATTTGCGGATTCACTGGCAAATCTTGCTTATGAAGAATAACTTTTCTTTAATTGTGGTCCTAGGTTGGATATTGTTATTAATGATGAAAGAGGACCCGGTCACTTGTGGGGAATGTTATCAGAGCATGCAATATATGGCAGGTGATGGTTGATATGGGTGATGCAAAGAGTAGCCGAGACCAATCTACCATTGTTATCCTGGACCCATAGGCTGATTAGACAACATATTATGCATACGCCTCTTGCTATATATGCAGGAGGGATGGGTTATAATCTTATACATTGAGTTTAGGGATGCAAGCCTATTTTTCCTCCTTGGAAAGGAGCATATTATTGTATATGTGTACTATTTCGGGGAGGGATGTGTAGGTGCTATTCTGTTTTATTTCATTAGGCCAAGAGGACCGATTTGTTTTTGTAGTGAAATGCTATATTTTATTAGGCCAAGAGGGCCACTTATCTGTTTAGTGTACAGGTGTGGTTAATGGTTTCTTGTTTTAGTCTTGTGCTAGTCAGGTTCGAAGGAGAGCTTGGAAGGAGCCTTTATTGGGTGGAAGCTTTTCGTGGCCCTATCCATGTGATATCTCTTCTTTATGAGTACCGTGTTTTTCTGCTATATGTGTCTGTGTACTTGTTAGGGGATTTTCTTTTCTTGTTGGGGACTAGCATCCAAGGCATGAAGTCCCAGGGTTAGGTTAGGTATGTCTGAGGAAGGTCTGAGTAGTCATTGGCCCCTGTGAAGACATTGCCAGACATCGAAAGATCTATTTCAGAAAGTGGTTCTAGTGACCCTGTTCTGCTAGCCTGTTAGGCAGCCGTTCTCGGAGTTCTTGTTAGTTGTGAGGCAGTTAGAGAAGCCTACCGAAGAAAAATGATGATAGGGGAAATAAAACCCTGAATATCTTAAAGAAAATAAATATATACAGAGGTGTGTAAAAAGGGGTTCTAACCCCCTATAAAAATAGAAAAGAAAAGAAAGGAAAATTTATAAGTAGTTGATCATCCCCTTGCGAAGGCCTGGTAGGTTACTGGGGAGGAGTCAGACCCGGGGCTGATGCCTTGTCTTCCTAGGGGTGGCATCTTACTCGAAAAGAAGAAATTAAGGAAGTTGGAGAGAAAATAAAAGTGAGCGTTAGAAAAGGATTAAGTGCCGCCTTGCAAGGGCTTGGTAGGTTCTTGGGTACCGAGACAGGACCTGAGGCCGATGCCCTATTCTCCTTGGGTCACTACGCTCAACTCCCTCCTTTTTACATGCCCGAGTATGGAAACATTAAACCCTAAAAGAAAAAATGTGCTGAAAGAAAATACTTCTTGATCAGGCTATAGGAGTCCTCGCCTAGTAGGAGTTCCCGATTGTGTTGTCCTTAGTTAGGTAGGTAGTTCAGACCACCACTAAGGGCGACCTCTTTGATAGTTCTTTTTAGTTTGGCCGTGTTGGAGCAATTGGTTAGTGACTAGCTTTAGATCTTTTATCAGATTATGCTAGGCCTACTCCTTGTGGATGCCATGCCTTGGTTTTGTCAGGGGGTAGGGTGAGCATTGTGCTGTGTTTTAGTATGTATCTATTTTGCATCAGCTTGATGCTTCCTTTGGTTGTTTTGTGCAGATCTGTTGTGGGATTTGACAGGCTGAGTCACCCTATCCCATGGTTACCAATGAGAGCGGAGTTTTGAGCCCGGGATGTGCCTAAAATTTTCCAAAAAATTCAGAATTTAGGGAAAATATATTTGACATCGAAGGCGGCAGCTCCAGCTAAGAGGATTTTAAGCACCAAGTGAAAGATGACTTTTAAAAGGCGCCCGAGCGACACTTCTGGATTTTTGATAATTTTTTAGACTTCCGTGTGGGGTGTCAAGAGTTTCCAGTCAATGCAAGATGTCAGGCCGGATGTCAAACCGGATGCCCAAGATTTTTCGGAGCTTAAATCGGATGCCGGACGAGGAAGGAGCCAACAAATGGTCAAGATATGAAAAGGTGGATATTTGAGAGGCCAAAAGGGGCAGTGCCTTTTGGAGTTTGACCCCCCCCCCCCCACCCCCCTTAAAATTTCATGTATTTCTTGATCAGAAACGTGGAGAGAGAAGGAAGAACATGGCGTGCAAACAAACGGCGCATTTTTCACTTGATGATCATGGAGATGGAGATGGCAGGTTGTGAGTACCCCATACAATCGATCTTGGGGCTGATCTTCTCCTTCTTGGCTGATCTTATCGCTTGTCTTCGCCCATCCAATGGTGGCCTGAATGAAGAGAGCCAATTCTAGTCTTTCTCTCTCTTCGCTCTCTCTCCCCTAAGGGGTTGTTCTTGTGTGCAAGAGGAAAATGAAGAATGGTGAAGGAAAGCTTGTTCGGTTGGAACTGGATTGCTTCCGAATCAATGTAGACATGAAGATTGCTGATTTTGAAGATTCTGGACATTGAATGTGGGCTGACTTGCACTCCCGCACCAAAACCGAGATCCCGAGACATGAAGCCTAAGCGGTAATTCAATTTTTATGAAGAAAAAATGAGTTTTTATGCTATTTGATTGATGAAACATTGTTCCCATGGGTTGAATATTCATTATGATGTTGTTTTCTATGAGTTTTATCAGTTTATAATCATAAAATCAAAAAATCATAAGTGATATGACTGATATTAATGTTATAAAACTCGTAAAACACACATTTAAGGGGTAAAATGGGGTTTTTTGCAAAATAAATAGAAAATATGAGACATAATGCCAACAAAACCTGAAATTTTGCTGTGAAGGAACCTAAGGGCCATATCCCACAATCAATATTAATTTCTAGTCATTTTTAATTGAAGAAAGTAGAGGAAAAATACCAAAAATGGTGAAAAATGGGTTTTAAATGGGAGAAAATTGGAAAACTGTAAAAGGAAAATTTTAGAAAATTACATGTGTGTTTGTGAAATGTATAATGAAGGTAGAGCAGCAGGTTGGCCTTGATTTACCCTCATTTCTATGTTTTCGTCTGTATTTATCGCTTTCTTATAAGGAAATACACATAAAATGACATTTTCACCTATTAACGAATGCAAAACATTAAACGGTAGGGTGAGAGGGGAGGTTGAGCGTCAAAATATAAATTAAAATCTATTTTATGTGTTGCATCATGCCTATAGGACGTCGTTTTAAAATAAAAGGGAAAGGCAGCATGAGCGTAAGGCTCGGTGGTCTGTTTTCTTTGCAGTACATAAACGTTAGCATGGAAATCATGAAAAGATTGGTTTCGCATGATGCACAATGCTGATTTTCTTTTGTGTGTGCACTAAAACATTCACATTATGCACTATGCATAGTTCATGGTATCAAAGGAAAAGCTCTTGGACTGCATAACAATTGTTTTCCTAGGAATTTGACCCACGATTGAGAGTGTGAGGTTATCCCTTGCCGTAGGATAAAGGGTCGGTTTCCTAAGGGATTGTTAAGTGAGGAAACATGGTATATCTCCTAGAAATATGAGAAATATAAAAGAGAGGAGTTTATGTTTGTTTGTGTTATATGTTGAGCAGCGCATCAAGGGGCTAATCCCTGCAATGTAGGAGAGTTGCAGTGGGGCCGCGGTGTTTCTCCCGAGAGGTTGCCTCCACGTATGTGATTGTGCCATTGCCAACGTGCATGGGTTCTCGCTCTGAGGCGCTTATGGAAAGGGAGACGTTGGACTATAAACTATAAACGCATGAATTAGGCTTTAGGGAAGTTTGTCCTTTAGCATTAGATTGACGCTCCTGGTCCGCGAGGCCGTGAGGGTGTGTTTGTCTGTCATGAGCATGAGGTCTGACTAGTGCTATAGCCAGTGCCAACCCATTTTAGGTCCCATCACTATGTTTCATGCAATATGTCCTAGCAAGAAATATGGTTTTTGAAATGAACTCTGTGCCCAATCATTCATGATTAAAAAAAATATGCAATGATGGATCGTCGTATGCAACCAATCAATCGATGCTTCCACATGAAAATATGAATGCACTTGAAGAAATTGTGCCTAGCCTATCTACATGTGATCATGCGTCATGCATAATGCAAACATAGTTCCTTGATTATTTAAATCCTTAACCTCACCTCTCAACACTCATCAAGGAAATATCAATCTCCGCTCTACCCACACAAATTCTCACAATCACTCAAGAAAAAGATGGTCCTCTAGATGTTGACCAGATAAGAACAACCCATCTCACAATTTGCGGCATCCTTTCACGACTCTCTAACTCACTCAACCACCTTACATACTCATCCAGAGGTTCCTAACTTGGTGATGAATATCCCAACTCTTGTGCGTGCAAGAAATGTGTGTGCTCAATGACAAGTGCTCTCTCATGTGTGCGTGCAACTAGGATTTATTGCATATAGCTGCAACAGGCCTCATGCCATGCAAGTGCAACGATGGCGCAAAACGTGCATAAACCCAACCCATAGCATGGAACTACTTGAACAATTCAAGAGACGATCCCCAGGTGTAGTGTATCAACAAGTGCAAGGGGAACTGTTCATGAATCCATAATCCCCATGATGTTCAAGAGTCTCAGTAGAAAAACAGACCTTGTTCCACAATGTTTGACAGCTATTAATAAAATCCAGCTCCAACCTGTCCAAAAAAATATCAAGCTTGTCGACCAAAGGCCATCAAATTTCCACACTCAACAAACCAAAAAAAATGTCAAAAACAAATCCTAAGCCTAATAAATATAGAAATTCCAACTACAAAACAACAAAACAATCAGTCACGCAAACAGCTAAGCTAACAAAAACCAAACCTAACTACAGTTTGACTAGGGTTTTTCAGTTTTTTTAAAAAACACTTGACAACGCCAGATAGGTCACCCATGCACCAAGAATAGGAGCAATCTAGTGAAAGCAAGGTGACTGACAAGGAAGGAGAGCAGCAATCACCATCTAGTTGGGGAGGGACCAAGAGGTCAAAGAAAAGGACTCCACAAAAGAAGGCCAAGGAAGAGAGTAGGAAGAAACAGAAAGTGGATCTGCTAAGAGCCCAAAGTGAGTCCAAAATTATCAAAGAAAAAAGGAAAAGAAGAGAAAAGAAGGAGATGAAGAGAATAAAAGAAGAATTTAGGAAAGCTGAAGAGGAGAGAAGGAGGAAAGTAGAGCAAGAGGCTGAGGAGTTGAGGAGAGAATAAGAACAAGATAGCTTTGGAAATCTGTCTCTCGGTGGAGTAGCCTTCAAGGGAAGAATAACTGGCTACCATGAGCCCTTTCAAAGAGGAATGCCCCGGCATGAGCTCCCAAGCACCCAAGAACATACCACCCTCAGTAGCCAAGGGCAAGGGCAAGGGTCTAATCAACCCCATCCCACCCACCCTAGTGCATGCCACCCCAGCCTCTACACCCACCCAAGGCTCTTCTACCATGATGGATGCTAGCAACCTTGTGACCTAGGTGCAGTTCGTGGTTAATAAAGAAAAATCTCAAGGTGCAATTGGAGGACCTCTAGTGACTGGAGAGAAAAGAATAGCAGCTTAGATATGGAGTCCAAACATCATCCCAAAAGACCAAAAATAGAAGGATCTATGACCACTACCCCCATTGCTTTACCGTTGTCTACACACTACAATGAATAGATTCAAGAGCTTATGTCATAGCTAAAGAGGGGGAAAGAAGAAAAGAAAAACGCCATTGCAGAGCTTGAGTGAAAAAGAGACGATGGCAACCTTCCAACTAGAGAAAACATGCCAAATGGAAAGCTACCAAAAAGAAATAAGTGAATTGAAAGCAAAAATCAAGGCTAAAGAAGGAGAAGAGGATAAGTGGTGGGAGGGGCTTGAGAAAGAGCATCCATAGTTGACAGATAGAATGGACAAGATCCAACAATCCATGGATCAACTTACGTCAGAAGAAGCACTAAAAGCCCTAGAAGGAGAGGAGCATCACAAAAACAAATGGATGAAATAATAGGTAGGCTGATGATGGAAATTGAAAAGCAAGGGAGGTTAGATAGAGAGATTGAATACTTAAGGAAGGATAAGGAGACAATAATACAAAAGTGGGAAGTACAAGAACCAATCATAGTGGCCCTAGCGTGGAGACAAAATAAGAACCTAGAGGAAATGCAACAAAAGGCTGACAAATGGATGACAAAGAGTGAGAGAAAAGTGAAATACCTAGCAAGCCACGTGGCCCTTCCAGAATGAAATAGAGTGTTAGCAGAGAGCAGGGAAGAGGCCACTTAGACAATACTAAAATCCCAACAACGTGCCTTCCTCAGCACTAGAATGCATGTCACAAAGTCAAAAGAGGAGGAGGCCATTGACTCACTAAAGAGAAAGTTGGAGATCACCCACAAAGCAATAAGGGATGGGCTATGTACTTGACTATAGGAAGAAGGGACTAGCCTAAGCTAGGAAGCACAAAGGGATTACTTACTAGGGGAAGGTCTAATGGTCAAAGAGGTGGACCTACTAAGCTTCAAGAAAGGAGAACCACAAGAGCCCATGAGTGAAGTAGAAAGGCAGAGGCCACTTCCAAAAACTAGAAGAGGAACTAGGATTGCAACCTCCCTCTCCACAACCAAAAATGCAGCGGAGAGAGGAACTCAAAAAGAAAAGGGTGAGAATGATGGAGCAAGCAAAAAGAAGATTAAAATCTTGGCTAACAATATATTACTGAAAAGCACACTCACTCTACAAGATAAAGTGACCTAGTGTAAATGTAGACTAGACTGACTAACTCTAGTCTACTAACCCGACTTATTTAATGTAGTCACATGTAGACAGCTGTACACACTCGCTGTCATAGATGTCAGTCATAGATGAAGATACACTGATGGTGAGCTTGATTTCTAACAAAAAGGAGTGGAAAAAGATGAACAACAGGGCTCTAGGCATCATTGCCTAGGGACTATCTGATGATATAGTGCATCATATATCTGGCATCAGAGATGTAAAAAGGGCTTGGGACGAGAGCTTGATAGGATCTTTGGAAGTCAAGAAAAAAAACTCTAACGTCAAGTTGCTAATGCAATTTTATAAGCTTGACATAAAAGGAAACACTTCAATGACTATGCATATTAACAAATTCAAAAGTCTAAAAACTCAACTTACCACTTTTGAAAAGAGCAATAGATGAAGTTGAAACCATTATTGTACTCCTTGCTAGTGTAAACAAGGATCCTTATGAAAATCTTGTCTCTACTCTCAGCAATGCACCTTATTTGTCTCACAAAAAGATATTGAGCACTCTCTTCTTGATGAAGAAAATAAATAGAAGAACAAGGATGCAAAAGATAGTGTCCCATCATCTAGGGAAAATCTCTTATACACCAAAGGAATTGCTAGAGAAAAAGGCCAAGGCCAAGGATTCAACTCCAAAAACCAAGATCGGATGACGTGTCATTATTGTGGTAAGACTGACCATATAGCTAGTGAATGTTTCCACGGTAAAAGAGCACAACAGATGTAGAATGGTAACCACCAAAATTAGTTCATGAATGAAAGAGAAGAAGAAGAAGATGCTTTCGCCATCAACAACAACTCTGACATATTGTTTTGAATAAATTATCTTTCCCATAGTGGTTCTTATGTTTTCCCATAGTGGATTTTCTTTGCCTTATTGGATTTGCCTTGTAAAACAAAACCCTTACCAAAGATGTAAAGTTTCAAGCTTTAACTTGACTGGGTTGCCTATGAGCTAGTCTCTTGGGCCATGTCATCATGTAGGGGCCAACGAGTGTAGGAACTCATCATTTGAGGGGAGGGTGTTGAAAAATGACAAATGATGTATGCTCCAAGAAGAGATGTCTTGGATCCCATATGCATAGTGGAGAAAAAAGGAACCATCATGAGCCTATAAAGTGATGTACCTTCTTATCATTCAATGATGGAATACAATTGTATTTTGTCATTTGCATCATAGTGAGTGTCATATTCAAGATTGTGTTTATGAGTTTAAGATTCCATCTTGGAACCTAATTCAATTGAGTAACAGTTGGTCTATCTAATAATTCAATTGAGTAACAGTTGGTCTATCTAATCTATGTCATCATGAACATTGTCTTTGTGATCCTCCATCCGCTATAGCCATGCTCTAGATCCATGCATTTCAACAATTAGGACGTGGGTTGCAATGAGACAAGTCTCAAATAGGTGTTCTACATCTATCAACTGATTTTTCAATGCTTCTTTGTCCTCCCATCTCTCCTTGGGTGCTACTCAATCTTGGAGCAAAGTGTTGAGATATTGGCAGTCACACTCAGCTAAGCCTATTTGTATGGAGCAGTGTGGGCTCAAGATGCAAAATCCCATATGCACAGTGGTGGAAAGTGTAGCCTAGTCTATTCCTATAAAGCATTGTACTTGCTCTATTTTTTAATACAATGTTATAGTACTTTTGTACTTTCAACAAAGTGTTGTGTCATTGTCAAAACATAAGACTGTGTTTATGATTCCAAGCTTCCATCTTGGAGCCTAATTCACTTGTGTGACATTTGGTCTTGATGTCTATTACCTAATGAGCTTTTTCAATGAGCACATATTTCTCCATAAGGAGAATGATGTGTTGTAGCACTTCAGATAGTGTTTTATGGTAGAGATAGCCTAGGATGGATTCAAAACAATACTTGAGGAGAGCCAATCATTTGCGTTCATCCATCAAAAAGTGGTCTAGGACTTGCCTTGAGTCCAAGAAAGCCAACAACTCCTCATATGATATCTAGGGAGGATTGGGTGGGTCAGGTTCAAGATTCTTGTCCAGCTAAAGGATGAAATAGTGGCATTTGGAAAGCCATAATCTATCGAAAGAAAAGGTTCTCTAGAATCAAATCAGGAAAGGAATTTTGCAATCATATACTATGCTCCAAGTCTATGCATTGCCTTGAAATCAAATTCTTGGAGCAAGAGAATCCATTGACCTAGTCTTCTTGTAACATTTTGGTATTTGACCAAATAGACCAGAGTAGAGTGATCCACATGAAAGACAAAGGAATAGCCAAGTAGATAATGGTAGAATTTCTTCATAGAATATATAATTTTAAGACATTTCCTTTCTATAACAAAATAAAATTTCTCAATAGCCACGGAGAGTCATTTGCTGCTATAGGATATGGGTTGAAACCAACCACTAGCATCCTACTGTAGAGTACATTGCTTATGCTATGTCTCATGTATTCACAAAAATGTAAAAAGGCTTTGTCCAATTGGTTAGCACCAGGATTCAAGTCTTGGATAGAAGTAGTAGGAGATGCTAGAATGCTAGGTCCACTACCTCATTCCATGTGAAGGCTACTTTGGAATTGTGGGCTAGTCAATTAAGAGAGATATCTACATGGGCAACGAGGCACAAATGTCATCCATGCCCAAGGGTATGCCCTAGAAACCATAGCACTATAGTAAGGTAATTGAGAATGGGGTCTTGCATGATGGCACCTTGGGATCCATGGTAATGCCATCACCAAAAAAAATATGACCCAATAAAACACCACCTTTCATTACAAGGATACGTTTCACGGGGTTCAGACTTTGACTTTTCAAAATCTAGCAAAATAAAGCCAAAGATGATGCAAGTGAAGTAGAAGTGTGCCAAAGGCATTGACCTCAAGCAAGAATACCCACATGAAGTCCATCAAGTAGGGTCAAATATTTCATGTATATATTGCTAGAAAGAAGCTAGTTGGAATTCTTCAGCCCAAACTACATTACTATACATACAAATACACCCTAGGCCATGATAAACATTATTTTAGCTTGAACCTTTAGGGCAAGCCAAACCATCAAATCCATCCAAGAAGGAATACATCTCCTGACCAACAATCTCGTTGAGAATGTTATAGAGGTAAGGAATGGGGAATGGATCTAGAATGGTTGTAGCATTTAGCTTCATATAATCTACAAAGATTTTGGGCTTTATGTTTTTCTTAGGGACAATGACAATGGGTGAGATCCACTTTGCTCGATCCACTAGAGCAATGAAGTGGATTCAAAGGAGTCATTCTAGCTCTTCTTTGACTAGCTTTTCCATGTGGGGATTCATGTGGTATTTTTGCATGTGGAATGTCACAACATTTGGTTTGAGAGGAATCTAGTGGTGATAAAATCGGGAATCTAGTCTCTTGATTTTAGAGTAATCCTAGGTGAAAATGTAGTTGAATTTTGTCAAGGGGACAACCAACTATTTGCAAAAGTTAGATGATCACTAATCTTTACCGGTTCTATTTTTTTTGAGTCAAGATAGACTATGGTGAGGGCATCCTTCATGACTCCTATAACTTTTTGCATTTGGGTTTCAAATTCTCTCTCTTGTCTGAGCACATAAAATTTTTTGGAGTCAAGTATAGCCATATCTTGAGCTACTTTTGCCTTGAAGTTTGAACTCTAGAGTTCTTTATCAATAGGATTCTGGTCTTGGTTTAGGTCTAGCTCTTGTGTAGGGTAAAATGGGGAGTGTGGATCCAAGCATTGCTAGCTAAGTTATGGCACATCCACCAAATAAAATGGTTCTAAGCTTCCTCATCATAGTCTAGCCATCCACCATATTGATTTTTTGTCAACTATTGGATAACAAGCTACTAATGGAGGTGGAATTTTGTTTAGGAATATTTGGATTCTATTGTGACCTAGGTGGATGGTTATTTGGTCACAATCCATGAGAACTTATAAGATGATGCCAAATGTCCATAGTCTTTGTTGGTTAGCCATTTGGACCAAGAATGGGGCTAGCTCCTAGTTTATCAACCAAAAATCTCTGTAAGTGGCTATAGTGATGATGACTCTAGACCCACTGTCTAGCAGAACCCACTTCAAGTGGAGTAATAGTTCCCAATCGTGCAAACTCCGTTAGTGAATCTGATTGTTCAACACATTGCAATCCTAGCAGGAACACCAAACTTATCAGCCTTAGAATTCTCTCTACCCATTTTTAATGGGTTAGAAAAGGAAGACAAAGAACTTCATATCGATGAATTCCAAAAGTTAATGTTTAACTCTCGAATTCAAGATGAAGGACACTTGATAATGTTCTTTAATATGACTCTGAAAGGATGAGCTGTTGTATGGTATCACAGCCTAGAAGTTGGAATCATAACTATGATTTACTTCTTGTTTGTAGCCTTTTGGAGAGAGTTTTCTCCTAAAAGTGAAGGTCAATATTAGCTACATGTTCTCAGTGTAACACATCAAG
Organism: Lygodium microphyllum; assembly: GCF_053477565.2. Taxonomy (NCBI): domain Eukaryota; kingdom Viridiplantae; phylum Streptophyta; class Polypodiopsida; order Schizaeales; family Lygodiaceae; genus Lygodium; species Lygodium microphyllum. The sequence continues at coordinate 184,780,156 of NC_141136.1, read as the reverse complement.
AACCTCACAAGAATGTTCATAGGGTATGCCAAGAAACTGAAGGAAGTATTTTGTAAGTTGCAAACCTACATTCCTATCCCAGTTGTTGCAATACCTTTTGAATGGGCTAGACTTTCACATTCAAGTGTAATTGAGTAGTGTTGCTCTTGCTAACATTTATACGGTTATTACAAGATTAGAGGAGGTAGAATTGTGATTACCAGTAACTTATATCTCTAGGGCAAACTAGAATCCGAGTTTAGGTGTTGAAAATGCTTTAACATTGACAAATGGAGTTCAAGGGATACCCATGAGTACTCCCAATGGGAGAGGAAGCATGATTCAAAATGTGCCCATGTTGTTAGCTCCTCCCAGTGTGACCATGCCTATGGATAGTCACATATATGGCTCCACCAAATGTTGGAAGCCAAACACTACATCCTACCATTGTTCTAGGAAATCAGCAAGCCAATTCCTAATCAAGTGGTTAGGCCAATGGAATCATAGGTAGACAATCACACCTATGAGTCAAGTGCTTCGAATGTCCTCGGCAAAGTTAAGGTTATGATGAAGCCCTATACTAACATGATCATCGAACAATATAGGCAAATAGTTTTTGATGTCAATTTCCTTAAGAAGTAGCAGTATTTGATAGGGAGTTGATGCCCTGAAGAGGGTGCCCCCTCAAGATTCAATTATAAGTGGTGTGGTGGCCAACATTTTCCTAGGAATTGTCTAAATGTTAATTTTCACATATGTAGGAAGTCCGGCCACCTAGCTAGTACCTATTGGAGCAAGATTAGATCTCTCCAACAAGGAAGTAAATAGACAAGTCCAATTAATCATTGCACTTAATCATCGAGCGCATGGGAATAATTTCTAGCAAGATGAGGGACCGAAAAAAACACTGCAAAGAGAGAAAGCTATGGTAGAGGAGCTGCCTAGTGGTAGCGGAGTCAACCTTTGTTCAAAGACCAAAGGAGAGAATGGTCTAGAAGGAAAAGCGAGCTCTTGCTAGTTATCATGAATTTGATGTAGTGAGTTCTCTTTGCGAAGTTAAACCAGAGGTAAACCTCTTGTAACTAATTAAGTTGTCTCCCTAGTAGTGCGTAAAATTTTTAAGAAGATTCTTTGCACTAGGTATATCATTGAGCCCTTGGGAATAGTGTGAGTAGGAGATGATTGGCTTGAGCATGCTGAAAAACATTGTCCAAGGGTAGTAGCATATGTTGATGGAATATTAGTGGATCATGCTATTGTGGATACAGGATCCTCTGTCAACATTATGAGTTTGAAATTGATGGAGAGGTTAGGATTAGAAATAAAAAAAGATGCCTCCATGATTCTGTGAATGGATAATGATAGTTTAAGACAACCCAAAGGTTGCATTACTAAAGTCCATATGATCGTTGCGAATGTGGAATGCATTTTGGACTTTAGGATTATCAGGTTTGCAGGGCAGCCTAGTTATCAAGTATTGCTAGGCAGGCCATGGATGTTACAAGCAGAGAGTCAGATTGATATACTCGATTGATATACCCACTTGTCAATTGATCTTTGGCAGAGGTGCCAAATGTGTAGTAGTAGATGCCTATCTTGAATCTCCTCAAAGTAAGAGAGTTTCTTTATCCTTGCCAAAGTTAGATATATTAGATGCTCCATCTGCTAGTGAGACATCATCAAGTGATGAATCCAATGAAGGGTCCAGTATAGAGGATATCTATCAACTTTGAATTAACTAATAGAGGCTCAAGAGAGGATATAAGATGTAGACACAATTTAGCTAGACCTTGGTATGATGAATGATTCACTGCCAAATGAAATTAGGGTCCATGCTCGATTTTGGAAGAAAGAGAGGACTATATGCCCCTTTGAATCTCTTGCAAGTTCCATAGCCACCTCTTTTTCGGCTAGTGCATCAAATGAAGAGCACCCTTCCATGGCACAAAACTAACCACAAACTTGCTAAGTAGAGGTTGCAAATAGCTTGTTGGCCATGAAAACCTACAAGAAAGCTTTTCTTTCTTCACCACAAAAAACTCTTCAAAACACACAAGAGAGAAGAAGGCACACAAAATATTTGTCACTCTCACCATCCTCTCTTCTTCTTTCTCACTCTCCATAGGATATTGCATTACAAGCACAAGAGAAAGAAATAAGAACAAGAAGGCAAGTGTTATGCCAAAATGAGAGAGGGAGAAATGAAGCATGAAAGGGAAAGATAAAGGAAGAGAGAGGTTGTAACCACCAATGTGACAAAAGGTGTTTGACCATCCCTTTTCCTTCATTTTTAAATGTCACATTGAGATTTTGGACCCACAAGTTACATTGCTTCATATTTGAGTTGTTGACAAGATAGTACAAAAGAAAAATGCTATTATACAATAGATATTCCCATGATGAGCACATTTTGGTGCCTATTTTTGCGCAAATTTTCCAATCATCACTCATATTATCCTTGAAAGAGCACACAAAGAAGAGCATTGTGCTTAGCTAAACCAACCTCACAATGGCTTTGATACCATGTTGAGAAACATTGATCTTGAGTAAGGCTAGCTATGGAGGTTGGAATTCAAAGACAAGAAGCATGCTAGCAAATGACTAGACAATAATCTTACTCAAGTGAATTAGATTCCAAAATAAATTATCTTGGACTCATAAATACAACCTTGAGTAGACATGGATAAGACTTAAAGTACAAAGTATAATAGCATTGCCTTCAAATTATTATCAAATACATTGCTTTATAGTTCCAAGATGGTATCACTTTTCCTCACTGTGCCTATGGGATATAGAACATCTATAAGCTGCATGTTCCTTGCCTTTTTGTTCCATAAAAAGAGGCAAAACATGGGTGTGATTGCATATTTCTCAATAGGGGGCATTGGCCCCCCAAGACCCCCTAGCCAAGGGCCGCTTCACCCTCAGACCCCAAAATTGGGGCTTTTGATAACACCCATGCCTTGCAACTCAATGCATTGTTCCTTGAGTTGCTACCAACATAACTACTCTATCTAAACCAAAGGCTAGATCCACAAAGATCACCTTTTTGCCATTCGGTCACATAGACCTCATCTAACGTACAAGTCAAGACCCACCCAATGTTCATGATCACACATGGATTCTCCTCATAATGGGGGCCTTATAACTTTGAGCACCATGGATCATCTTTGTGGCACCTTACGAGGGTAGGGCATTGAGAATATCTATTAATTCTTTGTGTGATAATGTCTCATTTGAAGGGCAGCATGGTTGATAGTTGCCTAGTGTCCGAGGCACTGGTACATATTTTTGAGTGGCTGCGAATAGTGGATTTAGATAACAAGATGCTCTCTCACATGAGAGTAAAAATGAATCATACTCAATAATCCTCTCTTGCTTGTGGCTACCCCTCCCAAAGGTATGCCTAATATGAAGAGTCACAAAAGCTACTATAATGACCCTTGAGAGCTAATTAGCGTCACTTTTACATCAGTCTTTACTTCAAGCCTTCATCAGCTACTTTATTTGCTTCTTCAAACTCTTTTGAGCTAATATTACTCAATTTCCAAGATTAGGAAACTTCCCCAAGCTAAACATCCATCCATTAGGAATACTGACAAAAGCATAAAGAAGACAATAGAAGATCCATCAAAGCTCAATGGAAGGTCAACAAGAAGTACAAAAAACATTCAACTCAACCTAAAACCAATACAAAGAATCCAAATCACTCCAAATAATTCTTCAAACCTATTATTCACAATCATAATCTCTCAAATAGAAAGAAAACATATAAAAATAAAAGAAAAATAGACCCATCAAAATCAAATAGATACAGCACACAACCAAACATCACATCATATCTCAATTAAAAACCATCATGAGCTTTTCAAACCTCCTCAACCCATTCGAACATACTCCAAAAAACTTTTAAACTATCCAAAAGCCAATCAATCAACCAAAAAATCAATCATCATAAAAAATCCAACAAAAAATAGCTAAAAATATAGTCATTTGAGCACTCAACAATGATACTTTGATAAGAGCTGCACACCAAGGGGAGAAACTCACTAGGAGAAGTGAAAATTCTTAAGAAAATATAGTTCAAAGGTAAACATGTACTTTCATCACTTTTATATCTAGCAGCTCTATGCAGCAACTAATTTATCCATTTCAGTGTATAATACAAAGTCTAGAATGTGGCATGGCTAGGTGTGTAACATTTTTTAGTGAAGCACATCACAAATTACCCTTCAGATGGCCATAGTGAAGTTTGAGCAAGAAACTCAATGGCGGACCAGAAATCCAAATATGATAGTGGATGAGATGGAGTATTTTGGTAACCCACAAAGTGTAATTTTAGTAGATCCTCAGTAATTTAAAGTAGTGTTGAAAGACGGAAGGATTCGCAAGACACATTTGTCTTACCACATCATTGTGAGTAGGTGCATGAATTTTTAAAAAAATTATATCTCAATAAAATAAAGATCAATGAAAATGTCTTTGGACGTTGTGACACGTTCTTAATTGATTCTAAACAGTTTATCTTCTACTCTAATCCACAACAACCTTGGTGGTGCACGTTATGCTTGCAACACCTTAGATGGTTCGAGTATATGATGAAAGCAATGTCTCTAGTATGTATGTGGAGAGAACACGGGTAGAGGATTTGTTGTTGCAGGAGGTAAAGGATGAGGAGAGACTACATCATGTAGAGAAGACAAGTACAAGAAATCCACTTGAGGAGATAGGAATACAAGATTTCTTTGAGAGTGAAGTAGAATTTTCCTTTGTGGGGACATTTGCATAGGCCTTTTGATATATATCAAGTTGTGCTAAGAACTCATTATGGAGCTATCAGTTCCCTTGTGTTTGCATCTCCTTGTTGTTAGATTCATTGACTGTTCTCTTATGTTGTTACTTTATTATATGTTTTTACATGTAAATCCTACTTTATTATATATTTTTAAATGTACATACCTATTTCTAGATATATATTATCATGCTCCACTTTCACCCTTATATTGAATATGCAAACATAAATTTTTGGCTATGCTGATCATTATAGACAGTCCAAAGAGTTGAATGAGCTAATAACAATATATAAATGGGAAGCTATATGAGATCTTCATGCATATGTGTTTCAATCAAATAGCCCACTTTAGAAACATAGTAGATGCGAAGTTATCTCGATTGGCATCTAGGCATTCTACACATGTTTCCTTGGCATGCTTCAATGTGTTGATCTTGATCTCTAGAAAAAGTAGAGTCAATACTCTAGATTGGCCACCATCAAGGGAGGTGACTCAAGGATGCCTTGCTAAGGGGGAGGCTATGGAGGTGGATACTTCAAGGAGTGCTGGAATTCCTCCCCTCCCCATTCAGGTGGTGATTCTAGGGAGTGATTTGGAGATATAGATGATGTGACCCGATGGCTAATTGCTACTACTCACTCCATCCCAGTTCTAAAGAGGATGCATGTGGTATGTGTTGTAGAGATACCAATGTAATGTCTCCCTCCTATTGATTGAGCAGATACCTATCACCTTCCAAATTTGCTATACCTATCAGCACTTTCACTCAGTGATATGAGGCTTTTTTCACCCATCTTGAGATGGAACTTCTATGGGTGCTACACTAATAGATAACACCCTTGTAGGTACTCCATATATGGAGGGGTCTCATAGTTATGCCTCAAGGTGTAGCTGCAAATGGAAGAGGGCACACCTTAGTGCACCCCATCAAGGCATGAGCACTTACTATATAAGAGATTTGGCGACATATACATGAATAATGAGGGAAAGAGACTGATTACACACATACATGAGTTGTGACAAAAGGTTTTTAGGAACAACATATTTGATCACTTAAAGAATATACCAGAGGCTAGTAAGTACTACATGATAGCTTTTTTTCATGATGAGCTTGTAGCATCCACACTGGTTTATGGATTATCCACTAGATAGATGATGGAGCTGATGCATGCCTATATATCCCACAGATGGATGGATTGATGGAAGGCAATGAAGACTTATTCTAGCAATACTACTTTTTTTGTTTTATTACAATGTAATAAAATTGTGATTCCCTAGGATTGGAGACCCGATATGTAGAAAGACATGGTCTTATGGAACTTTTTGATAGGTTATATGCACACAGTAGTCCAGTAAGTCATGCATGTTTCATGTTTTCAATTTGTAGTTCTTGTGATGCATTGTGTACTCTTGATTGATCGTTAGTTATGTTGCAAACTCCTTTCAATGATCCATTGTGTTGGGACAGCTATCAAATGGTGACAAGCTATAGTAATCACTTGGATTTATAGAGCATCCCTTCCTTTTTTGGCCTTCTGCTCCATACATACTCTTTTCATTGATTACATGTAGCTTTCTTTCAATGCATTTCTTCTTTGTTGTATGTGGCTTGCATTTAGGCACTTCCATGGATGCTTTTCACTAATTTTTTTCTCCTCCCTATCATTAAATATACTATTATGGAATGTCATCTTGTTATTATAATCATCTAGAAATTTAATAAATGGATTCCTTCTTCTTGGCAAATCATGATATATGATTTTTGGATAACAGGTGTATATTCCATTTGTAAATGAATTATGTAATATTATTTAACTCATGTGGCTAAAAGAGTGGTAGGGCTACATCCCTTTCCACCCTTTTTTTTTCTCTGTAACCATTATTATTTGTGTTGAGAAATAATCCTTTTATTTTTACTATTTATGTCAAAAATTAAGCCTACAATTGTCACTATTTGCATCAATGTGCACATTGGTATCAACATCACTATATATATTGACAATGATAAGCACTGATATTGATGCTCATATAGATATAGGTACTAATGAAAATAACGATGGTTCTATAGTGATATAGATACCAACATTTATAGTGAGGAAGGGGCCAATTTTTTTACATCAATAATTTTGTCACAATATTGATGTTTGATCTATATATTGTAGTGAGAATACCACGTTGAAAGGAATGAAAGGCCTCTCTAAATGCTAACAAACTCTCTTATCTAATTATCTCTCATTTCTTATTTGTAGATTAAGGTCATTGCAAAACCATCAACATGAAAATCGGGTCATATATAGTAGTCCCATCTTCCTTTGTTTTTGTAGATTAGCATTTTATTAAGGGAGATGCAAATATAGAGATATTTATTTTATGCTACACAAGGAGTTTCTGAGGTGAGGATATGATAATGGAAAATTGGGAACCTTAGAAGTGAAGATCTTGTATGAGGAGTATTGGTACTCCTTAACTACAGCCTGTGGAGTAGTTTTTGGGGATGCAAGGGAGGGTTTGTGAATATCAATAGTGAGAAGGGTGTAGGCAAGATCCATTATAGTGGGGGGCACAAATAGAAATGTGAAGTGTTGGACACACGTGACTCTCAATAACTTGATGTCTAAGGAGCATTGCGCCACATACTTGCACTCCACTCAGAGGGGATCTACCTAGTAGGAAGAACATGGAGGCCACCTTGTATGAGATGTTGAAGGCCTTGGCCTACATGTAAAAAGCTTCAAGAAAAAATTTTAATACCTCTTGCTTCAATTTTTTCAGTTGATGATGCTACTGAGATGATACTCATTTTTTACACAAGGCCAAAAAAGGCCTCCATCTCTTTATTTGGAACCAATCAGGGGGCCTTTGGTGCACCCCATATGGTGGCAAAGACGCTCCTATGCACATTGAGGGATGAGCCCGTAGGTATGGCCATTCACTTATACATGAGGGCCTTTGTATAACTATAGTAGGATGAACTTGGCCTCAAGGTGCACTAGGGTGCTTCCCCATGGGAGTGCAAGGAAATAATCAAGGTGCATTCAATGTACCCATGCATTGACAACCTCTTTATGATCTAGAGTCAAGAGGGGGAATCCTGAGGCGAAGGATGGATGAAATCATAGCTATTGTTGGTAGCTGGTGATGAGTAATGACAAAGAGATGACAAGTGTGAGATTGCATCAAGAGCGTAAAGAGGTGAAAATAGAAATCATAATGAAAAGAAATGATATGAAATTTTTTCTTTTGAGGGGATTGGATGCACATAAGGCCATAGGAAATCATGAGTGTTGCATAATTTGTGATGCATCATATCATCGCCTATAATAAGAATTGGATAATGATATGATGAAAGATAATTAAGAAGGGGCACATCATTATAAATGGTGGTATTAGTGTTGAGGCTCGAATTGCACTTGCTATTAGTTCTTTTATACCTTAGTACTAGTATACATGTAGAACCATCATATGTAAAGTGACTTAAAATGTAATATGAAGTTTTTACCTCACATTCAGGCGCCTTCTTGACATTCAGGAGATTGTATCTTTTGAGATATTGCGTGATGAGTAATGCTATCTTCTTTAGAACAATGACAGATTTTGGTCGCTTATATATGGTTCTATGAATGTGTATTTGTGTCTTGAATATTTATGATGTCTATTTCAAGTTATCTGATCAAGAGTGGTCATGATGATAGAGAACAGTGTGATAGTTTTCAAGACAGTAGTTCTGCATTGATGAATGTAGTATGTATTTCCTGTTTGCATAGTGTTCGTGAAGAATAAATATATGAAATGGCTATAAATCATCTTAGGAGTTTCCTACAGTAACATAGTTGTTTCAAGCACTTTGATGTTTCCTGCATTTTCTGTTATGGACTTGATAGGCTTTAACACTTTGGCAATCCTCCAGCTAGTTTCATGGGAATAACTCTCATGATTTAGGCATCACACTTGGAAAGAATAATTACAAAATTGGGCTACTAGAATTCATGATGCTAATGGCATTGGAGATGCACAAGGTGCCTTGCATGGGCAGTATTTATGTCAGATAATTATCCTTATTTATCAAATCCTATCCTCACAAGGAGCAGATCTCTAGAATTGAGGGAGGTGTTTTCAAGACAGCAACATCAAACTACAAGGTCAACTTATGCTACAGATGGAGCAGTGCAATTAGGTAGACTGGATGAAGAAAAGTTTATAGATGTTGGACAGAATCCCTTGGGGGTGGGTTCCTTTGAGGGTACCTCAACAGTGTACCATTCTCCTGTCACCTCTACAGAGTTCCCCCCAACACCCCCAACTTCTTCAAGCATACTAGGTTTATCATATAATGAAGAAGCAATATTTCCTTGACTCTCAAGGTACTCCTCTAAGGCAGGCACTTGAAAGATTGCAGCATGCGGTGTTAGGAAGGACATTCGTGTTAAGGAATGCAAGGGTTCGAGTAAATAAATCTTTGAGTTTTAACCCTTTACCACCACGGAGGAAGCCCAAGAAGCAAAACAATACGAATCAAAATCAACTATTCAACCCAAAGGTGAGAGCATCTAAATTTTCAGGCAAGAAGAAGGAAGATCTAGACTACCATGTGGCCTAGTTTGAAACAAGAAGGATAGCAAGTGGATTTAATCAATTGTATGGAGATCAAGTCAAAGAGCAGCAGTTTGCAACCACTCTGCAGCAGGGAAAAGCCATGGAACACAATTTTCTAGTTATGGTATGGTAGCATTTAATACATATGATGAATTTAAAAATGAATTTTTGGGTAGGCTCTAGAAAGATAAAACCTCGGGGATATTTTGAGGAAGATCAAGAGGATTAAGCAAAAGAGTATGCTGGCGGAAGATTATGCTCAAAAGTTTAGGAACCTATTGAATTGGTTGAATAATGTTGATGCACCATCAGTGGAGCTGAAAATTACTTACTTCATTAAGGGTTTAAGGAGTAAAATCAAGAACCCAATTGCTAATGTAGAATTGGGACAAAATGGTGCACTGGATACCATGATTAGGGCTGATATGAGAGTTGAGATAAGGCTTGGTACTTCTCGTTCAAAAACACATAAAGATGATGATTCTTCAAGTTTAGATTCTGATAGAGATTCAGATTCAGAATCTAAAAGTGATACTGATGATGATGATAATGAGAATAGTTCAGATTCAGAAAATGATTCCACTGACTCTGATGATGAGGATCCTAGTAGGAAGAAACATAGGAAGAAAAAAAAAATCAGGATCAGCTAAGTTTAAAAAGAAGAAAACAAAAGACAAAAGTAAAAGAAAAGAAAAGGAGAGTAAACTAGATAAGAAGATTAAGCAGAAGTTGAAAGATTTAGGTTTTTTGGACACTAAGAGGAAGGAAAAGTACTGTGAGATATGCCAAAGAAATGGCCATGAAACCAGGACATGTTGGTACAATCATAATGCTAGGATGGCACAACAGATGCCAATGGGGCAGCCTAGGCCAAGACCTATGCAGTCAATTGCAGTAAATCAAGTTATTACTGACAAAATGCCTCAAAGATCTTTCAGGGGATTTGGAAGAATGCAGGCAAGACAGCCTTGGGAAAATTTAAGAACACAGCAGCAAACTACTCAAACAAGAGCATGCCACTATTGTGGAAGTCAAGGACACTTTGTTTGACCAAACTATGAACTTTGGGCAAGGCATAGGACCGAGAGAGGAATGCTAGTAGCAAGGACCTGCAACGATACAAGACCTACATGAGCATCTCATCTATAGCATCCACCTGCCCTAGTTGTAGAAGTCCTCATAGAATTACTTAACCAAGATGAGAAAAGGCAGTTTCCGGATTGTATAGGAGTTGCTAGTTGCAAGAAAATTGAGCAAGACGAGGTTCAAGCATGGAAAGGGGATGCCACGTAACTTAAATGTTGCAAGTATGCATGTTGAATGTGATTTTTCTAATTGCATTAAAGTAGAGGATTGCCTTGATGAAGCTATGGTATTAGCGGTTACCAGAAACCAAGCAGGCTTGAAGCTTGATTGGCAAGAAACAAGAGAAATCCAAGAAAAAGGAAACAAAGCAAGTCAAAAGGTTTCAAAAACTTGCAAGGAAAGTTAGATTTGAAGAGCTTGATGATTAAGCAGATTTAGGAGCCCTACATCTTGATGAGTAGGATTAGTATCCTGAAGATAAAGAATTAGGAAAATTTTCAGGAGGGAGGTTCAGTAGAGCTATTCGAGGCTCTAGCAAAGTGTTCCTTGCAATTAACATTGGAACAGATATTGGATTTAATTCCAGGTTTCAAGGAGAAGTTGCTCCTGAAGATCAGGGAAAAGCAACAAGAGGTTCTTGAAAGTACATCAGTTTGGGATCAAGTAGTTCTTGACTATCAAGCAGTTACACCAACCCAATAAGGAATTTTGGATTATCAAGTGTCCACTATTCAAGTTGAATATGCAGGAAGGAAGCATGATGATATCCTGTTGGATGGGGGTTTCGGAGTTTTCTTCAACATACATATATAGCAACCAAGTAGGATGATTTGCTACTAGCTCTGTTTTAGGTCAAGTTGGCAGACTAGAGGAGGTTACGACCTCTAAGAATTCTTAGGTTTCACGAAATTAAAGTAGCTGTCCTAAAGATCAAGATAAGTTTTGTTGTATTAAGAATATCAGAGGTTGGAGATTCCTATAAGATGCTTTTGGGTAGACCGTGGATTAAGCTGGCTAAATTGAAGCAAGATTGGGGGAATGATTATGTATGTATACCAAGGGGATTGAAAGAGATCAGATTATCAATAGTTAATAAGGTAATCCTAAAGATTTCTTCTAGACTTGTGGTAGCTCAGACTATTAATTTGGTAGATGAAGTGGAAGATGATGTGGAGGAAATGTTTCTTCAAGAAAATCTTTCTGTAGTTCTAGTGTTTGAAATTGATGTGAACATTATTATTCAGAAGTATCAAGATCCTTCAATAACTATAGGACATGAAGTTTTGGACGACCAAGTTATTCAAATTGCACGTAGAAACCACTCAGGATAGTAATCTGAAGGTTTTCCTAAAGGTCAAGATCAGCCTAAAGTTCAAGAGAGATAAAAAAATGAGACCCATAAAAGGGTTCATGACTAGGATAGCAATTATCTTAAAGAATTTCAGTATAGAAACACTTGAAAATCAGCTTACTGATGTGGATAACTCTAGGGACAGTCCTGAAGTACTAGATGTAGAGGGTCAAAAAGCAATTATTCAGGCTGAGTTGAGATATGAGCATACCATGAGAACATCTGCAAGGGTTTTTGAAGATGAGGTTCACGGAGTCAACTTGAATCTTGAAGGGGAGGTTAAATCCATTAAGGTCAGTATCTTTGTGGAAGAAGAGTTCAAGTAAAACCTCATCTAGTTGTGCAAAGAATTTAAGGATATCTTTGCTTGGGATTACACAAATATGAAGGGATTTGACCCATCTATTTGTCAACATAGAATAAATCTTAAAAAATATGACAAGCCAGTTATTCAGAAAAGGTATAGGATGAATCAGAATTATGCCAAGCAGGTCAAGGAAGAATTGGACAAGCTCTTGAGGGTTGGATTCATGAAACTAGTAAATGCGATCACTTGGTTATCCCCTATAGTGGTGGTGTCTAAAAAGAATGGAAAGATCAAGGTTTGTGTGATTATAGGAAATTGAATGCAACCACTATTATTGATCCTTTCCCTCTCCCTTTTGCTGATTCTCTTCTTGATGATGTGGCTGGCCATGAAATGTATAGATTTCTGGATGGTTTTTTAGGCTACAATCAAATAAGGATGCATCAGGATGATATGGATAAGACAGCCTTCATCATTGAGTGGGGAGCATATGTTAGTACGGTCATGAATTTTGGGTTTAAAAATGGGACTCTTGAGTCTTAGGGAGTTGCCCATAAGATATTTGGGTCGTATCTAACAACCTTTATGAGGGTGTTTATTGATGATTTCTGTGTTTTTGGAAGCAGGAAAGAGCATCTCCAACTCCTTGGGTTATGCTTTGAGAGATGCCAAAAAAAATTGTATGTCCTTAAATCCTTTCAAGTCAATATTTGTAGCAAAGAGAGGTGTTCTCTTAGGCCATATTCTATCTAAGAAAGGTATGAGCATAGATCCAAGAAAGATTGCACCTATTCATAAAGCCAAAGCTCCAGCCAATGTGCAAGAAGTTATGAGGTTTGTTGGACAAGTGAAGTGGCATAGCAAGTACTTAAGGTATCTTTCACATATTTGTGCTCCTCTTACTACTTTAACCAAAAAGTGGATGCAATTTTTTTGGAGGGGAGATCATGACAAAGCTTTCAGTGTCCTCAAGAAAATGCTCATTGTAGCTCTTATATTGCAACCTCCTCCATGGGATTTTCCTTTCCATATTTTTGTTGATGCTTCTGATATTGCTATGGGAGCTGTGTTAATGCATGACAAAGTACCTAGATGGTATAGACCTATTTACTATGCAAGTCAGAGATTGAGTAATGTTGAAAAGAATTATTCAGTAATAACTGAACGAGAAGCACTCGGTATGGTGTATTCAGTTCAGAAATTTAGACATTATTTGCTTGGGAATCAAGTCATATTTCATGTGGACCATTAGGCACTCATTCTTGATCAACAAACCTAAGTTAACATGAAGATTTTCTAGATGGATGTTGTTGTTGCAGGAATTTGATTTCAAACTTATTCATAATCTTGGGAAAGAGCATGCTATAGTTGATTATCTCAGCAGACTAGACAATGATGATATGGAGGCAGGAGTTCACGATGAGCTTCCTAATGTTGAACTTTTTGAAGTTTAGGTAATAGATCTTGACTCCTATTATGATCACCTGTTGCATTTCTTACAAGATGGAGTGATGCATGCACACTTTACAGCAGATCAAAGGAAAAGATTGGCATTGAAGAGTTGGTCATTTCAAGTTATTATGAATATTTTGTACAGAAGAGGAGTTGATAATGTTTTATGGAGGTGTGTTCCTAAATTTGAGCAAGTAGCAGTTCTTCATGAAGCTCATTTTGGACTGTTAAAAGGTTACTTTTCTAGAGAAATTACAGGCTAAGAAAATTCTGCAGGTAGTCTATGGTGGCCTATTGTGTTGAAGGATGCTCATAAATATGGTAAGGAGTGTTTGTAATTCCTAAAGGAGGGTCAACCTCTTGACAATGATAGAATGAGAATCATCATGTATTACCACTTGAACCATTTCAGAAATGGGGAATAGATTTTGTTGGACCAATTAAGCTAGTTGCAAAAAGGACAGGTAATCGGTACATTTTGGTTTGCATTGATTATGCCACAAAATGGGTGGAAGCTCAAGCCTTGAAGGATAATAAATCTCTTAGTGTGGCCAAGTTTTTGTATACTAACATCATGACTAGGTTTGGATGCCCCATTGAGTTGGTCAGTGATAGGGGTAAGCATTTTTTGAATCAAGTTATTCAGGATCTAACTATCAGGAAAATGATTCTTCACAAGAAGTAGACCCCATACCATCCTCACATTAATGGGCAAGCTAAGAGTTCCAACAAGATCTTACTCCATATCCTAAAGAAAATTGTTGAGGATATTGGGGTGTAAAGTTGGATTCTGCATTGTGGGCTTTTAGGACTGCATACAAGGTGACAACTAGACTTACACCTTTCAGCTTGGTGTATGGATTAGAGGTTGTGGTCCCTATGGATTTTGTGGTCCCAAGTTTAAGAGTTGCTGTTGAACATAAATTGGATCGTAAACAATCAGCGTAGCATTGGATGGAATAGCTCCTGAAGTTGGAGGAAGACAGGGTGTTAGCTGCCTATGTGTTAGGAATCATATAGCAAAGGAGATAGGCTTGGGTGAATAGACACATTAAAAAGAAAAAAAATTTAAAATGGAATTGGGTTGTTGTTTAGAATTCCCAACTAGGAAAATTCCCAGGTAAATTTGAAGCTTTGGTATGCTGGACCATTTATCATTTATGAAGATCTTGGACAAGGTACATTCTGCTAAAAATTTTGCATGCAATATCTTGAAACTTGCAATTAATGGTTTCAGGTTGAAAAGGCTAGTGCAACCTTATTATCAACTTGTTAATTTAATTTTTCCTTTTGGTACAAAAGAATCAGTTTTTGAGGGTTGCATGTGTAAAGAGTCACAATTGCATGATTCTGACATGACAATTGGCACAAAAGAAGGGTCACTCAAATAAGACTTAGACTTCACTTTTGAAATGGAGAAGGAAACATGGTCTTTTGATGTCTCTTCTCTTTCTCCATCATTGTGTGCTTTGCACCCTTCTGTTGCCGCCATGGCCCACATGCCTCAAATATCTGCAGGAAGCTAGAGTTACCAAAATGTGCTCGACTAGAAGAGGAGGAGGAGTATGAAGTATTTGATGATTAGCAACCTACACAACATAAGGATGAAGAATCAACACCAAAGAAAGTGTTGCAGCTGTCAAGTCCTAGCGTTGTGAGTACTCCCTTTGTTGCATTGTTAAATATAAAGGCCAAGAGCATTCAAAAAAGAAATAGAAAATTGGAAAATTTTGGCTAAGAAGTATGCAAAAACCATATTGGGAAATATGGGAATTTTTGATAAGTTTGGGACACGTGGTCAAATCTTTGGATTTGTCATAACTTGAACACTATAACTCCAAATTGAGCGCTCTATAGCTCAATAGGTTCCATTTTTCAAGCACATTCCAATAATAGGTCACATCATATGGTTTTGAGAAACTTATGGGCATGTTATTAGGTGCCACCTTTATAGTATTCAAAAACTAGAAATTGGGAGATTCCAAACTCACTAATATTGTGTTTGCATGGATCTGCTATTAAGTAGCAAGATATTTTTGTAGATATTCAGGTTCCTAAAGCATCCTTGGTTGTTGATGAGCATGTGGGTGTTGATAAGATAGATGTTACATTTGTTTCAGCTTACTCTCGGGTTGATGATGTTGCATTCAATAGTTTGTTAGATGCATTGAATATGATGAAGAAAGTGATTATATATTTTGAGTAGACTGAAAAGAATAATGTTCAAATAGCAACTGAACTTAAACACAAAGTTTTAGTTGTATATTCAGTAGAAGAGGTCTAATGAGTTGTACAGACACTTGCAGGTGAAGCAAGTTGAATATGATTCATTGCAAACATAGTAGCTTGCAAAAATTGCAGATTTCAACAGTTAGTGGGATAAACGAAAGATGTCAACATCATTGTTTGAAAGATGGACTCTTGAATTGAAGGATAAATGTATGCAAGAATTGCACAATTTTGTGGATATGCATGTTGGGTTTTGCAAGTTGAACATAAGATATTGATGGAGAGGTTTAAGCCTCTTAAAATGTTGAAGAGCAAATATTGTAGAATTTGGAAGTGGATGTTGATGCTTCTGTAGTACTAAGTCTAAATTTCATGAGATTTCACATGCTTTGATTACTGATGTTAAAAATACTTGGTAGTTTATGGTTGGGAAATTTGAGAATATGGTTTCTAGACCATATCACATGCTTAAGGATGCTTTTGTGTCAGCTGATTATGATGCACTGATTCATGAAAAGAATGCATTGGTTTATCAAGTATTTGATTTGCAAGCTGTGAATATGGATAGTACTGCTAAGTTGGAGAATGCATTGGATGAGAAGAGGAAGAGTGATGATTATGTGGCATCTTTACTGCATAAAAAGAATTTTCAGATGATGGATAAGGATGCTATGTTATTCATTAGGTGCATGAAGAAATTAATGCTATGGGTCAAGGGAAATGCCGAGGATCATGTTGTTGATGGTTCGGTGTGTCGGTTATCTACTTGTAGAGACATAATTCTCTACACTCCTAGTTCCTTTCACTAGTTGCCTTTGATGTACTTCTTCTTTTTTGATCATGATATGCTATAGTGCACTTTGTTGACTCTTAGAACCAATAATGCAACTGCACCAAAGGGCTGTGAATATCCTAGAGGGGCTCTATTCACTACTGCTCATAGTGGCTTGTAAAGGGGTTCAAGGCCTCTGGCAAGGCATAACTGTGTTCTCTGAGTTATTCATTATCATGCTTAGTTTCTATGCTTTTAGTTAGATAGCTACATGCTTGTGAGTTTGAGTCTGTTGTAGTCATCCACTGGGTTGTGCCAAGTATTGAGGCTCAAATTGCACTTGCTATTAGTACTTTTATATGTCAGTACTAGTATACGTGTAGAACCAGCATATGTAAAGTGACTTAAAATGTCATATGAATTTTTTACTTGACATTCACGTGCCTTCATGACGTTCAGGAGATTGTATATTTTGAGAACTTGCGTGATGAGTAATGTTATCTTCTTTAGGACAGCACTAGATTTTGGTCACTCATATATGGTTCTATTACTATGTATTTGTGTCCTGAATATTTATGGTGTCTATTTCAAGTTATCTTATTAGGAGTGGTTGTGATGGCAAAGAACTGTGTGATAGTTTTCAAGATAGTAGTTATTCATTGATGAATGTAATATGTAGTTCATGTTTGCATAGTGTTCCTAAAAAATAAATGTATCAAATGGCTGTAAATCATGTTAGGGAGTTTCCTATAGTAACATTGTTGTTTCAGGCAATTTGATGTTTCCTGCATTTTCTATTATGGTCTTGATAGGCTATAACAATCAGAACCAATTTCAAGCTAGATTCATCAATGATCAAGGTGGATTCAGAATAAGGTGCAGAGATCTTAGAGTCATGTGCAAAAGCTAGTGCTACCAGGTTGAGATGGCATTCTGGAGTACACAGGACTAAACACATTAGTCCATTGACATGGTAGTGCCACAATCAAAAACCATTAATGGGTTGAGGAAGAAGATCTCCCTATAAATCAGTAAGGTAAATAAAATTAGCCATGGATGTATGGACGATCCAAAATGGGCCACTCCACCTCATCTTCAATTTTCTTGAAAGCTTGCCCATTCAAGTTTAGAAGATCAGTACTACTTGTTCTTTCTCAAAGAGCTGTGTTTTAAAGAGGTGATACACTCGGTGTTTCTGTCTAGATTAGACTTGAGATAGGAACTCCAAATGTGGTCCTCATCTAACTCTACTAGATTCTCTAGTTGAAGGAATTCTTGAAGGCAATAATTGCAAAGCAATCTAGAGACTAGGGACTATAAATTCCAAATGTATAATTGACTCAATGTTGAAGGGAAGCTTTTACGGAGTGAGGCTTGTTGCTACTTTGAAGGAAGTGTGGTGAGCCCAAGTGTGGCTAGGAGCTTGGTATCCCAATTTTTTATGTGATACTCAAGTAGCTTTGTATGTATTTTACACAAGGTCTTGTTGGTAGATTCAATAAGGCCATTATCTTATAGATAATAGAGAAGATTTCTTATAAATTACCATGAAGGAAGAACTCATATGTTTGACGATGTGATTTAAAAAATGACTCCCTCAATCAATGATAAATGCTACCACACAACCATAGTGAGTGAATATGTCTTTGAAGAGGCACTTTGCCACTGTCTATGCTGAATTGTTTGGCAATGCCCATGCTTTGACCACTTGTTGTTGTAGTAGTCAGTTGCCATCAAAATATACACGTTTTTGGTGTAGGGTGCCACAAGTTTGATTGGGCCAACAAAGCCTAGTATCCAGTTCTTAATGAGCTCCAGTAGTAGCAAGATGGGGTGAAGGGGCAATCAATCTCAGGATAAAGGTTGACCAAGCCATTAGTAGGCATCATAATCTTAGACAAGTTCACAAACATCATGGTAGGCCACCATGGTTTTGACTTGTTGGATTTTCCTAATTGTGAGATTTGCTAGAGAACTGTTCTGGAAAGTGGCATCCAACAATATGTTGATTAGCTTCTTCCATGATTGCATCTTTCTCCATAGGGAGAATGAAGTGTTGAAACACTATAGATATTGTCTTTTGGTAGATATGGCCTAAGATAGATTCAAAACACTAGCTGGGGAGAGTTATTCATTTGTGTTGGTCTATCAAAATGTGGTCAGGGACTTGTCTTGAGTCCAAAAAAACTAGCAACTCCTCAAACCATGTCTGGGGAGGATTAGGTGGGTCAAGTTTAGGATTGTCAATTGTTGCATGGAATGATTAGGCATCTGAAAAGCCATCATTTACTCTAAGTAGAGGTTCTCTATAATCAAACTAAGAAAAAAAATCTACAATCACATACTATGGTCTAGAAATCAAATTATTGGAGCAAGAGAATCCATTGATCTAGTCTTCCTATGACATTCTACTATTTGGTCAAATAGACTAGAGCATAGTGATCCAGATGAAAGATAAAAGAATGGCCAAGTAGATAATGATGAAATTTCTTCATGGGATAGATCATTCCAAGGCATTCCCTTTCTCCTAAAATATTTTTCTTGGCAATAGCAAAGAGCTTTTTGCTCACACAGAAAATCGATTGAAACCAACCATTGGCATCTTGTTGCATGAGTATACTGCCTACCGCCATATTATTAAAAGCATCCACAAAGACATGAAAATGCTTTTTCCAATCTAGCAAGACTAGAATTGGAGCCTTGGGTAGAAGTAGTTAGAGATGCCAAAATGATAGTTTTGCCACATCATTCCATGTAAATGATAATTTAGAAGTGTGACTAGTTGATTAAGGGAGATAGCTACATGGGCTAGGAGGCACAATTTCCATCCATGCCAATGGATGTGCTCTAGAAACCATAGCACTATACTTAGATAATCGAGAATGGGGGCTTGCATGATGGTGGCCACTTATTAGGATCCATGGTAATGCCATCACAAAAAATAATGCGACCCAATAAACACCACCTTTCATTGCAAAGATACATTTCATGGGGGACTTTCTGACATTTGGTGAAATAGAGTTGAAGATGATGCAAGTGAGGCAAGAGTGTGCCAAAGATACTAAAGTCATTCAAGAACACCAACATGAGTAGATAGGGCCCAACTAGAAAGAAGGTGGGGCATTCTTCAACCAAAACCACATTATTGTACATACAGATTCACCCTAGGTTGTGATAAAAGTTGTTTTATCTTGATCCTCTAGACCAAGTTGGACTTGGTTGTAACCACTAGATCCATCCAAGGACTACATCTCTTGAATAGCAACCTCATCAAGAATGCTGTCAAGGTAAGGAATGGGAAATGGATTTGGAATGGTTATAGCATTCAACTTCATGAAGTCTACATAGATTCTAAGCTTCTTGTTCTTCTTGGGGACAATGAAAATGGGTGAGATCCACTCTAACCAATCCAATGGAGTGATGATGCTATCTCAGAGGAGTTGATATAGCTCTTCTTTGACTAGCTTTGCCATGTGGGGATTCATGCAGAATCTTTACATGTAGATTGGCACAATATCTAGTTTGAAGGGGAATCTACTACTAATAAAACTAGAGATCTTTGAATTATGTGAAGAGGGCAACCAACTGGTCATGGAAGTCCATGCTACAAGTGAGCCATTAGGAGGCCATTGGGAGAAATATTGACTCTCTTTATTTTCCCTTAAAGAGTGAATAAACAAATATAGACCTAACCAATGAGAGAGATGGGATAAAATAAGGGAAAATGTGAGGAATACAATGTTGACACTTCCTAGAAGTTTGTGACTCAAATTTTCATTTTCTTAATTTTTTTAATGTTTGACTTTTCATTTCTCCCCTTTTCAATTTCCCCCTCCGGAACTCAAATTTATCATATCTCTTTTGCCTCTTCTTTTTTCTTGATGAAATTTTACAGCCTCATTGTTGCTAACTCTATCTGTAACCTTGTGAAATTTCATTTTCTCTACACAAACATAGAGTGATTTTCACGTGTTTAATTAGAGCAAAGCTTGTTCTACCAAAACCCTAAGATTTTATTCACAAAACTTTAAAGGCATATTGTTCTTTTCCATGGATGTTCTATGGTTAAGTTTTATATTGTTTGGACAAACCCTGTGCAAGTTATGTGCATTCTCTGACATGTTTTTTTTTTTTTTGGTACTCTAGGAGTCTCTTATAGTCAAGAACAATGATCTTTTGAACACTCAACTTCTTCTTCAATATCTTACAATTTCTTTGTAAACAAAGTTACAGGTATGTTGTCTTGTTTTTTTGCTACTCCATAGTTAAATTTTATCTTGTTTAAAAAAAATGCATGCAAGCTATATCCATACTAATCTTTCCTTTTTTTAAAAACTCCAAGAGTCTTCGAGGGTGGAGAAAAATGATTTTTAAAAAACTCAACTTCTTCAACATCTTTGGGCTTCTTTGCAAAGAGAGCCACAAGTACATTGCCACTTTTTTTTATTACTCCATGGTTAAGTTTCAACTCATTTGGACAAAGCCTATGTAAATTATATGTATGCTTTGACTTGATTTTTATTTTTTTTTGTACTCTAGGAATTTGTCAGTGAAAAAATAATGGTCTTGTTATAAGTCAACTTCTTGTTCAACATCTTTGGGCTTTTTTGTGAAAAGAATTACAAGTACAATGTTTTTTTTAAATTTCTCCATTTAAATTTCATTTCATTTGGAAAGAACATTTGCAAATTATACATATGATGATAGGTAACTTTTCTATTAGGTTATCATAGATGTCTTCATGGAGGAAAAACATTAGTAACATACTTGCAGTGGAGGTCTTCAATAGGAAAGACAGTGGCAGTAATTGGATTTGTGATAAGTACTATAAGTCGGATTGGATTTTGATGCACCCAAGTACTCGAGGGAGTTTCAAGGTCAGGTGTAAGGATGTTGCAAACCCTAGCAAACATTGGAAAGGCAGGAAGAAAAGTGTTTAATGTAATAAGTACAATAACAAAAGTGTTGATCCAACATGTTTATACACACAAACAAATCTTTATACACAACAAGAACTACATTGCAAATTATAAACAAAATATTTTTTAAATTTAATCATTTTTTATTCTTTTGCATTAGGGTTATTTTTAAAAATCTTTGCAGTGTTCTAATTCAATATTGTTTTATACTGACAACTCTGTATCCATCAACTTTGCATGAATGGCAGAATGTGGAATGTTACATGTTTGGCATGAAGACATAGGTTCTTTGATCTATGATAACAACTCTACAAGTCGACTTGCAACTCAAAATATTTTTTTTAAATAATTCACTATATGTAGTAGAAAGCCAAAGATTGCAGCATATCCCATTGCCGCCACTATCTAGTGGTGAATGGTTGATTGATAGCTTGGAGTTGTTAGGAGCATGTAAGTCCAAGATAAAATTTGACATCAATAGTGCTATGAAACCCACCACATGCTCCAAATATGTGCATCTTAGTTGGTTTATTGCATTCTCATTGTTTGTACATTTCTTTGGTTCATGTGATGTTCTAAAGAAGACAAAGATTACTTATCAATGCAAGTGTCCATCCGAGGAATGGATGAGTCAGCTATTGAGTGAGACTTGGCAAGTCAAAAGAACACATTTTGATGAGATGATTGAGTGCAAGGTCAACCAATTTGATCTCACATTCAGGTAAATCTTTTTTACTACTTTGAATGCTGGATTTAATTGACGTAGGTATTGCTTAGATGAATTATTGTGTTATTTGCATTTGCTTACCATTATTTTTCTTTTTATTACAGGTATTTCATCGCTAGACAAACTCCATGCATTCACTTTTGATATAGAAGATGGTGACTTTTGCAAGGGAAGTGGATCAGCTTGGATCAAGATACCTGAGATGAGACTTATACAACTCTCATAGATGTGGTTATCTTGTGGAATGGTCATAATCATTTTTCGGTCAGCGCAGAGAGCCATTGGCCCATTTCTTTTCTGAGACAAGAAATCCAATTAATGTCCAATGAGCCCCTCTGCAACTTCTATTTCAAGTTAGATAATAAAAAAGTTAGGATTCATAGTGAGCAATCCATGACATGTAAACAATGTGCTTCTCCACATATCCTTGAGATAGTGGAATCCTTGTAATTTTTTTAAATAAAGAACGAATATAAACTTTTTTTAAACTTTTGAGTACTTTCAATTTAGATAATCTTATTTTACTGTAATCCAAGCATGCGATAATACATGTTGTAATTAATCAATCATGCTGTTAAAATCATAATTAAATTGCAGACTAGAGTTCAATAATCTATGTAAGATTGTCTTTGTATAATGATATATTGTAGCTCATCTCTTGTACTTATTTCTTAAAATTAAATATTAAACTGGATCCAAGGGATTTTGAAGGTCTTTTAGATTTCTTTTCTTAAAATTTTTCTATATTTTATGTACTTGGACTTGAATATACTCAACGATCCAAGTATATTGGAGGATATAATAATGTAGAACAAAGCATTTGTCTATATGAGTAATTGTAATAGTTACTTTAAAGTATTAAAATAAAGAAACTAAGGTAAGAGTTTTAATTTGAAAATTTAGGGTTAAAAAAGAACCTTTATTTAAAACCCTAGATACATAAAAGCTATAACTCCAAACTCATTTTCACTTTTATTCTCTACTTCCCTACACTTGTGCTCTCCTTCCTTCTCTCTTTGTGTGCCATGGCTACCACTCCCTACCTTCGCTGCATGGATTAGCTCCACATGCTATGCATACATAGAAGACTAGATATAATCTAGGTTTTGTGAAACCTTGAGTCTAGAGAGCTCACTTTTTGTTGTAGACCCTAGCTTTAGTATAATTGCATCATTTTGTGATACGGTAAACCCTCTCACCTGCTCTATTTCAGAATTTGCTCTCAAATGGGTCCCCATAGATTTCTTATATAGTTTATGTGTTGGATAAAGCCATGAAAATTTAATAAATTGAGCCCTCGTGCATGTGGGTCAACATCTCCACGCCAGAGCAGTGCCCACCTCATCCCAGGACCACGCCACGATGGATCTCATCGAGTGCGATGCAGCATTTACCGTATATGTTTTGTGCACTAAGGTGCAAGAGGACACTGAGGAAGACATCAATACACCCTCTTGGCCACAGCTAGAGTATTTCGAGAGGGAGCCTGAGGAGATCGCACTCAATCCAAGAGTAGAGGCAACACAAAGCTTAGTCATTGTGCACTCACCTCCTTGCCCTGTGTTGAGACACCGACAAGCGATTAGCCACCCCTTGCTTCTCTCCATGCTAT
Source organism: Lygodium microphyllum (assembly GCF_053477565.2). Lineage (NCBI taxonomy): Eukaryota > Viridiplantae > Streptophyta > Polypodiopsida > Schizaeales > Lygodiaceae > Lygodium > Lygodium microphyllum. Next base: position 184,756,336 of record NC_141136.1, on the reverse strand, counting down.
CATCATAAAGGGGTGGCATATTTACTTATGTAGGATGTACTAGAAATTTTAGAGCTAAGAGAATAAGAACTATATTGTATCATGGTGCATGATGCACATGATGATTTTATAGATTTTGATATATAAGATGCACTAGCACATGTTGATGAGGTGGCTCAATATGATGGCACTAGTGGCGATGACATCTCTGCCATTGTGAGCATCCAAGAGGAGATTGAGAATGTGGCGCCACAATATGAGATCTCAGATGAGGAGATTGAGCGGTTGCAAGAAAGCATTTTTGAATCACAACCCGACTACGCAGTACCTTTCCAAGAGAGAGAAAAGGGTGGCCCAGTTGCAAGACCAGACCTTGATGCTCCATTACAACAGTAGATAGATGTTTCACAGAAGGTAATGTTATTAGATTAATGTTATTAGATTCACGTAAAAAATTACTAGTAGGGTCTCTAAGGCATCGAGAGTATGCATAAAAAATTTTCCCGGGATCAAGCCCCCAGAGCAACCCTAGTCAAAGGCTCTCTAGGGGTAGTGGGGCAGCCGTGGCCGAGGGGTCGTTTCTGGGGGACCTGAATCTGTCAGCAAGCTTGCGTTTGGAGGACCTAAATCTATAGAGTCAGGCCTCAGATGCAAGCCTTCGACCAGGGCTGCTCTAGGGGCTCGATCTCGATAAAATTTTTTGTCATACTCCCGATGCCCTAGAGGCCCTACTGGTGAATTTTTGCACAAATCCGATGCACATATCTTTAGCACACTCCATGCATAGTGAGTCTGATACTAAACTTGTGTGATGTAGGACATCGTGTCTATAGATTAATTTTCATCTAGACAAGGTGGCTGATCTAGTAGCGAAGGAAGGGTGCAGGACTCGGCATTGAAGGAGTATATAGGCCAGCTTGTGAATGACACTATTGTATACCATAAGACATGCTCTCTGGCTTTTGCTAAGAACTTCTTGAAGTTGAGGGCACTAGAGAAGGCTGGGCCCTTCAAGACCATCCCAACAAACTCTAGCTTGGAGAAAGTAGTGTTGCTTTGACGTTCGAAGCTCCTCTACTTATTCTCTAGTACTAGGTCTAGGCCACCTTTTTCCATGGTGGCCCATGGCATGGTTGTTGGTTTTGAAGACCCCAATGTCATTAGGCAGAAACTACTAGGGAAAAATGTGTTGCTACCTATGATCAAGAATAGCTTTGACTATGGGGAATGTAGCTTAAAGAAGCTTAGGAGAGAGTAGATGTACTTAGTGTCAAATAATATCTTATCACCAATGTAATGTAATTTGTAATCTTCTCTTGAAGTAATGAAAATTGATATTTGTTGTATTTGCATGTAATATAGTTTGTCATACGTGTCATTTATTATTGTTTTTAACTTGAATGTTACATTTATTTATCAAATTTATACACAACACAATTCATACCCTAAATTTAATACGTAGTGCTTTATCGAGTTCTGCAAAACATGTATTCATTTGAATGCATATAACAATAACTCAAATATAAACAAAAATAAGACGTGCCAAAAAAATTGTATTCTTATTCATAACATTTTACATGGGATCCATTACAACCAGGGTTTTACAAAATCTCTTTGGAAGCTACATTCTGTATATGTTTTGGTAGTACACCCCTATCATTGTTGATCTCCATGAGGACTATCCTTCCATTTCGCCAAAAGAACCTCACTATCTGCAAATCCCTAATCGGTTACAATGACTCTCCTTGCATGTACTCTTGCATAGACCGAGTCTTTGAACAAGTCGATGAGGTAAGCTTTGGCAGCTTCCTATAGTGCAAGGAGGGCTTGGGAAATCAAGCAATTGGGTTGTTGCAAGCCTGATCCATTTGGGAAGTGCCTCCTACTGTTGTTAATGAGTATGCCGTCCATAATCTCACGCACTAGCTTCTGGAATGAAGCCTTTGGTATTAGGAGGTGTGTGGTCTTCTAGTAATGGCAGATCTCACAAAGAGTCACTGTGCTTGGCTTCCATAAACACTTGCAAAGCTGGCATGGTGGTCTTGGTGGTGGAGTTGGGGGAGGTGGCTTGTGTATAGGATATCTAAGGGGGTGTCTGTGAGCTGCTTGCTTGATGTGTGCCATGTCTTCTAGGAGAGAAAACTCAAAACTCAAAATTTAAATATGTAAAATGAGGTGAAACTTTAAACTAATAGAAAAACTTTCAAAAAATCCTTAAACCTGAATTAATGTATCCATGCTTTGGAAAAATATGACCAGTGATCCTATTGACTTGAAATTTTACGTGTGGACTCCTCTAGGGTATATCAACTACCCAAAACAAAATTGGCCTCATTAAAAGTCTCTGGGACACCTGTCTGGAGGTTGGCCTCTGGGGCTCTGAATCCCCAGATGCAAGGCCCCAAACGCGAGCCTCTGGACAAGTGTCCAAAAGACTTCTGATGGGTCCAATTTTTTAATATCCATGAGTTTTTATGATGCACGACATGTGGGTGAAGTTTCACCAGATTTTGATTTATAAAATTGATGGTTCAATCATTTTTTGAAAATGCATTAACTGGATTATACTTCACTGATTAACAAAAAAATTCACCACCACACGGAGTGTGTGCAACTACATATTAAATGTGTTGTCAACCAAACTACATGAAATATTGGAAACCTAAAATTTCACAAAAAATAAATCATGGGTCAAATGAAATATCTCATATTGGATATAGTGTTACCAAACCGCTAAATGTAGTAAAGATATAGTGCATCGGCCCATGCATAACTAATCACTAATCTATGTGTGATTATGCATTGAATTTATTCTCAATAAAACTAATTTAAGAATTAGAAACTTGAAAATACGCACACACAATGCAAATCGTGGCAAAATAGAATATCAAATATCAGATTTGGCATTATGAAACCATGAAATACACAGCAAATAGTGCATTGCACCAAGTACGACTAGAGCTAGGAAAAATTTAGCTCCATTTTGTAGACCACTACTATCAAATACTTGAAGGTCTACTAGAAAGATAAACCAAAACTAAGCTCCTTACAATCTACAACCAAACCTGAGCTAAAAACATAGATCCAATTACAAGGTAGCTTCTCAAAGCATATTGTTGACATGAAGATTAAATGCATCCTTATCGTTGTGAATCCTACGAACAAGAACCATATCTATGGTCTTAATAGTGATACGTCAAGCATGAATGGCTAAAAGTTGACAATCACCCATTAGATCAATCAAGTAACTTTCAACTACTTCTTGGAGAGCAAGCAAAGCTTGGATTGACTATCGGCCCACATTCTTTGCTTGGTTCCTTGAAAAGAACTTGTGATGATGCCGCAACTATAGATCTCGTAGTATTTCTCACACCAACCTAGAGAAAGGTGCCTTAGGAATAATCAAGTTGGCACTCTTTTGGAATTTCCTTATCTCACATAGTACAGCTATGCCTGGTCTCCATCTTCGCTTTTTATGTGTTGGAGGATGTGTATTACCAGTTGGAGCAGTAGTGGGAGGTGGAGCAACTGGAGCATGTGGAGACAACCATTTCTGGAAAATTGTAAACCATCATTATTGACCACACTAGGGCCACCATTGTTGGACATAGTAGCACCACCATTATTAGCTACAATAGGGCCACTGTTGTCGGCCACCAAGAGACCTTTGTCACTCACACTACACTCACTAGATTTCAAGAGTGTTAAAATCTTGCTCTTGCAAATGCCTTCTTGATAGGAAGCTTGGAATGTGCCATGGTTGTGATGATGAAGGATAGAAAGGTGGAGGGTAGAGTGAAGAGTAATGGGAAAAAATAAGGAGACTTGACTTGAGTATGAAAATTTTAAACTTACTGTGGTGTAAATTAACTTTAAATTTATCATTTCATTTCATTTCTCCACCCCATCCTTGCCTCTCTCTGTCTCCTACCCCCCCTCATGCCCCTCTCTATCTAGGCTAGTGAATGTTCCAAGGTTTGGAATTTTCATATCTTTGTCTTAGGATTTCAAAATCCACTCTTCATAATTTAAAAAAATAGTTCAAAATTGACTTTGAAAAACATAGTGACAAACCTTTGAAATTTTAAACAAAATTTGCAAGATATCTCATGTTAAAGATAGGAGTATTGATGTGTCATATCCTGGGTACCTATGCTCTCTTATGGACTCTAAATGCATCAAAAATATTGTCTTTATCTAGGTCTCCATTTCTTGTCATCTCTCTCTTGGGTTGCCAACCATTTTGTGTGACGTTGTCTAGCTATGATGTTTTCATATCTTGCTTTTCTTACTTTATATATTTCCCTACTCATAAATTCTACTTGAGAGGTTTTGGACTTCTTTTCTTTTTCCTCATATCGTATCTCTAATCTTCTATACCACCATTGTAATACTTGCCTCATAGAATTGGAATCATTGATGCCACCTCCATGATTAGTTGCCTTTTGAAAATCAGAGCAAGCTTGCCAATGAGATCGTTCCATGCCTCGAGTTGACCATACTACCAAATTTCTTTGATCTACAAAGTATGGACCATGTGCTTCAAGTATATGCTGCATAAGAACATAGATTAGAAACAAAAACTAACTCAAAATGATGATATTTTTTCATAATGGTGACAATACTGACCATGTAGTGTATTATACTATTTGTAGTCCATGTCTCCACCATGGACTTATGAAATTTAGAAACTATCTCTTTAAATGTATTGGCATCACCATTCCTAAACCTTAACTTTTGTAAGAGAGTTGCTAATCTATCTAGGTGTATCCACACTTCTACCTTTGCAGTCCTCGTTCCTCACCCATTGCTCTAATCCGGAACAACAATGTGTAACTTTTTCCATGCTTCATACTTCTCTGGTGGTTTTACAAGTATATTGCCTTCCTCATCTCGAGGTGGAGATATAAACTTCCTAGCCTTGGGTCCGCCAAAGTATGGTTTACAAGGGATATTTCCACTCTTTCTTGGTTTTTTCTCGTCCTTTTTTATTTCCACTTGGCTGCCCTAGTACAATCCAACTTCAGAGAAGACTTGCTCTACCTTCTTGCATGTAGCATTAGCTTCTGACACAAGCTCCATCTTGTATGCAAAGCATATATATTCATATACCAGCTTCTCAATTATTCTAACTAAACAATGCAAGTGCAAAAGTGAACCCTTTTAGTGGTATTTTTGAAATAGGGCACCAGTTTTGATCCACTAAACTAGCATTTCATTTCTCATGACTTTTTGATCACGTGTTAGAGCACCTTATTGGCCTACCTTGGCAAGCCATTCTATTCTTTCCATCTTTCCCTTTCTTCCTAGTTTTTATGTAGTATATGCACGAAAATTTTGCATTCATTGCATTTGATAAACCAAACATACACTTTAATGTTTTTAAATCACCCGCAAGATGCCATTCAACTTGATAGTCCCTAAACCCCTCACTGTGTAAAATTGCTCCATTATTTTTCTGTTGAATAACACTCGATATATTAGTGAGGTTTTAAAAGAAATTAAGTACTTCATGGTCCTCCTTTGGTACTTCAAATGCTACAAGCGACCATATTTCATTCTCTAACTGTACACTGAAGTATGAAGGGTGGTTTTCATTGATGTTGGGATCCAATGCTTGATTCATAAGTTTTATACTCACACATTCAAGTTTTTTTCCCTTAATAATCTCACTCTCATCAAGTTTGAGGACATGCCTCTACATTCTTTCATAGACATATTGTAGAAGTTGACCATAGCAATTTGAACCCTACATATATCCAATACAAAGTTGTTGGATACATTCAATACAAACGCAACTTCTTTGGAGCCATACTTCAATATATGTGTATTTTCGAGATGCGTTGGCTCACCAATTAATTCTAAAACTTTCTCATTTAGTTGTTTTTGAGCCTTCTTTACGTGAAATGGTTTTGGTAGAGGCATTACTTGCTTAGTTTTGAAGACTTTCTTAAATCTTGTATCCAATTATTGATAGAGCATACTATATGAATTAGAACTCATTCCCACCTTGTCACATAATCCCTAAGCATCTACAAGATGTTCACTTGTGACACCATCTACAATGCCCTTGAATTTACGATTTTTCAATGCATTTTTTACCATATCCTTGCTTAGGACTTTGGCAATAGTATCATTCTCTACATGAGGGAGCATATTTCTCATTGTAGCAGATTGAGCATATATCCCTCTATGATATTGTCCACTTCCTTTGGTTAATTGGTGAATTGGTTTAACTCACTATAACAGAAACGAGGCATAGACGCGCATGTTAGACGCGCAAAGTCGGGCGCGTCTATCATTGCATCTATAAGTGTGTGTAAAAGTGCGTGTAAATAGACGCGAATTTTGTGTCTATATATTCGCGCAAATAGACGCCAATATAGACGCGCCAGCAGACGCACAATTATTTAACCACCTAAAATTGCAATTCACATAATTAAAAAGCCAAAGTTAATAATTACTTAACCACGTGAAATTGATTCTTGAGCATGCACGTGTGCACATGATAAAAACTATAGAATTAAGAATACACATTGAATCATTGAATTTAAAAAATAGAGTTAATAATTACTTTTTCATTGCTCTCTAATGAATGGCAGTTCCTCCAGTTACAAGCCTGATATAAGTAATTAGCAGCAAGCGACAGAAACCTTACAATTAGTAGCAAGCATTGCAATATGTATCTCGTAATTTCTCTACTTGAAGATGATAAAAAATACTTCATTTTTATTATGGAAAATTCAATTTAACTTTAAACTTGACTATTGATTCTTGAGTATGCACGTGTGCGCATGATAAAAACCATAGAATTAGGAATACACATTGTGTCATTAAGCAAATTAAGTATGTTACAGTGAATGATCCATCTCATCTTCAATGAGATCAGCCCTTGCTAAACTATCTATTTCTAGGTCTATGTTACCAAGAGGTAACGAAAAAAATAAGTCTATCCCACTATCAGATGTGTTGCTATATTGCTCAATAACTTCATCAATGTCATCGACAATCACATTATTGTCTTCTTCTGCATTTCCTTGAACATCCTTGCGAGGTTCATCTTGTACTATATCACGCATATCATCCATTATGGTTTCATCATGCACATCATCATTAATTGTTGGATTGTCATCTGCTATCTCCATGTCAGTAATATTACCATATATTGGTTTTGAACGATTAGATATAGGGATGACATACCACCATCGGTTATTGTTTACCATTGGATGATACACAACCTGTATTTGAAAAACAAAAGCAAGAAACTTGAATACTTATTATATTGTGTATATGTATCACATGTATACATATTAAAAAATTAGCCTTTGCATATATACCTGCTCGCATTGTTGAGGTAGTACAAATGTGTCATTCTTATTTTGGTGAAATTTTGTAGAGTCAATGATTACAAAACCACTTGGATGACGTCTGATTGTGCAATGCTCACCATTTGTTACCACTTCTTTAAACCACTTCACATCCAGTACATATATAAAGAATCGTCAGAAGTCAAGCTTCAGAATATCTTGGATCAAGCCACAATAACCTTCAATGATACCATTGGCATCCTCGAAGTGAGCAAGGACACCACAATCTTGGGTATTTCTCTTTTCATCTATACGTTGAGTTCGAAGATGTTTACCCTCACACCAAAGTGCATTGAATAATGTGCACTAGTAGTAAAAGATAAAAGATCAAATATGTCAATTATTTATATAAAATAAAACTTATAGAAACAAATTAATTGATAGTATGTCTCACCTTTGATAAGCAACCTCGTGCGTATTTTCACTCTTCTTGAGATATATTAATTTCCTCCTCTTTTTCCATTCTCTCCATTTCCTCATGTAACCAATCTATATCAATATGATGTGGGAGCACATTTAGATGATCTGGAAATGAGACATTACGTCCATATCTAGTGCGAAATTCTTGTCTTTTGCTTTTTCTTCTTGCCCTTGCTTCATTATATAGTGTCACCCATTTGCTCATTACATCACTATTGAGCACACAAAAACTATTTAACTTATGAAGTTCTTCTTTTGTTAGCACTTTACTCATTCCTTTTCCTTGAGGTACTATAGAGGTCATTCTCAAGTCTTCATCATCTTTCCATAGTCGTGGTTTAGAGGGATCCACTTCAGCAAGATATTCAGAGATATAAACAAGGGATAATTGCACTAACCAACCCTCAGCCATGCTTCCCTCAGGCCGTGCTTTTTGCCTCACAAAATCTTTCAAGGTTTTCATGAAGCGCTCAAGAAAAAGCATCCACCTTACATGAACTGCCCCACAAAGTGCGATCTCATCAATCAAATGTACGAGTAAATGTAATTGAGTAGTCAAAATGGATCGAGAAAAAATTTCCTCCACCAAACAAACCACCTCAACAGATAATACTCGAGCATCTTGCAATGTGTTTGGATCAATTTCCTTCGAGCTCACGGATTTGTCAAGATGTATTTGAGAATTGTTTATTTTTGTGTAGAAATTCAAAGATATATAATGAAAAAATACAATGTATACACACCTCACAAGCTCTCCCATCTTGTAAATGATATCAAGTACATCTTTGGATATACAATCGGATATGCTAGTAGGAAGTACGAACTGAATGTAAACAATATTCATAGATCAAATGATTAGTTGAGGAAAAAGTCATCATACCCCAAAGTTTACACATAGTTAGTCCACTAATTACTATATTCATGGTTAGAGATACCCTTACTTGAATCATTTTGTGCCAATCGTGGGACTTCAAACCAGATAGTTACTCCACACCTCTTTTCTTTTTCTTTATGAAGGCTCCCTTGAGACATCTCATACATCCTGTGGGTGTTCGAAAGCTATATATTTGTTCCTTCACTATTTTTTCCTCGTTCTTTGACAACATCCAAGGTGCATGGGGTAGCTCAATCTTTCCCTTGGGTCCAATGCATGGCTAGGCTCGTCTCATGCGACCAATGTCATGTAAATCCTCCCTTACATTAACTGAATCATAAGCCCCTATCAAGTGATCCCATAATGTAGATACAACATTTTTGAATATGTGCATGGGGTCCAACAGGTGATTGATCTTGAGTTCAGTCCAGTATGGAAGACGAAAAAATATAGAGAACCTAACAAGCAAACAATATATTATGTAAACAATTCATCATGCTAAATACTTTAAAGTCAATCGAGAGAAATGCACTTCTTACCGACTCATGCCGAGTGGAGGGTGGCTGTCGGCATTAATCCATCTGTCCTTCCAATCTCGAATGGTTAGAGATTGTGGAGTCATTCCACTAGTAGAAAGAACATATTTGGGATGGTCAATAGGAAGGAATCGATGATGATTGTCATAGATAACCTTCTTTAAATGTGCGGGCCTAGAGGAAACTAGAGAGGGACTACAAATAGGACATGCATGATATCCTAACGTGGTTAAACTTGAAAAAACAAGTGAATTAATAAAATGCAATTGATTCAAGTCTTGAATTTCAAATATAGAGTTATATACATGTACCTGAACACTCTTCGTATCCTGGAAAGTCATGCATGGTTCACAACAACATGGCCTTCAATGTGAAATCTCTAGAGGATGCAGATGCACTTGTATCTTGCACCTCAATACCTTCCCATAACATTTCTAACTCTTCAATCAACGGCTCTAAGTAAATGTCCATGTTTTTTACCTTGTGCTTTCTAGAAATCAGAAGGGACAACATTATATGTCCCTTTTTAATTGCCATGAATGGAGGAATATTATAGTTCACCAATACCACTGGCCATACACTGCATGATGTGCTTTTGATGCCAAATTGATTGATTCCATCCATATCTAAACCAAATCTCAAATTTCTTGGCTCTTCTTTGAAAAGGGGCCACAAATTATCTATATGTTGCCATAACAGCGTGTCTGCAGGGATCCTCCATTTTCCATCACTTGAACGATGACTAACATGCCATGACATGAGCTTTCCAATAGACTTACACTTGAACATAAGTTTTATACGTGGAACAATCGAAAAATGTCGCAAAACCTTACGAGGCACATCCATTGACTTCATCTCCACTTCGTATCTTGATTCGCCACAAATAGGACACTCTCATGCAAACTCATGAATCCCACGAAATAAGACACAATCATTCACACATGCATGGATCTTGACATAATCGAGGCCTCCCAAAGATGTCAAGTAATGTCTTGCTTGCTCTCTCTTAGTTGGCAATTTGTTTCCTTTTGGAAGCATTTGTGATAATAACCTACATATATTTTTAAAAGTGAGTTAAAAAACCACCAATATATATTTCTGACTGATTTCAAAATAGAACAATTAATATTATGATTCATAAGCCAAACTGAATTGATACCTACTTTAATAACGCATCCAAACTGAAATTACTCCATCCATAAATTTTTTGCAAGTTAAGTATCTCGAGGGACGCACGAAGAACGGAGTACGTACAACCTTCATACAATGGAGTAGATGATGCTACATATAGTGGATCATCTGGCTTTGTAGAGTGACCTTCTCCGTGAACCGGTTGCAAAAATAGATGGTGTACCATGTTGTCCAAAATCTCATCCTCTACGACTTGATGGGGCATTTCATGAGGGCTACTATCATGGTCGTCAATCTCTACTCTTCTTGAAGACTCTGCTTCCTCGCGTCGACGTTTTGCAGCCTCTCAACGCCTGGGAGGGAGCATCTGAGGATGTGTCACCGCATCCTGCTCAACCACAAAAGGGAGTTTCATGTACGTTGATATATAATTCCCGTAACATAGAGTAGCAATCTTAGTGGTAAAAAAAAACAATGAATACCGGTGATTTTTCTCGGTCCCATTCTCCATACAAGTTGAGGTGTGACATTGCAATTTGACGTGCTCGAAAAAGACACCCTCAACAATGATCACACATGCATTTAATTTTTTGTCGTAGCCATGCATCTCGATTATGAAGACGCAATGTTTCCTTCTCACTTGAGAATGTGCTCATTGACTCATCAGCTTGCACCGCACTAGGTGATGATGACGTCGACATGATTAAACTTAATTCATGATAACATCAAAATATTTGTCATTCATATGTTTACATAAGATCTCAATTTTAAATACACAAAAATCATCATAAATACATTAAAACTTACGATAAGAATTCACTATCAAAACTTATCTTAAAAACAAAAAATTATGATAAAGCCTAAATGCGCGTCTATATCTGCGTTTACCTACGCATCTATATTGGTGTCTATTTCTACATCTATGTTTGCGTCTATACTCGCATCTATCTGAACAATAGACGCGCATATACACGCTAAAATAGACGCACACGTCAAAATTCAAACCATACTTAAATCATTTCTTTTCAAACTACGCCTTTCCTTTCCTGTGTTTTTTGCGGTTCTAAAGCTTGAGTTTAGCCGACATGCAGTCTCTTTATGCCTCACCTCCTCATGACTCACCTCTTCTTTCATTTCAAACACACAAGAAGGGAAAAAGAAAAGCCAAGGAGAGGAAGAAATACAAAACAAGAGAGAGGAGAACAAGAAGAAGCAGCAAGCAAGCATCAAGGGAGGGTAACTTACCAAGGAGAGGAAGAAGGAGAAGGAAGAAGCGCCACCACCCGCCACACCAAACACCCAAGGTGAGTCTCTCTCTCTCTCTCTCTCTCTCTCTCTCTCTTTTTGTTTTTATCTTTCTCTCTCTGCTCTGTCTGTGTATTTAGGATTTTTGATTCCATTATGTATTGCATTTTGTAAATCATCAATGGCGGTCATCGGGCTAAAATCAGATAACTATGAGCGTCTGATAGCGCGTCTACATTTCAGTGTAGACGCAGGTATAGACACGAAAAAGTTTGTCCTCTCATTGCGTTTGAGGGCGTGTCTTAGAGCGCGTGTGCTGGCGCGTGTGTAGGTCAATCTACACGCGAGGATACACTTGCGCGCAGATTGACCTGGGATTTACATCTAACAGTGCGCCTGTGCTGCATCTTAGATGTGAATATAGACACACTGGACTTTGGGAGCGCGTCTGAGGGCGCGTCTAACCTGCAATTTAGACGCGGTTATACACGCGCCAGCTCTCCCAGCTCTGATAAAAAATAATATATTTTTGCAATGATGAATGTGACCAATCCCATGTTTGTGTTTATCAGTTGTCTTATTTATGAGAAGCAATAGCACTTAAGTTTTATGCTCAATGTCTAAAGAAAGCTCTTTGAAAATGTAGGTAATATATGATTTTTTGTATACAAACAAATTTGTCTTTTTCCTGTGTTTTTTTTGCAGATGTCGTATCTTGGTTCATCTAGCAATGACCCAGATTTGGATCACATGAATGATACATTGGCCTCGTTTGGTAGGGGGATCAACGCATTTTTTGGAGGTTTTCCTAGTAGGGAAGACTTCATGGGAGAGATGACCAGACACCTTGGCCGCTCTCCCACAACGGACGAGGTGTTCAGTGTCATGTCTGGAATGCCTCTGACGTCTTTGCATGGCACTACTTCCCAAACTCCATATGCGGGTACTCCACATGCAGGTACTCCACATGCAGGTACTCCATATGAAGATACTCCACATGCAGCGCCTGTACGTGCATCGGCTGAAGCACAAGCATCTGCAAAAGCACGTGCATCTAGCGAGGCAGAGGGTAGTCGACAGAGAGGGAGGAGGGAGAGTCAAGGGGGAGGACGAGGCTTGTGTGGGGGTCGCCTAGGAGGTGGCGAGCGATCACCCTCACCAGTAGATCACGTAGAGGAGGTTGTACGCCAGTACTATAGAGTTACAGATGCTGGTGGCAGCTTCCATGATGTGGAAGGAAGGGATGTAATGGCGTACATGAGGAGCGTCGTGCATGTGACGTATAAAGATTGTTTCATTGCCTTCAAAAATTAGAAAAGTGGCTTGTGGCAGGAGGTGTTGAGGGCATTCCATAGGAGGTACCCAAATCCTGAGGGTCAGCGATTCTCGAATGTTTGGGGACGCACAAAAGTGAGGGATATGCTTCACAACAAAAGATCCTACCTCATGACATGCGCCAGGGACTCTCTGCGGAGGCAGGAGGAGGGGCGTGGAGCCTATAGCCAACCACCTACGTGCCACCGCATAGAGTGGAAGAAAGCCAAGAAGAAAGCAGCAGAGAAAGTGAAGAGTCGCTAGCACACAGAGGCACGACGGATCCAAATGGAAACAATGGGATCGTCGCATTACGGATCGGGCGGCAGAGAGTCGTGGGAGGCAGAGTTTGTAAGTATATTTTGATTTCTAGTTTTTTAAAATTTATATTTCTTTCAATTCTTTATATAATTTGTTCTAATATATTGTGTCTAATAATTGTTTGTATATATCATAATTGTTTTGCAGACTACTATCGTTGGTAGGATACCTACTCCTAGAGAGGTAGGTTACCATCGAGGCCATAACCGCGCAGCCACATGGCTTCACTTCTATGAGGAGGGTCTCATCACTAAGGACCAATACAACCGGGCTATGAGGATTCGACAGCCAGAGGAGGTATGTTTTTCTTACTTTCCTATTAAAAGTATAGCTAATTATAACTTTTTCTCCACCATGTCTACGTAAGCAACCTTGATCTTTTGTGTGTGTAGGCAAACTCGGATGTGGAGCATAGTGAGGAGGGGGATAGCGACGCTAGTAGCCATGGTGGTACTAGCGAAGATGTTTCTTCTTCAGATTCGTAGAGGAGCACCATACCTCCTCATGAGGCCTTGTTTTCTTGTATATGTATGATCCATCTTTGAGCCTACTGCTTGCGGCCACGCTTTAGGTCGCAAGCACTTAAACTTCCCATGCAAATGCTTTTGATCTATAATGAATACATGGACTTTTATTTTCAATTCTCGTGCCCGTAAGATACATTTTCTTTTTCCCAAATGCACAATTTGATGTATGGGAGGGAAAAAAAAAAACTAGAGAGCATGTGGCAACCACATGCTCTCTGGTTTTTTTTTTCCAGTTCTGTTTTACGCGTCTATTCGTGGGTCTAAATTGCAGAAAATGCACGTTTATACACGCGTCTACTGTGTAGAGTACACACGCTTATACACGTGCTAGATAATTAAAATTTAAAAAATAAATTAAATATCTTTTTTTTAAATGAGATTTTTTTGTTTTCCATTCGCGTCTACCAGTGCTTGTAAAAGCGCATCTATAAGCATGACTATATGCTCGTCTAACTGCAAAATAGATGCGCTAATAGACGCACAAAATGAATTAAATAAATAGCAATTTTGGTTTATTATGCGCATGTATTCATGCATGTATATGTACATCTATTGTGCGTCTATTTTTGCGTGTAAATTCGTTCATACATGCGATTATAGATGCGACACGGTAGACACACAAATAGACGGGAGGATAGACGCGCCCGTAAGATTTTCTCTATATTCAAAAATCACGTCTAAAAGTGTGTCTATGAGGCCTTTTTGTTGTAGTGACTAATCGGATGCGCTGACATGCCTCTTTGGTTTTTAAAGTGGGCCCAATTTGCAAAGTTTTTATGAGCTTCCTCTTTATGTTTCTATTCTCCTTCTCCAAGTCCATAACTTTAGACTTTAACTTTACATTTTGGATGTGTGTAGCTTGCATAGCATCTTCAATGACAAACATTTCTTGTTGTACACTCTAGTTCTCCCTATCCTTCTCAGCCAATAATCTATCTTATTCCATCAAAGAATGCATATTCCCTTGTAATCTTGTTTACATATTTGTCAAGGCTTGATGAGCCCCTGTTAATCCTTGTGCGAGAAGTTTGCATGTGTATCCATACAATCCTTCATGGCATTCACAAACGATCTTTACAAATGATGTAAGCCCTTCAAATTGTAGTGGCCTTTGAGTGACTTGATTGGGTGGATAAATACACCCATCAACCCAAAGGTCCACGTTTTTTCCCCATGCGTTTCTTTCTTATTACATCCTGTATCTTATTGCATCAACCCTTTCTATATTTCTTTAGAACATTGGTGCATATTCATCCTCCAATTGAAAGTGAATATCTTATTGCATCATCCCTTTCTATATTTCTTTAGAACATTGGTGCATATTTATCCTCCAATTGAAAGTGAATATCTCTCTTTCCCTTGGTACATTCTATACATGCATCCTGTAAAGAAAAATATATGCCAAATTTAACTTGGATTC
The DNA here is from genome assembly GCF_053477565.2 of Lygodium microphyllum. Classification (NCBI taxonomy): domain Eukaryota; kingdom Viridiplantae; phylum Streptophyta; class Polypodiopsida; order Schizaeales; family Lygodiaceae; genus Lygodium; species Lygodium microphyllum. The sequence continues at coordinate 184,741,202 of NC_141136.1, read as the reverse complement.
ATATTCATTCAAATCACACAATTACACCCCTTTGATTCACTATATCTGTGTTCTTTTTTAGCCAGTTGGGTCTTGTCTCTTTCTCTTGATTTCAATCATGATAGATCTAATCGACCCCTAATCTGCATGTAGTCTTAGCTTTTAATCTACTTCTAATCAGCATCCAATACTATCTTCTATTCTATCCAAAATATTCTCCCCCCCTCTCTCTCTCTCTCTCTCTCTTCCCCTCAAGAAGAATGGATTAAAGATATTTAAACACATTTATACAGAAGCTTGGCTACTGGAGAATAATAACATCATTCTATCTTCTACCCTAATTTACTCTCTATCACTCTATCACTTATTTTCTTAGCTCATCTCACACAATCCTCTCTCTTTCCCCCCTTCTCCCTCCCTCCCTCTCTCTCTCTCTCTCTCTCTCTCTCTCTCTCTCTCTCTCTATGAATTGACACTTAAGGATTAAACAACAACTATGAATAATAATAACATCACAGAGATTTAAAAAATAAAGATACCTCCATTATCACTTAATTGCTTGTAGTATAGAGTGTTGAAGAGGAAGATATCTTATAGCACAATACTGAAGAGGGAGATTGCTTGTAGTAGGGTAGAGAGTGTTGTAGATAGAGATGATTTGATTTTAGTAAATGCTATCAAAACTACTCCTAAGATTGCTTGTAGCAAGGTAGAGAGTGTTATAGATAGTACTCAGTGTTGCTTTAGAAGAATTCATTTGCAAGAAACCATATATTGGAGGGAAGGAGAAGACCACACAAAATTTCGGACAAAACTATAGCTTTGAGAGGGAATGAAAAAATGGCCAAAAATAGGCTTATACTTCTCCAAAAACAATAAAAATTTACAATGAAATTTTCTAATAAAAAAGGTATCTCTAGGTAAAAAATAATCTTAAAATATGACATTTACGTCATTTTATATCATTTTTAAACTTCCGCAAGCAAGAATGAGAATGATTCTTCATGTTGAAAAGTCATGAGGGCATTAAAGAGTCATATATTAATGATTGGCTCCATTTTTAGAGAAATTCTATTTTTTTAGTTATGAGGATTTTTAGTTATGAGGATTTTGAGAATAAAATAATAGGTGAAATCTATTGAAAATATAAATACAAGATTTGTTTGATTGTAGAAGTTCTCTTATTCTTATATCATTTTAGAATCTCTTTTTAGAGAGAGAGGTGAGAGAAACCCCTTTAAGGGGCAAAAAAGAGAGTCCATATTTCTCCTAATGACTCATCTTTACTGAGAGGCAGTACTGCTCTTCCTAATGACTCATCTTTACTGAGAGGCTGTACTTTGCCTGCTCTTCCTCTGAGAACAACAGCTTGTTGATTTTCTCATTTTCTGCCATTGTAGGTGCCTGTCGTGGAGCCATAGCCCGCCATTAGTATTTTTCAGATAATTTTTGCATAGAAAATGGAAAAAATGCTTATGAAAACTGAAATGCTTAAATAAAAAGAGATATTTCCTTAAACAGTCCATACATTTCACAAAAAATTCTGACACTTTTCCTCAATCATGAGGTGCTTTCTATGCATTCTTTTCCGTTTTTGAACATTGATTGAGGTTGAGGTTTTAGGGTTTGTTTTTATGTTCCACATATTTCATGTTCCATTATGTTTCATACCATTCACAGCCTCCTCCCTAGGATTAGAAGTTGAAGGGTGGAGACCATTCAGTGTATGCTCACAAAGTTTCACTTCCACATGAGCCAAGTGTAGAAGTTCCGATTGTACTCCATTTGAGCATAATGGTCTATGTCGCGACCGATCAAATGCTTACGTGGGGGAGGTAAGTGAGGACATCTATGAGGAAATCACCGAAGTCCATTCGGCTGGCAATGTGGAGATTATCATCGATGAACATGTGATCTAAGTAGGGATGAGTCATGATGTGCTCTTTGAGGGCTTGGTTGTTGCAGATGGTGGTCAACATTCTATAGGAGGTTGGGGCTACATAGGTTGGGTCATATTCCAAGGTCTTGATTGCATGTCTCTGTCAAGATTGTTGGAGAAAAGGAAGGAGTCTCACTTGTAGCTTTCTTGCTTGCACAATGGGGGAATACACACAAGGGTGGAGGCTGAAAACAGTTTTCCTCTTCTTAGTTGTGTAAGCCAAAAGAACTCAAGTACAAAGAAATAGAAGAACCCTATATATGGGTCTCAAACCAAACTCAACTAACTAAGGTGGCATACTAACTGAGCCACGAACTAGAGTAGATAAGGATAGCTATCATGTAGCTATTATTCATGGGTGGTGTACCAACCGCGTCTGCAAAACTGACAAGTCGGTGACATAAATACACAACGGTCACCCTGGCGTATCACGAGTGGAGCTCGATATCTCAACACTCCCCCTCGAGCTCAATCCCAATTCCTGCACACCAAGCAGGTCTCTGAACTTGCGCAGCTTCTCTGCGCCCAATGCCTTCGTGAATATGTCAGCTACCTGATCCTCTGTGCTGACATAAACTAGATCAATAAGACCTAGTAAAACCCTCTCTCGCACATAGTGATAATGCACCTCAATGTGCTTTGTTCTAGCATGATAGACTGGGTTATTTGCCAAGTGTATACTACTCATGTTGTCACAATAAATGACAACTGGCCCATCTGTAGACTGATGCATATCATAAAGTAGCTTATGCAACCAAGCTACCTCACATGCAGCCATTGCTGCACCCCTGTACTCAGCCTCTGTGCTCGACAAGGCAACTGTAGGTTGTTTCTTGCTACTCCAAGTGACTGCAGCACTCCCAAAAGAGAACACATATCCACTGGTAGATCGTCGATCAGAAATACTACCAGCCCAATCAGCATCAGTGTATCCATGCAATTGTATCTGAACCCCAGTCTCATAAAATAGTCCATACTGCAATGTGGACTTCACATACCTGAGTATGCGTCTAGCCGCATCCAAATGTGGTTTCCTTGGAGCCTGCATAAACTGACTTACCAATCCAATAGCATAGCTCAAATCTGGCCTGGTAATAGTCATATAAATCAAACTTCCTACTATGCGTCTGTACATAGTATGGTCTTCTAGAAGCCCACCTGCATCTGTGCTCAGCTTCACATTCAGCTCCAAAGGAACTGAAATAGGCTTATAGCCTGTCATCCCATATTTGGACAGCATGTCCAATCCATATTGTGTCTGCAAGAGCTGTATCCCACTTGGTGATCTAATCACCTCAATGCCCAAGAAATAATGCAGCTCTCCCAAATCCTTCATCTCAAACTTCTGCTTCAATAGCATTTTCACATGAAGGATATCTTCATCACTGTCACCTGTCATAATCAAATCATCAACATAAATGACAAGTTGCATAATACCTTTCTCTGTTTTTCTCACATAAAGTGAGAAATCTGCCTTGGAAATCTGAAAGCCAATAGTGACAAGATACTGTCCTATCTTGTCAGACCATGCTCTAGGTGCTTGCTTCAAGCCATACAAGGCTTTCTTCAACCTGCAAACAAACTCAGGATGAACAGCATGCACATAACCTGGTGGCTGCTCCATATAGACCTCTTCTTGCAAATCACCATGCAAGAAGGCATTCTTTACATCCATCTGATGTAAAGACCATCCCTTTGATGCAGCCATAGCAATGACTACTCTTACGGTTGCCATCCTTGCAACCGGACTGAATGTTTCTTCATAGTCAGTGCCATATGTTTGTGCATACCCCTTGACTACTAATCTTGCCTTGTATCTGTTCACAGAACCATCTGCATTGTGCTTCACCTTATAAACCTACTTACAGCCAATTGCATTTTTACCTTTAGGCAAAGGTACCAATTCCCATGTAGAATTTGCTTCCAAGGCATCCATTTCTTCATCCATGGCTTTCTCCCATTTTTCTTTTCCCATGGCTTGCTCAAAAGAAGTGGGTTCTGGTTCCTGTATCACTTTGACCATATATGCATAGTGAATGGCTGTAAATCCATCATATTTCAGCCTATCCATAGGATACCTAGCTCTGGTAGACCTGCACAAAGTAGGTTCACTCCCAGGTGCTCTCAAAACATCCCTGGTCTTCCTTACTCCAGGTGTAACAATAGAAGGAATACCCAACTCATCATCAATGCTCTGTTCTGAGCCACTGGATTCACCGTCCACATAAGAGTGACCTGCATTCACATCAAACATGGGCTGATCAACCTTCTCTTTTCCTTTTCGTGATACCTGCATACCACTATCTGCATTGCTTTGAGAAGATTCTCCTTATCTCAATCTGCCTATCCATGGCGAAGAATGTGAACCACTGCTAGAGGACGCTCCAGGTCCACTAATATTTTGTGACTGCTGCTCTGAACTCTGTGCAACATTACCATTTTGTGCGTCTACATCATCAATCACATTTACTGGTTTATACCAGCTACTCATCTCATCAAAAAAAACATCTCTGCTCACTGTAAACGTACGAGTAGAAGGGTTATAGCATCTATACCCTTTTTGCTGCAGAGAGTAACCAATAAAGATGCACTTCTCAGCTTTTGGATCCAACTTGGATCTCAACTCATCTGGCACATGTACATAGGCAATGCAACCAAAAATTTTCAAATGAGAAATATCTGGTTTCCTACCAGTATACCTCTCCTTTGGAGTCATTCCATGTATTGCTGCAGTGGGAGTCCTGTTCATTATGTAGACTGCTGTAGCAACTGCTTCAGCCCAATAAAAATCTGGCAAGTCTTTTTCATTGAGCATGGCACGAGATACCTCTCCAATATGCCTGTTTTTCCTTTCTGCAATTCCATTTTGTTGTGGGGTATGATTGCATGAATATTGCTGCTTTATGCCATGCTCCTGCAGGAACCTTGCAAACTCATTTGAGAGGTACTCTCCCCCTCCATCTGACCTTAGGCATTTTATCTGCAGGCCTGTTTCTTTTTCAACCATCACTTTAAGAGTTTTGAAATGCCCAAAAACTTCACTTTTCTTTTTCATAAAATACACCCAAACTTTTCTGCTATAGTCATCAATAAAACTGACAAAATAATGACAGCCTCCAAGAGATGCAGCTTTAGTTGTCCACACATCAGAGTGGATTAATTCCAATCGATTCTTACTCTCTTGAACATGTCTAGGAAATGGTTTCCTTGCCTGTTTTCCAAACTGACAGGCTTCACATACCTTATGCATTTCTGCAACCTTGAATTTCGGCAAACCTGCAACAATATTTTGGGCCTACATTGATTTAAGTCACTGTACATTAACATGACCAATGCATTTATGCCAGATATCAATATCTGCAACTACACCGGTCCCATGTGCAAACATTGCTGCACTCAATTCAAACATTTCTGCATCCAATGTAAACATTCTGCCCTTCTTCTTTCCTTTTGCTATCAAGCGACCTTTATTTTTCATATCCTCAACAAAGCATCCATGAGGGTTAAATCTGACCTGCAAGCCCTGCTCAACCATTTGACCAACAGAAACCAGATTCTTGGTGATATTCGGGACATGACATACATCGGACATGTATTTCTTTTTCCAATCCTGCATAGACAAAGGAATTTTTCCAATCTGCACAATAGGATGTGCAGTATCATCACCAGTCTCCACAAATCCTGGTTTTTCCATTTTTCTTACATCCTCCATCCATTCTGCATTACCTGTCATGTGGTTTGATGCACCTGAGTCAACATACCATACATCATTGCTTTCTTCTGCACTTGTCACAGAATTGTTCATGTGCTGCACCATAAACAAGTGCTCATTTCTGTCATCACCCTCTCTACTAGAAGATGCATAATTCCCTTGTTGCAGTTTTCCATTCATGATGTCATTCTACTTTTTATAGCAGTCTTTAGCCATATGACCCATTTTACCACAGTAGTAGCATTCAACATTACTGTTTGCATTTTGGCCTCTTTTCCATCCACCACGACCTCTTTGGATCCCCCTGCCTCTAGCGTTTGCTGCATATTCTGATTTCTGCCACGGCCTCCAAATCGGCCTCCTCTACCTCTGCCTCTACCTCTTCCAGCATTTGAGTAGAAGACAGCTTCTTTTGAAGTTCCTCCTGAAGAAGATGCACCACCATTTCTTTGCTCCTCAGAAATTAGAAGAGCAATCAGCTCCTCAAAATCAGGAAATCTTTCACGAACTAAAATGGATGTCCGAAACTGTGCATGATCCTTTCCTAGACCATTCAAGGTCACATAAACTAAATCATCATCTTCCACTGGCGACCCAATGGAAGCAAGTGCATCTGCAATCTTCTTCACCTTCATGTGGTAGTCATTGATGCTCATATTTTCTCTTTGCACATTATGCAATTCTTGCTTGAGCTGCATTTTTCTGGCTTGCGTATTTGTGCTATACATTTTTGACAAAGTATCCCATGCCTCGTTTGGCGTACTTGCATCCTGAATATGCACAATCATAGAGTCTGAAATGTTGATAGACAGCCAATTCATAACTTTCATGGCTCTCTCATGCCATGCTTTAAATGCCTGCATTTGGTGTTGATTGGGAACATCAGGAAGAACTGGTTCTTTTTCATTTCCTGCAACAAATTCCCAATATCATTTTCCCATAAGGAAATTTGTCGTTCTAAACTTCCATGCTTGGAAGTTGTTCTTATCAAGCTTTTCAGTGACAATCCGTGAAAGAGAATCAGATGCCATTACAGAACACTGCAAAAAATTTTGTCACTGCAAAAACACAGCTTCACCCTTACAAGGGAAAATCTGCAAAACTGGCGAAAGTGGTATTTGACCACACAGTCACTTCCTAGTGACGATATTGCATCAACAGGCAACATGGATGATTCTGTAACTCCCAATGTCTCTACACACAAGCATACGATGCAGCTTCTACAGTAACTTTTCACCGACCTGTAGAACAGTGGCTGCACTGCATAAAAACATGGCTTTTTCCTGAGTGCGTGCAGAAAACTTCCGAAGGAAGGAGTCTCACTTGTAGCTTTCTTGCTTGCACAATGGGGGAATACACACAAGGGTGGAGGCTGAAAACAGTTTTCCTCTTCTTAGTTGTGTAAGCCAAAAGAACTCAAGTACAAAGAAATAGAAGAACCCTATATATGGGTCTCAAACCAAACTCAACTAACTAAGGTGGCATACTAACTGAGCCATGAACTAGATTAGATAAGGATAGCTATCATGTAGCTATTATTCATGGGCGGTGTACCAACCGCGTCTGCAGCTGACAAGTCAGTGACATAAATACACAACGGTCACCCTGGCGTATCACGAGTGGAGCTCGATATCTCAACATTCTCTCCTCAATGTTGGTCATGATTTTGTAGCCTTCTTACTCCCATTGGAGTTTGAGAGCATACCATTGGTGCAAGAAAGAGGAGTTGTTAGCAGCCAATTGTTTCAGCTTCGCAATTTCTTGGTCGATGGGCAAGGACTGTGCCCTTGGCCGCGTAAGATGTAATGAGGCATTATTGAGATATTTGTAATCACACCTACTTCAGTCCCTTTGTAATGAGGGCTCAAAACCAAAATCCCATATGCACAGTAGGAGAAGTGCTACCATTCAATTCCTATAAAGCATTGTGCTTGCACTCTTTTCTAATGCAATATTAGTACTCTTTTCTTTCCAGTAAAGTGTCTATGTCATTGTCCACACATGAGATTGTGTTTATGAGCCCAAATCTCAATCTTGGAACCTAATTCACTTGTGTGACAATTTGTCTTGTCAGGGTCAGTGTCTTCATGATTTTTTTCTTTGTCTTTCAACCTCCAAGAGGATCCACATCTGCCATGCTCTAAATCCCGCATATCTAACATGGTATTAGAGCTCAAACGGGAATGGCACTGCCTCTCTAGCCTCTCTTGGTCGCTCTGAATATTTGCCCATCTCACATCTAGGTTAGGATCAGTGTATGACTTCATTCTTTTTCAACTTCATCTTCAAAGCACCTTATGGCAGCCATAGCCAAAGCCTGCACATCCCTGCCTTTGAGCTTCCATAACTTCCTGTAGAGGGCATATCTCTCCAAGATCTCTTCTAGAGATTTATTCCTCAATATCCAAGGGTTCTCTATATCACATAAGACCAACATTACTGATCAATCAGCCCAATATTATGAAAAATCATGATCGTTGTCAAAACTACACCCGTTCATGTTCTCCAGCTCTATGCATTGCGAATCAACAGTGATCTAGTTGATTAGAGTAGGGCTTTGATAGAGCATAAAGAGAGCTTCATTTCCATTAAAAAATTTTCAAAATGATCCACTGTAGCTTCCACAATCAACAAAAAACTAGGGCTGGGTCAAAATCCTAATCCAGGAAGCTATAGCCAAACTTCACTAAAGCTCAAAAATCTCATCATTTTCTCTCTCTTGCCACCTGGAGCAACCCATTGCCACTCTGATCTACTGTCCTAGCATCAAATCAAGGAGGGGAATAACCTAGAAATATTGAAAAAGATTAACGACCGTGAACTAAGAAGATTCGAGTTCGACATAAACTCAGTCATAGTCTTTACATAGTGTGTTTTCACACTATGATAACTTGTGTCTCTTGACACACTATAATATGCTCTTCCATTGATAAAATTTGATCATTCTAAAGTTACTTGTTGCTGCTCTAGCCATCTAACATGGGCAAAGACTCTCCAACTGCTCACTTCAAAGGAGTCAGGTTTAACACCTGGCAAACCTGCATCAGACTCATCCTGAGAAAGAAGGGCCTCTGGGCCATTACCATTGGAAAAGAAAAGAAGCCTCGTGATGCGGACCTTGCAGTCACTTAGCAAAATAATGATGATAAGGCTTAGGCCATTATCAAACTAGAGCTAGACGACAACTATATCCACCATGTGGATAACTGTGATACTTCACAGGATACATGGAAGAGACTTGACACTTTGTTTAGTGCATAATCTAAGTCATCAAAGTATGGTCTCTTCATTGAGTTTTCAGGTTTGAAATGAAGTCCAGCACATCACTTTCCACACATCTAAATTATATGGAAGAACTTCTAACCCAACTTGTAGTAATCAACATTAAAATGGAAGAAGATGTTTGCATCGGTGTTCTACTTAAAAGTTTTCCTCCTGAATATAATAATGTATCAACAACTCTAATAAATATTCCAAACCCTGAACTTGTTGATATCCAAGCAACCAACAAAGTGGTATTTTTAGCTAAGTGTGTAGCCCATGTAAGAATCAAATGTCATTTGTAAGAAGGTTTAAGGCCTGTTGGGGCCTGGGGTTTGACTAGACTTGACAACTCAGTGGTGGCTGATGTCGACAGTTGCAACTGCTCCTCCAGAGTGTGCAGTCTGGCCTCTGGTGTACTAGGCTTGGTGTGGGAATTTGACTTTGTGCTACTAGATGTTTGTGAAGCTTGACTAGCACTAACAGTGCTAGGTTGAATTGGTCTGGGGTCATAAAGCTACGGTTTTGGTTGATAGATTTTGGGTCAATAGTGTTAAGCTCTATGGACTTTGCAATTTGAGCTTTTTGTGGCCCTTGTGCCTGATCTATCATGTGGCTCTATATAGTCAAGTCTGAGCATGGCATTTTTGACTAGTACTACTAGCCAACTTAACTTTAGGCACCCATATCCAGGCATTTCCCTCACAATAGCCTTATGCTTGTAACAAGGTCTTGGGGATCCATTACGACTTGTTCATTCATCGGTGCCTATAGTTGCTTCTTTACCTTGTAGATCTTGAGTATGAGTTCCTAGGCTTGCGAGGTCATGATTGCACACTCCTAAGTGGTAGTCCCCTTAATGTTTATCCCACTTGAACTCTAGTTCAGGGGCCTTAGCTTTGATTTCAGTGGTGTGTTGATGGTGTGGTGTGGCACGTTGTGAGAAGTCTCGACCCCCCTCCTTAGACTTGGTGGTGGGTTTCTCCATCAGTGGCCGTGTGAGCTTTGATGGAGCTATGCTACCCTTGCTAAAAGCCATCACTATCCAAACATTTCCCAATGGCAAGGTGGATGCATTGAAAGTCATAATTGACATTGCAATGTGTTTATTTCTTAAATGCATGTCCTAGCAGTGATTCCTTACTAGCATCCTTGGTGTTGGGCATCACATAGAAGATTATAGATATGCTTTCAGTCTCGATAGAGACTGCTATTTTACACTTTTCTAGCAGTGAGTAGGATTATCCTCCGAATGGGTTGAGTTTAGTGTTAGTAGGCTATAGTTGGGGTTGACCAATGAGGGTCCAATCTTTGCATGTAAGGATGTTACAATCAGCTCCCTCATCAATGAGTGCATCAAAGGCGTGTGTCTTCTGGGCAATCACAGTGATACGTGTAGGTAGGTAGGTGCTACTACTTCCTCATATTCCTCCTCAATCTCTATTGTTTTGGTAACTTGTACTTTCACATGGGGTTTTAGCATGGGAGGCTTGTGCAATGGATGCATGGGAGGGTAGTACTTCTTCATGCCACTCCCATTGAAGAAGCCTATACCCTCTCCATCTAGGGTTTCAAGCTCTACATTGCCGATTCGGCTAATAGTGTAGATTTGGAAAGGTCCTAATCCCCTGAACTTCATCTTCTGTTTGTGGCCCCTTATTGAGTACAACAACACTAAGTCACCATGTTCAAATTCTCACTACTTGACATGTTTGTCAAACCAGCTCTTGCGACATGACTTTTAGCAAATTATCACATGGGTGGCTAGGAGTTGATGTTCCAATAAGCATTCTAGCTCGATCAGGCAGTTAGTCCATGCCTCCTTCACATCGCATCTCTCTTGGGTGGCTATCCTCAAGCTCAAGAAAATGAACTCTACAGGTAGAATGGCTTCAGTCTCATAGGTTAACTTGAAGTGAGTCTATCCTACTACTATTTTATAGGCTATTTGGTAGGCCCATAAGGTTGCCATTAGTTTGTTGTCCCAGTCACACTGCGAGATAGAGACCACTCTAGTCAGGACATTCACTAAGATCTTATTAGTAGACTTAGCTTGGCTATTTCCTTGAGGGAAGTAGGATGATGATTTTTATGGATGATAAAAAATATTGACAGGAGGTGAGAAATCACTTCATTAATGAAGTGTGTGCCTTGATCGCTAACTAGTTTGATGGGGCAACTATCGAAGCAGGAGATCACCTACTCCCAAATAAACTTGGCCGTGGTTTGGAGCATCATTTTTCCTCGTGGCTCACACTTCTTCCCACTTGGTGACATAGTCTGTAAACAATTATATACTTGGTCATCAAGTACTGTGGCACAGGACTAATTGGTGTATTTCATTTTTCAAGTGACTGTCTAGCAATGATTGGGCTTAGCTCTATTTTGTCCTTGTGAACTGGTACATTTTCTCCTACAGTCCTGCCATGTGCGTCGTGCATCTCATGTTCACACACGCATCTGCGTATTTTAAGGATGAGTTTCCTGAGTCATGCCTTCTCAATGGGCCTTTTAGGGAATCTGTGCTCAAGAACTTGGACTATGTTTTCTTCCCAGTATGGCATCAAGTCCCTTTTGCTAGACATATTAAATAGGTGCACATCTGGTAAGTCATATGTGATGCCCTATCCAATGGATTCTCTTATGGGTATGCAAGACATGTGGTTGGCTATATAGTGCTACCTCCCCCCTTGTGTACAACCACAAAGAAGTCGAACTCTAGAAGCAAAAGTAGCCATCGAGGGATGCATCCCATAGTGTAGGGTTTGTTAACAAGATAAAGCAAATATTTTTACAAAATCTAGCCATTATTATCTTTTATTATCAATAGTCATGTGCTATGATTTTTACAAGTTAGGGATATTTACAAATGGCACATATGTTTACAAGTAGAGACACATCACCATTGATAGGATAGACTAGATGCTATGTACAATTTTCAAAATAGGATATCATTATATCTTTCTTTTTCAGGGATGGATATCAGTTACATTCATGTAGAAGAAAGTAGGCCAATTGATGTCTATGTCCATAAACCTATATTGTGGAAATGGCAGATCTGGAAAACCATGGATACTGTAATCTCGATACTTGGGATGTCCTTGGATTATAATCCTCTCAACTGGGATTACCTTGAGTACCTTGTCATAAACATAATGGTCTAGACGTATCTACCGACCACTAATAATCATAAGTGGATTCCTTCTAGATGGACAAAAGATAAAGGCCTCAACTACTTTTAAATTTTCCATCCATTCAAGGCGTTTAAGATTAGTTTGCATATCGAAGAATCGATTGGCCTTGATGTAGCAATAATGCTCATCCCAGAACTATCTTCTTTCGTGATTCACAGGGGATGGATTGTATAGGTGATTGAGTATCCTCATCATTTCTCTTCTTCATTTTTCATCCATGGAACTCAACGTAGATGTGTACATTGCTCTAAAAACAAGGAACTAGTTCTAGGCTTCATTATTCTGCCAAAGTTTATCCCTTAACAATTAGCATGCTAATTATTACTTAGAACAGTTAATCTTAAAAACCATAGATATTTTTAATTTCAATTATGCTCTAATACCATGTGTCACATGCCTACCTAACCATTCCCTAGCAGCACATTTTAGTGGTCTATCCTCGACAACTTTGCCTGCTGGCACTCACGAGAATGCACACGGTCTATCATTTAGGTTTCTTAGAGTCCACCACCGCGTAACAGAAGGTATCAGCTATCCCTAGAAGGATCAACCTGCAAGCTTGGGGTCCTAATTTGACAAACTAAGGTCTTAATGCATCAGTAGCTCCATCAGAGGTGTCCCACAAGGGCTTCTTGTCCACTTAGAGCGATTGTAGTTACCCTTGGCTCATGGAGTGCAACACTTTTTTCCAGTAACTAGTTACAATTCAACCTTAATGCAGTTCTAGCATAGTCACCACACCTTTCCCCTAAGATAATTACTAAACAAGGTTTTAAGACCTAACCTTAGGTAAGTCACTTTACCTAATTTTTCCTAATTAACATTTGGTTCAATCTCTTGAGAGAAGCTTCGAGCTTACCGGGAGGGACCACCCATCCATAGGATGGATTTTGTCAAGGATCTCACCCACCCACTTTCCACAAATGGTTTTTCTTATTTTTCTAATTACCTATCACATTTGTTATGACATATGAAAGCAACTTCATTAATTAACCCGTTATCATAGGTTCCTTTGCATAATTTTACAGCACAACACAAAGATAGAGAAAACAATCTTTTGGAAAAACATATTTTGCAAAGTTATTTACAATGATTTTTCCCTTTTGCCTACATAGAAGATAAACCTCCATTCACCGAAAAATCCCTTCTATCTATGTAGAAGAAAACAAACCCTCCAAGATTTCCATCCCTTCACTAGTACCGAGGACTCCAAGATCCCATATTGATTTGCATGAGGGTCAGGCAATTCCTAGGAGCAATCGAGAGATTTATGATGAGAGCCCCCCCTGGCACTGCTGCCTCCTCCTACCTAATAGATTCCTCACCGAGCGACCTCTCGCCATCGGGGCTGTGGTCCAAAGCTCCTCACGGCGGTACAAAATAATCCCCCTTGGAGCAGGGTTCCGCATCTAGCTGTTGGGGAGGCATAGTGCTATCTTTTCTCTTATTATCCTAATAATATATTTACAATTGATCTAACTGCTGCAAGCACAATCAATCTTTCCTGTGCAACCATCAATGCATCCACAAATAAAAAAAGAAATAGCAACAAGTGTTTTAGCATATGAAGTAGCCCCACCCAAATCTAGGATTTCTCTTTTAAGGTCCCACCTTATTTATAGGGTTCTGCTTCCTACTTACAACTCTTTTTCGGGATCCACAAGTTATTTCCCAAATCTGAAGTTTATTTTATCCTTATGAAAAATTCGATATTTCCACTCTAAAGATAATATGGGATTTTATACCTATGGTAAGCAATTCATGCGTTGCCCTACCCTAACCCATGCTTAGTAGTATTTCAAATGCTTTTCCAAGTCTATTTAGACTTTAGAATTTGTATCGACAAATTGTTATCAATGTCCAACAACTCCTACTACAGACTTCCAATATTTATTTAATTTTCTAGTACTAATAGTTTCAAGGTTGTTGAGTATTTCATAAATTTTTTGCTTCAACATTCTCGATATTTTAGGTAAGGTTTTCTCACTGATTCATATGTGGATAAACTCATGATACCGATGCTCTCGCTAATATAACCATTAATATTAACATTGTATGTGTTTTTAGCAAGAAAATAATTTTTATTTTATTCTAGTTATATTCTATGGTTTAATGGATGATGTCAAACCATGAACTTTCAATGTTATCTAGAAAGATCAATTTTCATTTAGCTATGTCCTAAGTGCAATGTTGATTGTTTTTCTGCAAACTTTATTCTAAGCAATGCAAAAATCATAAATGCAATTTTTCTTTCATCTTTTAGACATCGAATTATATTACTATGCACCTAATTTATGCATGTCTAGTATATATTTTTCTATACAAACTTTTTTTTATTTAATACATTGATTATTTCATGATATTATCTAAATTATTTTCTATAAAGTATTATAAAACTCATATGTGTCTATCTCTCATTAGAAAAATGAAATAAAGATAGTCGCTTTCAAGGGAAAGTCATAGAGTATTCCCTTCTCAAACATTGTCTACCTTTTTTCAGCTATTATAATCACATGCATCATTGATGAAATAACAATAAATATCACAAAATAAACCATAATTAATATATTTTATTAATGAAAAACATATCATCATTTTCCAAGTGAAATATTATTTTCATTGAATAGTTAGTTATTATATATTACTTAGGCTATTTTTCTAAGCAGTAGTTCATATGTATTTTTTAAAGAATATGTTTATAATTATTTAAAGCCAAATATAGTAATAAGATTATACAAAATTAATTTTTTCAAAACCAATGAGATGTTACCTCTATCAAGTTTATAGTGACGGGGGTTTTGCCAATTCCTACCACATCATTTTCTCCATTGGCCATGTTTCTTACTTCTCTTGCTTCAAATGGGCTTCTTGAATTTTTGTGACCTCGTGGAGCCATGACTGTCAGGTGAAATTAACATGGTAGTTTAGGGAGAGTTGGTGGTTGTCCAAAAAAAAAAAACCAGTGTTTTGCTTAGCGATATGGCTGTATGGAAGGAAGCCATAACAGGGGGTAGAGAAAATGGAAATGAGACAGAAGAGGGGTATTTTCCTCCTTCAAGGCTCAAGTTACAATGGAAAAGAGAAGTAGAGAAAATTTTCCATCATCAGGAGATCTTCCTTCTTTCTTTCTTTTTGAAGGAGAGGGGTTGTATTTCTAGCCATGAGGGGGAGCATGTAGTCGACTCATTCTTTTGGCTACTTGTCAAGAGCTAAGTAAGCTTTATTAAAAAAATGCTTTTCAATTGCCTACCTATTGGATGGTGGCATGGGGATGATTTTTAAATTCATTAGTCTCTCCTTCCAGACATAAAAATGTCAAGATATTTTGTTTATTTTTTTTAAAATATCTTTTTTTCTTCAATACGACTTCATCTGGTGGTTTTTGGCCAAGTTACCTTATGACTTATCTAGTATATAAAGTCATGTCATACTCTATGATACTTAACTTACTCAATATCATGCTTGTTCTTGTGTGTTCTTTGTGTCTATCGATTAAGGCTTTTGCGATTTGTCTTGCGGTTATGAAATCAACGTGATCTTTGACGCATTAAATGGAATCGAGAATACTAAATCAAATATAATGCGAGAAAAATTATGATTAAGTCGTCGTAATATTATTTACAAGGCCTCTTTGCTTCTTGTTGGCTAGGAACATTGAGGAATCTTATCATGTGGGTGTAATATTTCCGCTACAAAATATTCAAGACCCAAAATCTTGTGCAAAAGTGGTTTAAAGTAATCTCCTGTAACAATAAAATTTTGAGCTAAGTACTCCCTCCGCGTGCACTAGCAAACTCCATCGTGTGTAGAAGCCGTGGCTTGAAAACCACGAGCCACCATAGCCCTACACGGGAACACACCTTCAAGGGGGGGAAAAGGGATAATGGATAAATTTTTGGCAATTTTTTTTATAATAATCCCCTCCCCTTCAGCCATTGCATGGCGGGGGAGAGGAAGTGTGAGAGGAGTAGGTGTGGAGTAGGAGAGCACCGGGTGGGAGGGGGGGGGGGGCGGGGAGAGGGGGCATGCAACTAGCCACATGTGTGGCTATCCCCCCCCCCTCCCCTTGATTCTATATGATCCCCGCCTCTCAAGCTTGAAAGGGGAGAGGAAGCAATCATGCCATGCTGCCGTGCTATCATCGCCAGCTGCCTTCACGCTGACAGCGCTGCCACTAGGCTGCCGCGTTGCCGCCATCCTCACCACTAACAACATCATCGTCGTTGTCTTTTTCATCGTCATCATCACCTCCCAATTATCCTTTTCTCTCTCCATGTCATTTTGCTATAACAGAAGCTTAGAAGCTTCTAATTTGAAGCTTCCAATAAGGCTTCCATGAGCCTTATTCACCCATATCTCTCGGGTTATTAAAACCAAGTTTATAAGGCTCGTTTTGTGGAAGAGGAGTAAATTTGCGGCCAGTAGGGAGTTCAAAAAATCGGATAAAGGGCAAGGGAAGTTTGTTGAGTTGAGATCTACGTCATCGATGGCGCCTAAGCAAAAGTCGCAAGGCGCACACGCCGGAGCTTCCACCCCGAGTACGCGAGTGGACAACGTCTTAGTTCTTAATGCCTAGGTTCCAATAAATTTCCTGTATGAAAAGGTTGCATTTTAGCATGTCATAATTCACATAGGAAAGTTTGAATACATTGGAAAATTTATATACTCGCATCGAATTACCAAGTAAGTTGCATGACAAGTACTTGCATCATCATGGTAATTGCATTCTTGAATGCATATTACATAAGTTAAAAATGTGGATTTGTCTAAAGGCACGCTTGTTGCCTCATGAAAAGAACAGCGCATATAACAAAAAATACACTTAGGTATTAATTTCCTAGTTATGACTCATGTATGAGATGAATCTTAGACGCCCATTGAATGATGTCCAAATAGTCACAATGCATGGAAAATTGCATGCAAAGATGGTTGCATTTTAGGTTGGGTTAAGTGATAAAGGAAGAGATTAAATCAATGAAGGACTCATGGAATTCGCTCGTGCATGGGGTTCTTTTATCAAAACTTTAATGCATCTTCATTAAAAAGATCAAAGCTTTGATTTTGTTGCATCAACGTAAGGTTTATTAGAGTTAGCTCTAAATTGTCAATCATTATAGTTTAGGGCAAAGAAAAGTAACGATCATTGTAGATCTTATAGCTAAAGGTAAAAAGTCTATGGTTTGAAGTTGCATACTAGCATGGAATGATGCATCTCACCTATCTTGTAGTTATCTACATCTTTAGGGAAAGAATTTGCATCTCTAAGGAAAGATCGCCTCTTGTCGTAAGTCAATTAGATCAATTAGGTAAATCTCTTGTAATTGTGTAACTCACATGGGATTCATAAAGGCATAAATAGTTAGTACGACAAATACCTCATTGCGCTAGGAAGGGTTAAGCTATGAAAAAAATTATGCCTAGTATCGCATTTAAGTTGCCGAATTAATATTTCTGACCCCAAAGATCCTACCCACATTCATGGAATGTTAGGGTTAGCTAAACGCCCATGCAAAAATGATCTAGGGATTCTCACCCTAAGGATAAATTGACCAAATACTAGACTTCCATATGAATTTAGGAACCCTAGGGCCAAAGCGATATCAGCCTAGCAGGGTTAGGGTTGGGTTGGGTCAAGAGGACTCCCAAACCCTATATCTTGGTCAAAGGTTTTTCTTGACCACGGAATACCATGAGATGGGAGAAATAATCCCACAAGTTAGGTGCGACACTTATCTCGTGCAACAAGTTGCAACGTCGCATGGTTTTATGTTTAAAGCACAAAATAGCATTGCCACTCCCCTTAGAATAAGGTTGGCGAGTTCTAAGTACAAGTCTAATTTTCTAGAGGATGAGTAGTCATTCTGCTACATCACCCTTCCTTGGGCCTGATTTGCCAAGTTAGGGAAATTATGAATTGCCTAGCAAGGAATTGACCAATCAAGTTAGGACAATGGGGTTGTCCAGGATTTATTAACCATAATATATGGAAAACTAAGGTATTGACAATTCGAGTCAATAGGGTATAAACCCTAACCCAAGGAACAAGGGTAAACAAGCAACACAGCTTACAAAACCATTGGGATCTTGCCAATTGCAAATGATCTCGGATTGAACGCTTGATGTATTTGGAGAGAAGGATTCATACCTTAGCAATTGGCTGTTTAAACGACCACTAGAGTGCTTGTGTTTGTACACTTAGGAGCACTGTTTGTTCTTCTTTACTCAAGGAACTAATGCTTCAGGTTGAAAGCCTAGAGAGAGAGGCAGCATCAGTTACCCTCGAGTGTCTACCTAACCCTATCCAAGGGGGTTGTTAGTCGTGCCGGGTACGTGGACCAAACCCGCTACGAGAGGTCTCTCCGTGGGTGCTACTTGCAGTAGGAGGACACTTGGGTGCTAGGGGGGGCTTTGCCTGTAAATACCTTGCCTCCGAATCTTGCACAAGAGGCCGACGTGACTCGAGATGGGATCTCGAGGCCCGCATACTAGTCAACGGGCGGAACTTGGAATAGCGATCCCTAAGGATTGCTGGAATAGCCTTTGGGCGGAATATCCTTCAGGGTGGATTATATGACGTATTCCAAAGATAGATAAATAAAGATCAAATGTTGAAAAGGAACTTGCTTGACATTGTTTTTCTATGTCAGTGCCTAAGTTACGTGAAGGAACCGGTGATTAATTGGCTAATTAAGGAAGTTGTTTTTGCTTGTCAGACTAAATGTGGTAGGTAATTAGAGAACTAAAGAAACTTGAGGAAAGTGCAGTGGATGTGACCCTAGGTTCGTCCTACAAAAGGGTGGTCCCGGTTGGACGGGAACTTTTCTCAACGGAATTGACAGTGAGATAACAATGACCTAGAAACTATAAGAGCTAGAGTCCTGACTTATGCTGTTTTAGGGGAACAGAATGGGACTATGCCTTACAGGCAGAGAGGTCGAGCTTCGCATCCCTCTTGTTTTCCATTCTCCTTGAACCAAGTGCAGCATGAATACGCTTCAACCTTGATGTTTTTGCACAACTAGTTCGTCTAGGGCTCAATGCTAGTTACTTTCTAGGGACTTGACCATTAGGAAAACCCTGATTCAGGTCAGTCCTAAGTGGGAACGGCCGAAATGCTTCCGCTTCATGGCAGACTCGGGAAGACCTAGATTGCAAACCCCGAGACATTCCATGGGAGTGCCGGGCGGCGCTTTCTGGACTCTCTTCCCGATGGGCTGCTAAGACGTGTCCTACTACAAGTGGTAAGGGGGACACGTTACAGTTGGTATCAAAGCGGAACCAACGAGGATCTAATATTTACAAGAAAACTTAATGAGGGGGAATAGAGCAAATTTGTTGTTAAGAACATTTCCTTACTTACTTATCGATGCTGACCTGTAGAGTCGCGATGCATGGAACAAATTCTAGGTGTTCAAGGTTATGTTTATGACTACAATGCGTGCTTCGGACTATCAAAGAAGGCAAGATATAATGAATATCCTAGACCACATCTACAATCCTTCACCCCTGTACCTGGAACAGAGATGGACGGGTGATTCAGAAATTCATTACATAGCTACCCACTGACTTGCGTACTTTTGTACCAACTTGAAGATAATCAAGTGGATGGAGGACTTAAAGATCGTGAAGCTATTCATCTTTGTTGAGGCTCACGCAAACGCAACCCTAGATGTCGGGGATTGAAAGGTTAAGCAGAATAAATACGTATATACGGAAGTGACCCGAATAATCCCTATCCACAGAATCAAGGTGTTGGGACATTATGAGAAGAACAGGTATCAAAGGAAAGGATACCCCAAGCTTCCTATGGCCTATCCATTCCTGAAAATCCATGACCCCAATCCATATTATTACTCAGTTCCTGTGGCTGAATGTAACACAATCTTATTCTCCCCAAATTGATGTATCATCTTGCTCTGCCTTCCCAAAATAATTGTACTCGAAAGGGTTATGCCCATATGAATGAAATAGACTTTTTTAATCAATGATTGTCTTGGCTGTGAGTGTTGGTAAAGGAATTAAGTGAGAGCGGAGTTTTGATGCCGAGAAGTGCTTAAAAATAGCTAAAAATTACGAATATCAAGGGAAAAATATTCAACGCCGAAGGCGACAGCTCCAGCTAGGACGATTTTAAGCATCAAGTGCTTAAAAGGCGCCCAAGCGACACTTGTTTATTTTTAATAATTTTTAAAACTGACGTGTGGGTTGTCAGGAGTTAGCGGCCAATGCGGGACGTCAAGCTGGATGCACAGAAATGTACAACACTCGATTTGGACACTGGACAGGGAAATGGCCACAAAATGGTCAAGATATAAAAAGGTGGACACTTGGGAGGCCAAAATTGGGCATGCCTTTTGAATTTGGACCCTCTCCCCCAAAATTTTATGCACCTCTTGATCAAAAAACGTGGAGAGAGAAGGAAGACCTGGCGTGATCAAGAAATTGCGCATTTTTCGCTCTCTCTTCTCTCTCATCATGATTGTGGGCTGTGAGTACCTCATGGAACAGACATTGGGGCTGATCTTCTCCTTCTTGGCAGATCTTATCACCGCCCTTCGCTCGTAGAATGGTGGACTGAATGAAGAGAGCCAATCCTAGTCTTTCTCTCTCCTCCCTCTCTCTCCCTTAAGGGGCTGTTCTTGTGTGGAAGAAGACAATGAAGAATGATGGAGGAAAGCTTGTCCGGATGAGACCGGATTGCTTCCGGATGGATGAAGATATGAAGAGTGTTGTTCTTGAAGATGCTCAGCATTAAATGAATGCTGGAAATCAGTCCCGTAATCAAGACCAAGAAACCGAGACCTGAAAATAAGCGGTAATGCTATTTTTATAAAGAAAAATGATCTTTTTATGCTATTTGCTTTATGAAACCTTGTTCATATGGGATGAAAGTTCATTATGATATTGTTTGCCATGATTTTGATCAGTTTATGCTTTGAAAATCAGAAAATATAAGGCTACATGGCCGGAATTAGTGTTAAAATGCATGAGAAACATGCGTTTTAAGGGTAAAATTGGGATTTTTGCTATATAAATGAGAAATATGATATGTCACACCAACTAAATCTATGTTTTTTCTGTCAATGAACCTAAGGGCCACAACCCACAATCAATTTTCATTTTCAATCATTATTTATTAAAGAAAATAGGTGAAAAATGCCCAAAAATAAAAAAATAGATTTAAAATTAGGAAAAAGTAAGAAATGGGCTGAGAAAAATTAGGAAAAATTGTATCTATGTTTTTGTAATGTATAATAGTGGCAAAGCACGAGGTTGGCCTCAGTTTGTCCCCGTTTCTATGTTTTGTGCGTATTTATCGTTCTTTTAAAAGGGAGAAATGCATAGAAACCCTATTTAACCGATCAATGATGCAAAATGCTAATAGTTGGATGAAAAGGGGCTGAAACATTGAAAGATAAGAAAAGATTTGATGCATTGCACTTGGCATATAGGAAACGGTTTAAATAAAGAGGATGGTAGCATGAGCACATGGCTCGGTGCCTCCTTTCAACGCATCACGCGTAAGTGAAATTCATGGAAAGAATGCTTTATGCACCATGCACGATGCTGATTTTTCTTTTGTCTAAGCACATAGCTATACATGATTTGCATTAAGCATAATAATTAAAATTTATCAGAAAAACCTCCTGGATGCATAGTACATGTCTTTCTTAGGTTGTGACCAACGATAAGCGTGAGAGGACGTCCCAAGCTGTAGGTTAGTCGTTGGTTCCTAAGGGGAAATTGTAGTGAGGAATGGTACATCCTGGAACGTAAAATATTAGTACCTTGAGAGGAGTTGATGCTTGTATGTGTTATATGTCTAGCAGCGCATCAAAGGGCCAATCCCTAAGATGTAGGAGAGCTGCAGTGGGGCTCCGACTATTAGTCGGTGGTGTGCCTCCTATGTGTGTGTGATCGTGGCATTGCCTAAGTACTTTGGGATCTCCCTCTGAGGAGTTTAAGGGAAACATTGGACTATAAACTATAAACGCAAGAATTAAGCTTTAGGGCAGTTTGTACTTTAGCATTAGATTGACGCTCCTGGTCTACGAGGCCGTGAGGGTGTTTGTGTGCCATGAGCATGAGGTCCGGCTAGTGCTATAGGCAGTGCCGGCCCATTTCAGGTCCCATCAGTGGTGCGTCTGTCGGGAGCTGCCTATAAGTGGTGGTTTTTGGATCTAGGGTTTCTAGGGACCAAAAGGAAGTTGGTTTATGTCCTCTAACAAGGATCGTCAAGCCGAAATCCAAAAAGCAGAACCTGCTGAAAGGGCTAGACGGCGGTTAGAGATTATAGGTCGTTATTCTCCTCAAAGGAGTATCCTAGTACATATAAGAGGCTGTGATCTTAGCAACCCAACTACTCTACATAGTCCTTAGGTGCAGAAGGAAGCATAAGTTCTTCCTTTCCTCCACCAAGTCTACCCACTTCAAGTGGGTGGTGAATTCACCCGTTCAAGCTCCTACTGCTAATCCGATTGTCACCATTGCACAGCCTATTGCAATTCCTGCAGGGACACCGGATTTACCAGCCTTAGGAGTTCCCTTGCCCATTTTTAATGGGTTAGCGGAAGAGGATGCAGAATTTCACATTTGTGAGTTCCAAAGATTGATGTTCAATTATTGCATTCAAGATGAGGGACATCTCATGATGTTCTTCAATATGACATTAAAAGGAAGGGCTGCAGTATGGTATCACAGCATAGAGTCTGGAACCATAACCACCATTGATCAATTCTATGCAGCTTTTCGAGAGGAATATGCCCCTGAAAGAGGTGGCCTATATTGGTTGCGGGTCTTGAATGTAACACGCCAAGACCCTCATGAGAATGTGAAAGCTTATGCCAAGAAGCTTAAAGAAATATTTCGTAAGTTACAAACTTACATTCCCATTCCGCCGGCTGCCCAATTGCAATACTTTTTGCATGGGTTGGATTTTAATATCCAAGTACAATTGAGTAGTGTGGCCTTGGCATATATAGACACCGCTATTACGCGGGCAGAGGGAGTAGAAGCACGATTACAAACGGCCTACTCCTCTCGAATGAATGTTAATGGGGGTTTAGTACCTGGCGGCAATCCATCATTGACGAATGGAAGTCAAGGGATGCCTATGACTAACCCCAATGGGAGAGGGAGTGTGGTTTCGAATGTACCTTTACTACCGGCTCCTCCTAGTGTGACTATGACTATGGCAAGTCAGTTGGCTCCACCAAATGTTGGAGGCCAAGTTTCAAATTCTAATGTTGTTCCTGTGGGTCAACAGCCAATGCCAAATCAGATTGCTAGGCCAATGAGGTCGATGATCGAGGCTATAAGTCGAGTGCATCTAATGTCCTTGGCGAAGTTAAGGATATGATGAAGCATTATACCAATATGATTTCCAAACAATATCGACAAATAGCTGTCGATGTTAATTTCTTGAAGAAGCAACAAAATTTGATAAGGAGTCGACGCCTGAAGAGGGTGGACCCTCTAGATTCAGTTGTAAGTGGTGTGATGGATAGCACTTCCCCAGAAACTGTCCAAATGTGAAATGTGACATTTGTGGGAAGTCGGGCCATTTAACTGCTTCCTGTTGCAGCAAGATTAGTTCCCTCCAACAAGGGAGTAAACAGCCGGGCTCAGTGAATCATAGAGCGCAAGGAAATAACTTGCAGCAGAATGATGCACCAAGACAAATATTGCAGAGGGGAAAAACAACTATAGAAGAGTTGCCACAAGGCAATGGAGTCAGCCTTATTGAGGTTGTACGAGTCAATGATACTGAAACCTCTAACTTAAGAGCCGTGACAAGAGGCCAAAAGGCTAAAGAGGTTGACAAAGATAATACAAAACTAGTTGAGGCAAACCCTAAATAAGGGGATAAGGGGACACAAGTCCAGAGTCCTAGCATGGAAGGGGGACCACTAAGGCCAGTTTGACAAGAAAGTTGACCCTAAGAAGGATGAGGCACTACCAAGAAAGAAGGCAAGAGCTAAGAAAGAATCACCAAAACCAGTCCAAAGACCAAAAGAGAGGATGGTTTGGCGAGAAAAGAGAGCTCTGGCTAGTTATCATGACTTTGATTTAGCAAGTTCTCTATGTGAAGTTAAACCAGATGTGAACCTCTTGCAATTGATTACATTATCTCCAGGAGTACGCAAGGAATTTAAGAAGATCCTGCGTATAGGGTATATAGTAGAACCTTTGGGCATAGCACGAGTAGAGGAAGATTGGTTTGATCATGCTGAAAAGAATTGCCCTAGGGTTCCAGCTTATGTAGATGGAATATTAGTGGAACATGCCATTGTAGACACTGGATCCTCTGTCAATATCTTGAGTTCAGAATTGATGGAGAGGCTGGATCTAGGCATCCAGAAAGATAGTTCCACCCTTCTTAGAATGGCTTATGATAGTCTGAGACAATCAGTCCATGTTACAGTGGCAAGTGTAGAATGTTTCTTGGACTTTAGGGTGATAAGATTTGTAGGACGTCCTAGCTATCAAGTTTTGCTAGGTAGGCCTTGGATCTTACGAACAGACTGTCAAGTTGATATACCTGCCGGTCGAGTGGTTCTAGGTAGAGGTGCTAATCGAGTAATAGTCGATGCTTACCCAGAGTCTCCTCAAAGTGAGAGATTCCCTTTATCTTCTACTCAATTAGAGAGAGCAGGCAATCCATCTGGTAGTGAGACATCATCCAACGATGAATCCAAGGAGGGATCCACTATAGAGGATATTTACGAGATAACTCTAAATGAGCCGATAGAGCCGCAAGATAGGATAAGAGACACGGATGTGATTGGGTTAGACCTTGGCATGCCGAATGATTCTCGGCCAATTAAATTAGGTTCCATGCTCACTTCAATAAAAAGAGAGAACTATGTGTCCTTGATTCAAGAATTCCGCGATATCTTTGTTTGGAGTTATGATGAGCTGAGAGGCATTCCTCTCAGCTTGGCTGTTCATACTATTCCTGTAAAAGAAGGTAGTCATCCTATGCGTCAAAAAGTAAGGCGTATGCCTTTTGAATTGAGGGACGGGCTGTTTGAGGAGTTACAGAAGTTTTGGAAAGCTGGGTTAATCTTCCCTGTACAACACACAGAATGGTGTTCACCAATTGTTATCAGGAAGAAGAAAAGCAACAAGATCCGACTATGTGTAGATTTTAGAGAGCTGAATAAGCAGATGGTTAAGGATTACTACCCATTGCCATTTATTGACTAGATTTTGGATTAATTAGCAGGTAGGGAAATATATTCGTTCATGGACTGCTTTGCAGGTTATAACCAGACGGAAATTGCAGAAGAGGACAAGTTGAAAACAACCTTTATTACTGTCTTTGGTACTTTTGCATACCATGTGATGGCCTTTGGTTTATGCAATGCACCTGGATCGTGGCAACGAATAGCAGACAAGACGTTTGGTGACATTTCCCCAGATGAGCTAAAAGTATTTATTGATGACCTGGGGGCAGCCACTGTAAGGGAAAGGATGTTGGTTATTTTAAGAAAATGCTTTGAGCGTTGCGGACAATTTTGTATCGCTCTTAACCCACATAAGTGTGTCTTTGGAGTGCCTTGTGGGCTATTGCTAGGCCATGTGGTCAGTTCAGTGGAAATAGCAACTGACCCTGAAAAGATCAAGGTTATAGTTGCTATGAGTCCACCACGCACTCCAAAAGAGGTTCATCGCTTTTTGTCATCGATAGGATACTATTGGAGGTTTAATAAATGCCTTGGTAGAAAGAACATTGCCATTAACGAACTTATTATCCTTTAGTTGTTCATTTGAATGGAGTGGCCCTTGTAAGGTAGCTTTTGAGGGTGTGAAACACGAGCTAGTAAAAGCACGAGTTTTAAAAGCACCTAAAAGAGGTGAGATGTTCTATATATTTTCAATAGCTACCATGCATAGTATCAGCTGCTGTTTAGCCCAAATCTGGGAGGGAAAGTGGTATCATCCGATAGCTTTTGCTAGTTGAAAATTGGGCATTTCAGAGATTAACTATACCTATCCTCTATGAAAAGGTAATGTTTTATACGAAGGCGGAAGGGCTTAGATTGCTTATGAACAAGCTACAGCCACGTGATCGTTTGGCAAAGTGGTTAATCACTTTGCAGGAGTTCGATTATGAGATTAAGAGTAATACTTCGAGGTTGTAGGGTATTGTGGAATGCTTTTGGATTTCGGGGAGCCGAAAGAGATTTTAGCTAAAGGAAGTGATATTGAGAAAATTTTTAAAATTGATACAGCTTCTTTCCCATCTTGGTATGCTGCTATTACACAATATCTATCAACAGGAGAGACTAGAAGTGGTTTATTAAAGCCAGAAAAGAGGAAAATAAAACAACAGGCTTTGAAATTTTCCTTGATCGCAGGGACACTATATCGGCAGGGTGTTGATGATATCTATCGCCGATGTGTGATGCCTGACAAGGTTCCTTTTATCTTGGAGGAGTGTCATGACTCTGCATGTGGAGGGCACTTCGCGGGATGGTTGATGGCCCAGAAAGCTTTACAAGCTAGATATTGGTGGCCGTACATCTTCCAAGATTCCTTTGAGTATGTTAAGAGGTGTGATACCTGTCAGAGACATGACAGCAGAGAGAATAGGAAACGACCACTTACACCTATCATGGCTATTCTTCCATTTGAGAAGTGGGGCATTGACTTTGTGGGTCCTATCACCCCGTCGTCTACTACCCAGAAGAGATATATTATAGTGGCCACTGATTATTTTACAAAATGGTTAGAAGCGCGGGCGACAAGGCAGGACAATGCAAAAGAGACTGCAAGTTTCCTTTTAGAGCAGATTATCTGCCGTTTCGGTCCACCAAAAGAATTAGTGTCGGACCGTGGAACCCATTTTTTGAATAAAGTGATCAAAAGCTTGACTGAAGCTTGGAAAATCAAGCATAATAAAACGATTACTTATAATCCGCAAGCAAACGGACAGGTTGAAAGTACTAATAAGCAGCTTGTGGGTATCTTGTCTAAAATAGTCTCTGAGAAGAAACGGGACTGGGACAGGAAGTTGTATGTGGGAGTATGAGCGTACAATACCACGTACAAGCGAGCTACCGGCCATACTCCATTTAAATTAGTTTATGGGGAAGAGTGTGTGTTACCCCTCGAGATTGAGTTGCCAACCATACGGTTTGCAATTAACCACTCTTTGGAAGATGAGTATTCCCTTTTTGAACGTTTCACGACTATAGCCCACTTGGATGAGCTGAAGTTGCAGAGCTTATTACACCAGGAGGTAGCTAAACGTCAAATGAAGTAGTTGCATGACCTTAGAGCAAAGAAGTACACCTTTAAAAAAGGGCAATTAGTCCTATATTACGATGCATGTAGGGAGCTGTTTCTAGGGAAGCTGGAACCTAAATGGGATGGCCCCTATAAGATTATTAGGTTACGAAAAAATAGGTCTACGGCTCTATTAGCTGATCTACAAGGAGTAGAGTTTAAGAATAAGGTTAATCTTAATAAGATTAAACCTTATTATTTCTAAGTATGCTAATACAAAGAAAATGCATTGCAGGTCCACGTTGGGGATGATTTGAAACCTGAAAAAGAGCTTTAAAGCTGGTTGATGGGGCAGTTAATCCCTTATTTGGAGCACCCATATCTGGAGCAGAGATACCATCAGGGGAAACTCATCTGGTGGAGCAAAGGATACAAAGTGATTGAGCAAGAAGACAGAACCTTTGTGTGGGACATTAAAGTCTTTTGCCATCACTGCTTATGATTGTTGACAAGTATCCCTGTTGAGTTCAATGAAGAGGTGGGATGGAGCCGTCCGTTCATCTTCTTAACATGCTAAACTTTGATTATCATAATTACGAATAGAGGAGTTCATGGCAGGCTGTGTAAACCCATTGTGGACGTATACATTATATTTTGATGGAGCGTCTAGGGGCCCTAATAAAAAAAGGAGTGTTGGAGTAGTAATCTGAGATCCCTGACGTAGAGTGACGATGAAGTTAGCTGCTTATCTTAGGGTAGGATTCACTAACAATATGGTGGAGTATAAAGCCTTGATTATGGGACTGCATATTGCCAAACAAGGTGGTATTCGTTGGTTGTTAGTAAAAGGGGATTCCCAGTTGATCCTGAATCAGCTAGATGGGACATACATAGTGCAGTATCCCATTCTTTGTATGTATCATCAAACTGCGATGACCCTACTTGAAGAGTTTGAGAGAGTGTCTTTTCAGCTGATTCCACGTTACTCGAATCAGTTTGCGGATTCACTAGCAAATCTTGCTCATGAAGAGGACCTTTTCTTTAATGGTGGTCCTAGTCTGGATATCGTTATCAATGATGAAACAGGACCTGGTTGCTTGTTGGGAATGTTATCAGAGCATGCGATATATGGCAGACGATGGTTGATATGGGTGATGCAGAGAGTAGTCGAGACCAATCTACCGTTATTATCCCGGACCCATAGATTAATTAGACAACATGTTATGCGTACGCCTCTTGCTAGCTATGCAGGAGGGATGGGTCATAACCTTATGCATTTAGTTTAGGGCTACAAGCCTGTTTTCCCTCCTTGGAAAGGAGCTTATTATTGTATATCTGTACAATTTCAGGGAGGGATGTGTAGGTGCTATTCTATTTTATCTCGTTAGGCCAAGAGGGCCCATTAGCAAGGTTTTGAATGTTTTATCTCGTTAGGCCAAGAGGGCCGATCAAGTGAAGTGCTTTATTTCATTAGGCCAACAGGGCCAGTTGTCTGTTTAGTGCAGGTGCGGTTAATGGTTTCTTGTTTTAGTTCTATGCTAGACAGGTTCGCAAGAAGAGCTTGGAAGGAGCCTTTTGTTGCGTGGAAGTTTCTCGTGGACCTATCCAGGTGATATCTTTCCTTTATGAGTACCGTGGTTTTATGCTATATGTGTCCCTGTACTTGCAGGGGATTTTCCTTTCTTGTTGGGTACCAGAGTCCAAGGCATGAAGTCCTAGGTTTAGGTTTAGTATGTTTGAGGGAGGTCTGAGCAGTCGTTGCCTCCTGTAAAGACATTGCCAGGCATTGGAAGACCTATTTTAGAAGGCAGTCCTAGTGACCCTGTTTTGCTAGCCTGCTAGGCAGCCATTCTAAGAGTTCTTGTTAGTTGTGAGGCAGTTAGAGAAGCCTGACAAAGGAAAAATAATGAGGATAAAGGAAAAGAAACCTTGAATATCCTAAAAGAAAATAAAAATATATACAAAGGTGTGTAAAAAGGGGTTCTAACCCCCTATCAAAATAGAAAAGAAAGAAATGAAATTTTATGAGCAGTTGATCATCACCTAATGAAGGCCTGGTAGGTTCTCGGGGACGAGTCCAACCTAGGGCGATGCCTTGTCTTCCTAGGGGTGGCATCGTGCTAGAAAAGAAGAAAGTAAGGAAGGTTGGAGCGAAAATAAAAGTGAGCGTCAAAAAAGGATTAAGTGTCGCCTTGCGAGGGCTTGGTAGGTTCTTGAGTATCGAGACAGGAGCTGAGGCCGATGCCCTGTTCTCCTTGGGTCACTATGCTAAGCTCCCTCCTTTTTACATGCCCAAGTATGGAAATAAAAACCCTAAAAGAAGAAATGTGCTGAAAGAAAATGCTTCTTGAACAGGCTATAGGAGTCCTCGCCTAGTAGGAGCTCCTGGTTGTGTTGTCCTTAGTTAGGTAGGTAGTTCTGACTACCACTTAGGGCAACCTCTTTGATAGTTCTTTTTAGTTTGGCCGTGTTGGAGCAGTTGGTTAGTGACTAGCTTCAGACCTTTTGTCAGATTATGCTAGGCCTACTCCTTGTGGATGTCATGCCTTGGTTTTGTTAGGGGATAGGGTGAGCATTGTGCTGTGTTTAGTATGTATCTATTTTGTATCAGCTTGATGCTTCCTTTGGTTGTTTTGTGTAGATCTATTGTGGGATTCGACGGGCTGAGTCGCCATATCCCATGGTTGCTAATGAGAGCGGAGTTTTGATGTCGAGAAGTGCTTAAAAATAGCTAAAAATTACGAGTATCAAGGGAAAAATATTCAATGTCGAAGGCAACGGCTCCAGCTAGGACAATTTTAAACGTCAAGTGCTTAAAAGGCGCCCGAGTGACACATGTTGATTTTTGATAACTTTTCAGACTGACGTACAGGTTGTAAAGAGTTACCGCCCAATGCAAGATGTCAAGCCGGATGCGTAGAAATTTACAGCACTCGATTTAGACACCGGACGGGGAAATGGTCACAAAATGGTCAAGATATGAAAAGGTGGACACTTGGGAGGCCAAAATTTGGCATGCCTTTTGAGTTTGGACCCCCCTCCCCCCCCCCATAATTTTATGCACCTCTTGATCAAAAAACGTGGAGAGAGAAGGAAGACATGGCGTGATCAAGAAATGGCACATTTTTCGCTCTCTCTCCTCTCTCATCATGATTATGGGCTGTGAGTACCCCATGGAACAAACATTGGGGCTGATCTTCTCCTTCTTGGCTGATCTTATCACCGCCCTTCGCCCGTAGAATGGTGGACTGAATGAAGAAGCCAATTCTAGTCTTTCTCTCTCCTCCCTCTCTCTCCCTTAAGGGGCTGTTCTTGTGTGGAAGAAGACAATGAAGAATGATGGAGGAAAGCTTATCCGGATGAGACTGGATTGCTTCTGGATGGATGAAGACATGAAGAGTGCTGTTCTTGAAGATGCTGAGCATTAAATTCATGCTGGAAATTAGTCCCGTAATCAAGACCAAGAAATCGAGACCTGAAAAATGATCTTCTTATGCTATTTGCTTTATGAAACCTTGTTCATATGGGATGAAAGTTCATTATGATATTATTTGCCATGATTTTGATCAGTTTATGCTCTGAAAATTAGAAAGTATAAGGCTACATGGTCGGAATTAGTGTTAAAATGCATAAAAAACACGTGTTTTAAGGGTAAAATTAGGGTTTTTGCTATATAAATGAGAAATATGATATGTCACACCGACTAAATCTGTGTTTTTGCTGTCATTGAACCTAAGGGCCACAACCCACAATCAACTTTCATTTTCAGTCATTATTTATTAAAGAAAATAGGGAAAAATGCCAAAAATAAAAAAAAAGGGTTTAAAATTAGGAAAAAATAAGAAATGGGCTGAGAAAAATTAGGGAAAATTGTATCTATATTTGTGTAATGTATAACGGTGGCAAAGCACGAGGTTGGCCTCAGTTTTTCCCCGTTTCTATGTTTTGTGCGTATTTATCGTTCTTTTAAAAGGGAGAAATGCATAGAAACCCTATCTAACCGATCAATGATGCAAAATGCTAAGAGTTGGATGAAAAGGGGCTGAAACATTGAAAGATAAGAAAAGATTTGATTTATAAATTGCACTTGGCATATCGAAAACGGTTTAAATAAAGAGGATGGTAGCATGAGCACATGGCTCAGTGCCTCCTTTCAATGCAGCACGCGTTAGTGAAATTCATGGAAAGAATGCTTTATGCACCATGCACGATGCTAATTTTTCTTTTTTTTTTAATTACATAGCCATACACGATTTACATTAAGCATAATAATTAAAAGGTATCAGAAAAACCTCCTCGATGCATGGCACCTGTCTTCCTTAGGTTGTGACCAACGATGAGCGTGAGAGGACGTCCCAAGTTGTAGGTTAGTCGTTGGGTCCTAGGGGGAAGGTGTAGTGAGGAATGGTACATTCTGGAACGTAAAATACTGGTACCTTGAGAGGAGTTGGTGCTCGTATGTGTTATATGTCTAGCAGCACATCAAAGGGCCAATCCCTGAGATGTAGGAGAGCTGTAGTGGGGCTCCGACTATTAGTCGGTGGTGTGCCTTCTATGTGTGTGTGATCGTGGCATTGCCTAAGTACTTTAGGATCTCCCTCTAAGGAGTTTAAGGGAAACGTTGGACTATAAACTATAAACACAAGAATTAAGCTTTAGGGCAGTTTGTCCTTTAGCATTAGATTGACGCTCCTGGTCTGCAAGACCGTGAGGGTGTTTGTGTGTCATGAGCATGAGGTTCGGCTAGTGCTATAGCCAATGTCGGCCCATTTCACGTCCCATCATTAAGTGATTAGGTCACTTGACTAAAAGCTGAAGTGGGTATGTTAATGCAATGTGAGAAACGTCTAGCAAGTTTTTAATCCTGATCAGGTCGGTCCTAAGTGGGAACGGCCGGAATGCTTTTGCTTCATGGCAGACTCGGGAAGACCTAGATCGCAAACCCTGTGACATTCCATGGGAGTGCCACGTGGCGCTTTCTGGACTCTCTTCCCGATGGGCTACTAAGGCATGTCCGACAAGCGGATAGGGGGACACGTTACAGTTGGTATCAGAGCGAACCAACGGATCTAATATTTACAAGGAAACTTAATGAGGGAAAATAGAGCAATGTTGTCATTAAGAACATTTCCTTACTTACGTATCAATGCTGGCCTGCAGAGTTGTGAAGCATGGAAAAAATTCTTGGTGTTCCAGGTTATGTTTATGACTTCAATGCGTGCTTCGGATTATCAACAAAGGCTAGGTATGATAAATATCCTAGACCGTATCTACAATCCTTCACCCATGTATGTGAAATAAAGATGGATGGGTGAATCAGGAATTTACTACATAGCTACCCACCAACTTGCGTACCTTCAGACCAACTTGAAGAGAATCAAGTGGATGGAGGACTTAAAGATTGTGAAGCTATTCATCTTTGTCGAGGCTCACGTAAACGCAACTCTACATGTTGGCAGTTGAAAGGTCAAGCAGAATAAGTATGTGTACGAGGAAGTGACTCGAATAATCCCTACCAACAAAATCAAGGTGGTGGGACGTTACGAGAAGAACGGGTATCAAAGGAAAGGATACCCCAAGCTTCCTATAACCTATCAATTCCTGAAAATCCATGACCCCAATCCATATTATTACTCAGTTCCCATATCCGAATGTAACACAATTTTATTCTCCCCAAATTGAAGTGCCAATCAGCTTGTTCTACCTTCCCAAAAATAAATGTACTCGAAAGGGCTATGCCCATATGAATGAAATAGACTTTTTATCAATGATTGTCTTGGTTGTAGGTGTTGGTATAGTAGTTAAGTGATTAGGTCACTTGGCTAAAAGCTGAACTGGGCATGTTCATGAAATGTGAGTAACATTTAGCAAGTTTTTAATGTAAAGAATCTTATTGCCCAGGCATAACCTCAAGTGCAGATTCCTAGTCCGACCCCTACACCAAGTATAGTTGTAATCCAAGAGAAGAAGTTCCTTCTCAAGCACATCAAACCACTTGAATTCGATGGTAAGGGAAGGACCGTCCAAACTGATGCCGAAGTTTGGATTGAATCCATGAAAGATTACTTCGAAGCAACAGGTACTGCACCCACTAACCAAGCAATGCTCGCCAAACTGAAGCTTACCGGTGAAGCAAGACTTTGGTGGAACCAACGGTGCAGAGACCAAGGGATCTCGGAAGGGTTAGTTACTTGGGAGAAGCTTAAAAGATCTCAGGTCTGGATATTATCAGATAAGGATCAAGGAAGAGGATATCCCAAAGATGGCATTAAGCACAAGATATGGACACTTTGAATTCCTAGTCATGTCATTCGGGCTGACAAATGCTCCTGCTACCTTCAACAGGCTAATGCAGGATATCTTTAGGCCCTATCTTGATGACTTCGTACCCGTCTTCTTTGACGATACCCTAGTCTACTCCAAACAAGAAGAAGATCATGAACCCCATCTTTGCATCGTCCTTGAGACAATGAGAGCACACAAGCTTTATGCCAAGAAGAAGAAGTGTGCATTTTTCAAGTGACAAATTGAATATCTGGGATTCATTATATCAGCAAAAGGAATTTCAGTAGATCTGGCCAAGGTCAGAGACATTCTAGAATGGCCAACTCCAACAACTGTTAAAGAAATATGTAGTTTTCTTGGATTGATAGGATGGTACAGGGTCTTTCTCAAAAACTATGCTTTGATTGCAACACCTCTAACTGATCTACTAAAGAAGCAAGTATCAATTGTATGGTCACCTATTGAACAGTCCAGCTTTGATAAACTAAAGCAAAGCTTGGTATCATCACCCATCCTGAAACTTCCAGATCTTAGTAAGAAGTTTGAAGTGATAACTAATGCTAGCACACTTGCCTTAGGATGTGTACTTATGCAAGAAGGTCATCCTGTAGCATACTCTTCAAGGAAACTGAAGAGCCATGAAAGGAACTATGCTACCCATGATCTGGAGCTTGTTGAGATTCAAAAAATCACATCTACTAAACAGCCTCTTTGTATGGAGCTTTAGGGCTAAGGACATGCAGGCTTACATATCCCATATGCACAGTGGAGCCTAATGCAGTTTACTACTTTCCTATAAAGCATTGTACTTGCTTCCTTTTCTTAATGCAATGATAGTACTCTTTTCTTCTCAATAAAGTGTCAGTGTCATTGTCTACATACACAAGATTGTGTTTATAAGTTCAGGTCTCAATCTTGAAACCTAATTCACTTGTTTAACAGTTGTCTACATTGTCATGTCAACATGAGTTGTGTCTTTATCTTCCATCATCCATAGCTACCGCCTTTGTCATGCTCTAGATCGCGCATCATTAACATGGTATCAGAGCTTAGCTGATCATGGCTTAGCTCTCCTCTACTCTCTCTCAGCTAATCTTAACCTTAGGTCAACTCAAGACCAACCCATGGTTCCATTTCTCACCTTCATCTCTACTTGACCTTCCTTGGCAGCCATAGCAAGCCTGCACCTTGCCTGCTTCAAGCTCTTGGATCTCTCTCCACAAGTCATATCTCACTGCAATTCCTTCTGGGAAAATGTTCCTCTACTTCGCTCCTCCGTGGCACCTCACACCTAAGCATTGAATACCCTGGAGCTTATCATTGACAATTTTCTCAATTTCTGCCTTGTGTCTGCCATAGCCAAACTGGACCTGCAGTACTTGGAGCCTCCATATCTTCCTCTACAGTCCCTATCTCCTCACGCTTTATTCTAAGAATATCCTCTACATTCCTAGGTGCAACTGCCCAGCACGAAAAACGTCAACATTGTGCGTCGTACAGCTCACCATTGCTAATCTCACCAAATTGGCACAGTTTTTTGCAGTTGCCTAAAGGACTTGCTGTAGCTCGGCATAGGGGTAGCCATTGAAGGGGCTTTTATGGGGCTCTAGTAGATCATATAGTGGGCCAACTCCAGCTAAGAGGGCTCTTAGAAATTTTACTCCTACGTGCTGCTACAGTGGAAAGAAACTTAGGTCCAGGAACCCTAAACTCAGGTAGCCATAGCTTTGAGCTTCAAGCTCAAAAATCCATCGGTTTCTCTCTCCTC
The DNA here is from genome assembly GCF_053477565.2 of Lygodium microphyllum. Classification (NCBI taxonomy): domain Eukaryota; kingdom Viridiplantae; phylum Streptophyta; class Polypodiopsida; order Schizaeales; family Lygodiaceae; genus Lygodium; species Lygodium microphyllum. The sequence continues at coordinate 184,705,830 of NC_141136.1, read as the reverse complement.
AGGACTCAAACAAAGCTCTCGCCACTCTGATTTGATCAACCTTCCCATCAAATCATCAAGGAGGGGAGATCTTGAACATTTGGAAGAATTAAAGACGAAGCCACCATAGCCACTTTAGTTCAAGCTTCTTCCTTCACTTCAAGCTCTTGCTTCTTCTCAATCAACTAAAGCATTTGTTACTCAGATCTATTGTCCCAGCATCAAATCAAGGAGGGGAAGAACCTGGAAAGATCAACAAAGGATCAAAGACCTGAACAGGAAGATTCAAGCTCAACATCAAGTCAGACATAGTGTATTTCTCTCACTACCATTACCTATGTCTTTTGACACATTGTAATCTACTCTTTCACTTGTAAAATCTAAGAATCTTTGAACTAATTTGCTGCTGCTCCAGCTCTCCAGCATGGGAAAAGACTCACTGACAGCTTGGTCCAAGGGAGTTGGGTTTCAGACTTGGCAAAACTGCATCAAGCTCATATTGTTGAAGAAGGGTCTCTCAGCCATCACAAATGGCAAAGAGAAGAAACCTCGAGATTCGGACCTTGCAACTACTTGGCAAAAGAATGATGACACAGCCCAGGCCATTATCAAACTGGAGCTAGACGATAGCTATATCCACCATGTGGATAACTATGAGACCTCACAAGATGCATGGAAGAGACTTGACACCTTGTTTGGTGTACAGTCTAAATCATCAAAGTATGGTCTCCTGATTGAGTTTTTCAAGCTTGAAACGAAGTCTAGCACATCACTTGCCACACATCTAAATTACATGGAAGGACTTCTAACCCAACTTGCATGAATCAACATTAAAATGGAAGAAGACATTTGCATCGGTGTTCTACTTAAGAGTTTGCCTCCTGAATATAATAATATATCAAGAACTTTAATCACATGCCAAATCCTGAACTTGTTGATATCAAGGCATCACTGTTAGAAGAGGAAAATAAGCTAAAAACTAAGGAAGAACCAAGTACCTCTAGAGATAAGCATGCATTATATGTTGGCAATAGGTAAAAGGGCAAGAAGGATCAGCTCTTCTGTGACTTTTGTAAAAAGACCGGACACACCAAGAAGTTTTGCCATGCAAGAAAGAGGTCCCAAAAAGCATATCTAGTTGTAGTCCAAGAAGAATAACAAAATGGAGCAAAGGAAGAAGAAGAAGAAAACCACCAAGAGAAGGACAAACATCATCAGTCCTTCTATTTAGATAGACTTTTTAGTTTTGTGTTTCCTAGTCCTAATGTCTCAAACAAAAGCTTTTTATACTCCCCATGTAACTTGGCATTACAGTCTCTGTACACTTTGTGAGGCCCTTGTTACAGCCTCTAGATGTCCACCATGTTTTGGTGCCCACACTTAGCTTTTTTCTACGACAGCCTCTCGTGCCTACCATATTTGCGGTGTGTCCACACTTTGCAGGTGGTTCTCATTATAGCCTCTACACACTTTGTGCCTTTGTGGTTGTGATTGAGGAGGGATGTTGAGATTCAGATAATCACATCTACTAAACAACCTCTTTGTATGGAGCTTCAGGGCTAAGGACATGCAGGCTTACCTATCCCATATGCAGAGTGGAGCCTATTGTAGTTTACTACTTTCCTATAAAGCATTGTACTTGCTTCCTTTTCTTAATGCAATCATAGTACTCTTTTCTTTTCAGTAAAGTGTCAGTGACATTGTCTACATACACAAGATTGTGTTTATGAGTTCAAGTATCAATTTTGAAACCTAGTTCACTTGTATAACAGTTGTCTACATTGTCATGTCAACATGAGTTGTGTCTTTATCTTCCATCCTCCATAGCTGCCGCCTTTATCATGCTCTAGATCCCGCATCATTAACAGAGCTGTTAGCTGTCATCCATGCTCTTAAACTTCGGAGACACTACTTGGTGGGTAACAAATTTACCCTAGTGACGGACCACAAGAGTCTTAAATGGATTTTCACCTAGAGTGAGCTCAAATATTTATGCAGCGTTGATGGATTGAAGTGTTGGAAGAATATGATTTTGAAATCAAATACCGGCCTAGAAAGGAGAATGTAGTTGCTGATGCACTTAGTTGCAAGGCATTCCTAGATTCTCTAGTTTTGCAAGATCCATCAGCAACAAGATCTCTAGCCATAAAGGTATCCATGCCAAACAACCCAATTCTTGAGCTAGCTAAAGAAGAGGCATGCCATGACCCAACCTATCAGAAGCTGCTAAGGGAGATTCCCATCAAGGATCAAGACCCGAATCTACAAACAAAGTATCAAGAATTCTCTATCAATAGTGGACTTGTCTACTATAGAATGAGATTATGTATACCGGAAAGCCAGCCACTCAAATAGAAGATACTTTGGGAAGCCCATGACTCCCCTTTTTGAGGACATCCTGGCTATTCCAAGACCTTTAATGCGGTCAGAAAGAGCTATTACTAGGATAGGCTCAAAGGTGATGTTCTCAAATATGTCACGAAATGTTTGTCTTGTCAATGTATTAAGGCAGAACATGTCAAAATGCCAGGAAAATTACAACCACTTGACATTCCCCAAATGAAATGGGAGTTCATTATTATGGACTTTGTTGTTGGCCTACCCCAAGTTTAGGGAGGATACAACTCCATTATGGTTGTGGTGGATATGCTCAACAAGGTTGCACATCTTATCCCTATTAAGACAAATCATAAAGCCTCAGACATCGCAAGGTTATTCATCAAGGAAATATTTAAACTGCATGGGTTACCTAAAAGGATCATTAGTGATTGTGACTCCCTCTTCACCTCACACTTCTGTAGGGTGATCTTCAAGGCCATTGGGACTCAACTATGTTTCAGTACAACTTATCATCCCCAAACTGATGGGCAAATAGAACGAGTCAACCAAGTCATTGAAGATATGCTTAGGGCCCACTGCTGTCGCGAACCCAAAAAGTGGATTCAATATTTGCCACTGGTTGAGTTTGCCTACAATGCTTCTTACCAACAAAGCATTCAGATGACCCCTTTCCAAGCATTGTATGGGCACGACCGTCGTAGTCCTTTGAACTTTTCACATCCAACCTTGAGGGTTGAAGCTTCAAAGCAGATGCTGAAAGACATGGATGACCAAATCAAGTTGATAAGACAGGACATCCAAGCCACCAAGGACAGACAGAACGCTTACGTAGATTTGAAACGTCAAGACAGTTCCTTCGTTGAAGGTGATATGGTCTTCATTTGCATACATCCAAAGAAGAGTTCCCTATCCTAAGTCCAAGGTACTGTGGACCCTACAAGATTCTCAAGTGCCTAGGGCCTAATGCTTATAGACTGCAACTCCCTGAAAACCTAAAAGTTCATAATGTATTCCATATCAGCCTATTGAAAAAGTATTTGCCTAACCTTAGTCACGTGCTTGATGATCAACAAGTTGTAATGCCTAGCCAAGGAGTCCTCGAGCTACGGCCTGACAGGATCTTAGATGTTAGGGAGAGGCATTTGAGATCCAAGACCTTGAGAGAATACCTCGTCCAATGGAAAGATTACCCCAAAGAGGATGCCACTTGGATGGATGAAAGTACTCTCAACCAACAATACCCCCAGTTCTTCTCGAGATGAGGACATCTCGATTCCTCTAAGGGGGAGAGAATGTAATATTTCCGCTACAAAATATGCAAGACCCAAAATCTTGTGCAAAAGCGATTTAAAGTAATCTCCCGCAACAATAAAATTTTGGGCTAAGTACTCCCTCCGCGTGCACTAGCAAACTCCACCCCGGATCATGTGTAGAAGCCGTGGCTTGAAACTGTGAGCCACTGTAGGCCTATGCGGGAACACCCCTTCAAGGGGGGAAAATGAATAATGGATTAATTTTTGGCAAATTTTTTTATAATAATCCCCTCCCCTTCAGTCGTTGCATGGCAAGGGAGAGGGAGTGTGAGAGGAGTGGGTGTGGAGTAGGAGAGCACAGGGGGGGGAGCATGCAACTAGCCATATGTGGCTATTTCGCCGCCCCCCCCCCCCCTTGATTCTATATGACCCCCCCTTTCAAGCTTGAGAGGGGAGAGGAGGGAGAGGAAGGAATCATGTCGTGTTGCCATCGCCACAGCTACCTTCACATTGCTAGGGTACCGTTGTAATATTTCCGCTACAAAATATTCAAGATCCTAAATCATGCTCAAAAAGTGGTTCAAAATAATCTCCCACATCGATAAATATTGGTGGCTAAGTGCTCCCTTTGCATGCATTAATAAACTCGAGCTATGTGTCGTGTATGGAAGACCGTGGCTAAAAACCCATAAGCCTATGCAAGAACACCCCTTCAAGGGGGAAAAAGGGACAATGGATAGATTTTTGGCAATTTCTTTTATAATAACCCCCTCCCCTTCAACTGTTGCATGGTGGGGGAGAGGGAGTGTGAGAGGAATGCTGAGTCAAGTGGAGGAGGAGCATGGGAAGGGGAACATGCTGCTAGCCACGTGTGTGGCTATCCCCTCTCCCCTCTACCTAGATGACCCCCCGCCCTCTCTAGCTTAAGGGGAAGGGAGAGGAAGGATATGTCGTGCTGCCTACCATCGTCACGCTGCTGCCGGCACCAGTCCCTTGCCGCCAGGCTGCGCACCCTGCCATCTTCATCACCATCATCTTCATCATCATTACCATCACCATCATCATCCTCTTCAGCATCGTCGTCATTTTCCTCCTCTTCAATCATTCTCTCTCCATGTTATTCAGTCTTCGAGAAGCTTAGAAGCTTCTTTGGAAGCTTCCACTAAAGGCTTCCATAAGCCTTGTTTGCACGTGCCTTCCCCGGTTTAAAAAACCGATCTTGTAAGCCCCAGCTTCTGCACGGGGAAAGAAATATAGGCCTAATAGGCAGTTTTGGAGATCGAGAAAAAGTACAAGGAGAATTCACGGAGTCCAAGTCTGCTACATCATCGATGGCTCCAAAGCAAAAGTCGTGAGGCGCACATGCGGGAGCTTCCACCCCGAGCATGCAAGTGGACAACACCCCAATCCTAATGGCCAAGTTCCGTTAAATAGTCCCGCATGAAAAGATGCATTAAGCATGTTTAAATCACATAGGCAAGTTTAAATACTTTGGAAATTTATTTGCTCGCTTGATTTATAAAATTTAGTTGCATGTCATGCATTTGCAATTTCTTGCACTTCCATGGTCAAGATGAAACTCTAAACGTTTGATGCATAAAATGAAAGATGAAATTGTGCAAAGGCATCTTGCTGCACCTCACAAAGGATAGGACATATAACTCGTAATGCATTTATGTAATTAATTCTTGGTTGTGCCTTGCAATTAAGGTAATCATAGATGGACATTAAATGATATCTGAATAGTTGCAATGCATGCAAAGGATTTATGTACCTTGCAAATTGCATGTGATGGTAGTTCATTTTGAGTCGGGTTAAGTCTTTAAGGAGGGATTAGATCAATAACGGTCTCATGGAATTCACTCATGCATGGAGTTCCTTCATCAAAGTTTGTATTTAGGAAAGGTTGCATATTCATATTAAAGCTTGAATTCAATGCATTAAATGTAGGGTTTATAATCATAGTTCTGAATATAAATCAACGTCACATAAGGCAAGGAAAAGAAAAGTTCACTAAAGATCCTTTAGTTTCAAAAAGGTCTACAAACATGAATTTGCATACTCGCATGGAATGATACATTGCATACATCTTGCATTTCCTTGCATCTTTTAGGGAAGAGTACTTGCTAATTATAGACGAATGTAATTGCATCTTAAAAGTGAGATCATCTTTATTCACGGGTTGGAAGGATCAACTAAGTGATTTGCTTTTAGTTGAGTAGCTCACATGAAAATTATAAAGATACGATTAGTTTACATATGAGGATCACCTCAAAGTGCTAGGTAGGGTTAAGTTATGTTAAAATTTTTCCTAGTATGGCACTTGGGTTGCCAACCAATATTTCCGATCCCCAAAGATCCTACCCACATTCATGGAATGTTAGGGTTACCTAAATGCTCATGTAAGATTGATCTAGGGTTCTTACCCTAATGATCGGATGACCAAATGCTAGATTTCCGCAAGGAAATTAGGAACCCTAGGGTCAAAGCGTTATCGGCCTAGTAGGGTTAGGGTTGGATTGGGTCAAGAGGATTCCCAAACCCTACATCTTGGTCATAGGTATTCTTGACCAAGGAATACCATGTGATGGGAGTTTAGGTGCGACACTTATCTTGTGCAACAAGTTGCAATGTTGCATGGTTTTGTGTCTAGATCACAAAATGGTATTGCCACTCCTTAGAGTAAGGTTGGAAAGTCCTAAGTACAAGTCAAATTATTTAGAGGATGAGTAGTCATCCTGCTACATCACCTCCCTTGGGGCTGATTTGCCAAGTTAGGGTAATTATGAATTGCCTAGCAAGAAATTGACCAATCAAGTGAGGACAATGGGGTTGTCCAGGATTTATTGACCATAATATATGGAAACCTAAAGTATTTACAAATTGGGTTAACGGGGTATAAGCCCTAACCCAAGATTAAAGGATAAACAAGCAACTTAGCTACGAGACCCTTCGGATCTTGCCAAGTCGCAATTGATCCCGGATTGAATGCTAGATGTATTCGGAGAGAAGGAATTATACCTTAGTAGTTGGTTGTATAAACGACCACTGGAGTGCTTGTGTTTGTACACTTAGGAGCACTGTTTGTTCTTCTTTGCTAAAGGAACTAATGCTGGAAAATAACTAATGCTTCAGGTTGAAAGCCTCGAGGGAAAGGCAGCATCAATTACCCCCGATTGTGTGCCTGACCCTATCCAAGGGGGTTGTTAGCTGCACCAGGTATGTGGACCGAACCCGCCGCGAGAGGTCTCTCTGTGGGTGCTACTTGGAGCAAGTGGCCGCCTGGGTGCCAGGGGGGCTCTAGCCATAAATCCCTTGCCTCCAGGTCCTGCATAAGAGGTCGACGTGACTCGAGATTGGATCTCGAGGCCTGCATACTAGTCTACGGGCGAAAACTTGGAATAGCGATCCTTGAGGATTGTTGGAATTGCCTTATGGCAAATTGTGGATTAGCCTTCGGGCGGATTGTGGAATTACCTTCAGGTGGATTATGGATTAGCCTTCGGGCTGGATTACATGATGTATTCCAAAGAGTGATAAATAAAGATCAAATATTGAAAAGGAACTTGTTTGACATTGTTTTTCTATGTCAATGCCTAAGTTACGTGAATGAACCAGTGATTAATTGGTTAATTAAAAAAGCTATTTTTGCTTGTCAAACTAAATGTGATAGGTAATTAGATAACTAAAGCAACATGAGGAAAGTGCGGTGGATGTGACCTTGGGTCGTCCTACGGAAGGGTGTTCCCGATTGGCTGGGAACTTTTCTCAAAGGAATTGATAGCAAGGTAATAATGACCTAGAATCTAGGAAGCTAGAGTCCCGATTTTTACTGTTTTAAGGGAATGGAATGGGACTATGTCTTACGGGCAGAGAAGTCTAGCTTGGCATCCCTCTCGTTTCCCATTCTCCTTGAACCAAGTGCAGTATAAATCCGTTTCGACCCTGATGTTTCTGCGTAAAGTAGTTCTTCTGGGATTCCACACTAGTTATTTTCTAGGAACTTGACCATTAGGGAAAACCCTGATTGAGGTCAGTCCTAAGTGGGAATGGCCGGAATGCTTTCGATTCATGGTAGACTTGGGAAGACCTAGATTGCAAACCCCGGGACATTCCATGGGAGTGTCAGCGGCACTTTCTGGCCTCTCTTCCTAATGGGCTGCTAAGACGTGTCCGACAAGTGGTAAGGGGGACACGTTACACTTGGTATCAGAGCGAACCAACAACAATCTAATATTTACAAGACAACTTAATGAGAGGGAATAGAGCAAATGTGTTGTTAAAAACATTTCCTTACTTACTTATCGATGCTGACTTGCAGAGTTGCGAAGCATGGAACAAATTCTTGGTGTTCGAGGTTATGTTTATGACTGCGATGCGTGCTTCAAACTATCGACGAAGGCTAGGTATGATGAATATCCTAGACCACATCTACAATCCTTCACCCATGTATGTGGAACGGAGATGGACAGGTGATTCACGAATTCATTACATAGCTGCCCATCGACTTGCGTACTTTCGAACCAACTTGAAGAGAATCAAGTGGATGGAGGACTTAAAGATCGTGAAGCTGTTCATCTTTGTTAAGGCTCACGCAAACGCAACCCTACATGTCGGTGGTCGAAAGGTTAAGCAGAACAAGTACGTGTAGGAGGAAAGTGACCCGAATAATCCCTGCCGATAGAATCAAGGTGTTGGGATGCTATGAGAAGAACGGGTATCAAAGGAAAGGATACCCCAAGCTTCCTATGACCTATCCATTCCTAAAAATCCATGACCCCAATCCATATTATTACTTAGTTCCCATGGCTGAATGTAACACAATCTTATTCTCCCCAAATTAATGTATCAGCTGGCTCTACATTCCCAAAATAATTGTACTCGAAAGGGCTATGCCCATATGAATGAAATAGACTTTTTTTTAATCAATGACTGTCTTGGCTGTGAGTGTTGGTAAAGGAATTAATTGATTAGGTCACTTGACTAAAAGCTAAGGTGGGCATGTTAATGTAATGTGAGAAACGTCTAGCAAGTTTTTAACGTAAAGAATCTTATGCCCAGGCGCAACCGCAAGTGCAAATTCCTATCCGACCCCTACACCAAGTATGCCTCTAACTCAGGAGAAGAATTTTCTTCTCAAGAAAATCAAGCCACCAGAATTCGATGGCAAGGGGAGGACCATCAAAACTAATGCGGAGATCAGGATCGAATCCACGGAGGATTTTTTTGAAGCAGCAGGTACTGCACCTGCTAACCAAGCCATGCTCGCCAAACTGAAGCTTACTGGCGAAGCAAGACTTTGGTGGAAGCAATGGTGCAGAGACCAAGGGATCTCAGAAGGGTCAGTTACCTGGGAGAAGCTTAAAAGAGCTATGCGAGGAAGATATCTACCACCTGCCTACCGCACTCAAAAGATGAACGAGTTCGATGAATTAAAGCAGCTTGGTCTATCCCTTGATGCATACTATTCAAAGTTCGTCTCTCTTTTAAAGTATGCACCACAAATGGATATGACACAACATGTGTCAAAGTTTTGTGCCAGATTAAACCCACCCATAAACACCCGCCTGGAATCAATACGCCCAATAGACCTTCAAGACATGCTCATTCAAGCTGCACCCATAATACAGGAGGTGCAGACCAAGACAAGAAATAACAAGACTTTGTCTTACAAGGATCAAAACAAGGGAGTGTATAGGTCTCACACCAAGAGAGCGCATGGCCAAAATCAGGCACAAAGGAAGAAAGCTAGGGCGAACACTGCCAATAACTTCATTCCTACCCAAGGTATTGACCGCAATTTCCGTTGCTTCCATTGCAACGAGCCTGGTCACTTTAAAAGGCAATGTCCCAAGCTTAGTAGAGGACAACGTCAAGAGCCATTCCAAGGAGCCGCCCATGGACAAGGAGCCACCGTCAGGGCTAGAGGGAGAACCTCCACTGTTGCCTACAAGGAGCTGGGTGATGATGAAGACCCAACCATGGAAGCGGACTTTGAGAGGGCAACAGTTCATCATGCTGCTCTTCACAAGAAAGGTCCGAATCGCCGATTCTCGGTGATTCAAACTCCATCAGATTATCAAGGTGAACGCTTCAAACCCTTGATTGATTGTGGCAATACACATTCCTTCATTTCACCAGTCTGTGCAAGAAGATTAGGAATAGCCACAATAGATGCACCTACCTTACTTGTAGAATTAGCAAATGGTCGTGAGGTCACTTGTACCAAGCAAACTACTAAGGTGAAAATCCTACTTCAGTCAGATTCAGGGTTATGAACCTAGGTGTCCATGAGTGTTTGCTCGATATGGATGGCTAATACCCAATGATGCCCACATTTGCTATGAAAAGGGCCAAGTCTCCTTCCGGAATTCTGAAGGGGAACTAGTTACAACTCAAGGAGAGGCTTGTATGCCAAAAATTCAACTGGCCAAAGCATCTCAGATAATAAAAGGAGTCAGAAAGGGGCTACTTGTCTATTTGATTAAGCTAAATAAGCTAGAACAGAATCAGGAGTCTAGGGAAGAACCTTCATGGTTAAAGGAATACGCCGACATATTTCCTGAAGAGTTGACAAAACTTTCTCCTCAAAGGGAAGTCGATCACGAAATCAAGCTAGCACCAGGAGCTGCACCAATCGCAAAGAGACCATATAGGATGTCCATCCCGGAAGCGATTGAGCTAAAGGAGAAACTCAAGCAACTGCTAGACCAAGGTTACATTCGTCCTAGCAGTTCACCATGGGGAGCTCCAGTCTTGTTTCAAAATAAGAAAGATGGAATGCTTCGGCTATGCATTGACTACAGAGAGTTGAATCAATCAACCATTAAAAACAAGTATCCCATTCCAAGAATAAATGAGCTTCTTGACCGTCTTCAAGGTGCAAAGATATTCTCTAATATTGATCTCAGGTTTGGATATTATGAGATAAGAATCAAGGAAGAAGATATCCCAAAGACAGCATTCAGCACAAGGTATGGACACTTTGAGTTCTTGGTCATGTCATTCGGGCTGATAAATGCTCTTCCTACCTTCAACAGGTTAATGCAAGATATCTTTAGGCCCTATTTTGATGACTTCCTAATCGTCTTCTTTGACGATACCCTAGTCTACTCTAAATAGGAAGAAGATCATGAGCCCTAGCTTTGTATTGTTCTTGAAACAATGAGGGCACACAAGCTTTATGCCAAGAAGAAGAAGTGTGCATTTTTCAAGTGATAGATTGAATATCTAGGATTCATTGTATGAGTGGAAGAAATTTTAGTAGATCCAGCTAAGGTCAGAGATGTTTTGGAGTGGCCAATACCAACTTTTCTCAAAGAGATACATAATTTTAGTAGATCCGCAGAGATGTTTTGGACTGATCTACTGAAGAAGCAATCGCCAATTGTATAGTCATCTGCTGAACAATCTAGCTTTGACAAACTAAAGCAAAGCATGGTATCAACACCCATCCTGAAGCTTCCAGATCTTAGTAAGAAGTTTGAAGTAATAACTAATGCTAGCACACTTGCCTTAGGATGTGTGCTTATGCAAGAAGGTCACCTCGTAGCATACTCTTCAAGGAAACTAAAGAGCCATGAAAGAAATTATGCTACCCATGATCTGGAACTGTTGGCTGTCATCCATGCTCTCAAACTTTGGAGACACTACTTTTGCTGGGTAACAAATTTACCTTAGTGACGGACCACAAGTGTCTTAAATGGAATTTCACCTAGAATGAGCTCAATATGAGGCAACGTCGATGGATTGAAGTGCTGGAAGAATATGATTTTGAAATCAAATACCATCATGGAAAGGAGAATGTAGTTGCCGATGCAGTCAGCTGCAAGGCATTTCTGAATTCTCTGATTTTGCAAGTTCCATCAACAACAAGATCTCTAGCCACAAAGGTATCCATGCCAAGCAACCCAATTCTTGAGCTAGCTAGAGAAGAGGCATGCCATGACCCAACCTATCAGAAATTACTAAGGGAGATCCCCATCAAGGATCAAGACTCGAAGCTACAAACAAAGTATCAAGAATTCTCTATCAATAGTGGACTTGTCTACTACAGGAAGAGATTATGTATTCCGGTAAGCCAATCACTAATTTGGGAAGCCCATGACTCCCCTTTCTCAGGACATCCTGGCTCTGCCAAGACCTTTAATGCAGTCAGAAAGAGCTATTATTGGGATAGGCTTAAAGGTGACGTTCTTAAATATGTCATGGAATGTTTGTCTTGTCAACACATTAAGGCCGAACATGTCAAAATGGCAAGGAAATTGAAGCCACTTGATATTCCTCAAATGAAATGAGAATTCATTAGTGTGGACTTTGTTGTTGGCCTACCCCAAGTTCAGGGAGGATACAACTCCATTATGGTCGTGATTGATATGCTCACCAAGGTTGGACATCTTATTCCTGTTAAGACAAACTATAAAGCCTCAGACATTGCAAGGCTATTCATCAAGGAAATATTCAAACTGCATGGGTTACCCAGAAGAATCATTAGTGATCGTGACTCTATCTTCACATCACACTTTTGGAGAGCTATCTTTGAGGCCATTTGGACTCAACTCTATTTTAGTACAGCTTATCATCCCCAAACTGATGGTCAAACAGAATGAGTCAACCAAGTCATTGAAGATATGCTTAGGGCACACTGCTGTTGCGAACCCAAAAAGTGGATTCAATATTTGCCACTGGCTGAGTTTGCCTACAATCCTTCTTACCAACAAAGTATTCAGATGACCCCTTTTCAAGCATTGTATGGGCACGATTGTCGTAGTCCTTTAAACTTCTTGGATCCAACCTTGAGGGTTGAAGCTTCAAGGTGGATGCTGGAAGACATGGATGACCAAATCAAGTCAATAAGACAGGACATACAAGCCGCTAAGGATAGACAGAAGGCTTACACGGACCTGAAATGGCAAGATAGATCCTTCGTTGAAGGTGATATGGTCTTCATTCGTGTACGTCCAAAGAAGAGTTTCCTATCCTTGGGTGAATGCAAAAAGCTAAGTCCAAGGTATTGCGGACCCTACATGATTCTCAAGTGCCTAGGGCCTAATGCTTACAGAGTGCAACTCCCTGAAAACCTAAAAGTTCATAATGTATTCCATATCAGTCTATTGAAAAAGTATGTACCTAACCCTAGTCATGTGCTTGATGATCAACAAGTTGTAATGCCTAGCCAAGGAGTCCTTGAGCTACGGCCTGACAGGATCTTAGATGTTAGGGAGAGGCATTTGAGATCCAGAACCTTGAGAGAATACCTCATCTAGTGGAGATATTATCCCGAAGACAATGCCACTTGGATGGATGAAAGTACTCTCAACCAACAATACCCCCAGTTCTTCTCAAGATGAGGACATCTCGATTCCTCTAAGGGGGAGAGAATGTAATATTTCCGCTAAGAAATATTCAAGATCCTAAATCTCCCGCAAAAAGTGATTCAAAATAATCTCCCGCATCGATAAATGTTGGTGGCTAAGTGCTCCCTCCGCGCGCATTAATACACTCCAACTCCCTGTTGTGTATGGAAGACCGTGGCTAAAAACCCATAAGCCTATGCGAGAACACCCCTTCAAGGGGGAAAAAGGGATAATGGATAGATTTTTGGAAATTTTTTAAATAATAATCCCCTCCTCTTCAGCTGTTGCATGGTAGGGGAGAGGGAGTGTGAGAGGAATGCTGAGTCAAGTGGAGGAGGAGCATGGGGAGGGGAACATGCTGCTAGCCACGTATGTGGCTATCCCCTCTCCCCTCTACCTATATGACCTCCCCCTCTCTAGCTTGAGAGGAAGGGAGAGGAAGGATCTGCCGTGCTGCCTACCATTGTCATGCTGCTGCCGCCACCAGTCCATTGCTGCTAGGCTGCGCACCCTGCCGTCCTCATTGCCATCATCTTTATCATCATTACCATCACCATCATCATCCTCTTTAGCATCGTCATCATTTTCCTCCTCTCCAATCATTCTCTCTCCACATCATTCAGTCTGTTTCAAAAGCTTAGAAGCTTCTTTGGAAGCTTCCACTAAAGGCTTCCATAAGCCTTGTTTACACATGCCTTCCTCGGTTTAAAAAACCGATCTTGTAAGCCCCAGCTTCTGTGCAGGGAAATAAATATTGGACTAATAGGCAGTTTCGGAGATCGAGAAAAAGGGCAAGGAGAATTCACGGAGTCCAAGTCTACTACATCATCGATGGCTCCAAAGCAAAAGTCATGAGGCGCACACGCGGGAGCTTCCACCCCGACCACATGAGTGGACAACACCCCGAATCCTAATGGCCAGGTTCCATTAAATAGTCCCACATGAAAAGAATGCATTAAGCATGTTTAAATCACGTAGGCAAGTTTAAATACTTTGGGAAATTTATTTGCTCGCACGATTTATAAAATTTAGCTGCATGTCATGCATTTGCAATTGCTTGCACTTCCGTGGTCAAGATGAAACTCTAAACATTTGATGCATAAATTGAAAGACAAAATTGTGCAAAGGCATCTTACTTCACCTCACAAAGGATAAGACATATAACTCGTAACGCATTTATGTAATTAATTCTTGGTTGTGTCTTGCGATTAAGGTTGTGAAAGATGCGGGATCTAGGACATCGCAGTTTGTTATGGTGGATGGAAGGAGAAGAGTGGACTCATGATGGAGAAGACAAAGACACTGTTTGTTACACAAGTGAATTAGATTCCAAGATTGAGACTTGGACTCATAAACACAATCTTGTGTATGTGGACAATGACATTGACACTCTACTGAAAAGAAAAGAGGACTACATTGCATTAAGAAAAGGAAGCAAGTACAATGCTTTATAGGAAAGTAGGAAACTACAGTAGGCACCATTGTGCATATGGGATAGATTAGCCTACATGTCCTTGGCCCTGAAGCTCCATACAAAGAGGTTGTCAATGAGTATGATTGCTGAATCTCAACACCCCTCCTCAATCACAACTATAAGGCACAAAATGTGTAGAGGCTATAATGAGAACCACCTGCAAAGTGTGGGCACACCACAAACATGGTAGACACCAGAGGCTGTCACAGAAAAGGCTAAGTGTGGGCACCAAAACATGATGGACATCCAGAGGCTGTAACAGGGGCCTCACAAAGTGTACAGGGAATGTAATGCCAAGTTACATAAGGAATTTACAAAGCTTATGGCAGGAAGCATTAGGGCAAGGAAATACAAGGCTTTTAAAATAGTCTATCAGAGTAATGAGAGTAGAAGGACTAATGAGTCTTGTCCTTCCGATATCCTGGTGGTCTTCATCTTCATCTTTTGGTCCATGGTCTTCTTCTTCTTTCATAGCTGCAAGATAGGCCTTTTGGGACCTCTTTCTAGCATGACAGAACTTCTCAGTGTGTTTGGTCCTTTTGCAGAAGTCACAGAAGAGCAATTCCTTTTTGCCTTTGTATTTGTTATTTACATATAGCATTTGTTCATCCTTTGAAGTGCTAGGCTCTTCTTTGCTTTTAAGTTTCTTTTCTTCCTCTAGCAGAGAGGCTTTAATGTCAACAAGTTGAGGATCAGGCATATTGGTTAGAGTGGTTGATACATTATCATAAGCAGGAGGCAAACTTTTTAACAAGACACCAATACAAAGATCTTCATCCATTTTTAGCTTTATCCCTACAAGTTGAGTAAGTAGGCTTTCCATGTAGTTCAGATGGGATGCCAGGGATGTATGAGGCTTCATATCAAGTTGGAAAAATTCAATCAATAGACCATACTTAGACGACTTTGACTGTGCACCAAATAAGGTATCCAATTTGTCCCAAGTGTCATGGGACGTGTCACAAGCATCCACATGATGGATGTAGCTATCGTCCAATTTCAGTTTAATAATGGCTTGTGCCTTGTCATCATTCTTTTGCCAAGTAACTGCAAGATCCGCATCTCGAGGTTTCTTCTCTTTGCCATTTGTGATGGCCCAAAGACTCTTCTTCATCAGAATGAGCTTGATGCGAGTTTGCCAGGTGTGAAACCCGACTCCTTTGAATCGAGCATTTGGAGAGTCTTTTCCCATGTTGAGGTTGCAAGATTAGCAGCAAATCAACTCCAGAATTCTGAGATTTTATCAGTGGAAGAGCATATTACAATGTGTCAAGAGACATAGATAATGACAATGTGAAAACACACTATGTCTGTGATGATGTTGAGCTTGAATCTTCTTGTTCGGGGTCGTTCGGTCGTTCTTCAATCTTCTTAGGTCCTTCCCCTCCTTGATTTGGTGCTAGGATAGTGGGTCAAAGTGGGCTTTAGCTTGGTTTAGTGGCAGGAGTGAGAAAATGAGAGAAAAAATGAGCTTGGAAGATTTTGGCTATGGTAGAATTAGGGTTTCTGAGACAGGGGCGTGTTCTACTGTGACCTCAATACTTGATCATTTTCAAAACTTTTTACATGTCTAGGAAACTTATGTCAAGGGCTATCAAAGCCCCATGGAGATTGTCCAGATCGCGGGCAATACGGTGCATGCAGAGCACTCAATCAGAATTGGCGCAGTTCAGGACAGGCGCAGTCGATTTCTGTAATGCCGGGGCCAGAGAGCAACAATGTCATCAGTTATCGTGATAGGGAGTTGCACCTAGTGTTGGGGAACATCTTCCAAGAAGAGGTCATATGCTGATTTGACCTGTAGAGGGAGATCTCAGCCCTCTATCAGAGGTATGTCCAGGCTAGCTATGGTGGCCACAGGACAGAAACACAGAAGAATGACAATGCTGGAGCTATAGGAGCCCAATGTTGGATTGTTATGCAACAGAGGGAAGCTCAAGGAGTTTAGGAACAATCCTCTAGAGGAGAGCTTGGGGAGATATTTCCTGGTTCAAGAGATCTAAGAGCTCAAAGGCAGGTATGGCTATGGCTGCCAAACAGGGCAATGAGAAAAAAGAGTAGAAGATGAAGTCTTGAGCTGGACTGAGCTCAAGCGGAGCTAGATGAAAGTAAAATGGAGCTGAAGGAGTAGTGCCATGTCCGTCTGTGCTCTGATACCATGTGAAAGATGCGGGATCTAGGACATGGCAGTTAGTTATGGTGGATGGAAGGAGAAGAGTGGACTCATGATGGAGAAGACAAAGACACTATTTGTTACACAAGTGAATTAGATTCCAAGATTGAGACTTGGACTCATAAACACAATCTTGTGTATGTGGACAATGACACTGACACTCTACTGAAAAGAAAAGAGTACTATCATTGCATTAAGAAAAGGAAGCAAGTACAATGCTTTATAGGAAAGTAGGAAACTGCAGTAGGCACCATTGTGCATATGGGATAGATTAGTCTGCATGTCCTTGGCCCTAAAGCTCCATACAAAGAGGCTATCAATGAGTGTGATTGCTGAATCTCAACAAAGGTAATAATAGATGGACAGTAAATGATGTCCGAATAGTTGCAATGCATGGAAAGGATTTATGTGCCTTGCAAATTGCATGCGATGGTAGTTCATTTTGAGTCGGGTTAAGTGCCAAAGGAGGGATTAGATCAATAATGGTCTCATGGCATTTGCTCATGCATGGAGTTCTTTCATCAAAGTTTGTATTTAGGAAAGGTTGCATCTTCATATTAAAGCTTGAATTCAATGCATTAAACGTAGGGTTTATAACCATAGTTCTGAATATAAATCAACGTCACATAAGGAAAGGAAAGAAAAATTCACTAAAGATCCTTTAGTTTCAAAAAGGTCTACGAACTTGAATTTGCATACTCGCATGGAATGATACATCACATACATCTTGCATTTCCTTGCATATTTTAGGGAAGAGAACTTGCTAATTATAGACAAATGTAACTGCATCTTAAAAGTGAGATCATCTTTACTTGCGGGTTGGATGGATCAACTAAGTAATCCGCTTTTAGTTGAGTAGCTCACATGAAAATTATAAAGATATGATTGGTTTACGTATGATGATCACCTCAAAGTGCTAGGTAGGGTTAAGTTACGTTAAAATTCTGCGTAGTATCGCACTTGGGTTGCCAATCAATATTTTCGATCCCCAAAGATCCTACCCACATTCACGGAATGTTAGGGTTACCTAAATGCTCATGTAAGATTGATCTAGGGTTCTTACCCTAATGATCGGATGACCAAATGCTAGATTTTCGCAAGGAAATTAGGAACCCTAGGGCCAAAGTGTTATCGGCCTAGTAGGGTTAGGGTTGGATTGGGTTAAGAGAACTCCCAAACCCTATATCTTGGTCATAGGTATTCTTGACCAAGGAATACCGTGTGATGGGAGAAATAATCCCACAATTTAGGTGCGACACTTATCTTGTGCAACAAGTTGCAACGTATCATGGTTTTGTGTCTAGATCACAAAATGGTATTGCCACTCCTTAGAACAAGGTTGGCAAGTCCTAAGTACAAGTCAAATTATCTAGAGGATGAGTAGTCATCCTACTACATCACCTTCCCTTGGGGCTGATTTGCCAAGTTAGGGTAATTATGAATTGCCTAGCAAGAAATTGACCAATCAAGTGAGGACAATGGGGTTGTCCAGGATTTATTGACCATAATATATGGAAACCTAAAGTATTGACAAATTGGGTTAACAGGGTATAAACCCTAACCCAAGATTAAAGGGTAAACAAGCAATTTAGCTTACGAGACCCTTTGGATCTTGCCAAGTCACAATTAATCTCAGATCGAATGCTGGATGTAATTGGAGAGAAGGAATTATACCTTAGTAGTTGGTCGTATAAACGACCACTGGAGTGCTTGTGTTTGTATACTTAGGAGCACTGTTGGTTCTTCTTTGCTCAATGAACTAATGCTGGAAAATAACTAATGCTTCAGATTGAAAGCATGGAGGGAGAGGCAGCATCAGTTACTCACGACTGTCTGCCTAACCCTATCTAAGGGGGTTGTTAGCCGTGCCGAGTATGTGGACCGAACCCACCGTGAGAGGTCTCTCCGTGGGTGCTACTTGGAGCAGGAGGATGCTTGGGTGCAAGTGGGGCTCTGGCCGTAAATCCCTTGCCTCTGGGTCCTGCACAAGAGGCTGACATGACTCGAGATTGGATCTCGAGGTGAGAGCGAAGTTTTGATGCCGAGAAGTGCTTAAAAATAGCTAAAAATTACGAATATCAAGGGAAAAATATTCAACATCGAAGGCGGTGGCTCGACCTAGGACAATTTTAAGCGTCAAGTGCTTTGAAGATGCCTGTGCGACACTTCCAAAATTTTAGTAATTTTTCCATGTGCCTGTGCGAGTTAGGAAAACTACCGGCCAGTCTAGGATGCCGAGGCGGACGCCCATAATTTTTCGGAATGCGATTTGGACATCGAACATGGGAAGGGCCGAGAAAAGGGCCAGAATTAAAGAGGTGGCCAAAGAGGAGGGCCAAAGGGGGTGCCTTTTGGGACTCCCCCTCTTAATTTTTCATGAGGTAGGGGGGCATGTCGTCATGCTGATCAGTGCGATGCAAACCAACGCCCCCCCCCCCCCCCCCCCCCCCCGAAAAAATGAGACATGGTGGCTGCACATAAGCCATGGCAATGACAATGTAGGGCTGATGCACAAGTTCCTCACTTTGTATCGCCGGTCTTGACACACACAATGATGGCCTGGTTGGAGAGAGAGAAAACCAGTCTTTCTCTCTCCTCCCTCTCTCTCCTCTAAGGGGTGGTGCACGCGGGAAGAAGAAAGAAGAAGAAGGAATAGCGGATGCTCGTCCGGCAAAGATCGGATTGCTCCGATGATGAAGAGGGGTTGGAGACGGCAATGCAGGGTCATGCTGAGCATTAAATTCATTCTAGAAATCAGTCCCATAATCAAGACCAAGAAACCGAGACCTGAAAATGAGCGGTAATGCTATTTTTATGAAGAAAAATGATCCTTTTATGCTATATGCTCTATGAAACCTTGTTCATATGGGATGAAAGTTCATTATAACATTTTTTGCCATGAGTTTGATCAATTTATGCTCTGAAAATCAGAAAATATAAGGCTACATAGCCGGAAATAGTGTTAAAATACATGAAAACACGCATTTTAAGGGTAAAATTGGGGTTTTTACTATATAAATGAGGAAAATGATATATCACACCAACTAAATCTGAGTTTTTTTTTTCAATGAACCTAAGGGCCACAGCCCACAATCAATTTTCATTTTTAGTCATTATTTATTAAAGAAAAATAGGAAAAAATGGGTTTAAAATTAGAAAAAAATAGAAAATGGGCTGAGAAAAATTAGGAAAAATTATATCTATGTTTGTGCAATGTATAACGATGGCAAAGCACAAGATTGGCCTCGGTTTGTCCCGGTTTCTATGTTTTGTGCGTATTTATTGTTCTTTTAAAAGGGAGAAATGCATAGAAACCCTATCTAACCGATCAATGATGCGAAATGCTAAGAGCTGGATGAAAAGGGGTTGAAACACTGAAAGATAAAGAAAAGATTTGATTTATGCATTACACTTGGCAAATAGGAAACGGATTAAATAAAGAGGATGGTAACATGAGCATATGGCTCGGTGCCTCCTTTCAACACAGTACGCGTTAGGGAAATTCATGGAAAGAATGCTTTATGCACCACGCACGATGCTCATTTTTCTTTTGTTTGAGCACATAGCCATACATGATTTGCATTAATCATAATAATTAAAAGGTATCAGAAAAACCTCCTGGATGCATGGCACCTGTCTTCCTTAGGTTGTGACCAACGATGAGCGTGACAGGATGCTCCAAGCTGTAGGTTAGTCGTTGGGTCCTAAAGGGAAATTGTTGTGAAGAATGGTACATCCTGGAACGTAAAATATTGGTACCTTGAGAGGAGTTTGTGCTCGTTTGTGTTATATGTTTAGCAGTGCATCAAAGGGCTACTCCCTGCGATGTAGGAGAGCATCAGTGGGGCTTCGACTATTAGTCGGTGGAGTGCCTCCTATATGTGTGTGACTAGGCGTGATGCCTAAGTACTTTGGGATCTCCCTCTTAGGAGTTTTAGGGAAATGTTGGACTATAAACTATAAACGCAGGAATTAAGCTTTAGGGCAGTTTTTCCTTTAGCATTAGATTGACGCTCCTTGTCCGCGAGGCCGTGAGGGTGTTTGTATGTCATGAGCATGAGGTTGCTAGTGCCATAGCCAGTGCCGGCCCATTTCAGGTCCCATCAGTGGTGCGTTTTTCGGGAGCCACTTATAAGTGGTTTTCGGATCTAGGGTTTCTAGGGACCAAAAGGAAGTTGGTTTATGTCCTCTGACAAGGACCATCAAGCCGAAATCCAGAAAGTAGAACGTGCTGAGAGGGCTAGGCGGTGGTTAGAGATCGTAAGCCATTATTCGCCTCAAAGGAGTAGCCTAGTACGTATACGAAGCAGTGGTCCTAGTCACCCAGCTACTCCACATATTCTATTAGGTGCAGAAGGAAGCGTAAGTTCTTTCTCTCCTCCACTAAGTCTACCCACTTCAAGTGGGGGTGTGAATCTGTCACTTCAAGCTCCTACTGCTAATCCGATTGGCACCAGTGCACAACCTATTGCAGTTCCTGCAGGGACGCCTGATTTACCAGCCTTAGGAGTTCCCTTACCCATTTTTAATGGGTTAGCGGAAGAGGATGCAGAATTTCACATTTGTGAATTTCAAAGATTGATGTTCAATTATCGCATCTAAGACAAGGGACATCTCATGATGTTTTTCAATATGACGTTAAAAGGAAGGGCAGCGGTATGGTATCATAGCATAGAGTCTGGAACCATAACCACCATTGATCAATTCTATGCAGCTTTCTAAGTGGAATATGCCCCTGAAAGAGGTGGCCAATATTGGTTGCGGGTCTTGAATGTAACGTGCCAAGATCCTCACGAGAATGTGAAAGCATATGCCAAGAAGTTGAAGGAAGTATTCTGTAAGTTGCAAACTTACATTCCCATTCCGTCAAGGCTGCCCAATTGCAATACTTTTTGCATGGGTTGGATTTTAATATCCAAGTAGAATTGAGCACAGTGTGGCCTTGGCAAATATAGACACCGCTATTACGCGGGTAGAGGGAGTAGAAGCATGATTACAAACGGCCTACTCCTCTCGAATGAATGTTAATGGGGGTTTAGTGCCTAGCGGCAATCCAGCATTGATGAATGGAAGTCAAGGGATGCCTATGACTAACCCTATTGGGAGAGGGAGTGTGGTTTCGAATGTACCTTTACTACCGACTCCTCCCAGTGTGACTATGCCTATGGAAAATCAGTTGGCTCCACCAAATGTTGGAGGCCAAGTTTCAAATTCTAACGTTGTTCCTGTGGGTCAACAACCAATGCAAATCAGATTGTTAGGCCAATGGAACGACAAGTTGACAATCGAGGCTACGAGTCGAGTGCATCTAATGTCCTTGGCGAAGTCAAGGATATGATGAAGCATTATACCGACATGATTTTTGAACAATATCGACAAATAGCCATTGACGTTAATTTTTTGAAGAAGCAACAAAATTTGATAGGGAGTCGACGCCCTGAAGAGGGTGGATCCTCTAGATTCAGTTGTAAATGGTGCGATGGACAGCACTTCCCCAGAAACTATCCAAATGTGAAATGTGACATTTGTGGGAAGTCGGGCCATTTAGCTGCTACCTATTAGAGTAAGATTAGTTTCCTCCAACAAGGGACTAAATAGCCAGGTCCTGTGAATCATAGAGCACAAGGAAATAACTTGCAACAAAATGATGCACCAAGACAAATATTGCAGAGGGGAAAAACAACTATAGAAGAGTTGCCACAAGGCAATGGAGTCAGCCTTATTGAGGCTGTATGAGTCAATGATGTTGAAACCTCTAACTTAAGAGCCGTGACAAGAGGCCAAAAGGCTAAAGAGGTTGACAAAGATAATGCAAAATCGGTTGAGGCAAACCCTAAACAAGGGGATAAGGGGACGCAAGTCCAGAGTCCTAGCATGAAAGGGGGACCTCTAAGGCCGGTTGACAAGAAAGTTGACCCTAAGAAGGATGAGGAAGTGCCAAGAAAGAAGGCAAGAGCTAAGAAAGAAGCACCGAAACTGGTCCAAAGACCAAAAGAGAGGATGGTTTAGCGAGAAAAGAGGGATTTGGCTACTTATCATGACTTTGATTTAGCGAGTTCTCTTTGTGAAGTCAAACCAGATGTGAACCTCTTGCAATTGATTAAATTATCTCCAGGAGTACGCAAGGAATTTAAGAAGATCCTGCGTATTGGGTATATTGTAGAACCCTTGGGCATAGCACGAGTAGGGGAAGATTGGTTTGACCATGTTGAAAAGAACTACCCTAGGGTGCCAGCTTATGTGGATGGAATATTAGTGGAACATGTCATTGTAGACATTGGATCCTCCGTCAATATTATGAGTTCAGAGTTGATGGAGAGGTTGGGTCTAGGTATCCAAAAAGACAGCTCCACCCTTTTGAGAATGGCTGATGATAGTCTAAGACAACCAGAAGGTTGCGTTACTAAGGTTCATGTTACAGTTGCAAGTGTAGAATGTTTCTTGGACTTTAGGGTGATAAGATTTGTAGGACGTCCTAGCTATCGAGTCTTGCTAGGTAGGCCTTGGATCTTATGGACAGACTGTCAAGTCAATATACCTGCCGGTTGAGTGGTTCTAGGTCGAGGTGCTAATCGAGTAATAGTCGATGCTTATCCTGAGTCTCCTCAAAGTGAGAGAGCTCCTTTATCTTCTAGTGAATTAGAGACAGTAGATGATCCATCTAGTAGTGAGACATCATCCAGCGATGAATCTAAAGAGGGGTCCACTACAGAGGATATCTGTCAGATAACTCTAAACGAGCCGATAGAGCCGCAAGATAGGATAAGAGATGCGGATGTGATTGAGTTGGACCTTGGCACGCCGAATGATTCGCGGACAATTAAGTTAGGTTCCATGCTCAGTTCAGCACAAAGGGAGGACTATGTGTCCTTGATTCAAGAATTCCGTGATATCTTTGCTTGGAGTTATGATGAGTTGAGAGGTATTCCTCTCAGCCTAGCTGTTCATACTATTCTTGTAAAAGAAGGCAGTCATCATGTGCGTTAGAAAGTAAGGCGTATGCCTTTTGAATTGAGGGACGGGCTGTTTGAGGAGTTGCAGAAGTTAAGGAAAGTTGGGTTAATCTTCCCTATACAACACACAGAATGGTGTTCACTAGCTTTTATCAAGAAGAAGAAAAACAACCAAATCCAATTATGTGTGGATTTTAGAGAGCTAAATAAGCAGATGGTTAAAGATTACTACAGCTTGATGGGGAGTGTTGAGATGACAAGCTCAACACATGCAGACATTGATGATGGACCGCCTGGTTAGATGGGTCCACACGTTTACACTTAGCATGTCAGTGGTCATTATGACTCTCACATGGCCACTGACTCATTACTTATTATATTCAGGTTGTTACACCTATTTACAGCTGGCATAATTATAGCGCCAGTCGACTAGTGTAGTCGTTTATGCATTGTTTGACTTAGTAGGTCACTTTCCTTTATGTTGTATCTTATCTATACTTTGTGTACATTGTAAAGTGTGTGGAAGAAGAAGAGGAAACCAGCAAGAAAACGTTTTGGCTTCCATCTCTCTTCTTGTCTCTTGAGTGAGCTTCTCCTTGTGCATTCTGTGTGTGTTCGGTACAACATCTTAAGCAAGTCCCCCCACCACATGATTCTTGACATGTTTGACGATTCTACTATTTTCTTTGTTGAGAAATCAACCTTCTCATGAGCAGTGTTGTGCCTATGGTGCTCATTATCCTCTTGGAAAGTCAAAGGCTCCTTGAGTACTAGTTATTATCTTGTTATGCATGCTAGGCTAAGGATCTACCTTTTGAGCAGTCATGTTTGGTTTCTTAATTTAAATCATGAGGGGCTCAGTCACTCTAATGTTGTTGACTCTAGGCTTGGATTTTTGTTTAGATTTCATCCCATGCTTCTTTTCTTTTGATATGATTTGGTCTTTAGCTAATAGAGGTGGTTTAGCATGGAGATTTTGTACCCAAATCCATCAGTTACCTACGTAATACCCTTAAGCACGTAGCAATGCTTTGGATATCCATCGTGGCATTGTGCTGGCTCTCCATGGATACCTTCGTCTATAAGGCTTGGGCTATTTTTGTGGTCTTCTTTGATATTTGTAAGTCCAAATCCTATCTTTGGCATTGTCTCTTGACCTTCTTGTTTCAAGCATGGCCTCGCTCACTAGTTCTCTTTGTTCAAAATGTGCTTCTATCAACTCTTTCAACAAGTCCTTGCTCTTGTTACTAGGCTTGCGTGGCAAGTCAGAATGTTCCTTGTCTTTCCCCTGAGGTTTGATGAGGTCCCCCTTACTAAAGGTTATGATTATCTTCACACGTGATAATGTCAAGTGTATCTTTTGGGCTACATAAATAGCCTCACACTTCATTGCCCTTTTGAAGGGTCTTCCTAGGAGGGTTTCTTTTCCACATTCAGCGCTATTCGGAGGAACATGGAATAGGATAGGCAAGCTTTCAATTTCAATAGTTACAAGTATTTTGCACTTTTCTATAAGTACTTGTGGGTGTCCCCCGTAAGGACTAAGAGTTGCATTAGTTGGTGTGAGCTTTGGTTGGCCTAGTCACGTCCATGCTTCATAAGTCAAGATATTGAAATCTACTCCTTCATCGATGAGAGCATCGACACTATGCTCTCATTTTGCGGTGATTTTGACCCTAAGGTAAGCTGGCGGTACCATGTCTTCCTCTTCCAGGTCTTGGCTTATAAATTCAAGCCTTCTGATACATGCCCTTGAGTCCCCAATTGCACAACTAGATGTGGATTCTTTACTAATGTCTTGGGTCGTCTGTGTACTACCGTTCAAGGTGCATCTATCATCAAGATTGTCATGTCTAGTCATCCTCACAGTTGTAGCTTGATGTTGTTCCATTCCGCTTTGACTAGATACATTCCAAATGCAACATATACATGTTTTTGTGGTGTGGCCTTTTTTCCCTTGTTGGCTAGATTAGCCCATTGAGGTTCTAGGGTCTCTATTTGTCTTTGTTTGGGTATGGGATTTTGGTTGTTGTTTTGCAAGTGAGAATCTATGCTTATGTAAAGCCATTACTACACTAGGATCTAATTTGGAGGACTTGTCATGGCGCGTGTTTTCTCTCCAGCCTACTTGGGGGAGGTGTAGAGAGGGGAAAAGCCTCCTCTCCGGGGGTCGGGGGGGGGGGGGGGGGGGGGGGGGGGGGGGGGGGGGGGGGGTCCCCCCCCGTAGGGTTATTACGCTAAACACCATGCGCGATTTGAAGCACCGTTTGCAGCCATGTTTTGAACTACTTGCTCTAGATTTTAGCCTAGTGATAGATCTATGATGTGCTTTCGGCTCTATATGGTCTCTAGGTCTGTTTCAGGGGTTAGATGTGTCAAATTTGTATTCTGTTCACCTATCTGATTTTGACAATTTTTTGTATGATTCTTAGAGGTCCAATTCTTAGGAGTCCAATTATCAAAATTGGATGTCCAATTTCGGGTTGGTCCGATCAGCCGATCGAACCAATCCAAGTCCGAGTGGTTTGATTATGGATTTGGTTTGATTCCAAATTTTTTGCATCCAATTCTGGGAATCGGACATCTGATTTGACAGGTGTCCAATTTTGGAGTGTCCGGTTCTCCGATTTTTGTGTTCATTTTTGTGCGTCCGATTCTAGAAGTTTGATTCTAGGAATCACACATTTGATTATAAGTTGTCCGATTTTTGAAATCGAACAAGATGGGACCAAAAATCAGACAGCCTGATTCTGGGAATGGGACCGTGATTCTAGGAATTAGACTCTGGTAACAGTGTCCGATTCCTTGGGACAAGTTTCCACGGATGACAAAAATCACTCGATTCTAACGATTTTGGTTATGAGCAGTCACACAAACTTCCAGAATGTAAGAATAGACCCTAATGAAGGATTGTGTATACATGGAATAGCAAATAAAATCCAAAATACAAATCAACAAACAAATCAAATCCTCTTGCCCTGTTATGACAGCAAAATCCCTAGTGTCTATTTTCCTTCTTTTTTTTCTTTGTTTTTTCCTATCCTAATGCATCCAAATCACAAAGCAAACACCTACACTAATCAAACTTACCTTTCCAAATCCAAAAAACCAAAAACTTACTTGCTAAGGAGATCGAATACCTCTTCCAACTCCCTCACTTCCTACCTTATCTACCCCAAGTACCGGTTCGAGAAAAACCCTACTTTAATGCTTGATTCGAAGCGCGCAAGCACTCTTGGCTTGGATCCGTTGGTCTCGACAATGGAACCAAAATATAGAGGTGAGAGCTCAAGCTCAACCGCCAAGACCCATGGACCACTTATTGTTTCAAGCATTCCAAGCCAAGCACTAATGGCTACCTCTCACATAGCCAATGCGTTATCTCTCTCTATGAATGCAGTGAGCTTACCTTCATGCCCAATCGAATTTTCTCCTCTCTCAAGCACTCCGGTAGCTCCACAATCCAAGTGCAAGCTTCAATCAAGCTCCATCCTCAAGCTCCACGCTCCAAGATCTATTGCTGCAAGCAAGATAAGAGAAGAGAAGAAGAGAGGAGAAGATGGAGAGCTTCTCCATCACGATTCCTCACCCCCACACACTCACTCCCTCACACTCACTCCCTCACACTCTCACACTCCCTCTCTCAAGCACAAGCTCAAACAAGCAAGAATAAGAAGAATAAGAAGATAAGGAGAGCTACATTTGGCCACACACAAGAATCAACTTCTCATTCACTTTTCAACTTTATATACAAAACCCTAAATCCATTTTGGGTGGTCATTCCCTTATCTGCTTTTTTACATGGCCTAGGCCATTTTTCCCATTGTCCTCCTATCTTCCTAGCTTCCTTCCTACCGCCCATCTACCTTTACAAATTGCATGAGTGAGAGCTCGGTACTCTTAAAATAAATCATAGTGCACCTTGTGCTCTTTTACAAAAGTATTGACATGTGCTTTTTCTTGTGTGCATTTCTCCTTGATTTAGGACTTTTCTACACTTCTTATGTTTCTAGATTCTTCTTGGCACGCTTTCCTCTTCCGTTTCACTTTTGCCTTGGCCTTGTCTTATGCTTTAGATTTTTTGGATTCTCCACCTTGTTTGTCCAAAGGTTAACAATTAAAGTTTTATTGTGATAAATTCATGGGAGAATTGCTATATGATGTTGTGTGAAGATTTGAGAAGATTGGTGTTGTTTTTCTTCTTGTCATTTGATTAAACTATGAAGAACCTACTTACTGGTGTGACAAGATAGATTTTCTTATAGCAAGATCCCCATTTCTTTGGTGTTCCTCTTGGGGCTCCACGTTTTTGGTGGGCAATCAAGGAAAGCTACCATCAATAAGCATCAACAAAGGCTAAAAATAGAAGAAGTGGCACTATTGAAGGGAAAGAAAAGTAATGGAAGATTGGAGAATCCCTGCTACTATTGAAGAATTGGAGATTTTCATTGCCAAAGCCACTTTCTACAAGAAGTGCATCCCTCAATGGTAGAAGCATGTCACTATCTTGATGCGAGCTCTATGTGACAACTGACTCCACTATCTTCTAAAGCTACAAAAAGTTGTATCACAATAGCCAATTATTTCCCACAAAACTAAAAAGAGAAGTAGAAACAAAGAGAATGACCATCTATGGGAGATTTGACCTTCATTGAAGAATTTCCAAACATCATAAAGTGGGAGATTGTGAAGAAGCTTTAGGAGTCGTGGTCAGTTTGAATTTTACAAGGATAAGAAGGAAAAGAGTTGGAATTTGTTCATGGATGCTTAATGACAAGATACGTGGGATGCTTGATGCAGTGACAACCTTGTGTTTGTCCAATTGGCAACCCATTGGAAGTTAGTAGACAGAGTGTTCTTCACAACCCATGCTATTGAAACCCTCTCCCAAAGTTGATATTATCAAGACAATGGCACTATGGCGATCCTCAGAAGAATGAGTTTTGATACCTTTAGAACTAAATATCTTTCCCTCAGTAGTGGAATGAAATCTCAATTCAGAGACGTTGAAAAGAAGGAAGTAGAAGAAATGTTGGCAAAAGAGTCCTCCGTCCAAAGACTAAACCCCTCCTGATTTTGTTCAATTTGAGTATAAGCAAACTGGGTGGAGCTAACTCCTTGATGAGTGACACGTTCAAGAGGAAAGCACTAGAAAGAGTCCAAAGATACATGAGAAGAGAGAAGGAAAAAATCAAAGCTAAGAACAAGCTAGTAGTAGAAGCCTCTTTGGATGCCCATGTGGCACTCTTTATAGAAGTCCCCATGGCGACTCCAGGTCCCCTTCCTAGTTCATACTTGAAATATTGATGGCAAGTCAACAAATGTAGTCGTGTTACCCATCTTTAAGGGAGAGTACAATGAAGACCCTAATCTTCATGTAGCTGAGTTTATGGTACCATGTGTGAGAGTGGGATTTTAAGCTAGAAAAAGAGCTAGATACATGTTGAAATTGTAACAAACCACCTTGACAACACAAAATGTACACATAAAAAATTTAAGAAATCTCCCATGGCAATTTTCTTCATCATATACACGAGCAAAATCATTGATCCTTGCATGAACTCCCCCCCTCCCATTAGCCAAAGGACTTAAGCCTTAAAAGTACTGAATCGGTGGGGATAAGTTATCCATGTGAACTCCTCCTTAGGGATATGTGCACACATATACACGTGAACACATGTATGCACATTTCATAAATAAAGATATAATTTACGCTTGTTAACCCACTCTTGATGCACAGTTGTGCATTTACTTAAAAGCACGCAAATACATGCAAAAAGAATGGTTTTTGCAAACACGTGCTAATTATTTTCAATAAAATATATGTGTTATTCCTTATCATGAAAACTCAACCTTAGTCATTGACAAAACACATAAGAAATTATGTGTGCATGAAAAGGAAAAATGGAAAGAAAAGAAAAATCATCCAATTAGTCTAATTCCAACTAAAAGCCAAAGAGTAGCTAGCTAAAAGAGAGAAAGAATTCAATTGTAAGTAGGACTTTACAAGAGAATGACACATGGTAAGAGAGAGATAAGTAGTGATTAGAAAGAGTGAGTACTTTTTCTCCCATCTCTTGCCACATAAGTACTTATTCCTTATTTTTTCAACTATCATATAAAAAAGTTAGAAAATGCCTAGTACTTTTTAACCTCCACAAGACACCTCATTTCTCATATCCTAAATTTTCATAAAAAATTCAAAAAAAAAGATTCTTTTTTATTGATTGAAAATTCCTAAGTTGCCACATTAGTACTCCTCCTTCAAAATTTTCCAATTTTTATTTAAAAAAATTGGGATATTTTTAGCCACTTCCAACCTCATCAGGACACCTCATACCCTCTTTATAATTTTCTCTTAAAATCAAAAAACGATTTTTTTAAAAAAAATCTCGAACCTCCACCTCACTAGAAAATATCCTAGACATGGCATTTTCACGTTAAAAAGAATTTAGGAAATTTTAACAAGATGACGCCCAGTTAATCAATCCATCACCCATAATTTTCATGGTACCACCATGTGACACCTCTGATGCCACTTATGCAGGCAGCATCCCACCTCTCCCCCTCTCCTTTAAATAAGATCCCTCCCCTCCATTGTAAGAGCATGAGTATGAAGCTAAACAAACTCTGCTGTGAAGAAGAGCGATCAAAGAAGCGATGACGACACCCTTATGTTGCCAAAATATTCTCTTAATTTTCTTCTTTCTCTAAAATCCAAAAATATCCTCATCATGTCACCAAGAAGATGAGGTGTGGCATTACCCCCAAATGTTCCTATGCCGCCAACATTGTCACGTAACGTGGGGCCAGCTACGAATAATCCTAACCAAAACCAGGTTCTAAAATAAATTAAGAAAATATTATTTTATTTTAGAAAAATAATAAAATTTATTTTATTCTTAAAAGCATAAATTTAAAAAAACTCAATAAATTAAATTTTAATGTTTTTATTTTGGTAATCTTTTCCTTTATCGAATGATAATTCTTTTTAGAAAGAAAGAATTAATGATAATTATAGTTAAAGTTAGATTAGGTTCTAGTCATTGGAAATAATTTAAAAATTAGTTGTATATATATATGAGATAATAAAGTTTAAAAAATAATGAATTATTGTTATGCTCTAGAAAAAATCTAACATAGAATGTTATACTAAAAAAAAATAAACAAGTATATTTGAAAATTTTCTAACTTAGAACGTTATGCTAAATATTATGCTTTAGAAAATTTTATATAAAATGTCAAGTCAAAAATCTTGTTTAAGCATCATATCTAGTTTAAGGCTTATCCAAGGTAATCTATTAGAAAATTAACATTATTAGAATATTAGAATTAGTATTAAAGAAACATATATAGAATATCAAAATTCTTTCCATGACTAAGCTAACTATAAATTTTAGTATCACACTTATAAGAATGACATTAGTGGAATCCTTAGAAATATTAAATATTAACTAAGGATAAATTAGTTATGTCTATCTCTAAAAGTTAAGTACAGTTCATTGAAATTTGAGTTATTCTCTTGACTAAAAATAAGCAATTTCAATGAGCGTTTAAACATATAGGACTTATTTCTAGGATAATGATAATTGTTAATAGAATTGAAAACTCCTTAAATAAGATTAATTTGGTCATGGAAAAACTTTTTTAATCATAAACTATCCTAGACGATATACAAAATATAGATTATTATTTAAAAATAGATTTCTTAACTCTTGGGTGACAAAAAAGATAAATATGAAAGTATAGAAAATGGTTGATTTAGTAAACTTAGAAAAAAAATATCATAGGGAAAAAATGTAATCGAAAAAAGAAAAGAATTAGTTGCTATAATTTTGAAAATTTAGAAAATTGGCAAAACAAATCAAGTTAAGTCTTCTCGTAGAAAATTTAATAGCTGCAAAAAAGAAGAAGTAGGGAATGGAAATCCTTAGAAAATGATTGGTTGTTAATCAAAGTCATTTTAAAAAAAATCGATAAAGTTATAACTAGCTTTATAAATTAATATTTTTAGTAGCATTAATTGCTCAAGAAATATTGACTACAACGGATTGGATGGTTGATGGTTTCTCATTTTCAAAACCTGGATGTAATTGTGATTTTTTCACTAATGGAAGGAAATATTATTGCCTAGATTAAGGGTGATTTTAGTGGTTGACTTTTCCCTGGGGTCAACTGCTGGAGCTCGAACGAGCTAGATAAATATTTTGGTCTGCCTAGAGCATTTGACCAGCGCCTAGGACGGACGGTCAAGTACGAAAGGTTCCCTCCTATGGCGACTCATAACCATGAGGGGCTCTAGTCGGAATTTATTCCTAGAATATGTAGTCGACGGAGAAAAAATCTGTATTGTTATCAATGTGGTTTGAATTGGAGTCTAGAAATGCATGCTGGAAACGCTTCTCTGGTTTTTTAGAGCAAGCGTACCTCTGATTTTGAGGGTAGAATTGAAAATATATAAATATGCTTTTATCCAATGTTTTGAAAGTACCGATTTCTTTGTTTTTGTGTCATGAATTAAGGAAGACATGAAACGAACCTTGTGCTAAAAGGGTAATTAATGAAACTGTTTTTATGTATTCAACAGCGTGGTAGTATGCTCTATTTAGATAGCTAAAGAAAACACAGTTTAAAGGGAAGCGGGTGAGTGACCTTTCTCGACGAAAGGCATTTGATGGGGCTGGGTGGACTCGATGAGTCGGGTGCTTCTTGAAAGGGAAAAATAGGATAAGAGCCGACACGATGACTTACCCTAGGGTCAGAGTCTTAGAACTCATGATTATCACTATCTTAGGGGAAAGGTGCAACAGCTGTGCCAGAATGTGTTAGGGTTCCATGAACCCGAACCCATTACTCGAAAAAAGTGTTGCACTCCATGAACCAAGGGTAATGACCTCTTCTCCATTCGGACGAGAAGCCTCTTGAAGGACACCTCCGAATGTGAGCTAGCCAAAGATAGGAGACTGTTAGGTCATCAGGAAACACTCAGGTCAATCCTCGTGGGATGAGGTAGGACATTCCCCTGCGAGGTGGACCTCGAGTCACCTAGACTAATCAAAGTCTAAACATTCTAGTGGAGTGTGGACGGCGACAGCTAGGAAAGACCCCAAACGACCACCAAACGTTATCTCAACTATATTCAGCGGTCGGTATATCACAGAAATTTAGTGATTTTCTTACTCTTGATCATCATAGGAATGCTCTAGGCAGCAAGATCTTCAATTTTCTCACCATCTATTGCCGCAAGAATGAATAGAAATGATGCATTCTATGTAGAGATCTAATTTTACTCTCTCTCTCATCTCTCCTCTCTCCTCTTGTATGTTCTCATGGATTAGTGTATGAGAAAAGAAGGTGGGTTGAAATGAAAGATTTTGATCATGCGATGATGCGAGAGTGCAAAGGAACGTAGATCCAAGTTGGGAAAATTGTCAACAACTGTTGAAGAGCATCTATGGGCCTCCAATTTCGAAATATGTACGTCATAAGGCGTGTTTTCATGAGTAAGCAGTAGATCTCATCGTTTTATGATACATTTTAGATAGAAATGGTTGGAATTTATTGTAATTCATTGCCAATGTTCTATCTTATTAACCATATTGAAGTAATCAAGAAAACTCAGTCGTATAATAATTTTATGCTAAACATGCAAAACCCGCAACTATGCGATTTAAGAAACATTATGTGTTTTTGGAATTTTTTCATGCGTACATTTATCCTATATGGGTTGAAATATGATAAGAAAATCATTCTCAACAAGATTAATCAATCTAAACTAATAAATCAGTAAATATCAATAATTTTTTATAAATAAATTAAAAAATAAAAAATAAAAAAGATAGGTTTTTCACATCCAAAAAATAAGAAAAATTAAGATTTATGTTTGTGAATGTATGGTAGAGCTAAAGCATGAGGTTTAGCCTTAGTTCATCTCTATCTCTATGTTAAAGTGTGCTTTTATTGCTTTCATAAAAGAAAAATACATGGAAAATATGCCTTAAGCCTACCAATGAGTGCATAACTCTAAATGGTAGTGAGAAGCGGATTGTTGAGTGCTTAAAATATGTTGAATTCTAATGTTTTATTATGTATGGCATGTACAATACATTGTTGTCTAAAATTAAAAGGGTCTAGTAGCATGAGAATGCTCGATACCAGTCCTAAGCAACGCAGCTTGTGGACTAGAAAAAAAGCATGAAAAGAACTATTTTTGTGTTTTTATTATTTGGATTTATAATAAATAAACTTGTTTGAGCACAGTAGTCATACACAATTGCATTGCACACACCATATGGTATATCATCATGGGGGTGCATAGCACTTATTTGTATGAACGATGACCTACATTGAGAGTATGAGGTACCCTAAGTTGGAGGGTTAGAGATTCGGTTCATTGGGGAATATTCAGTGAGGTCTATCTATTATCTCCTGGATTGATTCAATAAAAAGAGTGGAGCTTTTTTGGAGTGTGTTCTATGTGTTCACGGCACATCTTAGGGCCAATCCCCCAAGTGTAGGATAGCCATAGTGGAGCCATAGTAATCAGCTGAGAGGTGCCCCCTTTGTGTGTGTTTATTTGGTGTATGACACCAATATGTTTAGGGACTCCCTTTGAGGAGTGTGGGAAAGGATATTTGCTAGACTACAAATCATACAAATGCAAAATTTCTATATTCGAGGTTAGATAGTATATCCCTTAGACATGCTCCTAGCTGCAAGGCCACGCCCGGCTAATGCCATAGAGCCAGTGTTGGGCCCATTTTTAGGTCCCCACAGGTGGTACATTTTTTGGGAGTCGCTAGTAAGTAGCGGTTTTTCAACCTCAGTCAATAGGTACTAGTTTATTAGTGTATGCCAAAAGGCAATGTGATAGATTCCAAAGACCATAAAGCCGAGCTTCAGAGGCAAGAAAGAGCTGAATGGGCTAGATGGCAAGCCAAATTTATTAGAAGATACTCTCTGCAAAGGAGTGGTCCAATCTCCCTACACAAGGGAGGGATATTACCAACCCTAATCCTACGCATAGTCAGTTAGGAGGAAGTTCTTGTACTTGCCCTCCTCCAGTTAGTTAGCCCACTTTGAGTGGAGTAATAGTTCCCATCATTCAAACTCCTTTAGTGAATCCAAATGTTACCATCGTCGTGCAACCCATTGCAATCCTAGCAAAAACTCTAGACTTGCCAACCTTAGGATTCCCTCTACCCATTTTTAATGGGTTAGCGGAGGAAGATGTGAAACTTCATATCAATGAATTACAAAAGTTAATGTTTAACTATCGAATTCAAGATGAAGGACACTTCATTATGTTCTTTAATATGACTTTGAAAGGACTACAGTATTGACAGCATACCAAGAAGCACAAAACCAGGGTACCGAGCATCAAAATATATACTTGGAGCTTTGCTCCTCACCATGAAACCTTCAAACACACTTCTCTTGCTATGAATACACACACACACACAAGACCCAATACACACCCTCACTAATCAAGAAACAAGATCAAGAGGCTCCTCCTCTTCCTCTACACACTCAAGATGTATGGATTTCTACACAAAGGTAGAGCAAGAAGAAGGATGGACAAAGAGAGTTTGGAAAAGAGGGAAGAGGGAAGTTAAAGAGGCACCACAATCTACGTGCTCCAACCTCCTCAACCACTTTTTCCCAAGAACCCCAATTGCACCCCTTACACCTTTATTAAATTAAATATATTTTTGACCATACAAAAAGCAAAGGTTGAAGCCTTATGTGTTGCATGTATTCTAAGCAAGATTCCTAAGGTTGTAAAATAAAAGAACATATGCAATGGCTTTTATAGCTCTAGGCCAAGCATTTACAACACATAATAATATATCAATGAAGTACAACTTAGATGTGACAGCACAAACATTTTTGATAAAGTGAATAATTTGTTGATGTACAGCCACATGCTTTTAGCCTTTTTGGTGATAAAATTGGAGGCTATCACTCCTCCCACACTTAAATTGGTGAGCTCCCGCAAACCAAAGAACCGTAGCACACTTCCACTATAATCTTCAAGAAACACTTCAACACTTCTTCTCATTTCTTCACACTTCCATAGATCATTTGTCCACTTCTTCAACAACCACTATCTCTTCACATCAATATTTTGTCTTGATTTTAAACACCCATCACTGAGACTAATACACTGATAAGGATGAATACCACAACACTTCGGTTTTGGGAGGCACACTATCTCGATGAAGAAGAAATATTGAAAATCCACCAATTTGACACCAAAAAGGTGAAAACCCAAAAATGATCTTCAAAGTAGCACTCCCACTTCATCAGATTTATCTTTAAAGTACTCCCACCTATGTGACTTTGAGCTTGTCTTGTTCATTAACAAGGATAAAATACTTTGAATTCTTGCTTTGCTTATTATGTGCTGCATATGAACTAGCATTATAAAGACCTTAGGATTTTAAGGTTTTGATAAAAGTAAGGATTATCTTATCCTTATTTTTGGTTATCGCCTCGTGTAGCGCCGCTTGTGGATGAGGATGAGGCCACAAGAAGGAAGAACAATTTGTCATAAATCTTTCTCTTCTCGACCGCTTCACCTATCTTGCCTCCAATTTTTGCATGTGTTTCCCACCCTCACCTGCCTCCCACGCATCAGGTGTTTGATGAGTGAGGTGATGCAAATCTACGATTTTGCAAAGCTAAAATATGGAATGTTGCACCCCTTCAAGTTAGGGGTCAGAAAACAAGATTGACGAGTGTAATGATACAAAGTTTATCTTGGACAAGTCGAAATACAATCGAAGCTTGATGGAGACTCGGAGATCCTTCACTCAGGGATCAAAAATTAGGTAATTAATAAGTATTATGATGAAGAACAACTTATATTGCAGAGATGCAAGAATTGGAGATGCAATATCCACAATCTTTTTCCGAAGCAACTAGGATCCGAAGTCGATTGTTGAGCGTATTAATGATGCAAATTCCCGTTTGGCTAAGATGGAAATGGAAGGAAGGCCATGTTTTGTTATCACATCTTTCTTCTTTTTCTTACTTTCCTCTAATCTTCATAGCAACAAAATATATGCTTGGAGCTTTGCTCCTCACCATGAAACTTGCAAACACACTTCTCTTTCCATGAATACACACACACACAAGACCCAAGACACACCCTCACTAATCAAGAAACAAGATCAAGAGGCTCCTCCTCTTCCTCTACACACTCAAGATCCATACTTTTCTGCACAAAGGTAGAGCAAGAAGAAGGATGGACAAAGAGAGTTTGGAAAAGAGGGAAGAGGGAAGTTAAAGAGGCACCACAATCTATCGTGCTCCAACCTCCTCAACCACTTTTTCCTAAGAACCCCAATTGCACCCCTTACACCTTTATTAAATCAAATAAATTTTTGACCATACAAAAAGCAAAGGTTGAAGCCTTATGTGTTGCATGTATTCTAGGAAAGATTCCTAAGGTTGTAAAATAAAAGAACATATGCAATGGCTTTTATAGCTCCAAGCCAAGCATTTACAATTCATAAAATTTTATTAATGAAGTACAACTTAGATGCAATAGCACAAGCATTTTTTATAAAGTGAATAATTTATCGATTTACAACCACATGCTTTTAGCCGTTTTGGTGATAAAATTGGAGGCTATCAAGTATGGTATCACATCTTAAAAGTTGGAACCATAACTACGATTGACTTCTTCTTTGTGGCCTTTTGGAGAGAGTTTGCTCATGAAAGGGGAGGCCGATATTGGCTACATGTTCTCAATGTAACACGTCAAGAACCTCAAGAGAATGTTTGAGGTCATGCCAAGAAATTGAAGGAAGTATTCCGTAAACCTATATTTCTATTCCAAATGATGCTCAATCGCAATACTTTTTGAATGGGCTAGACTTTAACATTCAAGTGTAATTGAGCAGTGTTGCTCTTGCTGGCATTGATATGACCATTACACAAGCAGAGGAGGTAGAATCTCTAGGACAAACTGGAATTGGAGTCTAGGTGTTGAAAATAATTTAGCACTAATGAATGGAGGTCAAGGAATGTCCATGAGTACTCCCAAAGTCCCAATGGGATAGGAAGCATGATTCAAAATGTGCCCATATTGCCAACCCCTCCTAGTGTGGCCATGCCTATGGCTAGTCAAATGGCTCCACCAAATGTTGAAAGTCAAACGATAAATCCTATCATTCTTCGAGGAAATCAACATCCGATTCCCAATCAAGTGGTTAGGTCAATGGAACGATAGGTAGATGATCACGACTTTGAGTCAAGTACCTCAAATGTCCTTGGTGAAGTTAAGGATATGATGAAGCACTATACTGATATGATCACCAAATAATATAGGCAATACTTGTTGATGTTGGTTTCCTTAAAAAGCAATAGAATTTGATAGGGAGTTGATGCCCTGAAGAGGATGACCCCTCAAGATTTAGTTGTAAGTGGTGAGACGCCCAACATTTTCCCAAGAATTGTCCAAATGTCAAATGTGACATACGTGGAAAGTTTGGCCACTTAGCTAGTACCTGTTGGAGCAAGATTGGCTTTCTCCAACAAGGAAGTAGATAGCTAGGTCTAGTTAATCATCGAGTGCAAGAAAATAATCTCTAGCAAGATGAGGACCGAAAAAAATACTACAAAGGGAGAAAGCTATTGTAGAGGAGCTTCCTAGTGGCGGTGGAGTCAACCTTATTAAAGCTATTTGTGTCAATGGCACTAAAGCTTCTAAAATACGGGTCGTTACGAGAGGTCAAAAGGATAAAGAAACTGATAAAGATAAGGTAAAACTTATTAAGGAAAACCCTAAGCAAGAGGATAAGGGGATGTAAGTCCTTAACCCCGATATGGAAGGTGGACCTCTAAAAGCCATTGATAGTAAAGCAGACCTCAAGAAGGATAAGGAATTGCCAAAGAAGAAGACAAAAGCCACGAAAGAGGCACCAAAGCCTATTCAAAGACCAAAGGAGAGAATGGTCTGGTGAGAAAACCAAGCTCTTTCTAGCTATCATGAATTTGATTTAGTGAGTTCTCTTTGCAAAGTTAAGTCAGATGTAATCCTCATACAATTCATTAAGTTGTCTCCAGAAGTGTGTAAAGAATTTAAGAAGATTCCTTGCACTTGGAATATCATTGAGTCCTTGGTAATAGCATGAGTAGGAGATGATTGGTTTGAATATGTTGAAAAGCATTGTCCAAGGATAGTAGCATTCATTGCTGGAATATTAGTGGATCATGCTATTGTGGACATGGGATCCTCCATTAACATTGTGAGTTCGGAATTGATGGAGAGGCTAGGATTACAAATAAAAAAAGATGCATCCATGATTCTCCAAATGGTTGATGACAGTTTAAGAGAACCTAAATGCTGCATTACTAAAGTCCATGTGACCGTTGCCAATGTGGAATGCATTCTGGACTTTAGGGTCATTAGGTTTGCAAGGCAACCTAGTTATCAAGTATTGCTAGGCAGGCCATGGATTTTACAAGTAGACAGTCAAGTTGATATACCCGTTGGCCGGTTGATCTTTGGCAAAGGTGCTAGATGTGTAGTAGTAGATGCCTATCCTGAATCTCCTCAAAGTGAGAGAGTTCCTTTATCCTCGTCGGAGTTAGATACATTAGATTCTCTATCTATTAGTGAGTCATCATCAAGTGACGAATCCAATGAGGGGTCCACTACAAAGGATATATACCAAGTAACTTTGAATGATCCAATAGAGGCTCATGAGAGGATTAGAGATGTGGACGTAATTGAGCTAGACCTTGGTATGATGAATGATGCACAATCAATCAAACTAGGGTCCATGCTCAATTTGGAAGAAAGAAATGACTATGTGTCCTTGATTCAAGAATTCCGCGACATCTTTTCTTGGAGTTATGATGAGCTGAGAGGCATTCCTCCCAGCCTAGTTGTTCATACTATTCCTCTAAAGGAAGGTAGCCACCTTGTGCATCAAAAAGTAAGGTGTATGCCCTTTGAATCAAGGGATGGGCTATTCAAAGAACTGACAAAACTACGAAAATTTGGCTTGATATTTGCAGTTCAACACACAAAGTGGTGTTCACCAATTGTTATCAAGAAGAATAATAATAATCAAATTCAATTTTACTTGGATCTCAGATAGCTTAATAAGCAAACAGTTAACGATTACTATCTGTTGCCATTCATTGATTAGATTTTAGATCAATTAGCGGGTAGAAAAATTTATTTGTTTATGGATTGCTTTGCTCGATACAACCAAATGGCTATTGCAAAGGAAGACAACATGAAAATGAAATTTATCAACACTGTCTTTGGTATATTTATATATCATGTGATGGCCTTTGGGTTATGCAATGTGCCTGGTTCTTAGCAACATACAGTTGATAAGACTTTTGGTGACATCTCGCATGAGTTAAAAGTCTTCATCAATGATCTAGGGGCAGCCACCACAAGGGAAAGACAATTCATCATTTTAAGGAATTGTTTTTAAGTGTTGTAGATAGTTTTGCATTTCTCTTAATCCACGAATTTGTGTCTTTGGGGTTCCCTATGGGTTGTTACAAGGCCATGTGGTTAATTCAGCTAGTATTTTGTTTAGCCCAAATTTTGGAAGAGAAATGGTGTCATCCAATTGCCTTTTCTAGTTGGAAATTGGGGATATCTAAAGTCAACTATACTTATATGGAGAAATTGTGCCTTGGTATGGTGTTTGCAACAAAGAAATGTTGGCACTATATTCTCTATGAGAAAGTAGTATTCTTTATTACGAAGGCGGAAGGACTTGGACTATTGATGAACAAGTTGTAGCTGCATGACTGTTTAGCAAAGTGGTTAATCACTTTTCAAGAGTTTGATTATGAGATTCTAACTAAGGAACTGAAGTTGTTGTAGGGTATTGTGGAATGTCTTATGGGTTTCAGGGAGCCAAAGGAAATTCTGGCACTGAAGAAAGTGACATTGACGTTCTATTCAAAATCGATATAGCTTCCATCCCTTCTTGATATACAGTTATAACACATTATCTATCTACAAGGGGATTTGGGGCTGCTTTACGAAAGTTAGAGAAGAGAAAGATTAAGCAAGAAGACTACGCTTTTTTATTATAGCATGTTTTGTATTGGAAAGGTGTGGATGACATTTATTGTCGATGTGTAGTACTTGTTTGATGAGGTACCATTCATTCTTGAGGAATGCCATGACTCGGCATGTGGGGGACATTTTGTTGGATGGCTTATCACTTAGAAAGCTATCCGTGCTGGATATTGATGGCCATCAATTTTCTAGGATGTTTTTTGTTATGTTAAGTGCTTTGATGTCTGCCAAAGACATGATGCTAGGGAGAATTGCAAGTGGCCCCTAAACGTCGTTTTAGTTACGTTATCCTTTGAAAAATGGGGTATCAATTTTGTTGGACACATATACCCTTCACCAACTATGCAAAAGTGTTATATTATTGCAGTGACTGACTACTTTACAAAGTGGTCTAAAGCTTGAGCAACGGTGAAGGATAATGTTAATGAGACATCCAACTTTATCATGGAGCAAATTGTTTGCCATTTTGGTCCACTTAAGGAGATAGTGTCTAATCAAGAGACACACTTCTTGAACAACGTTATAATAGCCTTGATGGAAGCTTTGAAGATTAAGCACAATAAAGCTACCCCGTATAATCCTCAAGCCAATGGCCAAGTCGAGAGCACAAATAAACAACTTTGTCGAGATCTTATCCAAGATAGCGTCAGAAAGTAAGTGATATTGGGATAAGAAATCGTATGTGGTAGTCTAGGCTTACAATACAAAATTCAAGAGAGCTATATGCCACACCTGTTCAAGATGGTATATGGGGAGGAGTACATTTTGCCACTGGAAATAGAGCTTCACACTGTGTGTTTTATCCTCAATCATTCA
This sequence comes from Lygodium microphyllum, assembly GCF_053477565.2. NCBI lineage: Eukaryota > Viridiplantae > Streptophyta > Polypodiopsida > Schizaeales > Lygodiaceae > Lygodium > Lygodium microphyllum. Next base: position 184,664,421 of record NC_141136.1, on the reverse strand, counting down.
TTGGGAGAGGCAGAAGCGTTGTAGGAAAGATATACTTCTCTTGCACATCTTGATGAAATTCAGTTGTAGGCTTTATTACATCAAGAAGTAGGGAAGAAGAGAATGAAAGCACTTCATGACCTTTGGGCTAAGAAATATTAAATTATGAGGTTCATTCGGTGCTGTATTATGGCGCATGTCATGAGCTATTTCCTGGCAAATTAGAACCCAAGTGGGATGGGCCATACAATTATATGTTTAGGAAAGAACAACTATACAACCTTTTTCGCAGACTTGCAGGGGGTAGAGTTTAAGAATAAAGTTAACTTTAATAGCTGAAGCCTTACTACATGTAAGGGCTAACGTTGGGCTTGGTGCCTTTGCAAGTCCTTCATGATTCAGCTTTAACTTGCAATAGGTACCAAGACGATCGGATGGGATGAACCATTCCTTATCTTGAGCATCCATATCTAGAGCAAGGTTACCACCAAGCTTGAGTGATCTAATGGAGTAGAGGTTATCATGTTATTGGGTTGCAAGAGGAACTTTCACATGGGAGATTAAGGTCTACTGCCACCATTGTCAACGAGTTCTGACTAGTGTTCTTATTGAGTTCAGTAAGGAAGGAGGGATTGTACCTATTATACATCCTCTCTCTTGGCTTGATTTTGATTATCATAAGTACAAGTGAACTGATTGATATGGTGTGGCCTATTACTGAAGACTGGATCTATACTTTGTATTTTGACAGAGTTTCTAGATGGCCCGCTAAACATGCAAGTGTGGGGTTATTCGTTAAAGATTCATGATGTAGGGTTGTCATGAAAATGGGCATCTATTTAGGACATTTCTTTACTAATAATATGGCAAAATACAAGGCCTTGATTATGGGGTTAAATGTAGCCCGATGTGGTGGTATCAGCTGATTATTAGTGAAAGGTGACTTGTAGTTAGTAATCCATTAGCTGAATGGGACCTACATTGTGCGGGATCCCATCTTACTACGGATGTACCATCATCCAGCCTTGGATATGTTGCATATTTTTGAGATGGTGACTTGTCAGTTAGTTCCTCAACAATGGAATTGCTTTGCAGATTCCCTAGCCAACTATGCTTTCATTGAAGATGTATTTTTCAATTTTGGTCTAGGGGAGCTCTTACAATTACCTTCTAAGATTAGCCCTAGAAGACTACTTTGGGGTCTTCTTGCTGAGACATCCTATTTTGGCCACCGATGGGGCTAGTGTGGATCATGAGTCAATTAGCAATTGAGCACCTTCCTACTCTATCATGGATGCACAATATTTTTTATCGTCATATTTGTCAAACACCCCTTCCTATTTATGTAGGGGATTAGCTAATAACCTGATGCATTTAGTGTAGGGCCTGTGGTGCCCTTATCCTTGGTTGGCCTTGTGCTTTGGTAGAGTGATGTTAGGACCAAGGGCTTGTTTTAGCAATATGCTATTGAATGGTAGTGAAGTGGATTATCTCATAAGGTCAAGAGGGCCAAGAGGGCCATATGTTTATTTGGTGTGGGTATGTTTAATGGTTTTCTTTTTTAGTGACTACATCAGATAAGTTTAATTGGAGGGAGCTTTTGCTGTGCACGGGAGCTTCTTGTGGCCATTCCATGTGGTGTCGTCATCTTTTCGATTTTTTTCCTTAAGTTGATATTATTATATGTATATGTGAGGGTTATTTCCTTTTCATTTGTTGGGGACCGACAATCAAGGCATGAAGCTCCAGGGTTAGGTCCAGGAGACCGTGCTAGTGTGTAGCAAATAAAGAAACTTGTCAAAATATACAGAAGGAAAATTCTAAATATATCTAAAATAAAAATATAAAGGTGTGTAATGAAATGAAAAGAAAGGCTCTTAAGAGAAGTTGATTATCGCCTTGCGAAGAATTGGTAGGTTCCTAGGGATGAGACAAGCCTGGGGCCAATGCCTTGTCTTCCTTGGGGTCACAACTCGCTAAAATAAAGAAATAAGGAAGGTTGGAGAGAATAAAAGTGAGTGGAAGAAAAGGATTAAGTGCGGCCTTGTGAGAGCTTGGTAGGTTCTTGAGTATTGAATTAGGATGTGAGGCCAATGCTCTATTCTCCTTGGGTCACTCTATGCTCAACTCCCTCCTTTTTACACACTTGAGTATGAAAATTTAAAAGAAACATGTGTCAAAAGAAAATATATGATGACCAAGCTATAGGAGTCCTTGCCTAGTAAGAGTTCTTGGTCTAGTTATCCTTAGTTGGGTAGGTCCTTTAGACCACCACTGGGATGCTCTCTTTGATGGTTATTTTAGTCAATCTATGTTGGAGTAGTTGGTTAGAGACTTGGTCTAGATCTCTATCAGATTATGCTAGGTCTATCCCTTGTGGAGTTTCATGCATTGATGTTGTCAGGGGGGGTAGGGTGAGAGTTGTTCTTGTGCTTTGTTGTATACTCTATTTTGTGGTAGCTTGATGCTTTTTATGGTTGTTGGTTATGTAGATAAGTTCATGGGCTTCAACAGGTTGAGTCACCTTATCCCATGGTTGCCAATGAGGGCCCCTTTTTAGAGTCCATTTTGAAGCAAAAAAGAGTCTAAGAGGCCGTAAAAGACCAAATTTTCATGCAAAATGAAATGGTTGTGGATCGATGAGGTGGAGTTTTCCTAGATGGAGTTTGATGTCAAGAACCCAACGCAAGTCTTGGTTCATCACGATCAGAGTTTGTTTGACTCCCCATTTAATCCCCCAAGGTTTGGCATTATGAAGTAGCTATGTGATTCACGAGCCAAAAGGTGCTTGATGGTGGCGAAGTTTATAGGTTTATAGCTATGTGATTCCCCAAAGTTTCATCGAGCCTCCGTTTGAAAAAAAAAAATCATTTAGTCAAGTGTGAACACAAAAGTTGAAACTAGTTTTTTGGGATTTAAATCTTAATCTTGTATGAGAATTGAAAGGCAAGTTTATGAAATAGGGAGGAAGGGGGGGCGGTGTTTTTTTTTGGAACCCCCAAATTTGGCATTTTTTTAGTGTTTTTCTGACTGTTGATCATCAGAGAAATGCTTCGGGCAACAAGATCTTCAATTTTCTCACCATCTAGCGCCACAAGAATGAACAGAAATGATGCATTCTATGAATAGACCTGAATTTAGTATTTCTCTCTCCTCTCTCCTCTTGTTGTATGTTCTCATGGATTAGTGTATGAGAGAAGGGGGTGGGATGAGATGAAAGATTTTAATTGTGTGATGATGTGGGAGTTCAAGCGGATATGGATGGGGGTTGGACAAATCGTCAGCGGCTATTAAAGAGCATCAGTGGGCCTCCAATTTTGAAATATGCACTTTATAAGGTGCGATTTCATGAGAGTAAGTCATAGATTTCATCATTTTGATAAATATTGATTGAAAATGGTTGAAAATTATTGTAGTTGGTTGCCATGTTCTAATTCATCAGCCATGTTGAAGCAATCAAGAAAACTCAGTCATATAATAATTTTATGCTAAACACGCAAAACCCGCAACTATATGTAAGGAAAATTATGCATTTTTAGGGTTTTTTTGTGCATATGTTGTTCCTATGGGTTGAAATATGATCAAAAAATCATTCTCAATAAGATAAATCAATCTAAACTAATAAATCAATAATTATCTATAAATACATTTAAAAATAAATATAAAAAATAAGTTTTTCGCATCTGAAAAATAACAAAAAATAATATTTATGTTTGTGAATGTATGGTAGAGTTGAAGCATGAGGTTTACCCTAAGTTCATCCCTATCTCTATGTTAAAGTGATTCTTATTACTTTCGTAAAAGAAAATTACATGGAAAATACGCCTTAAACCTACTAACAAATGCATAACTCTAAATGGTAGAGAGAAGGGGGTTGTTTCGAACGTGTTCTATGTGTTCAATGCATATTGGGACCAATCCCCAAGGTGGTATAGAAGAGCCATAGTGGAACCGTGGTAATCAACTAAGAGGTGCGTCCTTTGTGTGTGTTTACATGGTGTATAACACCAATATGTTTAGGGACTCCCTATGAGGATTGTGAGGAAGGATATCTGTTGGACAATACAAATGCAAAATTTTTGTATTCAAGGTTAAGATAGTATATCCCTTAGGTAGAGATGCTCCTAGCCGCGACGCCGTGTGGGGTGGCTTGAGGTGAGAAGTAGAGGCCCAACTAGTGCCATAGAGCTAGTGTTGTGCCCGTTTTAGGTCTCAACAAATAGAAATTCAAATAACTTCAAAAGAACAACCCTTGTAGTGGTTGCGGATTCTTCATATTTTTTTTCAGGTGTTGGATCTAACAGGACAATTTATGGCAATTCAAGACTTCAAGATGAACATGCAGAAGTTTTTGGACATAGAATCGGGTACTGGGGACGCAAAAGGAACTAGAGGGGCCGGACACTTGGGAGGTCAAATTAGGTCAATATTTCAAAGGGCATGGCCCTTGGGGGCCATTAGCCCCCAAAATTTTGAGGATAGAAGGGGGGGCATTTTTTTTGCACGGGTAGCAAGGAGAGAGTGCCATGATATCAATTTGATGAGGGGGGTTGGGGGCTAACAAACAAACTATAGATCTAAAGACACTGGCCTACTCCTCCAATTTTTTGCTCTCTATTGCAGTTCTTCACACAAGGTATGGTTGTCTAGATATAGAGATGGAAATTTAGTCTTTCTCTCTCCTCTCTCTCTCCTCCAAGAGACCATTGGTGAGAGTAAAAGAAAGATAAGAATAGGATGAATAATACTTATCCAACATGCACCATGTCACTAAATTGATTGCTTATTACGCATTCTCTATTTAATAAATTCATGTCAATAAATTAATGACTCACTTTTCTTTAAGTGTTGATGATGATCTAGCATGGCCATGAGACAATTTAGAGACCAGTATTCCTAGTGCATCACTTAATGGGGTGATCAGAGCACTGTGACGGGGATATCTGGTACAGGCAGTACAAGTTATCAAGGGGGAAAGAAGTGTCTGCCAAGTGTAAGAGTGTACACAAGAACCAAGAAGTTACACATAAATGAAGATGGATTGAGTTCCAAGAAGAGGAAGTCCATTAGCATTGTGTTATGTATTTATGTGTGCATCCAGGGACACCTGGGAATGTTGTACTTGTGTATAATGAGCATTGCATTCATTTGGGGTCATCCTCTCCCCTAGAAGTCAAGGTTTAAGGCCTTTGCTTTCATTAAGAAAGACGAGAGAGGGAATTCTCACTAAGAAAGTCGAGAGAATGTGATCCTCTAGAAGTGAGGAGAGAAGTGATTTTCTCTTTCTAAGGTCTAAAATGACACAAGATTTTGTGTGGAATTAAATCTTAAGGTTGAGGCCCAATGCAATCTAATGAACTCTCCTTATCCATGACTCAAAGTGGTTGCATGGACCACAAGTTAAGAGTACAGTTTAAAAAGTTGCTTTTTGGAAAATCCATTTTTAAAATATCTCGCAATAGAAAAACGATCTCTAAAAATGGGCTGGCACGGGTTATCGGAAACAGCGAGATCTACAACTTTCGTGTTGGATGTTTTTTCATCCAAACAATGCACAAAGAGATATCTCGAAATTAGTGCTGTAGAGTGGAACAACCACATCTTACATGAAAAACAACTCAACTCTCTCTCCAAGAAGAGAAGCTCTTAAAAGCCTATAAAAGAGGAGGCTCTCTTTGGGTGTAAGAGAGGGGTGAAGGAAGCATCACTTTTCATGTAACCAAGAGGAGAAGAGAAAGCGCAAGTGCTGTGGAAGCCCTGCTGAAATCAAGTGCTGCAAAAGCTCTGCTGAAATCAAGTTCCAAGAGGAGAATAGAAGGTGCAAGTGTTGCGGAAGCTCTACTGAAATCAAGTGCCAAGAGGAGAGCCCTACACATATTGTGTAGGAGAAAAGGAGACTCAAGAATGATCAAAAGGTTCCAACTTCCAAGTTGTGCAAGTGTTAGCTGGTTGTATACCATGCAAGGAACCGTGATCTTGTTTCCAAGATCTACAAGTAAGAACTGGCTTATGTGTAACAAAGGAGCTTGCTCCTTGTCAATAATATAACTCCACAAGGGGGGGGACTGGCCCATCTTCCAGTCCCTTTTGTGTTGCCAATTTCTCTACCTCTCTCTCTACCTCTTTCTTTTCTCTCATCTACTCTCCCTTTGTACCAACATAATATTCGCCATATATATTTTAAGTATATAAGAAAGTCGAGTGTGTATCTCGGATTTTATAACACACCAAACTGATGCAACATTGAGAGAATGCTAAGAATTGATGTCAAGTGCTATGTGAAGATTGATGCCGGATTCGATGGTTGTCCATGCATTCAATTTACGTGACCATGCAATTTAGCAATATGTCTATTTTATGAAAAAAATATGCTTGTTTTTAAGAGTTTATGGTCAAAATGAAATGCATATAGTATAAAAGAATTTATGAACCTTGTTTAACATGTCTTAGAGGGTTGGGAGTGATAATATGTAGAATTCATATTAAATGTGGTCATTATTAATAATTTAAATCCCAAAATACGGTATTTAAGTAGAAAAATAATAGATTTTTTTGTTTTGGGTGGAAAAATCATTTCTCGTGGAATGAAATGAAAGATAATGATGAATTTCCTAATCAACTTAACTAGAAAATAATAGTAGTTTACTAATAAATAAATAGAGAAAAAAATAGGTTTTAAATGAAAAAATAATATTTATACATTAAAAAAGTACAAAAAATTACAAATGTGTTTGTGGATGTATAATGGGCCTAAGGCATGAGTTTTAGCCTCAACTTAGCCCCATTTTTATGTTATAGTGTGTGATTTATTGCTTTTGGGATAAGAAAATGACATGGAAAACATTCTATATGCTTAGCACCGCAAGCATAACATTAAATGGTAGGGAGAGAGGGGGAATCATGAGTGCTAAATATAGGCTAAAATCTCATTTTTAGGATGCACTTTACACATAGGATGCATTTATTTCAAGATTCAAAGGGCTACTAAATAAGTATGATCATTGTTGTTCATATGCAACGTCGTAAGTATGCTAGTAGCATGAAATCATGGGAAGAGTTGGTTGTGCACACCCACATTGCTAATTTGATTAAATAAATTGTTTGTGTGCTTATGGGCATTCACCTTTGAATTGCATTCCATATCCATGGTATCAAGTGAGTATCAGCTCTCTTGGATTGCATAGCACTTGGTTTCCTAAATGTCGACCTACATTGAGAGTGTGAGAAGTCCCAAGCTGTAGGGTTAGTATATTCATTTCTTTGGGGATTCATAAAATGAGGATACAAATATCTCTTGGAATGATTGATTGTAAAGAGAGGACTATATGCCATACATGTTATATATTTGAATGGTGCATCTGGGGACTAATCCCTAAGGTGTAGGAGAGTCGTATATTGAGGTTGTCCTAGTTAGCCAAGAGGTGCTCCCTATGTATGTGCTATGAGGAGCTAAACACCATTATGTTTGAGTACTCCCTGTGAGGAGTTGGAAAGGATCCGTTAGAGTATAAATGGTACAAATGAGTATTTAAGATAGATAAATGTGTGTAGCCCCCAAACGCTCCTAGGGTTGGAAGACCATGGGGTGAAATAGATCCAAAAGACCATCAAGCCGAAATTCAAAAGTAAGAAAGAGCTGAAAGGGCTAGATGGCAGGCCAAAAATATTAGGAGGTCTTCTCCTCAACGAAGCAACTCGATATCCCTACTACAAGGAAGGGGTCTTAGAAACCCTAGTTTTACGAGCAATTATTTGGGAGAAGGAAGCACTAGTACTTCCCCTCTCCCAATTGGTCAGCCCACTCTGAGTGGGGCAATAGTTCTAATAGTTCAGAGACCCTTAGCAAATCCGATCACCGTCATGGTGCAACCTATTGCAATCCCTGCACAGGGATGTTGGACTTGCTAGCCTTAGGATTCCCTCTACCCATTTTTAATGGGTTAGAAGAGGAAGATGCGAAGCTCCATATTAATGAGTTCCAAAAGTTAATGTTCAACTATCAAATCCAATACCATGGACATGTGATTATGTTCTTTAATATGACTCTGAAAGGAAGAGCTATAGTATGGTATCACAACCTGGAAGGGAACCATAGCTACAATTGATCTATTTTTTGCAGCCTTCTAAAGAGATTTTTCCCGTGAAAGAGGTGGTTAGTATTGGCTACATGTTCTCAATGTAACACATCAAGAACATCATGAGAATGTTGGAGAGTATGCCAAGAAACTGAAAGAAATATTCCGTCAATTTCATATTTATATTCCCATTCCAACTGCTACTCAACTACAATACTTTTTGCACAGCATGGACTTTAATATCCAAATGCAGTTGAGCATGTTGCTCTTGCCAACATTGATATTGTTATTACATGAGCAGAGGAGGTAGAGTCATGATTACAAGCAGCCTATGCCTCTAGGTAAAATTGGAATTCAAGTCTAGGGCTTGGAAATAATTTAGTATTGACCAATGGAAGTCAAGGAACACTCATGACCAATTTGAATGGGAGAGGAAGCATAACGCAAAGTGTGGCTATATTACTAGCTCTCTCTAATGTGACTATGCCGATAGCTAGTCAAATGGCTCCACTAAATAATTAAAGTCAAATTACAAACCCTAGCATTGTTCCAATTAATCAACAGTAGTCGCCAATCCCTAATTAGCTCTAGTTAGACCGACTGGATGGCAAGTAGATGATCGCAGCTATGAGCCTAGTGCGTCAAATGTTCTTGGCAAAGGCAGGGACATGATGAAGCATTATATCGATATGATAATGGAATAGTATAGACAAATAGCTGTAGATGTTAATTTCCTAAAGAAGCAACAGAACTTGATAGGAAGTCAATGCCCTAAAGAGGGTTCCCATCAAGATTCAATTGTAAGTGGTGTGGCAGTTAGTACTTTTCGAGAAACTACCCTAATGTCAAGTGTGACATATGTGGAAAGTCTCATCATTTAGCTAGTACTTGCTCGAGTAAGATCGGCTCTCTTTAGTAAAAGGGGGTAAGCAACTAAGTCCAATAAACCATCTAATACAAGGGAAAAACCTTCAACGAGATGAAGGACCAAAACAAATACTGCAAAGAGGAAAAGCTACTATAGAGGAGCTACCCATTGGTACTTGTGTCAGTCTTATTGAAGTTGTGCATGTTAATGCTACTGAGGCTTTTAATTTGTGAGCCATTACAAGAGGACAAAAGGTTAAAGAAGGTGATAGGGATAATGTAAAACTTGTTGAGATAAACACTAAATAGGATGATAAGGAGACGCAAGTCCTTAACCCTTATGTGAAAGTTGATCCTCTAAAAGTTACTGATAGCAAAGCCAACCCCAATAAGGCACTACTAAAGAAGAAGATAAAAGCTAAGAAAGAGGCACCAAATCCTATTTAGTGAGACCAAATGGTCTGCTAGCGAGAGAAGAGAACTAGTACTAGCTATCATGAATTTGATTTGGTGAGTTCTCTGTGCAAGGTAAAGCCTAATGTGAATCTCCTATAGTTGATCAAGTTATCTCTAAGAGTACGTAAAGAGTTCAAGTAGATTCTTTGCACTCGGTATATCATTGAGCCCTTGGAAATAGCTCAGATGGGAAATGATTTGTTTGAACATGTTGAAAAGCATTGCCCAAGGGTAGCAGCATACGTTGACAGCATATTAGTGGAGCATGCCATTGTGGACACGAGATCGTCCATCAACGTTATGAGTTCAGAATTGATGGAAAGATTAGGGCTAGAAATCCAAATAGCTAATGACTTTTTAAGGCAACTTGAAGGTTGCATTACCAAAGTCCATGTGATTGTTGCTAATGCGGAATGCATTTTGGACTTTAGGGTTATCAAGTTTGCAGGGGAACCAACCTATCAAGTACTGTTAGGAAGGCCATGGATCTTGCAATTCGATTATCAAGTTGATATACCCGTGTTGTTGGTCATCTGATTCTTAGTAGAGGTGCCCGAGTGTGATAATGGATTCATATCCTGAATCTCCTCAAAGTGAGAGAGTACCTTTATCTTTGTCAAAATTAGATTCATTAGATGATCCATTTGGTAGTAGGACTTTGTCAAGTGATGAATCAAAAGAGGGGTTCACTACAAAGAGTATGTCTACTAGACTCTAAATGAGCTGTTAGAAGCTCAAGATAGAATAAGAGACACGGCTGTGATTGATTTGAACCTTAGTATGTTGGATGATCCATGACCAATTAAATTAGGGTCTATGCTTAGTCTTGAAGAAAGGAAGGACTATGTATCCTTGATCTAAGAAGTTTGTGACATCTTTACCTAGAGCTATGATGAGTTGAGGGGTATTCCTCCTAGTTTAGTTGTGCACACCATTCCCTTGAAGGAAGGTAGCTTCCCTGTTGTGCAATAAAAAGTGAGGTGTATACCTTTTGAGCTAAGGGGCAAACTATTTGAGGAGTTGCAAAAATTGTGTAAGGCTAGCCTAATATTTCCTATACAACACATGGAGTGGTGTTCACCAGTAGTCATAAGAAAAAAGAAGAATAATCAAATCCGACTTTGCATAGATCTTAGGGATCTCAATAAAACAGACGATGGAAGATTACTATCCACTTCCATTTATTGGCTGAATTCTAGATCAGTTTTCTTAGCAGGTAGATATGTCTATTCATTTATGGATTTCTTTGCTAGATATAACAAATGACTATTGCAGAGGAAGACAAGTAGAAAATGACATTTATTATTTTATTTGGTACCTTTGCATATCATGTTATGGCATTTGGGTTATGTAATGCACCAGGTTCTTGATAATGTACAACTAATAAGACTTTTGGTGATATTTCCCCAAAGGAGTTGAAAATCTTTATCGATGATCTAGGGGCAGCCAACCACAAAAGGGATAGAGAGATGTTTATTTTAAGAAAATTTTTTGAGCATTGCAAGTAGTTCTGCATGGCTCTTAATCCAAAAAAGTACGTCTTTAGAGTGCCCTATGGATTGCTATTGGGCCATGTGGTTAGCTCTGTGGGTATTGCGACTGATCCTTAAAAGATAAAGGTTATTGTTGCTATGAGTACACCACATACTCCTTTAAAAATCCATAGTTTTTTGTCATCAGTGGGATATCATTGAAAACTTATCAATGCACTGGTAGAGAGTACATTTTCACTAATGAATCTACTACCCTTTAACCATCGCTTTGTTTGGAGTGACCCATGTCAAGTATCCTTTGAGGATGTAAAGCATGAATCAGTAAAAGTGCCAATCTTGAAAGCACCCAAAAGAGGTGAGGTCTTTTAAATCTTTTCAATAGTCACAATGCATATATCAGCTTGCTATTTAGCCCAGATTTAGGAGGAGAAGTACTTTTATCTAGTTGCATTTGCTAGCCGTAAATTGGGGATATTCAAGATTAATTACACCTCCATGGGGAAGTTGTGCCTAGGATGGTATTTGCATTGAAGTAATTTAAGCATTACATTCTCTATGAAAATGTGATCTCTTATATGAAGGCAGAGGGGTTGAGGCTATTGATGAATAAGTAGAATCCACATGACCGTCTAGCAATGTTGAGAAGCATGGATCTAGAGCATGGCTATGGCGGATGGAAGAGAAAGAGAAGACTTATGATGGCATTGATAAGAAGAATTGACTATTACTCAAGTGAATTAGGCTCCAAGATGGAAGCTTGGACTCATAAACACAATCTTGAGTATGACATTGACTATGACTAGAAGGACAAAGTACAATGGTATTCCTTCATTGAATGATAAGAAAGTACAATACTTTATAGGCTCATGATGGTTCCCTTTTCCTCCATTGTGCCTATGGGCTTCAGACATCCTCCATTTCATGCATCCTCTCTAGTAAATTGTATGAGCCTTGCCCTACTGCTCCATACAAAGAGATTGTCACATGAGTGTGATTGCATAACTCTCAACACCCCTCCTCAATCACAACCATAAAGAAAGCACTAAATGTACAGAGGTCGTCATGAGTAGAACCTTGCTAAGTGTGGCCATACCACAAACAAGTGAAGCATCTAGAGGCTATTGCAAGAAAAACAAAATTTTTTGCTAAGTGTGGGTACATCCGAACATGGCAAACATCTAGGACTATTATAAGGTCTCATTAAGTGTGTAGAGGCTGTTATGCATAGGCTACATGAGAATTTTTACAAGGCTTATGATGATAGGAGCATTAATGGAAAATACATATAATAAAACATTCTAGTAAAAAGTGGAGACAAGGACCAACAGGCCCTTGTGGTTTTCTTCATCAAATATGTCATGGTAAGCATAACAGATTTTCTTTTCTTTGTCACCTTCTTTGATGTAGTTCACTGTGCTTTCTTTGATGCTCTTTTTGTCTTCATGGTCTTCTTTTTCTTGGTCTACTTCTTTATGGTATTTTTGGTCTTCTTCTTCTTTGACTTTTCTTGCATTATTCTTCGTGTCTCCTTCAAGAAAAGGTACCACCATCTTTGAGATTTTCATGATGATCGAAGCAGTTGGAATGTCTTCAAAATCTTCAAATGAAAAATAATTTATTTCACTTGGATGTAGGCAGCTCCATGTCTTCTTGTAGGTAAAGCACACAATTCTTCCATGTAGTATAAATGAGTAAGAAGAGTTATGTTAGTCTTCATGAAAGGCATCCATTTAAAACTCTTTATGCTTGGCATTCTCATTAGTGAGAATCAGCTTCAAAAATTATGGTAAAACCAGTAAAGAGTTGATCTTGAATGTGCCAAAAAACACACGTGCCAAGAAGCACTAGATAAGTATCAAGAGGTACTATCTTGATGAGCCTGATGTTGATGCTTGGTGTTCTTGCTAAGCTTGAGTCTTCACAATCTTCTTAATGAGGGTTGCACTTGTTGGAAAGTAAGAAAATCTGAGTGGCAAGAACTCCAATAGGCTTGGAGGAGTGAAAAAATGATGAGATTTTTGAGCTTGAGGTTGAAGAAGTTATGGAGGATTAGGGTTTGCAAACAGGCCTACTAATATTTTTCTAATTTCAGCATGTAGAAGCAATCATTACAGGAGATTTCTGGTGGATATAAGGCCTATGACGTGGGCTTCAAAAGCCCTATGGTTGTAGGGAAGATTGTGGCCTATGCGCATAGCAACAACAATAGGACCTGCTCTATGCCTTTTTGGGGCAATGACGAATTCAAGCAATGCCAGCTCCTACAACATGCAATGTTGAGCTGCAAAGTGGTAGGATGGTGCGCCTTGAGTATAGTAAGAATCTCCAAAAGGAAGCTTCAAATAGATTTGTCCTATAGAGAGAGATATGAGAGCTCCTTGGCTGTCATGAAGATAGTGAGTATAGTTAAAGTTCAAAATGAAGTCAACCACTTGGACTGAGCTGGACAGAGATGAAGAGGAGCTGAGAGAAGAGATTTCAAAGCTAAGTCATGCTCACCGTGGCTCTGATACCATGTTGAGAAGCATGGATCTAGAGTATGATAATGGCAGATGGAAGAGAAAGAGAAGACTCATGTTGATGACATTGACAAGAAGAACGGGATATTACTCAAGTGAATTAGGTTTCAAGATAAAAGCCTATACTCATTAAAAAAATCTGAGTATGACACCGACTATGATTGGAAGGACAAAGTACAATGCTATTCCTTCATTGAATGATAAGAAAGTACAATACTTTATAGGATCATGATAGTTCCCTTTTTCTCCATATTGTGCCTATGGGATTCATGCATCCTCCATTTCAGGCATCCTCTCTAGTAAACTATATAAGACTTGCCCTACTACTCCATATAAAGAGGCTGTCACATGGGTGTGATTGTATAACTCTCAACAAGCAAAGTGGTTAATCACTTCGCAGGAGTCTGATTATGAAATCAAGAGTAAGCCACCAAAGTTGTAGGGCATCGTTGAATGTCTTGTGGATTTTTAGGAGCCAAAGAAATCTTGGTTGAAGGTAGTGACCTTGAGGGTCTATTCAAAATTGATACGACTTTCTGCCACAATGCACTATCTATCTACAGGAGAGACTGGGCCCACTTTGTCAAAGGTTGAGAAGAGAAAAATAAAACAGCATGCTTTGAAATTTTCCTTGATTGCAAGAATATTATATTGGCAAGGGGTGGATGATATTTATCACCGATGTGTTATGCCTGATAAGGTTCCATTTATCTTGGAAGAGTGTCATGACTCTGCATGCGGAGGACACTTTGCTAGACGATTGATTGCACAAAAAGCTTTAAGAGTCGGATATTGGTGGCCATCCATTTTCCAAGATGCGTTTGCATATGTCAAGAGATGTAATGTATCTCAAAGACATGATAGTAGGAATAATAGGAAGCACCAACTGACTCCTTTTATGGCTATACTACCATTTGAGAAGTGGGACATCGATTTTGTGGGTCCTATTACCCCATCATCCTCTCCACAAAAGAGGTATATCATAGTGGCAAAACTGATTATTTTACAAAATGGTTAGAAGCACAAGCAACGAGAAAGGACGATGCAAAAAAGGAGACTACTAGCTTTTTGCTTGAGCAAAGTATCTGTCAATTTGGTCTGCCAATAAAGGAGTTAGTGTCGAGCCATGGAACCCATTTTTTAAAAAAGGTGATTAAGAATGTGGCTGACCGAAGCATGGTGGATTAAATATAATAAAATAACACATTATAATCCACAAGTGAATGGGAAAACACAAATAAACACCTAGTGGGTATTCTATCAAAGCTAGTATCAGATAAGAAATGAGATTGGGATAAGAAGCTATGTGTGGCTGTGTGGACGTATAATACAAGAGCTACTGGCCACACCCCATTCAAGTTAGTTTATGGTGAGGAGTGCGTACTACCCCTAGAGATGGAGTTACCAACAATAAGATTTGCAATTAACCATTCTTTGGGGACAAAGATGCCTAATAATATGACAGAATCTAAAGCCCTGATCATGGGATTGAATATTTCTAAGAAAGGTGGTATTCACCAGTTATTAGTAAAAGGAGATTCCCAATTGGTTTTGAATCAATTGAATGGGATGTACATAGTATCGCATATATTATTGTGTTGCTATGAACCTAATTGACAAGTTGAGAGAGTGTCTCTTCTTCAACTAGTTCCACAATATTGGAATTAGTTTTCTGATTCCTTAGCAAATTATGCTTATGAAGAAGACCTCTTTTTCAACTATGGTCCTTGTTTAAATCTCTCCATTGATTATGAGACAGGACCTGGTCGATTATGGGGACTTTTTATCAAAACATGTGTTATATGGAAGGCAATGGTTCTAATATGGGTAATGCAAAGAGTAGCCAAGACCCATTTACTATTGTTATCTTGGACCCATAGGGTGATCTGACAACATTTTATGCATACACCTCTTGTTGTATATGTAGGAGGTATGGGTCATAATCTGATGCATCTAATTTAGGACTAGAAGCCCTCTCTTCTCCTTGGGACGGAGCGCCTTGTTATATGTCAGTAGCATTCCAAAGAGGGATGTGTATAAACTGTATTGGTTTTTTAATTTAGGCCAAGAGGACCAATTGTTTTGGATACACAATGTTATATTACATTAGGCCAAGAGGGCCATGTATCTGTGTGGTGCAGGTACATTTAATAGGTTTCTGTTTTAGTGTTGTGCCAAACATGTCTAACAGAGTTCCTGGTGGGAGCCTTTGTTGTGCAGATGCTTCTTATGGCCAAATCTAGGTGATATCCTTCCTTTATGAGTTCTCTCCTCTTAAGCTGAATGGTTATGTGTATATGTGGGGGTTTTTCTTTCTTTTGTTGGGGACCGACGATCAAGGCATGAAGTCCCAAAGTTCAATCTATGTGTATTGGGGAGGTCCAAGTAGTTTTCTGCCTCTTGTAAAGACATTATTGAGCACACTAATAACTATTTTAGAAGGTGGTCCTAGTGACCCTATTCTAGTAGCCTACTAAGCTGTTGTTTCTAGGAGTTTCTATTAGTTGTGAGGCAGCTAGAGATGCATGTTAAATGAAAACAAGAGAAAAAACAATGCATATATTTAAAGACTATAGTATATGGAGGTCTGTAAAAAGGGGTTCTAACACCTCAACAAAAGAAAAAAAAATGAAGAAAAAGAAAAATCAAAGAGCAGATGATTAATGCTTGCGAAGGCCTTGTAGGTTTCCAAGGATGAGTCTATGATGCCTTGTCTTCTTGGGATGATATCTAGTTGGAAAAATAAATAAGGATGATTTGAGTGAAAATAAAAGTGAGTAAAAGAAAAAGGATTTAGTATCATATTGCAAGGACTTGGTAGGTCTTGGGTACTGAGTCACGACTTGAGGCCGATGCTCTGTTCTCCTTGGGTCTCTATGCTCAACTCCCTCCTTTTTACACACTTGAGTATTGAGTCCTAAAGTATCTAAAAAGTGATGAATCAAAAGTATTTGAAAATATAAGACCAGGCTATAGGAGTCCTCTCCTAGTAGGAGTTCTTAGTCCTATTTTCCAAGGTCGGGTAGGTAGTTCAGACCACCACTTAGAATAACTTCTTTGATAGTTCTCTTCAACCTGTCCGTATTGTAGAAATTGGTTAGTGACTAGCTCAAGATCTCTATTAGGTTGTACTTGGCCTATCCCTTGTGGATTTTCATGTCTTGATTTTTTCAAGGGGTAGGGTGAGAGGCATGTTTGTGTTTCGTTGTGTATTCTTTTTTGAAGCATTTTGATACTCTTTATGGTCTCTTTATGTGCAGATCAATTTGTGGATTCAACCAATTGAGTCACCCTATCTTGTGGTCAGCAATGAGAGTGTGATTTAAAGCTGGAAAAAGTGCCAGAGACGTACCAAAATATATCATTGTAAGGTGGAATCTGAAGACCGATTGAAGTGAAAGATGCAAATCCAACAATTTTAAGTGGTCATGCAAGATGCAAATTTAGATTGCTTCAAAAGACCGACCTTTGTAGTGGTTGCAAAATTTTCATAAATTTTTTGGGTGCTAGATTGAAGCAGGACAAGTTTTTGGTAGTTTAGGACTTCAAGATGGATATGCAAAGTTTTTCGGATATGAAATTGGATATTGGACCACATAAGAAACTAGAGAGTGGACACTTGGGTGGTCAAATTAGGCCAAGATTTGAAAGGGCATGGCCCTTGAGAGCCATTGGCCCCCAAAATTTTGAGGATTGAGAGGGGAGCATTTTTTTCACGTGGGTAGCAAGGAGGAGGCGCCACGATGTCGATTTGATGAGAGGGGGGTTAAGGGCTCACAAACAACCCATGGATCCAAAGACACATGCATGATCCTCCAATTTTTTACTCTCCATCACCAATCTTTGCACAAGGAATAGCTGCTTAGATGTAGAGATGAAATTTCGCTCTTTCTCTCTCCTTCAAGAGACCATTCATGTGAGTAAAAGAAAGAGAAGAATGGGATGAAGAATGCTTGTCCTACATGCACTGGATTTATGCAAGATTGAGAGGATGCTGAGAATTTATATCACATGCTATATGAAGGTTGATGATAGGTTTTATGCCTATCCATGCATTCAATTTTTGTGACCCGCAACACGTAATTTAGCAGTATCTCCATTTTATGAAGAAAATTTACTTGTTTTTGATAATTTATGATCCAAATGAAGTGCATATTGTATGAAAATTTGTATGAACCTTCTTTGACATGACTATGAGGGCTGGGAGTGATAATATATAGAATTTGTAATTAAATGTGGTCGTTATTAATAATTTAAAGCTTGAAATATGATATTTAAGAGAAAAAAATGGATTTTTTTATTTTGAGTGGAAAAATCATGCTATTGTGGGACGAAATAAAAGATAATGATGAATTTCAATAATCTTAATCGATTTGAATCAAAAATAATAATAATATCAATTTATTAGTAAAAAATAGAGAAAAAATCCAAAAAATAGATTCCAAATGAAAAAAAAAAGATTTTGTGTGCTAGAAAATTACCAAAAATTTATAAAAGTCATTATGGATGTATGATGGGCCTAAGGCATGTGCTCTAGCCTTAGTTTAGCCTATTTTTATGTTATAGTGCATGATTTAATGTTTTTCAAACGAGAAAATGACATGGAAAACATTCTCTACACCTACCACTACAAGCATAACATTAAATGGTAGGGAGAGAAGGGGGGTCATGAGTGCTAAATATAGATTGAAATGTGATTTTTTAAGAGTTAAAGGGTTCAATATTGTGAGTATACTCGATGTTATCCCTATGCAATGCCATAAGCATGCTAGTAGTACGAAATCATAGAAAGAATTAGTTGTGCACACCCACATTATTGATTTGATTAAGTAAATTTTTTGTGTACTTATGGTCATTCACCTTTTCATTGCATTCCATATCCATGGTATCAAACAAGTATCAACTCCTGATTTGCATAGCACTTGGTTTCCTAAATGTTGACCTATGTTGAGAGTGTGAGAAGTTCCAAACTATAGGGTTAGTACATTCATTTCTTTGGGGACTAATAAGTGAGGATACAAACTATCTCATGGAATGATTGATTATAAAGAGAGGACTATGTGTCATGCGTGTTATATGAACAGTGCATCTTGGGGCTAACCCCAAGGTACAGGAGAGCTATAGTGGGGCCGCAACAATCAGTTGAGTGGTGCTCCCTATGTATGTGATACAAGGTGCTAGGCACCATTATGTTTGGGTACTCCCTTTGAGGACTTGGGAAGGATTTGTTGGACTATAAATGGTATGTGCTTAAGCTAGATAAGTGTGTGTAGCCTCTAGATGCTCTTGGCTGTCAGGATATGGGTTGTTTTGGTTGAGCATAAAGGCCCAATTAGAGCTTTAGAGCCAAAGTCTCGGGCCCATTTTTTAATCCCAACAGTGTGTAGCCAACAATGTCAGAACCCCAGAGCATTGGTTGAAAATATTCTCTGCCACTTTCAAAGGCTTGGTATTTGAGTGGTATGAGAGAGAAGTAGAAGGAACTTTTGGCACATATAGGACACCTTCCTCACTAAATTCAAGCGTGAAGATTTTGAAGAAAAGATGGGAGATGAGTTCTCTAGTGAACAGGTGGAAGCATATGTCTCTAAAATGGAATCCATACTTAAGAGATAGACTAACCATCACTTAGATGAAGGCATTCAAAAGGGAGTTTTTCTTAGAATCCACCAACCAAAAGTTTATAAGTTTATGGACTTAAAAAGACCAATCAACTGCAAGTTGTAGTGGAAGGTGCGAGACTATATGATGAAGTTGAAGCAAAGTTGTCAATGACCTCAAGAAGAGGAGTCTTACCTCCTCCCATGCTAGGAATGGCATATCCACCAAATGCAATACCAAGGAGGACTATTTCCTACCCCCACCCTCATAAGTAAACAATGTTGCAGTTGAGTGCACCAAATCTATAGTGGGGATGCCACATACATCAGTACCTCAAATGATTGTTCAACCACAACAAAAATGGCCTTAAATAGCTCCCCTAATGGCAACTCAATAACAATAATGGAACCCTACAACTAGAAATAAAAACCACCAGTCTCAACAGGAGCTCTGAATCAGAATCGGAACAGAGGACCCTGTGGACCAACCCAACTAGTCTATGCATTGATTGGGAGACTTCACAAAACTCTACTATAATTACTCCAAGAGGAAAATTTTTGAAGGATTGTCTATCCAATAGTATCAAGAAAGAGTTGATGGATGTGATTATAAAATAGCTATAGATGTTAAATGTGAATACCACCAACATATCCAGTCCTGCAAGATGTGGAAGAGATATGATATAATCTAATACATGGTGCGGAAAGTGCCATCAAGTAGGACATTTAGCCATTGAATGTACCCAAAAACCAACTATCCCTCAAGCCTTCTATTCATACTGTTTAAGGAAGAACCATACAAAGGATATCTACTCTCTGAAGGAGATACATGAAAGAAGGATGAAGGATGAAGAAGCAAGATTCAACTTGTTGGAATCCAAGATGACCACCCAAGATATCAGACCAAAGCCTAGAGAGTTTGGTTCTAGTTTCATCCCAAGGAGGTTTCCCTCTCAAAGTTACATAGGACGACAGTTTGGCAGTGGCCGAAGATTAGAAGTGGAGTGTATATCTCACCAAATTGCCCAAACCCTAGAAGGTCCATGGACTACAAATCCTCATATATTCAATGCAAAGGAGAAGGCCACACTACAAAAGATTGTCCTAGTCTAGCTCCTATGACAGTTAATACCACTGATAACCAATAGAAGACCCAAGAACATGCCTCCAATTTGGTGGAATAGAAAGTTGCCAAAATAATGTGTGCTAAGAAAAGAGAATCCACATTTTCAAAAGAGAACATTACCTCTGTCAAAATGGTAAAGTTTAATATTTCAAAAGAGAAATATAACAATACAAGACAAAACAATACAATACAGAGTAATCCAATACCACAAAAGGATACAAGTACAATTACACAGACAAGACCACAAGTCCAAGAGACAAAGGATGCAGAACTATCCCCAGTGATAGAAGAAGTGCATATGTTGCCAGTATTGGAGGAAAAAGAAGAGATACAAGTGAGTGTTGCCCCATTCCCTAGCCAATTGGAGAAGCCTATGGATCCTATTAAAGAGTATGACTTGGTCAAAGACCTAGATACCTTTAAACAAAACCTAAAATTTTGGAGAGACTGATGTTGTCAAGAAATTCAAAAGCACATTGACAAGAAGATGAGGCCTAAGGATTGCTCCCCCGTCTGCCACTACGTCTAATAAAACCTTAGAGCGCGTGAAAGAAGTAGATGTGGCTAATGCCTTCCTAGACCCTGGCACCCTAGAGACTAGCATTTGGATTGAAGAATGTTTTATAGAAGATGCATTGATTGATGGAGGCTCATCAGTGAACATAATGATGGATTGACCATGAAGGATCTAGGCTTGTAAGGTATGCAGCCTACATAATGGCTTATTAGACTCATAGACCAAAGTAGAATTAAGCCTTTGGGCATTCTCCCATACATGAAGATAACTCTCGTAGGACAAGACTATTGGCTAAGCTATCTAGTAGTGAAACCTAATTCCTATGGGACCTCATACTCTCTACTTCTAGAAAGTCCATGGCTTTTTTAAGCAAGAGAATGGACAAATTGGTTCAAAGGAATCCTAACCCTAGATAGAAGACCAACCAAGTGGTGTTGAAGTTGTATGGCTCACAAAAAGATAATGGATCCACTTCTATCAAAGTCTTAACAAACTCCTTCAAAGAAGTGATAGATGGCACATCAATAAACAAAGAAGTTGTCAAACATATCTTTCCCAAGAAAATAGAGGCATAGTCCTAGATAATGGGCACTGTAAGCCAACTCCCAAAAGAAGAAAAGTCATTGTCGATGGTGGGTGAATACATGCTTCCTAAACAAAGAATAAATTTTGAAATCACCTTAGATAGTGAGACAAATGCATGGATGTACTACTCTCCATGTTATATGTCCGTAGTAGCAGAGTCACAGACAGAAGTAGAGACAGCCAACAAAAGAGCCAAGATAGTCTGTCGAATATGAGGATGAAAGTCAAGATGAAGACAATGAAAGCGATATGGAAGAAGTTGTGACACTATATTAGGAAATTTGCAAATTCTCATATAGTTTGGGAATTCCCAATATAGTTAATATTTGGCCAAATGATCAAATATTGTTCTCCTACTTGAAACTAGAGTCTACCCTAATTACTATATTGGTTTTCTTTCCAAGTCCCAATTTGAAGCATGGGTTAAGATTTAGCCACACGGCCAAATCTTTACCACCAATTTGAAAGTGGGACTTGGGAGATTTCCAAATTCTCTAGTATGGTGTTCTATACAACTAGAAAAGGATAGTAATGAGGATGAAGTTTTACAGGCAGTTGAAGCTAAAGATTCCATGATGTTGGACATAATGACTCTAGTACCCTTTGGATTAGTAAATGAATTGCATTATATGAAAAACCCTTATAAGAAATGGATTAATCCTTCAATAGTGGCTCTTGTCACCCTAATCTACCCTCCTCAAGAAAGAACGATGATGATGCACCTTGCTAATAACCACCAGTCCGGTAGCCCAAGAAAAACTCAGATGGTTCATGTTATGTGACATTCTTGGAGGCATCCTCAAAAGATAATTCCTTGAGTCAAGAGATAACTGACCCTCCCATAAAATCTAAAATAACCATGATATCATTTCAGCATTCCAAACTGTCAAGCCAAGACCTCATGGAAGAAAGAAGTTGCTTCTAGTGGAGCCTCAGGACAAGGAGGCCATTCCCTTGAAGGAGTCGGATCTATACCTAGAAGCAGTCCGTGGGACCTTTACCCACAAATTGGAAGGTGAAAAGTAACTAAATTTTGTGGATAGAAATGTGGTACTAAGCATCCCTTGAAGGTGGATACCAGTCTTCCAAAAGAGGAGCTGTCGGTCTTGCATAACCTATTAAAAGAGAACTTGGACATGTTTGCATGGTCCTATAAAAATCTAAAGGGAATTGATCCCATGATGTGTCAGTATCACATCAACCTAGAACCTGATGCCAAACCTGTAAGGCAAAGATAGAGGCACATGAATCCAAATTACTCAGCCCCAATGAAAGACGAATTGTAAGGTGCCCACCCCATTGGTTGTCCAAGCATGCTTTTAGCGGTCTATCGAGAAACGAATCTAAGCGTCACTGCCCGGCACTCCCATGGAATGTTCCGAGTTTTGTCGCCTAGGGTTTCCCAAATTAGCCTCGCAGCGGAACGTTCATGGCCGACCCACTAGGATTGACCTAAAATTTGGGCTCCTAGAGGCCAAGGTCTCCTAACAGCATTCTAGCATCGAATCTTGGTCATCCTACTTTACACAGAGATACCCAAGCCGAAGCAGACCCATGCCGCATTTGGTTCAAAGAGAATGGGAAATGAGAGGGATGCACTACTCAACCTCTCTGCCCATTGGGCATAGTCCCATTCCAGTCCCCTAAGATGGCATGAATCGGGTTCTAACCTAACAATACCTAAAGGTTGAATGACAATAAAAATCTTGTGAGAAGCCTCCTAGATCTCTGGGACCACCTTGCCATAGGATAGACCCATTAGGGATTCCGCCCACCCTCTTCCCTTGATAGATTTAGTTTTCTAATTAGGTCCTACCACATTTATGTGTGACATTTAAAATCAGCTTCATTAATTAAGCCTTTTAGGGAACAAGGTTCGTTTCTCGTAATTTATAGCATAGACACGAAAACAGAGCAAGCAATCCTTTGACAAACAAGTTCAAATAAGTTCCTTAACTTATCTTCAAGTTAATCTTTGTCTTCCGCCCATACAAGAGAAATTATGTATCCCTTCTGTCCAACAGAAGTATCCCTTCTACCCTACAGAACTAACTGGTCCAAATCTCATGGCACCACAAACTCAATCCTTTATCTAGAATACGATCTCCCAACATGCCTAGATATTGGGGGCCACGGAGGTCTTCAACTCCATTCTAGACCTAGCAATGGGGTGTCCAAAGCTCCACCTAACCCGCAAGCTGTCTAGGAGCAAAGCATCATTCCCATGGTTGGCCTTTTTACCACTCAACCTTCGGCCCATGAATCGAGCAGTGCCCTCTCTTTGGGTCAATCTGCGGTGCGATCATGGAGGTGATCCACCCGTGAAAAATATCCTTCCTTAATTAAATCCTTTAAGAATCAAGCACACACAAGGCAGCCAACTCTAATATCATCTTCCAAGAAAACATTCCTTTATTCCCATGGCAACTTGTCATCACAGACCCTTGCCATGTATTTACCATAAATCACAAGCACTTAGAATAATCATCCAAACAACAATCTAACAACGAGTTGAATGTAAAAGCATTTAGGATGTTGTTTGATCAATCAACAAAACCAATTGCATTCTTTCCAAACAATGCTAAAATAGATGATATAATATTTCCATTGCATA
Source organism: Lygodium microphyllum (assembly GCF_053477565.2). Lineage (NCBI taxonomy): Eukaryota > Viridiplantae > Streptophyta > Polypodiopsida > Schizaeales > Lygodiaceae > Lygodium > Lygodium microphyllum. The sequence continues at coordinate 184,640,590 of NC_141136.1, read as the reverse complement.
TTTGCTCTTCCCCTTGGGATCTAAGAGTGATACTATGCAAAATGTTTCTTAACACTTCTTCCTTCAGCTAAGGCATATGTTAAGGGTTCAAACACTATTCATGATGTAAGTTCTATAGGTCACTTACATTGATCGATAACCCAACCCTGAATTTGGATTAGCAAAAGTCGCCATTATCCGACGAATCTCAAGACATCTTAGTTTTAACCCTTATGACTAATTTCTTGTACTAGCTCTTAGTCAAGTCATGAGGCAACTAGAAAATTATCCTCATATATCAAACAGGTTATAGGCATAATGTGTAAATACTTGATAAGATAAGTGCGATATGATCTCAAGTAATTAGACTCCAACAGGCCTTGCATTGAGCTAGAATCTAGTTCTTCTTAATATTTGGGCTCTTAGGCTAAGTACTTTTGAAGTATTTAAACTTTAAACTAGTACTTTCTATTCATGATTCTCAATGTCATATTATTTTAGTAATTATGCTATTTGTAACCCTTGACTATTCTTTAATCTAGCGCTTGTATACACAATCTTTTAATGACATTATTTTGATGACTATGCCATTCATAACTCTTGACTAATTCTTCATTTTAATTGCTCTACCAACAAATAAGCCATATGTAGCTAGGTGCAATTAACTTCCCTTGGTATATGCACTTCACAAACTCCATCTTTTGAGTAGGTGAGATAAAATTTATCCTTTCCGATGACCTATACTTGTGCATCATAGTATGGGGCCTAATGTATCTCATACGAGAATCAAAGCAAGAATCTATCAATTGGAAAATACATTACTTACAACCAATACCGCAATTGGATTGACAGTGATGCCTTCATTCGAAGCTTTGTTGCTGGTTGTAGGATTGCCATCCGCACATGACATTCTTTGCTTGGGGGCCATCGTCCGCAAGTAGAATCAAGAGATTAAGAAGACGGAATAGATTCAAGATGGGAGAGTGTAAGAGAATATGGTTAAGTCGAGGATCGAAATAGAGGGAATTGAGATAATTCTCTTCCTTGCAGCCTCTCGGGGTGACTCTTCTCTCTCTCTCTCTCTCTCTCTCTCTCTCTCTCTCTCTTTCTCTTTCTCTCTCTCTCAAGCTCTCTTTCACAATCTCTTGGAGGGGTATCCTTCTCTTTACCTCTCTCTCGCAGCCTCTCGAGGTCTCCTTATGCTTCTTGTGCCTCCCCATGTCTTATATTTATAGTGGATTAGAGAAGAGGGCTTGTGGCTGAGAAGATGAGCTCTTTGTGGAGGGGGATTTTGGAAAAATAAGTGATCTAATGCTCAAATCATAAATCTGATGGTTCCATTAGTTCCGAAAGGGGGGGTAAAATGCCAAGATATTTGGTTAGAAAGCCCTCAGTTCACTCCTTCTTCTTTTCTTTGTTCAAAGTGTTGTTTTCTATTTGTAGACTGCGATCGCAACGCGCGCGATTTTGCCAATCACTTTTCTTTATATTTATTTTTATAAAATCTCCAAAACTAACTAAAACATCACTTGTCTTTTCTTTTAAATAACATCCAATTCTAGAAATCTCCATATCTTTTTTTTCTAAAGGATAATATCTAAAATATCTAAAATATACTAGTTTTGTCCAAAATCTAATATTTTTGAACCATCCCAACTATACACATTAATACTAGTGATTAATATAGCTCATAAGTCTCATTGACATTGTAACTTACGTGAAGGGTGGCTACGGTCCTTGTCAGTCCGAGAAAAATATCAAATTTACGACTCTCAATTTTTCTAAATAAAATATTTTTAATTAAATAAAAATGATTAGTTATTAATGTTAGTTAGTTTTTTACTTTGGTTAGTCTTTAGTTAGTAACCTTACTAACTTATTAATTGACTAACCAACTTTCGAACTAAACAACTAACTTTTAATTGCATGGAAATACTACACGAATCACTAAAACTCCTTGAAGTTGAGTTCATCTATCCAATAATGAATGGGTTTTGCCTATCGTGATAGTACCCAAGAAGAATGAAATGTTGCGAATATGTGTGGACTTCCAAAATTTGAACTTCAAGACTAAGAAGGATCATTTTCTTATTCCTTTCACAGAGACCAGTTATTGGACACATTGGCATGACATGGGCTCTATTTTTAGCTCTTAGAAGAAGATCAATCCAAAGCAACCTTCACAATAGAATGGGAAACCTATGCTTACAAAGTGATGCAGCTTGGGCTTTGTAATGCTCCTGTTACCTTTCAAAGAGTGATGATGGTTGCATTATTCCAAAATCACTTGCATGATTTCATTGAGGTATACTTGGATGCTCCTTGGATGACTTTTGTGTTTATAGCCTAATCCGTGAGCATTGGAGACATTTAGAACAATGCTCTAACAGATGTCAAGGGTATGAGATTTCTCTCAACCTGGACAAATGCATATTTGGAATCTCTTCATGAGTTTTGTTGGGCCACATTGTCTCAACAAAAGAAATACTAATAGACGTTGCAAAGACAGTGAGAAGATGTCAACCTTAACTCTACCAACCAACCTCAAACAATTGAGGGGATTTCTTGCCCATGTGTGCTATTACAGAAGGTTCATTGCGCACTTTGCAAAAAAGGAAGACCTGTACATAAGCTTCTAAGGAAAGATGCAAAGTTTACGTGGAATGTTGATTGTGATAAAGCATTCAACACTCTAAAGCAGTGTTTGATTGAAGCACCCATCTTACAACCTTCTGATTTAATGAAGGAATTCCATCTGCACACTAGTGCATCTATAGAAGGGTTAGGCGAGTGTGGTCTTATGTCAAAAAGGCTCCTCAAAGTTAGATCAACCTATCTACTAAACAAGCCTTAAGGTCACTAATAGAGAAAGAAACTACACAATGATGGAGTTAGAATGCCTAGCAATGGTGTTTGCCTTGGAGAAATTTCGACACCATCTACTACTTATGCATTTCAAATTTTATGTGGACCATGAGGCACTGTCCTTCTTGATAAATAAAGTAGATGTGAAGGGAAGAATAATGAGATGGCTCCTTCTATTCCACAAGTTTGACTTTGAGGTAATCACCGGGCCTGGTCACTCTCATGTTCTGGTGGTTGATCATCTGTCTCGTATCTCTCAAAGCAATGAAGAGGAGCAAGATGACCTAGACCCCTCTTATGCTTCCCTCTTTTTGGTTGAAACTATAACCCCATGGTATGCAAGCATAGCCAACCTCTTGGCAACACAACGGTATCCTCCTAGTATCTCCAGCCAGGATAAGAAGAAGCTTTTATTGGAATCAACCCCCTATACCCTCCTAAGCGGTGCACTATACAAGAAGAGCAAAGATGAAGTGTTGCAAAGATGTGTTGCAAGAGACAAGATTGAGATAATTCTAAAAGCATGTCATGACGATTCCTATGGAGGACACTTTGCAAGAGAAGTGACCGCTAGAAAGGCTTTGCTCGTAGGCTACTGGTGGCCGATCCTCCACAAGGATGCCTATGATTACTATGATTCTTGTTAGTGGCAAATGGGGATGCCACTATAGCCCATCCTTCCTTTGAAGCCATTCAAGAAGTGGGGTATCAACTTTTTTGGCCCTATCGATCTACCAACTAGAAGAAAGCATAACAAATACATTTTGGTTTATACAAACTATGTGACAAAGTAGTGTTAAGACAATGCTCTCAAATGAGATGATGGCAATAGTATGGTCATGTTCCTATAGGAGAACATCATCACCTGTTTTGGAAATTTTCTAAATCTAGTAAGTGATAGATGTATTCACTTTTTGAACAAGATTATGGAAGAACTGACAGAGATGTACAAGATATGCCATCGCAAGTCCACATCCTACTAGTCAAAGGTACCAATCGCATCCTGTGCTCAATCCTAACAATGGCAATTACTGCACATTTCCACAATTGGGATATTGACTTACACAGGACCTCTAGGCATTTAGAACCTCCCATAAGACTGCTATAGGACAAACACCCTTTCAACTGGTATAAGGTATAGATATCATTTTTTCTATAGAGCTAGAACTGCCTTCTCTACGAGTGGCTACCAAAGAACACCTAGGGGATGATGAGCCCTTACAACACTGTTTTCTACAATTGGAACGTCTGGACAAGACTCACTTTGAATGGCCTTATAGTGTGTAAAAGCTACCCAAGCTCAACGAAAGGCCTATCATGACAGCTTCATCAAGCACAGGGAGTTTAAGGAAGCTGACTTAGTCTTGGCCTATGATTCACAATTTGTCAAGTTTTCAGGAAAACTACAATAGCATTGGATGGGCCCATATAAGGTACTTGTTGTCAACCCTAATGACTCTATCCAAGTGCAGGCTATCAATGTTTCTGATGATCCCTTTCTGATTAATGGCTATCATCTCAAGAAGTATTTCCCTCCCTAGGAATCTTGACAATCACAATTAACTGACCCTTTCCCTTTTGAGTGTCAAATTGTTATCCTTCTCATGCTACTATTGATAGCCATCATGCTCATCTTGATAAGGTGGCATCTTTCTTCTAGCCCCTCACAGCCAGCTCCCACCCCTACTTTGCTCCCTCCTCATATGATCTAACAAAGGTGGCAAGGATGGTTTTGATACATGGAATTCCTACCATTCTTCTCTTGGGATTTTATTTTTAAGAAAATTTTAAAAATATAATAAATATATAGCAATCATAGAAAAAAAAGACTTTGGTCCCTATCGTGCCAACCTATTTTTTGAGAAATTATGAAAACACCCTTGAGAGTAGAAAAAAATATGGAAACACCCTCGGGGATAGAAAAAATTAAAAAAATTAAAAAAATCAAAACTATTATGGGAGAAAATGAAAAAATTCCTTGGCATAACCGGCCTCATTTTAAGAAAAGGTGTCAAACACCCTTGGATGAGAAGCTAGCAGTGGAAAAGGTGGCAACACCCTTTAGTACAAATTAATATCATTAGTCAAAATTTCCAAGATGTAGTTCCAAAGCCACCTCCCTTGGTGTGTTGTATCCTACAACTCCATTTGTATGTCTAACTCCTATAGTAGCAGATGACATCTCTTACATGCAATCAAAGTTCCAGATCTGTTAACTATCTCCTTAGGTATATCTCTTCATCAGTCGACTCTACTTGACATCATTAACCAAACAAAATCAATCTTCATCAACAATCCCTTGAGTGACATGAGCTTTTATCCTAACAAGATGGAGATGTGAGTATGTACTGCCCTCTGTATTTATCATAGGAGCATGATACAAAGGGTGGGGTGAGTGACCAATCCTTGCCCTTTAATTTCAAAAGATAGGTGAGATGTGTGAAATGGAGAATTGCATGCACGGGCTCGGTTTCTCAATGCACAATGCACTATTTGTTTCTATGCACGGCACTATAAGGCTCCTTGGCATTCATTCTTCCACCGTATGTCAGCACAGGAGGAGGGCGAGATGCATTGCTGCACCATCAATTGTGGACAAGGCATACAATCTATACACAAGTAGCAGTGAGGATTCCATCAATAGATACGAGGGACTTGATTGCCCTCTTGTATCTATCAATATGAAGCATGGGATAGAGGGGGCATTGAGCGTGATTCATTTCCCTTCAATCAATTGAGAGATGAGATTCGAGAGACATCATGACAATTGGCATCACGTACATTTTCATTTTTCTATGCACACATGAGATGGACCTCTGCCATCACTACCCACACATCACTCTATTTGGTGAACTGTACTCCAAGGCTCCCTGGCCTTCCTTCTTGCACCTATGCTGGATGGGTTGGGACACACATATGCACCATCAATTGTGCACGCTAGCATACTCCTTTTGAACCATCCCTCTTATCAATTCCTAAACTAGGTGTGAGATCCGGGTTCCCATCATTCTCCATGAGTGACGTGAGCTATGCGATGAGTGCATGATCTATCATCCTCCCACAAGCAATTGTTGAGCTAAGTGTTGTATTATTTGTTCTCAACACCTTAATCGATGATCTTCATCCGTGAGGCTATCTCCTTGGGTGTTATTGCATGGTCCCTACCATGCCCAAAGTGTGTTGAGGCTGTTAGAATATCAAGCTCATGTTACTCTTCAGTCGGTCTATCTTTATGTGTGTGACCATGTAAGTCTCTTTTAGTTAGTATGATGGAAGAATAATGGTAGAAGAACAACAATGAGCTGAGGCTCATCTTCCACTCTAGTCTGTCTCTCTCCCTCTCTTCCAAAATGGTATCAGAGCTTCAACGCCTAAAGCTTGAAGGCTTGGCAATGGCCATTTGACATCAAGACATCATATCTAAAGAAAACGTCATCAAAGGGGACTATGCCTACAACCCGTATATGCCCTTATTAACATGCATTTAAGCATGATATTGGAGTGTTAAATGCTCAATTTTGGAGCTTATTTGCAAGCTAGAAACAGTGAACTAGTTGATGTCCTGAATTTGGAAACAATATACCTACATGGTTAAAGTATCTGTGATGCTTATTTGCTACTGACAAATGCTTGGATCATATCATTTGAGCGGTAGATGCCTTTTGGGATATTGTGAGTGCTAAAATTCCAAAGTTTGGATTGATTTATTGCTAGTTATACCAGGGTATTGACTGGTTATTGACTTCATGAAGGATACCTATCATCTTCATTTGACATACATGCAATATATTCTTACAGATTGGACATGTATCACCTTCTGCATAGAGTGGCAACTGGATGAGATGTTTTGGGGCTGTTTTGAGGTCTGAATACTCTTGTTTTAATAGAGAAAATACTGCTAGTCATAGCAATGGGCTGGCTATATTTGGTACTGCTGCTTGCATACTGTACAAACATTGATACTTGTATGGACATAGTTTGTTTCTGGGATGTTTTGTCACTACCATAGAATGTTTTGAACTGATTTGAGCTTGGCTTATGCTCAATTGATTGTGTTTTTTCATTGTTGAAATACAGTTTACAGCAAGCAGGTTGTCAAGAAAATTGTCATGAATTGCAAGAAATTGGTCCTGAACTATAGGAAAAGGAGTCAGATACTTACAGGTTGTATACATCACTAAATACCTAAGCTACAACTATGGCAAATGCTCAAGGCATTGGTAATATCACTCAATTTGTGGGAGAAAAGCTAGACAACAAAAATTTTGCTTTATGAAAGTTTCGTATGAACAATTTTTTGGTTGGCAGAGGTTACTGGGACTTATGTACATGTGATGAGGCTAAACCTGAAATACATGAAAGGAATCTGACAAATGATAAAAAAAGGGCTCATAAGCTATGGATTGAGAGAGCATGCAAGGTGTTACATTGGTTTTTCTTATGTATATCATATGCTATGGTTATACAGATTATTGGATGCAGCTCTCCAAAGGATGCATGGGACATACTCATGAAGAATTATGGAAATGTAACACATGCAAGAAAGATTCAACTAAAGCAACAGTTCAATAACATATCTAAGGATGGTAGAAGCATTCAGGCCTACACTATAGAGATCAAGAACATAGCGGATCATCTTGCCATCATTGGATCTTCAATGTCTGAGGATGATATGATTGCATTGAACTGAATGGACTTAGCAAAGAGTATAAAGCATTTGATACTTTTATTTATGTGAGATCTGAATCCCCTGATTGGGATGAGTTGATTGCTTTGCTGCTACATGAGGAAGTTAAGCTTGGGCTAAATACAGGTTCTAGTACGTCTCAAAGTAGAGACATTGTTCTTTAGTCAGTGTGGTAGAGGCAACAGAGGCCGTGGCTCTTTTCGAGGTCGAGGAGACACTTGAAAGACTTATGGAAAGCATCAGCAGAATGCCTAGCATGGCACAAATATAGAAGGCCAGCGTGGATCTAGAGGCTTTAGAGGAAGGGGGAGATCACCCCATGGTAGAGGTGGTGGATCTTGTTCATGGCAGTCAAATGATCAGTCAAACAGAGATAAGGACTATCATTACTGCAGCAAATATGGACACACTGCAAAGGATTGTTATAAGAAGCAGGGAGATATGAAGGCAAAGGGCAAACAGCATGGGTGTTATGCATCTTCTAGCAGTGCTCATGATGAGCAAGTTGATAGATTGTTTGCCATGCAACATGTGTCTAAGAATGCATCTAGGCAGAACAAAGATGAGATATGGTACATTGATTCAGGGGCTTCAAATCATATGACACCCCATGGAGAATGGTTTGATGAGATGGTTGCAGGTTCACATGGTTATGTGTGTACTGGGGATGACATTCAGCACACAGGAATTGTTCCGTTGTTGATGCCTGATGGTAAGAAAAAGAGACTGCAAGATGTAATACATGCACCTACAATAACCAATAACCTTTTTTCAATGGGACAGATGGCAAAACTGAATCTACAGGTGAGATTTAATAGAGATGGATGCTTTGTTGAAGAATATGGTAATGGCTGCAAATTGATTGCTAGAGACTGAAGAGATGGCAGAATGTTAACTCTTGATGCGTCAATTCCAGAATTGAAAGCAGCCATTTTTGCACATGATGATGTTGCTATATGGGATGTTGAGATATGGCATAATCGGATTGGCCATGTGAATGTACAAAAGCTGAAATCTATGTAGCAGAAGTAGTTTGTGCTTGGACTACCCAAGTTCAAGTATCATGACTTTGGACATGTATGTGATGCATATCAGTTTGGAAAGCAAGCATGGTTTCCATTTATGAGACATGTACAGAATAGCTCACGACCCTTGTAGTTGGTACATTCAGATGTATGGGGTCCGCCTCATAATGCTTCATTTGATGGTGCTCGTTACTATCTATCCTTCATTGATGATTTTAGCAGTACACTTGGCTTTACATACTAAAACATAAGGATGATGTGTTTGGTGCATTCAAGGACTTCAACAAGCATGTTGAAAATGAGTTTACCTATAAAATTTCATGTCTTAGATTAGATGGAGGTGGAGAATATATCTCTAATTACTTTGATAGGTACCTTGCTAAATATGGGATCGGAAGATAGTTAACTTGCAGCTATATACCACAGCAAAATGGTGTAGTGGAAAGGAAAAATAGGATACTGATGGAATCAACCAGAGCCATGTTGAATGAGAAGAGTTTTTCAAATGGTTATTGTACTGAAGCAGTAGTGATTGTTGTCTATGTGCTGAATAGAACTCCTACAGCAGGGATTCATGATGTAACTCCATATGAGAAGTTGTATGGTCATAAGCCTGACATTTTACACTTGAAGGTATTTGTCAACATTGCATATGTGCATGTTCTTGATGAAAAGAGAAAGAAATTGGATCCTAAAGCTATCAAGAGTGTGTTCCTTGGTTATGCACAAGACCGGAAAGCTTACAAGTGTTATATAGTGTCTACACATGAGACATTGATTAGTAGAGATGTTGTTTTTTATGAGTTGGCATCATGGTATGGTAATCCTGTTGCAGTGGCTACTGATGGATTAGCCAACACTAGTAATGCTAAAAATACACCTACAGTGAGTACATCTATGAGTGGTCATATAGGTGATGGATCACCTATAGTAAGTCCTTGGTCAGGACACTTGTAGAGTCGTACTCCTACGTCCATTGACACGGATATGGCTATGAGAGGGAGATTGGATAAGGGAAAAGAAAAGATTCTTGAGGATGTGACAAGTCCACTTTCAACGGGTTATGAGTCGTCTAACAGCGTCAATTTGGATAGTGAGTTGGACATATCATCTATTATGACTCCTGGGAGCAAGGCAGAGTCGTTATGTACCGCCTCGTGAGAGGAAAGTTCAGAGTGAGCCACACTTACGGAGATCTGAGAGAGTCAAAAAACCAATTGACAAGTTTACATACACTGGTTATTCAGCTCGCCATTATGCATGTATGGCTAGTGTGACAGGTTACAAAGAGCCTACAAAGTTTGATGATGCAATTACAGATGATAACTGGTGTGCTACCATGGATGAGGAGTATGCAGCCCTGGCTGAAAATGAGACATGGGAATTGGTTGAGTTGCCTGAAGGAAAAGTCCCCATTGGTTGCAAATGGGTGTACAAGGTTAAGTGCAAGTCAGATGGTTTGTTAAAACGCTATAAGGCCAGGCTGGTTGCAAAAGGATATGCACAGCAATATGGCCTTGACCATGAGGAGACTTTCAGTCCGGTGGCTAAAGTGGCAATAGTCAGAACTGTCATTGCTTTGGCAGCATGCAAAGGCTAGAAATTATGGCAAATGGACATTAAGAATGCTTTCTTGAATAATGATTTGGTTAAGGAAGTATATATGGAGCAACATGAAGGCTATCTTCACCCAGACTTTCCTACACATGTATGTAAGCTAAAAAAGGCTTTGTATAGACTGAAATAGGCACCTAGAGCATGGAATGCTTGGATCAACAATTATTTACAGCAACATGGATTTAGATTGGGTGATGCAAATCACAGTCTGTTCACGGAGAAGACAGATCATGGATATGTGTTTCTAGTGGTTTATGTAGATGATATTATAATCACTGGAGATTATGAAGAGGACATTGCTAAAATTAAATCATGTTTACAGGCAGAATTCAGAGTCAAAGACCCTGGTGAATTAAAGTATTTTCTTGGGATTGAGGTAGTCTCTATGCCTCAAGGTATATGGCTGCTCTAGAAGCAGTATGCTCATGACATGTTACAAAAGTATGGTATGGCTAAATGCAAGTATATAGAGACACCTCTTGATCAGAATGTCAAGCTGCAGATTGATGTTGGGAATGTCATAGAGAATGTGACCATGTATCAACAGATGGTGGGAAGCTTGATATACTTGATGTCCTGACTTATGTTTTGCAGTGGGACTGATTAGTCAGTTCATGTAGAAGCCTCGCAAATCACATTTAGGTGCAATCAGGAGGATCATGAGATATCTAAAGGGTACTACATATCATGGGATGTTTTATGCATATGGAAAATCCCTTGACTTAACAGGGTTTACTGATGCTAATTGGGTTGGTTGTGCCTATGACAGGAGGTCAACCAGTCGTTATGCATTTGGATTGGGCAACAGTATGATTAGTTGGCAAAGTAAGAAACAGCTTATTGTTGCATTGTCTAGTACAAAGTTGAGTACAAAGGAGCTACCTTAACGGCTTGCGAAAGAGTTTGGTTGATGAAACTGTTGAAAGACTTGGGAATATAGCTGGAAAGCAAAGTGAGATTGTATTGTGATAACCTCAGTAGTATTATGTTGGCTAGCAATCATGTCTACCATGCTGGATCCAAAAATATTGAGGTTCACTACCATTTCATCAAAGAAATGGTTCTTATAGGGCAGATTGACTTGATTCATGTGAAGATTGAAGACTAGGTAGCAGACATATTTACCAAGTCAATTGGTAAAGAAAAGTTCATATACTTCAAATAGTTACTTGGAGTTTATCATATTGTTTGAGCTTGAGGGGGAGTGTTAGAATATCAAGCTCTCCCATTACTCTTCAATTGATCTATCTTTATATTGTCAAGAATCGCGTGGTGGGGGGACTTGCTCAAGATGATGTGCTGAACACACACCGAATGCACAATGAGAAGTTCACTCAAGAGACAAGAAGAGAGATGGAGGCCAAAACATTTTCTTGCTAGTTTTTTCTTCTTCTTCCACACACTTTACAATGTGCACAAAGTATAGATAAGATACAACATAAAGGAAAGTGGTCTACTAAGTCAAACAATGCATAACCGACTACACTAGTCAACTGGGGCTATAACTATGACAACTGTAAATAGGTGTAACAACCTGAATATAATAAGTAATGAGTCAATGGCCATGTGAGAGTCATAATGACCACCAACGTGCTAAGTGTAGACGTGTGGACCCATCTAACCAGGTGGTCCATCATTAATGTCCACATGTGTTGAGCTTGTCATCTCAACACTCCCCCTCAAGCTCAACTGCATCTCTGCAGCTCCAAGTAAGCTTCGAAACTTTTGAAGCTTCTTTGTACCCAATGCCTTCATGAAGATGTCAGCTATATGATCCTATGTGCTGACATACACCAAGTCAATCTCACCTGCTAGTACCTTCTCTCTCACAAAGTGATAGTGTACCTCAATATGTTTTGTCCTAGCATGGAACACAAGGTTCCTAGCCAAATGTATACTGCTCATGTTGTCACAATAAATGACAACTGGACCTTCCACCTGCAGATCTAAATCAGCCAATAACTTTGTAGCCATACTACCTCACATGCTGCAACAATAGTATCTCTATACTCAGTCTTTGTACTCGACAAAGCAACTGTATATTGCTTTTTGCTACTCCAAGTAACTGCTGCACTACCAAGAGAGAACATGTATCCACTAGTAGATCTTCGATCAGACATACTACCATCCCAATCTGCATCTGTGTATCCAAACACCTGTACATCTGTACCTGCCTCATAGAAAAGTCCATAATGTAATGTGGACTTCACATATCTCAATATACGTCTGACTACATCCAAATGTGGCTTTCTAGGTACTTGCATAAACTGACTCACAAGACCAAAAGCGTAGCTCAAGTTTGGCCTTGTAATGGTCATGTAGATCAAACTCCCCACTATCCTCCTGAACATAGTAGGGTCTTCTATCTCATCCCCAACATGAGCACTCAACTTTACATTCTGCTCCAATGGGACTGAAAGTGGTTTGCATGCTGTCATACCATACTTGGACAACATATCCAAGCCATACTATACTGTCTTTGGGACAACCATATACCATCATCACATCTGATCACCTCAATGCCAAGGAAGTACCTTAGCTCACCTAAATCCTTCATCTCAAACTTCTTCTTCAAAAAGGCCTTGACTTCAGCAATCCCACTATCACTATCACCTGTAATAATCAAGTCATCCACATAGATGACTATGATGACCAAACCTGCATCTCCCTTACTCACATAAAGTGAGTGATCAGCATTAGAAACATAAAAGCTAATATTGACAAGATACTCTCTGATATTGTCAGACCATTCTCAAGGTGCTTGCTTGAGCCCATAGAGCGCCTTCTTCAACCTGCACACATACATGGGATGCTCTAAATCTTCGTAACCTGTTGGCTAATCCATATGCACTTCTTCCTGCAAATCACCATGCAAGAAATCATTCTTCACATCCACTTGCTGCAACCTCCAACCTTTGGCTGCTGCCAAAGCAATCACACATCTGATAGTTGCCATCTTAGCAACTGGACTGAAGGTTTCTTCATAATCTATGCCATATGTCTGGGCATAGCCTTTTGCAACCAGCCTAGCTTTGTACCTACTAATAGAACCATATGCACTATGCTTAATCTTATAAACCCACTTACATCCAATAGCTTTCTTGCCCTTTGGCAATGATACTAGATCCCAAGTCTTATTGGCCTCTAATGCAGCCATCTCCTCATCCATTGCTACATCCCAATGAGTATGACCAACAACATCCTCAAAACAAGTGGGCTCAACATCCTCAACTAGTTTCACCATATAAGCATAATGGTGAGCTGCATAACCTTCAAAACCAAATCTTTTAATAGGGTATCTGACCCTGCTAGATCTGCGTACCACTGGATCACTCAATGGAGCCTTTACATTATTATGAGCTCTCTGTACACCTGGTGACCTGACAGAAGGAATACCAAGTTCATCATCCAAGCTCTCTGAGCCACTGGAATCTCCATCAAGAATTGCATCAATGCCATCTGACACTTTATTCTTTCCTTTGTCTTTACCTGTAGTGCTACTAGATGCACCCGAAGATGTAGAGCTACTCCTTAGTCTCCCAGACCAAGGACTACCAGATGATGTCTCTAGTCCACTAAGAGTCCGTGAATCTTGCTTTTCAGTCTGCACATGAGTGTCACGATCATCATCATCATCCAATGCATCACCACTAGATGCATATCAATTGCTCATTTCATCAAAGATGACATCCCTGCTCACTCTAAACTTACATGTGATAGGGTTATAATAGTGATACCCTTTCTACTCTAAAGAGTATCCAATAAAGACACATTTTTCTGCCTTTGGATCAAGCTTCTTCCGTAGCTCATCTGGCACATGAATATATGCAACACAGCCAAATACCTTCAAGTGTGATACATTAGGCTTCTTGCCAGTAAAGCATTCTTCAGGAGTCATCCCATGAACTGCAGCTATGGGAGTTCTGTTCATAATATAAACAGTAGTATGAACAGCCTCAGACCAAAAATGCTTAGGCATCTTCTTTTCAACCATTAAGGCGTGTGCAAGTTCTGCAATATGCATGTTTTTCCTTTTTGCAACCCCATTTTGTTGTGGGGTATACCTGCATGTGAACTGTCTCTTTATCCCATGAGACCTCAGAAAATCATTGAACTCATTCTAGAGGTACTCTCCCCCTCCATCTGACCTCAAGCACTTTACTTTCAAGCATGTTTCTCTTTCAACTGTAGCCTTGAAAGTTCTAAAGTGCTCAAACGCTTCACTCTTTTCCTTCATAAAATATACCCACAACTTTCTAGAATAATCATCAATGAATGTGACAAAGTATGAACTGCCTCCAAGAGATATATTTTGTGTAGGCCCCCAAATATCTATATACATATCATAAAGGACATTTCTATTTACATCTCTGTCATGTGAAAAGGGTTGTCTTGCCTGCTTACCAAACTGACATGCTTCCCATACCTTATGAAATTTTGCAACTCTAAATGTAGGCAGACCTGTAACCAACCCTTTGGACTGCATTAATTTCAACCTTTGTACATTTGCATGTCCAACGTGTTTGTGCCAAATTTCAATATCTGCAACAACACCTTTTCCTTTAGCATACATAGCAGCATTCATAATAGGAATTCCAGCATCTAGAGTATAAACATACGTCCAACTCTACTTCCCTTTGCAATCAACCTGCACTTGTCATTGAAGTCTTCTACAAAGCAGCCCTTTGCATTAAATCTAACTTGCAGCTCTTACTCTACCATCTGACCGATTGACACCAAGTTCTTTGTAATAGATGGCACATGTAATACATCTAAAAGACTCTTTGTCTCACCATCATGCGAGGATAAGGAAACTTTTCCAATATGTGAAATTGGGTGGCATGAATCATCACCCGTCTGCACATAACCTGTATTTTGCAAATCTTGCATCTCTCCAAACCATTCTGCATGGCTGTTCATATGATTGGATGCACCTGAATCAACATACCAAACATCATCATGTGTTTCCTTTCCTGTAACAGCATTCAACATATGCTGCATAACAAATAGACGTTCATTTTTGTCTTCATTTTGTCGTGAAGACGATGCATAGTTTCCTTACTGCAACTTACCATTTCAAGTATCATCTTTCTTAGCATAACATTGGGCTGCAATATGACCTATTTTGCCACAGTAGTGACACACAATACTAGAGTTGTTAGAACCTCTGTTCCGCCATCCACCTCTTTCTCTAAAGCTCCCCTTGCTTCTAAAGTTACCACGACCTCCTGAAACCTGGATATCGCCAAATTGATGATTCAATCTGTTTTGCTGGTTGTCACTACCACATCCTGTACCACGGCCTCTTGAAGAGGACCTGCCACATCCCCTTCCTGAAGTGGAGTAGAAAGCTTGGACCTATTCACCACTTTTTTTAGATGTCTCACTCTACATGTTTGATTCTTCAGTGATCATAAGGAAGACCAACTCATTGAAATCTAGAAATGGCTTTCTGACATATACGGAAGTTACAAAAGACTTCCAAGCCTTTTCATTGTTAAGTCCACCCAAGTTAGATGACACCAAATCATCATCATCGGGTATTGCATCAATCGTTGCCAAGGCATCTACAATGCTCCTTACCTTCAGTGCATACTCATTGATAAACATCTTCCCTTTCTTCAATGTATTCAACTCTTGCTGGAGTTGAATCTTTCATGCCTTTGTATTTACAAAAAACATACTTTCAAGTATAGTCCAAGCTGCATATGAATTCTCTGCATTTCTAATATGTCCCAGCATATTATTGTCAATTACTGTAGGCAGCCAATACATGACCCTTTTGTCTTTTGCATTCCATTCCTTCCATGCCTTTGTCTCTTTTGCAGTTGGAGGATCACTCACCTCTAGCTTCTTTTCTTCACCTGAAACAAACTCATAGAGGCCTTTTCCAATAAGGAAGTTCCTGATATGGAACTTTCATGAAGGGTAATTGTTCTTGTCGAGCTTCTCAATGATGGGGTTTCCATTGTTTTCTGCCATTATAACAAAACTAATACCAAATAGTAAGCAAATCTTTTGCAACCAGATAGCCTTTTTCACTATCTGCTCAACAATACATGCAATCTGCAACCAGTTTGCAGATAAACCTTGTGTTTACTTCCTACGAACACCTCAAAAAACACAGATTCGCAATCTGTAACCTGCGCACCCACTTTTGGTCAATACAGTCGAAATCACAGTGTACCCTGAAACTGTTATCCGCAACCTTATGGCTCTAAAACGGGGCCTGAAATGACCTCAGATGGCCAAAATAGCAGCGAGAAAAGCTCAAAAGGGCTAATCTATAAAATACACAATGCTCTTCGTACACACCAAATCTCACTGCAATCTGAGATTTTTACTATGCCCTACTTTTGGTACCTCCACAGGCACTGTCCAAGAGAAAGAGTAGAAGAATGGGAGAGCTTCTTACCCGTGGCTTTCTTGCTCGAACCTTGCTTCTTCTCCTTCACTTCAGCCTTCGAAATCAGCCTCTCTCAGTGGCACGGCTCTGATACCATATCAAGAATCGCGTGGTAGGGGGACTTGCTCAAGATGCTACGTCGAACACACACCGAATGCACAAGGAGAAGCTCACTCAAGAGACAAGAAGAGAGATGGAGGCCAAAACATTTTCTTGCTAGTTTTTTCTTCTTTTTCCACACACTTTACAATGTACACAAAGTATAGATAAGATACAACATAAAGGAAAGTGGCCTATTAAGTCAAACAATGCATAACCGACTATACTAGTCGATTGGCGCTATAACTATGCCAACTGTAAATAGGTGTAACAACCTGAATATAATAAGTAATGAGTCAGTGGCCATGTGAGAGTCATGATGACCACCAACGTGCTAAGTGTAGATGTGTGGACCCATCTAACCAGGTGGTCCATCATTAATGTCCGCATGTGTTGAGCTTGTCATCTCAACATATGTGTATTACCGACATTAGCTGGATACAATTGTACACGTGTGTGACATTCAATAAGTTGGTGTAGTCAATGACTTAACCACAGTTAATCTTGGTTAGTCATACCTATGTGTGTAAGTCTCTTTCAATTAGTATGATGGAAGAATAATGGAAGAAGAATAACAATGAGCTGAGGCTCATCTTCCGCTCCACTCTGTCTCTCTCTCTCTCTTCCAACAGAGGCGAGTTGAGGTACCTCTTGTTGCAGATGACTTTGATGCCTCGCACGTTGACGATGGTTTATCCTAAATATGGATTAAACATACCAAGTGTTTCTAACTCTACCCCTTCTATTTACAAGTTTATATCTTGTTTTAAGTGTGGGGACATCCTAATCCCATTTGCCTGTCCTGTCCATAAGTTCAATTGATTTTGTTTCCCTTCCTGATAAGGTCTTAAGTGTGGAGACACGTTCCCATGCATCTCACCTACATAAACATATGCATCCATTGTAAGGTGATCTTTACATGTTGAAATGTCTCTTCTATACCCTGTTGGGGTCCCTTCCCCACCAACCCATCTTGTTTCAATCCATTCCCATGGTTTTTCCTTGTATATTTGACTCTTTTCTTTCTTTTGCAACTCTTCCATGGAAACACACCCTACATTATCGATACTCACATTTAACCTTAGCATCATATTCATCCCTTCAAAATATACACTTTTTCCTTTTTCAGCCCTTCGTTTCAAGTGACAATTCATGAGATATTAATTTTTGAAGGATTTTATGTAAATTGGTTGTATCTCCATGTGAACGTGCCTTTTTCATCCCAAAACTGATGTTTGAACTTACAACCCTGACCTGTCTCTTTCCCTTGCTATTTTTCATTTTTACAACCCATCATTCTGATGCACAAATTGGCCATTATCTATTTTTGTGTATTTGTGGATTTATTTATACATGATTTTTGTGTTTTTTCAATGTGAACACACTCTTTTCTTGTCGGAATGACATTCTGTTTTTAGAGAGGCTCGAGTTGTACCTTGAACATTTTTCTTTTTACTCCTCATTTTGACCTCTTGATTTTTTTGTTATTACTTTTTTATTGTGTTTTCTTATGCATTTTTGCCTCTTTTTCCATGTGAACGTGCCCTTCTTCCACCGGCAGTGTGTTCTGACCTGACAACCCTATCAAACACTTTTACCTTGATAATTTTTCTTTTTTTTTCCTTTTGTTCTAATGCACGGATTCTCCTGAATTAATTTCCAACCCCATTTGTGTGTGCCTTTTTGTTATTTTTCCCATGTGAACGTATCCCATTGTTCCCGAAACCATGTTTTCACTTAACCAACCTATTTGATGCTTTATTGTGGAGATTCTCCATTTTTTCTCCCCTTGGTTTTGCCTGTTAGATTTTGAAAAATTAATTTATATTTCCATTTTTGGTTGCATTATTGGCATGTTTTCCATGCGAACAGATCCTCTTCTCATCAGAACTGCATTATTCTATAATAGGCCTATTCGACGCCTCATCACGAACATTTTTCTTTCTTTTTGCATTTTGTTCCAACTAATAGATTTTCTTGAATTAATTTTTTTGTGCCTTCTCGTACTCAATTTTGAACATTTTTTCATATGAACGCGTGTTTTGTCACTACACGTGTCAACAATGTGTTCCAATTCCTTCCCTCAATTGCCTTGCCTTGCCTAGTTTTTCTTTTTACAATATGTTTATCTGATGTTCGGATCTTCTAGAATCAATTTTTTTGTGACTTTTGTCTTTTTGTCACTTAGCATGCCGCGTGAACGGTTGGTTTTGTGTCAGGATGTGTGCCAATACGTCCATTGTGTCACTTTGACACATATGAATGCTTTTTCTGCTACCACTCGGTCCTATCATGATAACTTTTTTCCCCCGCTCCGCATTGATGTGCAGGATGGGAAGCATGCTTTTTTTATGTTTTTAAATTAACAATAAATGTTAAAATAATAACATTATCCCCCCAACTGTCCCACCTACCCCCCATCTCCCTCTCTCTCTCTTCCCTCCCTCTATCTCCCTCCCTGACCCTCATCCTCTCATCTCCCTTTGTCTCTCTCCTACCTCCCCCTCCCTGCGGTGTCGGAGGGGTTTTAGTCAAACAGTCGTATCCATCGAGGATCAGAGATAGAAGTAGAGAATACAAGATAGAAGAGAAGAAAAATAATAGACAAGAGGTACACAAGATAAATACAAAGCTCAATGAATCAAAACACTATGTATTGACAGAATCTGAAATTCCTTATCTAGTACTAATCATGAGCAATCTCCAAGCATTAGATCTCTTGGAGCTCCCTTGTAGACCAAAAACATGCATCAAACACTAGCTTCTTCTCTACTACTCAGACCGCAAATCTAATGGTTCTGTTGGCTCTGAAAGGGGGGTAAAACCCTGGGACATCTACTCAAAATTCTTTTCCTTCTTCTTCTCCTAGTTCGGAGTGTTGTTTGCTACCTATCAACTGCAATTGCGTGGCGTGCAATTTCGCCAATCCTTGTTTTTGCATGAAGTATTCCAAACCGGTTGAAAAAGCAACTTGGTTTTTGCATGACACCCTATTCTAAAATTTTTTAACAAATTTTTAGGATATTTACAAGAAATAATATCCAAAATATCAAAAATATGCTAGTTTTGTCCAAAAATCTAGTATTTTTGGACCATCGATACTATAGACACTAACACTAATGACTAATATGGCATTAAGTCTCTAGATCAATAAGAAAGTCGGATGACGATGCACTCTAGAGTTTTTCACACTATGTCCGTGTAGTGGCACAATAGCTGCTTCTTCTCCCATCTTCCTCTTCCACCATCCTCCCCTCTTACTCACTCGTCCCTCTCTTCCTTCTACCCGCCCTCCTACTTGGCTCCTCCCTTCCCCTCTTCACTAACCTCCCCCTCCCCACCAGCGTTGCCTACGATTTCACCCCCCACCCACCACTCCAACATACCTCGCCCA
This sequence comes from Lygodium microphyllum, assembly GCF_053477565.2. NCBI lineage: Eukaryota > Viridiplantae > Streptophyta > Polypodiopsida > Schizaeales > Lygodiaceae > Lygodium > Lygodium microphyllum. Next base: position 184,620,518 of record NC_141136.1, on the reverse strand, counting down.
CCCCCGCCGCCTGCATCCGTCTCTCACCTCGAGTTTACTCCGCCCTACCCTGCCATCGCCATGATTGCCTTTGCCTACCCCCCAACCCTCCCCATTTCTGCCTACCCTACCTCCCTACCCCCTGCCTTGCCATTTGCCCAAACCCTCACTCCATGCAATTTCAAGACCATAGACCTTTTTGTCTTTATAGGATCTACGGTGATCTTTCTTTTCCTTAACCTATGCTATAATGATTGTCATTCAGAAATAATTCTTATAAACCCTACGTTGATGCATCGAATTCAAAGCCTTAGTATTTTAATGAAGATGCATCTTTTCCCAATTTCGAACTTTGATAAAGGACTCTATGCATGGATGCATCATTCTTCCATGACCAGATGTCAATGAATACATCATTGATTTAATCCTAAAATGTAACTAACATTGCATGCGAATTGCATAATATCAAAGTTCATAGATCTTTTCCTTTCGTTGCAACTATTTCGGCATCATTAATGTCTATCTACAATTATCTTATACACGAGTCACAACCAGGAATTTATTACCTAAGTGCATTATGTGTTATAAGCCCTATCCTTTGCGAGATGCAACAAGGATGCCTTCGCACAATTTCATCTTTTAACTTATGCCTTAGTTGCATGCCTTCGCATGGGTGAACTAGGCCTAGGTAGAAGCTTCCAATCTTCTGGAAGAAATAGGGGGATGATGTGGAGAGGATGATGATGATGATGATGATGATGATGATGAAGATGACGGCAGCCGCAACTTGGCGGCAGCAGGCAGAAGGCGGTGGGTAGCTCTTCAGGGCGGCAGGCAGCAACACGATCAATCCCCCCCTCAAGCTTGGGGAAGGGGGGTTCATATATAGGGTGAAGGTGGGGGGGAGGGGTGTCCACACAAGTGGTAGGGTGCATGCCCTCCTCCCCATGCCCCTCCACAACTCTAGCTCATACTCCCTCTCCTCGCCATGCAATGGCTGAAGCAGAGGGAGTTTTGAAAGAAAAAATTTGCAAATAATCCTTTATCCTTTTTTCCTTGGAGGGGTGTTCCCGCGGTGAACTACGGATTTTGAGCCACAGCTTCCTATGCACGACGTGGGTTGGTGTTTGTTAATGCACACGGATGGAGCACTTAGCCCAAAAAAATTTTGTTGCTGGAGATTACTTTGAGTTGCTTTTGTGCGGGATCTGGGGTCATTAATATTTTGTTGTGGAAATATTACACATTTACAACTATTTGATCATCAACACAAGATTTTAGAAAACGGAATTTGCCCCAAATAGTAAACTAGAAGTAACTTACTTTATGTATAGTATGTACATTACTTACACCCCCTTTATTTACAAAATTTTGTAGATATATTTCTTTACACAAAACCCATTGATTCTATTGTTGTGAGCATTCCCATCTAAATCTTGTAGCAAGTAAGTGCCATTTTCAAATTTTTGCTTGATGAGGAAAGGTCCTTCCCATCTAACTGAAAATTTGGTTTGAAAAGTGGAGTCGAAGCTAATATTAGATCTCATAATCAACATTCTCTTTGCAAGATTCTTCTTTGTCAGCTATGTATTGAACCATTCCATTCTCTTTATAATATGTTTTTTATAACAATTCATTGCTTATTTCCTATCCAATTGTAGGGTATGCAAGTTCAATCCTCTGTCAACTCCCAATTCTATTTGATCTTATTGATGCTTTCTTACAAACTCCATTGTAGGAACATGACATTCATATGTAATAAATCATCTTGAACATATACTAACTGAAAAGGGGTGAATCCTGTACTTGTCTTTTAGATGGTTCTATAAGCCCACAAAGATTGATATAGATAATTGTCCCAATCTTTAGGATGATCTTCTGCCAACTTAAAGAGAATATTTTGTAACGTTCCATTGAAGACTTCCACCAGTCCGTTGCACTAAGGGTAATAAGGAGTAGCAAATCTATGTTTCAAGTCTAGTTTCCATGTTAATTCTCTCAGTAGCTTATTTCTAAAACTAGGACCTTGATCTATCACTATTTCTAGTGGTATTCCAAATCTGTAGTATATGTCCTCCATGAGGAACTAAGTTACATCCTCTTTCTTGCAATTCCTTGTAGTCTTAGATTTAGGCCATTTGGTCATATAATCAACTGTAGTAAGGATGTAAGAATTTTCTATTTTTGTACTAGGCAAAGGTCTAATAAAATCCAAACCCCACTTCTCAAACAATCCATAGACAACAATGGCTTTAAATTAGTACCCTTTTTTCATATGAATGGCAAGTGTGACAGCTTTTGCACCAATGAGCAACATCAAAGCTCAGACTAGGCCAAGTAAGTTTTGCTAGCATAATTTTCCTTTTGGTAAGCTCAAAACCAAAATGACCACCACATGCTTCCTCATGATAGGGAGATAATCAAGCAGGAATCTCAGAACTATCCAACACCCTTCTGAGTACATTATTAATCCCCTTCATGTACAATTGATCATTTATGAGCACATATGCCCTAGCCTTTCTAACAATGGCATACCTTTTGTATTTATTAGCCAATGACTTTAACTCCCAAATTAGATGAAGGCTCTCCCTGCCCTCATATTTAGGATTATCCACCCTCATGGTAGCAACATACTGGGACAGAGCATTTTCAGCCAATTCATGAGCTCTACGATTGCTATCCCTACCAATATACCGAATTTCAAATTTTTGCAACTGCCTCATGAGGCCTTTTATCTTAAACAGCCAGTCTTTCAAAATACCTTTATTGGCTTTCCAAACATTTTGAACCTCTCTGACCACCAACATAGCATCTCCTTTTGCAACTATCTTTCTATATCCCATTTGAATACATTGTTTCAGGTTAGCATGCAAACTCACATATTCAGCTTCATTTGTTACTTTGTATTTCTTTACTTTCTTAACTTCCAGAAAAGACTTTTTAATTTTTAGCATCCATAATGACAAAAGCTAGTCCTCCCTTTTTCAAGACTCTTCTGTAACTGCCATAAAAAACAAGTAACATCATTATCCTTCATCTCCTCATGATTTGTGGATGCGGAATCGGTTTTCCAAGTGCACTTTCAAAAGGTTCTTTATAAGTCAAAATATCACCTAAGCTAGCTCTTACAGTATGCTCCTTCAAACATGCAAGTTCAAATTCTTGCAAAGCTAGTAGTCACTTAGTAACTCTTGGAGCATTTTTAACAAATTGCAAAACATGTGGAAGCAACTAGGAACTAGTAAGTACTACAAATGGTTTTTGAATCAAGTATGATTTCCATCTTTTAACTGCATATACCAACCCCCATGCCAACAATTCTTCTTCCATCCAAGATTTTTCAGTCACTCCAATGGATCTGCTTATATAAAACACATGCCTTATATAAGACATCCCCTTTCCCTTCTACATTAAAATGGATCCCATTGCATTTTTTCCAACATTGATGCTAATGAAGAAAGATTCATCCCAGTTTGGAGGCATAAGAATTGGCAAAGTGCTTAACTTTTCTGTAATATGTAAGAATGCATCCTCTTCAACTTGCGTTCAAACTAAAGGATCCCTTTGAGTTGCTTTCTGTAAAGGATATACATACTTAGTCAACATATGGAATGATCTTGATAGATACCTCAAATTTTGAACAAAACTCATAAGTTTTTTTACAGTTTTTGGAGAATCCATAAGAAGTAAAGCCTCAACTTTACTAGGCTTAGGTGAAGTACCATGAGTAGACACTTCATGACACAAGAGTATCACTCTAGTTCTTTCTATTCTACATTTATCAGGGTTTAGATGACCGCCATCCTCATCAAGTCTGTAGAAAACTTCATCAAGTTTTTTAGAGTGTAATGCCCTTGAGCTGTTGTCTGGATTTGGAAATAAATGCTCCAATCAACCACGATCATCCCAAAAAGCTGGTAATAAGATCCAGGCAACCCATCTCAAAAAGATGGTAATAAATGTTGTTTTCTTTTGATCTTCTTCTACTATTCTGATTTGGAAATATCTAGAGTATCCATCACACACACGGTAAAATTCATGACCAACCACTTGATCCAAGATCTCATGATGGAACGGAAGAGGATAGTAGTCCCTCTTAGTAGCTACATTAAGATGCTTGAAATCAATACATACTCTCCACTTTTTATTTTTCTTTGGCTTGATTACAATAGGAGACACCCACTCTGCATCATCAATAGGCTAGATAAATCTCGCATCAAGCAACTTCTGAATTTCAGCTTAAAGTACATTTTTCTGAATTTCACCAAGTCTCCTAAGTTTTTGAGCCACTGGTTTACACCCTTCTTTCAATTTGATATGGTGCACAATACTGTTAGTACCCCCCAATTGGTGATATTTTGTAGCACATAGTTTCGAGTATTTCTGAAAAATGGTTGAATATTCATCTCTTTCATAATTAGTCAAATCATTTCCCAGCATATCCATAAGCTTGGGCAGTCCAACATTCATTTCAGGTTTCTAATCACATGTTTCTTGCATGAACTCTGTACTTCCTGCTGCAGCAATATTTACAACTTTTTCCTCTCTTTTTGAACCCTGGATTGATAACCCAAAGAGGTCAACATCCCTAGAGAGTAGGCTAGCTTCCCATTCTCTATCTTCCTCATCAAGGCTAGAATTTTGTGAATCACTACTTTCATTACCTCCAACATCACTTTCATGTCCACTTTGAATGATAGACCCTGCTTTGATGTCAAAGATCACCCTCTTATGAGCTGATTTCTCTAGATAGAGTTCCAATTGACCTCTGTACCAGTGTTGTCTAGATCTTATACCAATCAACCATGGTCTTCCCAAAATGAGAGGATATGCCCCAAGTTTTGCAGGCATAACATGGAAATCCAAACATGATTTTTGGCCTCCAATGTTGACTTCCAAGTTCTCGATAACTCCCAAACATTTCACTATTGAGCTATTTGCCATTTAAAACTTAAACAATGACTTCCCTATCATTTTAAGATGCATTTGCAGTATTGCTTCTTCAGTGATTACACAAACTTGCACACCACCATCAACATAAACTCGATCAATTTTCCTTCCATGTATCCATGCATCCATGACAGGTATAATGTCTTTCACATCTCACAGGTATACCACTCCAACATGCCCAATTCAAGTTTTTCCTTTCCTGGTGCTAATCAACCCATGCCATTGCCTCCTCAGAGACAAGTTCATCTGCAATAGTTGACCATATGTAACATCAGCCTTCTTACCTTTTAAATCCTTAAGCAACATCAGCCTTCTTACATTTTAAATCCTCAAGCAAGCTGTAAGGAATTTGATTGAATCCCAAAGCAAAGTCCCCCATTTGAATCTTCCTTCGTTATCTACCTTTCTTGCTGGTTTTTGGATCGCGTTTGGAACCTATTTTCCCTTTTTAATCCTTATTGCCCTCTGAGTTTCAACTTCAGTATCCCTCTCCCTAACTCTGTTTTTAGCTAGAACATTTGCCTTTTCCCCATCATTAGACATATTGGTTTTGATCAAATTCATATCCGATGTGCCTTCTTTAGGTCTTCTTTCCAATTGTTGCCTAGCTGGTTCAAGTGGCCTTTATTCTTGTTGAGGTCTAGCATCTTTCCCAATATTCCGTTGTGGCATGGGATACATATTTCCTCTTTTTATTCTTGGATAAGGGCAATCAGGAGCAATATGACCTCTCTCCTTGCAATTAAAGCATTCAAAGTTTTGCCATCTATTTCTTTTCAAGAATCGCATGGTGGGGGACTTGCTTGAGCTGCTACGCCAAACACACACTGTATACACAAGAGGAAGCTCACTCAAGAGCACAAGAAGAGAGATGGAGGCCAAAACGTTTTCTTGATGGTCTTTTCTTCTTCTTCCACACACTATACAATGCACACAAAGTATAGATAAGATACAACATAAAGGAAAGTGGCCTACTAAGTCAAACAGTCATAACCAACTACACTAATCGACTGGCACTATGTCTTTGCTAGCTGTAGGTAGGTGTAACAAACTAAATATAATAAGTGATAAGTCAGTGGCCATGTGAGTATCATAATGACCACCAATATGCTAAGTGTAGATGTGCAGATCCATCTAGCCAGCCGATCCATCATCAATGTCCGCACATGTTGAGCTTGCCATCTCAACACTCCCCCTCAAGCTCAACTCTATCTCTGCAACTCCAAGTAAGCTTCAGAACTTTTGAAGCTTCTCTACACCCAATGCCTTTGTGAAAATATCAGGTATCTGATCTTGTGTGCTGACATATATCAAGTCAATCTCTCCTGCAAGTACCTTCTCTCTCACAAAGTGGTAGTGCACCTCATTGTGTTTTGTCCTAGCATGGAACACTAGATTCCTAGCTAGCTATATGCTACTCATGTTGTCACAATGAATGACAATTGGACCATCTCCGTGCACGTCCAAATCACCTAATAACTTTTGCAGCCATACCACCTCACATGCTGCCATAGCAGCACCTCTATACTCGGCCTCTGTACTCGATAAAGCAACTGTAGGTTGCTTTTTGCTGCCCCATGTAATTGTTGCACTACCAAGGGAAAACATGAATCCACTTGTAGATCTTCTATCTAACATGCTACCAGCCCAATCTGCATCTATGTATCCAAAGACCTGTACGTCCTTAACTGCCTCATAGAAAAGTCCATAATGTAAAGTGGACTTCACATACCTCAATATACGTCTAGCTGCATCCAAATGAGGCTTTCTAGGCATCTGCATAAACTAATTGACAAGGCCAACAACATAGCTCAAGTTTGGCCTTGTGATAGTCATGTAAATCAAACTCCCTACTATCCTCTTGAACATAGTAGAGTCTTCTATCTCATCTCCAACATCAGCACTCAACTTCACATTTTGCTCCAATGGTACTGAAAGAGGCTTACATGCTGTCATACCATACTTAGATAACATATCCAAGCCATACTGCCTTTGGGATAGCCATATACCATCATCACATTTGATCACCTCAATACCAAGAAAGTATCTCAGCTCACCCAAATCTTTCATCTCAAACTTCTTCTTTAAGAAGTCTTTAACTTCAGCAATCCCATTGTCACTGTCACCTGCAATAATCAAGTCATCCACATAGATGACTATGATGACCAAACTTGCATCTCTCTTTCTCACATAAAGTGAGTGATCAGCATCAAAAATACAAAATCCAATATTGACAAGATACTCTCCAATCTTGTTAGATCATACTCTAGGTGCTTGCTTCAGCCCATAGAGCGCCTTCTTTAACCTGCACACATATGTGGGATGCTTTAAATCCTCATAACCTGCTGGCTACTCCATATACACTTCTTCTTGCAACTCACCATGCAAGAAGGCATTCTTAACATCCATTTGCTACAAACTCCAACCTTAGGCTGCTGCCAAGGCAATCACACACCTAATAGTTGCCATCCTAGCAACTGGACTGAATGTCTCTTCATAATCTATGCCATATGTTTAAGCATAGCCTTTTGCAACTAGCTTAACCTTATACCTACTAACTGAACCATCTGCATTATGCTTGACTTTGTAAAACCACTTACAGTCAATAACTTTCTTACCCTTAGGTAAGGGTACCAAATCCCAAGTCTTATTGGCTTCTAATGCAGCCATCTCCTCATCCATTGCTGCATCCCAATGAGCATGACCAACAGCATCCTCAAAACAAGTGGGCTCAACATCCTCAACTAGTTTCACCATACAAGCATAATGGTGAGATGCATAACCTTCGAAACAAAATCTTTTAACAGGGTATCTGACCCTACTAGATCTGCATACCACCGGATCACTCAATGGAGCCTTTACATTACTATGAGCTCTCTATACACCTGGCGTCCTAACTGAAGGCATGCCAAGCTCATCATCCAAAATCTCCGAACAACTAGAATCTCCATCAAATCCCAAATGGCTGGTAGATGCATCATTACCATCCAGCACTTTCTTCTTTCTTTTGTCCTTCCCTACAACACTTATAGATCCACCTAAAGATGTGAGGCTACTCCTTAGTCTCCTAGACCAAGGGCTCACTGTAGGTGTAGTACCAGATGATGTTTCTGGTCCACTAAGACTCCGTGATTCTTGTTTATCTTTCTGCACATAGCTGTCTTGATCATTATTATCATCCAAAACATCACCAACAGGTGTATACCAACTTCCCATCTCATCAAAGATAACATCCCTACTCACTCTGAACTCATCTATGAGACAGGGTTATAACAGCGATACCCTTTCTACTCTAAAGAGTATTCAATAAAAACATTTTTTTGCCTTTGGATCAAGCTTCTTCCGTAGCTCATCTGGCACATGAACGTATGCAACACAGCCAAATACCTTCAAGTGCGATACATCAGGCTTCTTGCCAGTAAAGCATTCTTCAGGAGTCATCCCATGAACTGTAGCTATGGGAGTTCTGTTCATAATGTAAACAACAGTATAGACAGCCTCAGACCAAAAATGTTTGGGCATATTCTTTTTAGCCATTAATGCCCATGCAACTTCTGCAATATGCCTATTTTTTCTTTCTACAACACCATTTTGTTGTGGGGTATACTTGCAAGTAAATTTCCTCTCTATCCCATGAGTCCTCAAGAAGCCACTGAACTCATTAGAGAGGTACTCTCCCCCTCCATCTGATCTCAAGCACTTTACTTTTAAGCCTGTTTCTATTTCAACAGCTACCTTAAAAGATTTAAAGTGCTCAAACACATCACTTTTTTCCTTCATAAAGTATAACCATAACTTCCTTGAATAGTCATCAATTAATGTGACAAAGTATTTGCTACCACCAAGAGATACATTCTGTGTAGACCCCCAAACATCTATATGCACTACATCAAGTATATTTCTACTCACTTCTCTATCATGCGAGAAGGGTTGTCTTGCCTACTTACCAAACTAGCATGCTTCACAGACTTTATGCAATTCTGCAACTCGAAAAGAATGCAACCCTGTAACCAATCCTCTGGACTGCATCAAGTTCAGCCTTTGCACATTTACATGTCCAATACGTTTATGCCATATTTCAATATCTACAACTACTCCTTTTCATTTAGCATACATGGCAGCATCCATTGCAGGAATTGCAGCATCTAAAGTGAACATTCGGCCAACTCTACTTCCCTTTGCGACCAACCTACACTTATCATTAAAGTCTTCTACAAAACAACCTTTTGCATGGAATCGGATCTGCAACCCCTGCTCTAGCATTTGGCCAACAAACACTAGATTCTTTGTAATTGATGGCACATGTAATACATCTGTCAGTCAGACTCTTTGTCTGACCATCATACAATGACAAGGGAACCTTTCCAATGTGTGAAATTGGGTGGCATGAATCATCACCTCTCTCCACATAACCTGGGTTTTGTAAGTCGTGCATCTCTCCAAACCATTCAACATGACTGTTCATATGATTAGATGCGGCTGAATTGACATACATCATCATGTGTCCCCTTTCCTATAATTGCATTCATCATATGCTGCATAACAAACAAACACTCATTTTTGTCTTCATTCTGTCGTGAAGATGATGCATAATTTCCTTGCTGCAATTTACCACTGCGAATATCATCCTTCTTTACATAGCAATGGGCTGCAATATGGCCTGTTTTGCCACAATAATAGCAAACAATAGCAGAATTTTCAGAGCCTCTATTTTTCCATCCACCTCTTCCTCTAGAGCTCCCCCGCCTCTAAAGTTTCCTCTGCCTCCAAAAACCTGCATTTCACCAAACTGTTGATTGAATCTGTTTTGCTGGTTATCGCAAGCACGTCCCATATCATGGCCACTCAAAGAGGATCTACCACGTCCCCTTCTTGAACTTGAGTAAAATGCTTGGCCCTATTCACCATTTCTTTCAAACGAATCACCCTGCATATTGATCTCTTCAGTAATCATGAGAGAGATCATCTAATCAAAATCTGGAAATGGCTTCCGTACATATACTAAAGTAATAAATGATTTCCATGCCTTCTCATTGTTAAGGCCACTCACAATGGATGAAACCAAATCATCATCATCTAGCATTGCATCAATCACTGCTAAAGCATCTGCAATTCTCCTCACCTTCAATACATACTCATTGACATACATTTTCCCTTTCTTCAAGGCATTCAACTCTTGCTTGAGTTGAATCTTTCGTGCCTTTGTATTTACTGAAAACATGCTCTCAAAAATTGTCCCAGCTGTATGTGAAGTTTTTGCATTCCTAATATGTCCCAACATAGTATTATCAATGACTGCAGAGAGCCAGTACATCACCTTTTTGTCTTTACATTCCACTCTTTCCATGCTTTTAACTCATCTGCAGTCGGAGGGATACCCAGCTCTGGCTCCTTTCTTCACCTAAGACAAACTCATAAAGGCCATTTCCAATGAGGAAGTTTGTCACACAGAACTTCCATGAAGGGTAGTTGTTCATGTCGAGCTTCTCAATAATGGGATTTCCACTGATCTCTACCATTATCACAAACAAGGATACAACACAATAAGATAGTCTTCTGCAATCTTTCACAACACATGCACAACAATGCACCAAGCAACCTTTTTCACTGATTGCTCAATAGTACATATAATCTGCAACCTGTTTGCAGATAAACCTTATGTTTTCTTCCTAAAAAACCTCAAAAATTACAGATTCGCAATCTATAACATGTGTACCCACTTTCCATCAATACAGCTGAAATCACAATGTGTCCTGAAACTGCTGTTTGCAACCTTGCGGCTCTAAAACGGGGCTTGAAATGGCCTCAGATGCCCAAAATAACTATGGAAAATCATTGAAGGGCTTATTTGTAGAATATACAGTGATCTGCTTGCACGCTAAATCTCATAGCAATCTGAGATTTTTTCTCGACCCTGCTTCCGGTTCCTCCACAGGCACTATCCCAAGAGAGAGAGTGAAAGAATGGGAGAGCTTCTTACCCGTTGCTTGCTTGATCAAATCTTGCTTCTTCTCCTTCACTTTAGCCTTCGAAATCAGCCTCTCTCAGTGGCACGGCTCTGATACCATGTCAAGAATCATGTGATGGGGAGACTTGCTTGAGCTACTGTGCCAAACACACACTGTATACACAAGAGGAAGCTCACTCAAGAACACAAGAAGAGAGATGGAGGCTAAAAAGTTTTCTTGTTGGTCTCTTTTTCTTCTTCCATATACTATACAATGTACACAAAGTATAGATAAGATACAACATAAAGGAAAGTGGCCTACTAAGTCAAACAGTGCATAACCGACTACACTAATCGACTGGTGCTATGTCTTTTCCAGATGTAGGTAGGTGTAACAAACTAAATATAATAAGTGATAAGTCAGTGGCCATGTGAGTATCATAATGACCACGAATGTGCTAAGTGTAGACATGCGGACCCATCTAGCCAGGCGGTCTATCATCAATGTCCGCACGTGTTGAGCTTGCCATCTCAACATTTCTTGAAGGTCCTCTAAATCTAGGTTGCATTTGAGGCTATCTTGCCTGCAATAGGCTCATATTCAAATTCAAATTTGCCAACTGTTCCTACAGTTTATTAATCACATCATCATCAGGTTTCCTATGGCCTTGTTGAGTCTGTAATATATCAAATATTTCATGAAAAATTCTTTACTCTGTCGGCGACGGTTCGTGCTAGAGGCAGAGAGGGATTTAGAAAGGACAGCAAGATCCTCGTTGGAGCTTGCATATCCTCAAGGCCATGCCTCTCGCCACATTGGGAGGGAGGATCCCCCTCCCCTCCCCTATTTAAACTAAGGGGGTCGTTGCTATAAAAAAGGAGGGGTTGGCTAAGGGTATAGTGCAGAGGGTCGCCATTGAACAAGAGAGGGAGGGAATCCTACGACGGCTGTGGTCCAAGAGGGAAGGGGGTACCGTCACCCAGTGCGCCGAGCTAGAGGGAGAGGTTGGACGTGGAGAGGGAGGAGCCGCCTCCACCAAAGCCACTACCGCCGCCTGCAGCTGTCGACTTCGTTCCTCGGCTAGACAAAAGCGCCATCAAGCCATCATCGACACGGCGTTCAATCTCCCTCCTGGCCACGTATGAAGCTTAGAAGCTTCTAAAGAGAAGCTTCTAAGGGGGCTAGATTAGCCCCCTTTCACCCTTTCACCCTTTCACCCTTTCATCCCCGGGTTTTTAAATCCTCTAAAGTCCCTTTCACCCCATTGTGTTCCTTTCACCCCCTTGTGTTCCTTTCACCCCCTTGTGTTCCCTTCACCCCCTTGTGTTGCCTTTCATTTTTCCCCCCTGGGTTTTAAAAACCCTAAGCCCTTTTCACCCCCCGTGTCCACACACCACCCCCCCCTGTGTCCAAAAATCTCCCAAGGCCCCCTTCTTATGCCTTTTGGAACCACACACACGCCCCCCCCCCCCCCCCCCCCGTGTTTTAAGCCCCTCATCCCATGGGTGTTGGAACGCCGTAATTTAAACCTTTTTTCCCCTGTATTTAACCCTTAAGGCCCTTTCTTTTGGGCTTGTTACTCCCCCCCCCCCCCCCTTCCCATGTGTAAACCCCTATAGGGCCTTTTCCTTGGGCTTTCTAAGCCTTTCCCTCCCAAAAGAACTAAGACCTTAAAGGTCTTATTACCCCCTCCTCATGGTTAAACCCTTAATTGTTCCTTGCCTTTCCAAAATACCCTTGGGACTTGGTTTTTTCCCCTACTCGAAAAAGAGAAGAAGAGTATTGACGTGCAAGGGAGCGACGGTGGAATTCCGAAAAGGAGTGTAAAGCTGCTTCCACATTCGAAGGACTACAATTGCGATGCCTCCTAAGAAAGTCCAAGGAGTAGCTGCGGGAGGGTCATCTCCCGGTATCCATGTGGATATCTCACCCCAAACCTAGGTTTTTCCTTCTTAATTTTATAACATTGTAATTCAATCATGCAAGATGAATTGTTAAGGATAAGATATATTTTGTCCTAGTTGTTCATGACTAAGGAATTTAGTTTAATGGAACATGCAAAAATAAATAAAGCATAAACGTAATTTTTTTTTTCAAATAGCTTTATGCATGGAAAATGCAAATCATGAAAGGACTCTTACGATGCATAAAATCTATAACTGCATAACTTAGCAAAGAAAAGGTTGCTTATTTAGCATGAGTTTATTCGCAAAGAAAAGGGAAGATTAGTTGGATTTGACCTAACCTCAAATCGATAAAGTATAGGATTGAAAAGTTAATTGACACATAGATATCAAATCATACGGAAGTAATCTCAAAATTTCCTTCTAGAGTTAACCAAATTAAACTTAAAAATACATATGCTGCGGAATATTCGTTGGGAATGAGTTAAAATTCCAAGAAACGTCTATACCTTAAATACTTATCCACATTCCCTAAATGTAGGGTCAGTCAATTGAAATAAAAAAAGAAACTAGGGTTTGTCCTTGAGTTTCTTACAAAAAAATAAAGCTAGGAAGCCCTAGGTCTAACAACGTCAGCTTAAAGAACCTGAAACGAATTGTTTCATGACTCCATTATTGCATAGTACGATGTGGGACTTGCACGGCAAGTACGGAGTCATATGCTCTTATGACTGAATCACAAGAAGAAAGGCCAAATTCTCACAACAAGGATGGCGGATCCTTACGCAAGTTATCTTGCAAGAGAATGTATACTTTGATATCCTTCTTGAATAAGGAAGATTAATAGGAGATTAAAAACCAGGAACTGAGGTATCCAATGAACTTTAAGGGTTGACCAAGTTGGGTTAATATGGTACGCCCTAACCTAGAATATATGGGATCTTGCCAAGTTGCAAGACACCCTGAATCGAGTGCTGGATGCATTCGAAAGGAAGGAATCATTCCTTAGCAGTTTGCCAACAACAAAATCGATCAATGGAAATGTTTGTGCTTGCTAGAGATTTTAGAGCACTGTTTGACTTGTTTGACCAATGAATTACAAAATAAATAAGTATCTATACTTCAGATTGAAGGCCTGAAGGGAGAGGCAGCTTCAGTTACCCTCGACTGCCTGCCTGACCCTAACCAAGGGGGTTGTTGACCACGCCGGGAACGTGGACTGAACCTGCCACGAGAGGTCTCTCCGTTGAGCACTACTTGGAGCAGGAGGACGCTTGGGTGCCAGGGGGCTCTGGCCGTAAATCCCTCACGTTCTGGGTCCTGCACAAGAGGCTAACATGACTCGGGATTGGATCTCGAGGCCCGCATACTAGTCAACGGGAGGAAACTTGGAATAGTGATCCCCGTGGATTGTTGGATAGCCTTTGGGCGGATTATGGATAAGCCTACGGGCAGAACTTTTGTATTTCAAAGTTAAATATGATGACATGTTAATAAAGAACTTGTCTGATATTGTTTTTTTTATGTCAAGTGATAAGATTACGTGAAGGAACCAGTGCTTAACGGGTTAATTAAAGAAGTTGGTTGTTACATGTCCAACTAATGTGTTAGATAGTTACATAACTAAAACAACCTGAGGAAAGTGCGGAGGATGGGCCATGGGTCCGTCCTATGGTTGGGTGGTCCCGGTTGGCTAGGAAATTTTCTCAAATCACTAAGAAGAGCGGGATGATCATCAAAAGACACGAACAACAAAAGCGTTGACCTAGAGTTATGTCTTAACCCGATTTATGTTGTTTTAGGGGAACGGAATGGAACTATGCCTTATGGCAGAGAGGTTGAGCTTTGCATCCTTGTCGTTTCCCATTCTCCTTGAACCAAGTGCAGCGTGAATCCGCTTCAGACTTGGCATTTCTGTGTAAAGTAGTTTGCTTGGTTCCGACGCTAGTTGCTGTTAGGAAATGACCAATCAGGAAAACCCTAATTCAGGTCGATCCTAAGTGGGAACGGTTGGAATACTTCCACTACGTGGCAGACGCGGAAAGCCCTACATTGTGAATCCCGTAACATTCCATGGGAGTGCCGTGGCGGAGCTTTCTAGACTTCCTTTTCGATGGGCTGCTAAGACGTGTCCTGGATGATACTAGTGGACACGTTACAATTGGTATCAGAGCCGGGTATTAGAGCTGACCAACAACGGAATTGTTTTTATGAAATTATAATAAGATGAAGTAAAGCAAATGTTGCTATCCAAACATTTCCTTACCTTCAATGCTGTCTTGCAGAATTACGAAGCGTGGAACAAGTTATTGGTATTTCGAGTCATGTTTATGATTACAACGCATTCTCCACATTATCGACAAAGGGTTGAGATGATGAACATCCTAGAGCAAATCTATACTCCATCACCTTTGTACATGGAATGAAGGTGGACGGGTGCTTCGGAAATCTACTATATAGCCGCCCACTGGTTTGCTTATCTACAGGCCAACCTAAAGAGGATCAAGTGGTTGGAAGACCTGAAAGTCGTGAAGCTGTTCGTTTTTGTGGAAGCTCACATATATTCAGCTTTACATATTCAAGGTCGGAGGGTTGAGATGAACTCATATGTATATGAGGAAGTAACCCGTGTAATCCCCGCCGACAGGATTAAAGTGTTGGGCCGCCATGAGAAGTATGGATTCCAACGAAAAGGATATCCTGAACTTCCAATGACTTATCGATTCCTGAATATCCATGACCCAAAACCTTACTGTTACACAGTTCCTGTAGATAAATGCAATACAACGTTGTTATCCCCAAACTAAATGTAGCAGTTGGCTTATCATCGCATGAAACGTTGTATTCAAAAGGGCTATGCCCATATAAATACAAATAAAGACTCCTTTTTATCAATGTCTAGTTGTTCATAAGAGTTGATAAAAAGTTAAGTAGCTACATTGTTTACGAGATAGCTGAATTAAAGATGTAATATAAATCAATAACGATTATCATATAATAATGTTAAGAACCCCATGTACAGGTTCCTAATTCACCTCCTACATCAAGTACTGCTATAATCTAGGACAAGAAGTTCTTTGTCAAGCAGATTAAGACACCCGAGTTTGATGGGAGAGGCAAATTCGTCCAAGCTGATGCTGAAATTTGGATTGAATTCATGGAGGATTACTTCAAAGCAGCCGGTACTGCACTTGCCAATCATGCTATGCTCGCCAAGCTAAAGCTCATCGGCGAAGCCAGGCTTTGGTGGAAGCAATGGTGCAGGGATCACATAGGGATCCGTTACCTGGGAGAAGCTGAAGAAAGTTGTGCAAGGAAGATATTTACCACCTGCTTATCGCACGCAGAAAATGAATGAGTTTTACAAGCTAAAACAGCTAGGGCTCATGCTTGATGCATACTACTCTAAATTTGTCTCACTTTTTAAGTACGCACCGCAGATGGACATGACGCAACACGTGTCCAAATTTTGTGCAGGTTTAAATCCACCAGTCAATACGTGTATTGAATCTATGCGTCCATCAGATCTTCATGACACACTCATTCGAGTGGCGCCTATAATTCAGGAGGTGCAATCTAGACCAAGGGGTAACAAAGCTTGGTCTTACAATGACCCGAATAGAGGAGCATTCAGACCTCAAATTAAGAGAGTTCAAGGTCATAATCAGGGACTGAGAAAGAAAGCAAGGATGAATAATGTCAACAACTTTGTTCCTACTCAAAGTAATGGCCAAAACATTCGTTGTTTCCATTGCAACAAACCTGGTCATTTCAAGAGGCAATTTCCCAAGCTTGGTGGAGGACATCGCCAAGCGCCTTTCCAAGGAACAGGCCATGGTCAAGGAGCCGCTACCCAAGGAAGAGAAAGAACCGCCTACATTGCCAATAGGCAAATGTGCGAAGAAGAAGAAGAGGAAGATTCGACCATGGAAGCAGAATTCGAAAGAGCAACAGTCCATGCCGCTTTACACAAGAAAGGGCCGAATCGTCAGTTCTCGGTGATTCAGACACCGTCGGACTATCAAGATAAAGGTTTCAAGACCTTGATTGATTGTGGCAGTACCCATTCCTTTATCTCACGAGCATATGCAAAAAGATTAGGAATAACCACAGTAGAAGCACCTACCCTGCTTTTGGAATTGGCAAATGGTCATGAGGTTACTTGTACTAGGCAAACTGCTAAGGTGGAATTCTTTCTGGGAGGAAAGAAGACTTCGGTCAAATTCAGAGTCATGAATTTAGGTATCCATGAGTGTCTACTCGGAATGGATTGGCTTAAGCCTAACGACGCCCACATTCACTGTGAAGAGGGTCAAGTTTCCTTTCAAAACTCTGAAAGGGAACTAGTCACAACTCAAGGTGAGGCTGGAGTGCTGAGAATCCAATTGGCCAAAGTATCTTGGATCATAAAAGGAGTCAGAAAAGGATTACCTATTTACTTGATCAAACTCAATAAATTAGATCAAAATCAAGAGTCTCATGAAGGACCTTCTTGGCTAAATGAATACGCGGACGTATTCCCTGAAGAGTTGACTGAACTTCCGCCTCAAAGAGAAGTGGATCATGAGATTAGGTTAGTACCTGGAGCTGCACCAATTGCAAAGAGACATTATAGAATGTCCATACCAGAAGAAATTGAGCTGAAGGAACAACTCAAGCAACTGTTAGATCAGGGCTACATCCGGCCTAGCAATTCACCATGGGGGGCTCCAATACCATTCCAGAAAAAGAAAGATGGTACACTCCGACTATGTATTGATTACCGAGGATTGAATCAATCAACGGTCAAGAACAAGTATCCTATTCCTAGAATAGATGAGCTTCTTAATCGTCTTCAGGGTGCAAAGATCTTCTCCAAGATTGATCTCAGGTCAGGTTACTATCAGATAAGGATCAAGGAAGAAGATATCCCAAAAACGGCCCTCAATACAAGATATGGGCACTTTGAGTTCCTAGTTATGTCATTCGGGCTTACGAATGCACCTGCCACCTTCAATAGGTTAATGCAAGATATCTTTAGGCCATATCTTGATGATTTTGTGCTTGTCTTCTTCGATGAAACTTTAGTCTATTCTAAACAGGAAGAAGATCATGAACCCCAACTTCGGATTGACCTTGACACAATGAGGTCACATAAGCTGTATGCTAAAATGAAGAAGTATGCATTCTTCAAGAGTCAGATTGAATATCTGGGATTCATGGTATCAGCAGAAGGAATATCAGTGGACCCAGCCAAGGTCAGAGATGTGCTTGAGTGGCCAACACCAGTATCCGTCAAAGAGATACGTAGCTTTCTTGGATTGACAGGATGGTATAGGGTCTTTATCAAAAACTATGCTTTGATTGCAGCACCTCTGACAGACTTACTGAAGAAGCAAACTTCCAGTGCATGGTCAAATCCCGAACAAAATAGCTTCAACAGATTGAAGCAAAGTTTGGTATCAGCACCTATTCTAAAAATTCCAGACCTCAATAAGGAGTTCGAGGTAGTAACTGATGCTAGCATTCTTGCCTTGGGGTGTGTACTTATGCAGGAAGGTCATCCAGTAGCATACTCTTCAAGGAAATTGAAGAGTCATGAAAAGAATTATGCTACGCATGATCTGGAATTACTAGCTGTCATCCATGCTCTAAAGCTTTGGAGACACTACCTGTTGGGTAACAAGTTTACTCTAGTAACCGACCATAAGAGTCTCAAATGGATCTTTACCCAGAACGAGCTCAACATGAGGCAACGTTGGTGGATTGAAGTATTGGAAGAATATGACTTTGAAATCAAGTACCGACTAGGGAAAGAGAATGTAGTTGCCAACGCACTTAGTCGCAAGGCATTCCTAAATTCCCTAATCTTGTAGAATCCATCAACGGCCAGATCTCTAGCTACAAAAGTATCCATGCCAAACAACCCTATACTTGAGTTAGCTAGAGAGGAAGTATGGCATGATTTGGCCTACCAAACAATGCTAAAGGAGATCTCTATCAAAGAGTAGAACCAAAAGTTGCAAGCTAAGTATCAGGAATTTTCCATTAATAGTGGACTTGTCTACTATAGAACAAGGCTGTGTATACTAGCAAGCAAGTCACTTAAGCAGAAGATATTGTGGGAAGCTCATGATTCTCCTTTCACAGGACATCCTGGCTATGCTAAGACTCTTAATGCAGTTAGGAATAGCTACCATTGGGAGAGGCTCAAAGGTGATGTTCTCAAATATGTCACTGAATGTTTGTCTTGCCAACGTATCAAATCCGAACATGTCATGATGCCAGGGAAACTGCAACCGCTTGACATTCCCCAAATGAAATGGGAATTCATCAGTATGGATTTTGTTGTAGGCCTACCCCAAGTCCAGGGAGGATACAACTCCATCATGGTTGTGGTTGACATGCTTACTAAGGTTACACACCTTATTCCAGTAAAGACAAACTATAAAGCCTCAAACATTGCAAGATTGTTTATCAAGAAGATATTCAAGCTACATGGTTTACCCAGAAGAATCATTAGTGATCGTGATTTTCTTTTCACATCACACTTCTGGAGAGCTATCTTTGAAGCTATTGGGACTCAACTCTATTTTAGTACCGCCTACCATCCGCAAACGGATGGCCAAACAGAGCGAGTAAATCAAGTCATCGAGGATATGCTTAGGGCATATTGCTGTCAAGAGTCGAAGATGTGGATTCAATACTTGCCTTTGGTAGAATTTGCATACAATGCTTCTTACTAGTAGAGCATTCAGATGACCCCTTTCCAAGCATTGTATGGACATGACTGTCGAAGTCCCCTAAACTTTTCTGATCCAACCCTAAGGGTTGAAGCTTCAAGGCTAATGTTGGAAGAGATGGATGACCAAATTAAGTCAATAAGACAAGACATACAAGCGGCTAAGGATAGACAAAAGGCATACACGGATTTGAAGCATCAAGAAAGGGTCTTCGAAGAAGGAGACATGGTCTTCATTCACATACGCCCTAAAAAGAGTTCTCTATCCTTAGGAGATTGCAAGAAGCTAAGTCCAAGGTATTGTAGGCCATACCTAATCCTCAAAAGCCTAGGACCTAATGCTTATAAAGTGCAACTCCCTAAGAACCTAAAAGTTCATAATGTATTCCTCATTAGCCTATTGAAAAAGTATGTACCTAATCCTAACCACGTACTTGATGACCAACAAGTTGTAATGCCTAGTCAAGGAGTCCTTGAACTAAGGCCTGATAGGATCTTAGATGTTAGGGAGAGACAATTAAGATCCAAAACTCATAGAGAATGCCTCATCCAGTGGAAAGATTATCCCGAAGAGGATGCCACTTGGATAGATGAAGGCACACTCAACCATCAATATCCCCGGTTTATCTCAAGATGAGGACATCTCGATTCCTCTAAGGGGGAGAGAATGTAATATATCAAATATTTCATGGAAATTTCTTTACTCTGTCGGCAACGATTCGTGCTAGAGGGGGAGAGGGATTTAGAAAGGATAGCAAGATCCTCGTTGGAGCTTGCATATCCCCAAGGCCATGCCTCTCGCCACGTCGGGAGGGAGGATCCCCCTCCCCTCCCCTATTTAAACTGAGGGGGCCACTGCCATAAAAAAGGAGGGGCTGGCTAAGGGTATAGTGCAGAGGGTCGCCATTGAACAAGAGGGGGAGGGAATCCTGCGACGGCTATGGTCCGAGAGGGAAGGGGGTACCGTCACCCAGTGCGCCGAGCTAGTAGGTTGGATGTGGAGAGGGAGGAGTCACCTCCACCAAAGCCAGTACCGCCGCCTGCAGCCGTTGACTTCATTCCTCGGCCAGACAGAAGCGCCATAAGGCTGTCACCAACATGGCGTTCAATCTCCCTCTTGGCCATTTATGAAGGTTAGAAGCTTCTAAAGAGAAGCTTCTAAGGGGGCTACATAAGCCCCCTTTCACCCTTTCATCCTCGGGTTTTTAAATCCTCCTAAGCCCCTTTCACTCCCTTGTGTTCCTTTCACCCCCTTGTGTTCCCTTCACCCCCTTGTGTTGCCTTTCATTTCCCCCCCCTTGGGTTTTAAAAACCCTAAGCCCTTTTCACCCCTCGTGTCCACACCCCCCCCCCCCCCCCGTGTTATAAGCCCCCTAATTCAATGGGTGTTGGAAACCCATAATTTAAACCTTTTTTCCCCCATATTTAACCCTTAAGGCCCTTTCTTTTGGCCTTGTTACTCCCCCCCCCCCCCCCCATGATTTGACCTTTAATCCCTTTGTCCTGGGCTTTGAAACCCTCTTTTTTTTTCTTCTCCCCTGCCCCCCCCCCCCCCCATGTGTAAACCCCTATAGGGCCTTTTCCTTGGGCTTTGTAAACCTTTCCCTCCCAAAATAACTAAGACCTTAAAGGTCTTAAGTTACCCCCTCCTCGTGGTTAAACCCTTAATTGTTCCTTGCCTTTTCAAAATACCCTTGGGACTTGGTTTTTTCCCCTACTTGAAAAAGAGAAGAAGAGTATTGATGTGCAAGGGAGTGATGGTGGAATTCTGAAAAGGAGTGTAAAGCTGCTTCCACATTCGAAGGACTACAATTGCAATGCCTCCTAAGAAAGTCCAAGGAGTAGCTGCAGGAGGGTCATCTCCCGGTATCCATGTGGATATCTCACCCCAAACCCAGGTTTTTCCTTCTTAATTTTATATCGTTGTAATTCAATCATGCAAGATGATTTGTTAGGGATAGGATATATTTTGTCCTAGTTGTTCACGACGAAGGAATTTAGTTTAATGGAACATGCAAAAATAAATAAAGCATAAACATAATTTTTTTTCAAATAGCTTTATGCATGGAAAATGCAAATCATGAAAGGACTCTTACGATGCATAAACTCTATAACTGCATTATTTAGCAAGGAAAAGGTTGCTTATTTAGCATGAGTTTGTTCGCAAAGAAAAAGGAAGATTAGTTGGATTTAACCTAACCTCAAATCGATAAAGTATAGGATTGAAAAGTCAATTGACACATAGATATCAAATCGTACGGAAGTAATCTCGAAATTTCCTTCTAGAGTTAATCAAATTAAACTTAAAAATACCTATGCTGCGGAATATTCGTTGGGAATGAGTTAAAATTCCAAGAAACGTCTATACCTTAAATACTTATCCACATTCCTTGAATGTAGGGTCAGTCAATTGAAATCAAAAAAGGAACTAGGGTTTGTCCCTAAGTTTCTTACAAAAAAATAAAGCTAGGAAGCCCTAGGTCTAACAAGTTAGCTTAAAGAACCTGAAACGAATTGTTTCGTGACTCCATTATCGCATAGTACGATGCGGGACTTGCACGGCAAGTACGGAGTCATATGCTCTTATGACTGAATCACAAGAAGAAAGGCCAAATTCTCACAACAAGGATGGCGGATCCTTACGCAAGTTATCTTGCAAGAGGATGTATACTTTGATATCCTTCTTGAATAAGGAAGATTAATAGGAGATTAAAAACCAGGAACTGAGGTACCCAATGAACTTTAAGGGTTGACCAAGTTGGGTTAATATGGTACGCCTTAACCTAGAATATATGGGATCTTGCCAAGTTGCAAGACACCCCGAATCGAGTGCTGGATGCATTCGAAAGGAAGGAATCATTCCTTAGCAATTTACCAACAACAAAATCGATCAATGGAAATGTTTGTGCTTGCTAGAGATTTTAGAGCGTTGTTTGACTTGTTTGACCAATGAATTACAAAATAAATAAGTATCGATACTTCAGGTTGAAGGCCTGAAGGGAGAGGCAGCTTTAGTTACCCCCGACTGCCTGCCTGACCCTAACTAAGGGGGTTGTTAACAGCGCTGGGAACGTGGACCAAACTCGCCGCGAGAGGTCTCTCCGTTGAGCGCTACTTGGAGCAGGAGGACACTTGGGTGTTAGGGGGGACTCTGGTCGTAAATCCCTTGCCTTCTGGGTCCTGCACAAGAGGCTAATGTGACTCAGGATTGGATCTCGAGGCCCGCATACTAGTCTACGAGCAGAAACTTGGAATAGTGATCCCTATGTATTGTTGGATAGCGTTCGGGTGGATTGTGGATAAGCCTACGGGAAGAACTCTTGTATTTCAAAGTTAAATATGATGACCTGTTAATAAATAACTTGTCTGATATTGTTTTTTTAATGTCAAGTGATAAGATTATGTGAAGGAACTAGTGCTTAAAGGGTTAATTAAAGAAGCTGGTTGTTACATGTCCAACTAATATGTTAGATAATTACATAACTAAAACAACCTAAGGAAAGTGCGGAGGATAGGCCATGGGTCCATCCTACGATTGGGTAGTCTCGGTTGGCCGGGAACTTTTCTCAAATCACGAAGAATAGCGAGATGATTGTCAAAAGACAACACGAACAACAAAAGCGTTGACCTAGAGTTATGTCTTAACCCAATTTACGCTGTTTTAGGGGAACGAAATGGGACTATGCCTTATGGCAGAGAGGTTGAGCTTTGCATCCTTGTCGTTTCCCATTCTCCTTGAACCAAGTGTAGCATGAATCCACTTCAGACCTAGCATTTCTGCGTAAAGTAGTTCGCTTGGGTCCGACGCTAGTTGTGCTGTTAGGAAATGACCAATCAGGAAAACCCTAATTCAGGTCGATCCTAAGTGGGAATGGCCAGAATACTTCCGCTACGTGGTAGACACGGAAAGTCCTAGATCGCAAATCTTGTAACATTCCATGGGAGTGCCAGGAGGAGCTTTCTAGACTTCCTTTCCAACGGGCTGCTAAGACGTGTCCTAGATGATACTAGTGGACACGTTATAGAGTCCCATTCTCAGCTCTTTCAAATCACACAGCTTGCTCTCTTGCATTTCTTATAACATTGTCAACCTAATTAGGCCATAAAAATGCACACACAACAATACCTCTCCATTGATCTGATCTCAAATGTATTTTCCTTTTCTTTTCTTTGGATATTTTGACTACATCTTCATATGTATCAAGGCCTTTGATCTTAATCTTATCTCTAATCTCAAGTTTGAGCAATGAAACAAACTTATCCTTTTTTAAGAACATCATGGGAGCTTTCTCCATACTTTGTGCAATTTCTATCCATTTTGCTTCAAATCTCACAGAAAATTTAGAAACTTCCTCATTTTCCCCTTGAAACATCCTTTCCAAATATTTTCGTAAACTCTCAGGAGTTTTCTTAGCTGCTGCAAACCTGGTAAGGAACTCATTTTTGACTTCATTCCAATTTGCCCTTGTCTCTTCATTCAGTAAGTTCCACCATAATCTTGCAGAACCTTCAAGTAGCATGCTGATAATTCAAAGCTTATTTGCATTAGTGTCCCTTCGATCTTGGTAAGACATCCACTCCAATCTCTTGATAAACTGATTAGCATCCTCATTTTTAGTACCAAAGAAGGCTTCATATCCAAAAGTTGCCATGCTTGAGTTAGGTTGGTTTCCAAACCTTACACTTCCTAACGGATAAGATAAGTAAGATATCTTCAACACGGGAGATCCTTAGTGGGGGCACAAATCTATGGTAGGTGAATTGGATAGTTAGCCTCTAACAACTGCCAAGTTAACACCACAGGAAAGGGACCAAGGATCTCCCCTCACTAAATCCCATAAGACAGCACGACTGAGCACATTATCAAATATTTTTTATCACTCACTCCTCACTGAGACTTCAACTCAACACTTAAGCATCTTAAATCTTCAAGCTCAAATTTTACCATTTTTAAAGAGAATCTAATGCTATAATAGCCATGGCTGAGACTCTGATAACACGAGCTTTCAAATTCACACAACTCCTATTTTTTAGGAATGACAACCCCATGCAACAAACTGCCGCATAAAGTGTGGTTTCCTCAATTAGTGCAAAACCAGTTGTAGATCCTTTCTGTTCTTCTTTTCTCAGAGCACACATAAATACAATCCAAATACACAAGTAACCAAAGCTTTATACGACAAATTTTCATGCCAATTCAATGGCTACAAGCATTTCACTATTGTAGACATTCCATTACTGTATCAAAACATAGTTTACATTGATATAGCAATGGAAAATCATGATGACTTTCATGGGAAACCAAGTTGGTCATGTAGATGCTGCTGAATTCACTTGTTTCCTCATAAAGCATAGAAATTTCCTCATAGAGCACTACATAGAATAGTTCATAACTTTCTAACCAAATCTCAAATTGCCAAGATTCAAAAAGGAAAGTTGTAGCTTTCTTTCCAACATATAACTCTTTAGAACAAATCAGAGCCAAATTCTTTGATTTGCTATCCTAAAACAACTCTACACAGCTTGCAGTCCTCAATTTTTGCATGCTCTATACAACAAAACACAATTTCTCTGTTCAAAAGCACAAACTTGCAAACGAGAAGACACTTTCTTTGATTTCAAATTTTCATTTCAACATACCAGCAAATACATCTCAGCATATCTTGAATTGAGATGAAGAGTTGTGAGAGCTTCAAACTTTATGAACTTTGATTCATCATTTTCTTGGCTGCAAATCCTTCCAGATTTCCACTAACTTAAGTCCATGCATTCAACATCTCCCCATAATACATATTCTCTGCCACATACCCAGTTTCAGATATAGAGATCCTTTACTTTCATTCTTCTCTATTGACGGGAAGCCTTATGCAAACAACTAACACACATCACTCTCAACATGATGAAGAGCAGCCCTCTGCTGTCTTTCACTCAGATCCATACATCCAAACAAATTTGCACTCTCTGCCCCATGCAACAATAGAAGAAAACAAGAAAAAAGGAAAACTCTTATTATCATCATTTGAAAATTGAGAACTTGCATCAGCCCATTGACTTCAGTAGCCCTGCCATCATGCTCCACAACTCCAATAACTTTAGCTTCACAATCTCTTTCTTTTAAAAACTTGTTGTTCTTCTTCTGAGCTTCATATTTCTCCCTTCTCTTCAAGCTGGAAGATTCTTCTCTCTCTCTCTCTCTCTCTCTCTCTCTCTCTCTCTCTCTCTCTCTCTCTCTCTCTCTCCACGGTTGATATTGTGTTGAAACTCTCTCCCCCTTTCTTCTCTTTTTCCTTTAAAAAAAAAACTCATCATGTTTTTTCTTTTCCCCTTATTTTATTAAGTTGCCCCTTTCTTCCCATTAGTTGCTAGATGGCAAACATGCCCCTTGTCATGCACAATTCCACTCGGAGACTCAAAATTAGAAGCAAAAACACATTTCCTTCTCTTCCGGCATGAGTCGTGGGTCTCAAAACTGAAATATCATAACCACATGTCGAACATGCATGGTACTACTTGGGATTTCTATTTATCAACCTAACTCTTGCTATGGGTAAGTGTTAGAAAGACAAAAAAATGATATTTCCATGTATTACCTCACTTGACTCCACACAACATCATGTCCCCAGTCGCTCATTTTAACCCACCATTGTGATTATCAGCGGTTGTGTCTAGCCATCCGACTGTGATTTCTAGGGTCGATTTTATTTTGTAAGGTTTTCGGAGCCTTCCTTGGTTTGTGGGAGGTGTTCTACTTTGCCCGTGATGTGCTAGGTTTGTCTATTTTTGTTGTCAAAATTTCGGTCCGATTTGATAGTGTCTAATTCAGCAAAGTTTGATTCTCAGAATTGGATATCTAAGTGAGGATCTGATTCTACCTCATTTGTCCGATTTAGACTGGTTTAATTATTTTGCATTTGATTCTTGGTTGTCTGATTTTCATGAGTTCGATTGTTGGAGTGCATGGTTGTCCAAATCAGATAGGCCACGTGTTCGATTGGACGCAAGCTAGCTGGTGTTCGAGTGATCCAATTTTCCAAAATTAGACCGTCCAAATATGATGCATCTAATTGTCCAAACGTGTAGAATCGAACCAATTTTAGGAATTAGACCTTGTGGAATGTGGTGCGCAGATCGGACGCAGGTAGCTCACGTAGCGAATTCCCAAAGGTCCCCAAGAACAAAGCACTCTACTTTTTAGCACAAAAATCAATGTGAAAGCAAGCACGACATGAGACAAGAGACAAATTGGGTTGAATCTCCCCCATGCCTTGTGTGAGCGCTTCACAAAGCATGTATTTAATATATATTTCCAATCTTTTTGCTCAAAAATAGCCCAATTACAAAAATATGACAAGCTTTTAGCTTTTGAGTTTGCTTTCTACCAAAAATAGGAAAATAAAGCTAATGGACGGTGCCCAAAGAGTCTGGCACGCCCAATCTCAATGTCCAAATAAAAATAACATATCCAGGCGCATAAGCGCATACAAAATAATAATAAATAGTCGATGTCTCTATAGACATAATCAAAATATAGGCGTGGCGCCTATCAAAATATAGTCGAAAGGTCGAAAACCCGCTAGACTCCAATGCTTTCCTCCGCCACTGCTGCTATCTCTACACATCAACTGAAGCATTCACAATCGTTAGTAAAATAACACAATTAAACCGACAAAAGTGAATACCTAGCAGTCTTCAGCTACATAAATAAATCAACTAGTTAGAAATAAATCCTAACCTTAATTTATTACGAGTGCGCACTCTAAACTCATAAACGTTTATTAATTTAATATGCATTTTGCGGAATCACCCGCTATGGAATCACCCATGTACACACTAAATTAATGAAACGCCCGAAAAGGACAGGCGTCCCCATCAACTTCTCGCACAAAGAATCCTCTTTGCGTATGAGCCCCGGTCATCTAAGTTTACGGAATCCACCGTAAAACCTCACGGAATCCACCGTGGAATATGCCTCCTGGCATCATACCCCCGGGGTGGGATAGCAATTGACCTCAATTGCTATTAGCTCAATGTGGAGCTAACAGAGTGGGGAAAGCATTTAGGTCTCTAGCGTGCATCCATTGTGCTTCTTCTACAGGATGGTTCTTAAATTTCACTAGATATCTAGAGTACCTTCGGCCAGTTCTAGTGGTCATGTAGTCAGTGTCTATGATGGCTTCTGGTTCAAGTATTTCAGTCTCTTCTTCTAGTAAAGGTGGGTTTTCATAGACAGGGTGGATAGGTAATTGTCCTCTAAATGGTCTCAATAAACTAATATGAAAGGTATTATGAATTTTCCAATGAGATGGTAGTTCTAACTTGAATGCATTGTCATTAATCTTATGAATGATTCTAAATGGTCCGTAGAATCTAGGGGCTAATTTGACAACTGGATGTCTATCTACACTTTGCAGTCTACGCTTTTCTATTCTAAGCCAAACATAATCATCTACTTTGAAATTCATGGCTTGTCTTTTCTTGTTGGCTTGTTTGGTATATGATTGTTGGGCTTTAGCAATCATATCCTTTACTTCATCAAAAATAGTGTTATGCATAACAGCAATATCATCGGCACTTTGTATTCTATTAGACAAAGATGCAACAGGTGTAGATAATCTATATCCATAAATAACTTCAAAAGGTGCTTTCTTTGTAGATGTGTGCGGTGTATTATTATATGCAAATTGTAATAAATGTAAATGAGTATCCCATGTCTGAGGTTTAGAGATAGTGTATGCACGTAAAAGATCTAAAATAGTGCTATTTGTGGCTTCTGTTTGTCCATTTGTTTCTGGATGAAATGCAGATGAGAAATCAATCTTTGTGCCTAGATTTGCAAACAGTGTAATCCAGAAATTATTACAAAATCTAGAATCTCTATCTGAAATAATCACTTTCGGCAATCCATGGTTAGTAAAAACAGTTTTCAAAAATAACTGTGCTGCTTGTGATGCTGTTAAAGTTTTCTTACATGCAATGAAATATGCTTGCTTACTAAATCTATCTACAATTGTCCAAATCATGTCATGGTTAGATTTAGTATTTGGTAATCTAGTAATGAAATCTATAGATATATGTTCCCAAGGTTTAGATGGAATAGATAAAGGCATTAATAATCCATACTGTTTACCATGATGTCTTTTTATTCTTTGACAAATCAAACATTCAGAAACAAAATTAGACACATCTGCATCCATATGCGGCCAATAAAAATCTTCAGTTAACATGCGTAATGTAGAAATGATACCTCTATGACCTTGATATGGGGGACAATGAATTTCATTTAAAACAAAAGATCGGAATGGAATAGTAACACACAGTCTCATTTCAAAGAACATGAATCCATCATTATATGATAATGAATCAACAGGAATGAAATTATTTTGAACTAATTTTTGCCAATCAGAATGAAAAGTAATATCCTGGTGATATGTGTCTTTCATAGCAATCAAAGAATCAAAAGATATGATAAAAATGTTATGAATTGCAGGTCTTCTACTTAATGCATCGGCAACTACATTTTCTTTTCCAGGTTGGTATTGAATGATAGGATGGAAACTTTGAATGAATGAAGCCCATTTGATATGGCGGTCAGAAATTTGGGGTTGGCTAAGTAGATGTCTAATGCTTTGCTGGTCGGTCTTTATCATGAATTCTGAACCCATTAAATAATGCTTCCATTGTTTCAATGCTTGGACAACTGCTAAGAGTTCCTTGTCATAGGTGGAATATTTGAGCTCAGAGGGTTTCAGTTTAGAACTAGAATATGCTATTGGATGGTTGTCTTGCATTAGCACGGCTCCTATTCCTGATCCGCTAGCATCGGTCACAACTAGAAAGAATGGTCTATTAAAGTCAGGCAATTGTAGAACAGGGGCATTGGTCAATGCACGTTTAAGTAAATCAAAGGATTTCTGCTGGTTTTCAGTCCATTGATAAACAATGCCTTTCTTAAGAAGTTTGGTCAATGGTAAAGCAAGTAATGAGAAATTACGTACAAACTTCCTATAGAAACTAGCAAGACCAAGGAATGAGCGTAGTTCATGTACATTTTTAGGAATAGGCCAATGCAATATTGCGTCAATTTTCTTAGGATCAACTTTTATTCCTTCTTTTGATACAATATGACCTAGATATTCTATTTCTGTCTTAAAGAATTCACTCTTGTCAGGATTTGCAAACAATTGATTTTCTTTCAGTAATTGAAAAACTAATGATAAATGCTCATAATGCTCTTTTTCACTTT
Organism: Lygodium microphyllum; assembly: GCF_053477565.2. Taxonomy (NCBI): domain Eukaryota; kingdom Viridiplantae; phylum Streptophyta; class Polypodiopsida; order Schizaeales; family Lygodiaceae; genus Lygodium; species Lygodium microphyllum. The sequence goes on along the minus strand of NC_141136.1, from coordinate 184,590,773 downwards.
GACTGAATACTAAAATATCATCAAAGAAAACAATCACACAATACTGATATTTTAGAAAAATACGGTTCATCATTCTACTGAAAGTGGCAGGTGCATTAGTTAATCCAAATGGCATAACTAAGAATTCGTAATGGCCAAACTGTGTCCTGAATGCAGTCTTATATATGTCGGATCTATCTAGCCTCACCTGATGATATCCAGATTTAAGGTCAATTTTACTAAATATAGAAGATCCTTGCAGTTTGTCCATAAGGTCGTCAACTCTAGGTATAGGATACCTATTCTTTACAGTGATCTTGTTTAATGCTCGGTAGTCAATACACATACGATAAGTATTATTCTTTTTCTTGACTAAGAGCACAGGTGCACCGAATGGAGAACTGCTAGGTCGAATTAAACCTCTATTTAGTAATTCTTCTACTTGACTCTGGATTTCTTTTTGCTCTATTTGATTGTGCCTATAAGGGGCTTTGCAAGGTGGTTGTGTGCCAGGTATTAGGTCAATCTTATGGTCTTCTGGACGTGATGGAGGTAAACCTGGTGGTAGGTCTTCTGCGAAACAATCCTTAAAATATGCAAGAAATTCCTTATGCCTAGGGTGTATATGAGTTTCTTTTGCGTGCAATTCATTCACCCAAATGAGATATGATTTAGTATTCTTGCGTAGTGCACGTTTTGCTTGAGTATGCGAAAGCAGTGGAAACATATGAGATGCATGCATACCAAATAATGTAATAGATTTTCCCTGAAAATTTATATTCATTGTGTGTGTGGAATAATCTATATTGGGATTATGTTGGTGTCTCCATGGCATTCCTAGAATAATGTCGCTAGACTGTAATGGGACAACTAAGAAATTTCTTCTTTCAATATATGGACCAATTTGAATTTCTAAATTTTGAACTTCTTGTGTGCCATTGTACCTAGTGCCTAAAAATGCAGCTTTTATGCGATAGTGCATAGGTACAGTATGCAATTTCAATTCCTTTACCAATTTTGCTGAAATAAAGTCATGCGTACTACCGTCATCATGTAATATAGTTCTTTCTTTTCCATGCACCATACATTTCATAGTCAACAATGAATGTAAAGTAGGCATACCTGGTAAAGTGTCGGAAATAGTAGTAGGATCATCTTCTTCTTCAGTGAAGTCCGGCATATCCTCATGCTCGTCTTCATCCATAGCTCCAAGGTAGTTGATATGTGCTGATGGCTTCTTTGAATGACAATTTGCTGCGAGATGGCCTGGCTGGTGACACTTGTAGCATACGATAGGCTTGGCTTTGGTCACATTATTTGCAATGGCTGGGAGTCTGGGTATATTTGGATTTGCTTGTTGGATAGGCTTAAGATTTGGATTGACAGTGGATGGTAATGCAGGTGGTTTAGGCCAATTCTTGCGGAAAGATGGTGATGAGAAACGACCTGGATTAAACCTTCTGAAATTGGAATTGAATTGTTTAGATCCATAATTACCGTTTGCTTGGAATGGCTGTGGTCGTCGATCTCTTCCACGTAACTTATCTTCAGTGTCGTGAGCTAAGGAGATGGCATCTTCAAGAGTAGCAGGCTTGAACATATTCACCTCAGCGTAGTAATGTCCAAGAAGTCCAGACATGTACTTCCGCTTATGGGTCGTCTCTGGTACATCTTCAAGCATGCGTAGCTGTAGGAGTGCATTCCAAAAACGCTCTGTATACTGTGGAATAGGCTCACGGTCGCGTTGTTGAAGTAAATCCCATTGCTTGATTGCCTTCTCATGAAATTGCGGTGGAAGGAAATTTTGCATGAACTTCTTCTTAAAATCTTCCCATGTAGCAGGACATTCTATGCTCTTGCGGACGACAGTCCACCAAAGTGATGCTCTATCTATCAGATGATTAGTAACACACTTGATTTTATCTTTCTCAGGATAAGTTTCCTCATGGAAATAGTCATCAAACTGGCTAATGAATGATAAAACAGTCTTTCCTTCTCTTATGCCATTGAAAGTGCGAAACTTGAAACTTCGTTTACTTATCTTGGATTCCTTGCGAATGGTTTGTGCTTCAAGAGTGGCGTCGATGGTACGGCGAATCAGATCTTCAGCTTGAGGTTCTTCTTTATCAGTGGATGCTCCTTGTAGCTTTGTCAATTGCGCTTGCAAGGCTTGCCTAACTCTTCGCTCTTCGTCCAATTGCAACATGATAAGATCCAGCTTTTGTTCCATGGTAGGCTCGGGTAGGTCGTCTTCAGCCATAGGATCATCCATATGTGGGGTAGTCATCCTGTAAAACTCAACAAACCTTTCTCACTCAAAATCAGTTAGCGGGATGAGCGTAGCTCAAATTTGGGGTTACAAGGCTATGTATTTTTGGGTATTTTCTTCTTCAATTTTCAGAAATTCTGAAATATTTCTGTCTCCGTTTGCTGAAAGTACTTCAACGAACTTGTAGATAGGTAAAACAGCTTGCTGCGAACAACTTTCCAGTTCAGAGTTTTTGCAAACGAACAAGTCTTCTAGGAGTTTCAAGCGTTAGTCAGTTCTGATTTAGTCTGACTTGCAGAGTTGCAGACTTAACAGACTTGCAGGGTTGTGAACTTGCTGAACTTAGCTGACTTGCAGGACTTGCAGTACTTGATTAGTGTCGACTTGCGAAACTTGTCTTCTAGAGTGCGTGACCGAGAGTTTGCAGACTTATCTGCCTTCACTGACTTGCAGAGTATAGAGGTAACTTAAGCTTAATTAGTTAAGCTTAAGCTTAATAAGCTTAAGTAATGGAGAAATAGGCCGCCGTTTTTCAATCGTGGGGGGGGGGGGGGCCGTTTTTGATTCCGCCGAAAATTTCGGGGGTCCTCCTCTTGATCACGACTTGACGATTTGTTGCTAATCAAGCTTCTCTTAAGTTCTTAAGCTTTGTACTTAAGCTTTGTTAATGAAGAAGATAAGAAATTTCTCACTGTTCATCACGACTTGTTCATGGAGTTGAGGGAGTGGTCCTCCGCCGACAGAGAGTGGTCCTTCGCGATCTGAGAGTGGAAACAGGGGTTCTTGATCGCCAGAAGTCTGCCTGTATCGACGGTTCGCGACGAGATTGACTGTAGAGGTCGTTTATTCCTGGAGCTCCGCCTTCGCCCGAGATTGGTAGCGATTGGAAGCCCTTGGTCTCTGCTCCGCTCTGATACCACTGGTGCGCAGATCGGACGCAGGTAGCTCACGTAGCGAATTCCCAAAGGTCCCCAAGAACAAAGCACTCTACTTTTTAGCACAAAAATCAATGTGAAAGCAAGCACGACATGAGACAAGAGACAAATTGGGTTGAATCTCCCCCATGCCTTGTGTGAGCGCTTCACAAAGCATGTATTTAATATATATTTCCAATCTTTTTGCTCAAAAATAGCCCAATTACAAAAATATGACAAGCTTTTAGCTTTTGAGTTTGCTTTCTACCAAAAATAGGAAAATAAAGCTAATGGACGGTGCCCAAAGAGTCTGGCACGCCCAATCTCAATGTCCAAATAAAAATAACATATCCAGGCGCATAAGCGCATACAAAATAATAATAAATAGTCGATGTCTCTATAGACATAATCAAAATATAGGCGTGGCGCCTATCAAAATATAGTCGAAAGGTTGAAAACCCGCTAGACTCCAATGCTTTCCTCCGCCACTGCTGCTATCTCTACACATCAACTGAAGCATTCACAATCGTTAGTAAAATAACACAATTAAACCGACAAAAGTGAATACCTAGCAGTCTTCAGCTACATAAATAAATCAACTAGTTAGAAATAAATCCTAACCTTAATTTATTACGAGTGCGCACTCTAAACTCATAAACGTTTATTAATTTAATATGCATTTTGCGGAATCACCCGCTATGGAATCACCCATGTACACACTAAATTAATGAAACGCCCGAAAAGGACAGGCGTCCCCATCAACTTCTCGCACAAAGAATCCTCTTTGCGTATGAGCCCCGGTCATCTAAGTTTACGGAATCCACCGTAAAACCTCACGGAATCCACCGTGGAATATGCCTCCTGGCATCAGAATGTGTCCAATTCTAATGACATGCAGAGACAACAATGACAAAATTTTGATTTGTGGCAAAGATTTTGGTCATACAAACATGCAAGGAGCTCAAGAACCCAAGGATAGATCCACAAAAATGTTTCTACATACCTGATCCAAGTAAAAATTTCCTATGGAATTTGATCAATAATTTGCCTAAAGCTCAAAGTCACACACACACACACACTCTCTCTCTCTCTATATATATATATATATATATATATATATCTTCTCAGATGCCCGGCATACTCAAAGTTGAGATCTAGATACACATTGAGCAGCTCACTTCAGGGATGTATGACTGATATGGATCAGAGATCATTTGGCCGTTTTCTGGGAGAGGCATGGCACATCAGAGAGCAGAGCACACAGCAGGTCCCAGTCATCAGAGAGGGGCCCACCCAGACGACTATTACACAGTTCTTTCAGACAGACAGAGTGAGAGCTACTGTACCAGCCTCCAGCCAGACCTCCGGGCTCACACTACAACAGGTTGAGGACCAGCGTACCTGACGCCGCACGAGGATCCATGGGTTTCGGACCCCAGAGCCACACCGATAGGAGATCCAGAGGATTCTTGATCTACATCGACAGCAGAGCAGACTGAGATTCGACAACAATCGACACATTGGATCTGAGATCTCCAGTTTGCCCTTTCTCCACCGCCGATGTACCACATCCTGCATCCAGGAGGGATCACCTGCTATTAGCGACTTCGATGACTACTACTACATCCCAGGATAGTATATCTCCCTGCATCTGTTACATATACACATTGCACCACTTTATCACAGCCGACAGTTGTTCCCCTATCACAACCGACATTTGTTCCCCTTTTGTAGCCATTATCTGGAGTACTAGAGCTACATACGCACATACACATACACGACACTTATCACACTCACAGCACCGTATTTTCAGTTTCCAGTTTTTAGCTTTTCATTCAGCACTTTTATTTTGGATAGCTGGACCTCATCAGTTGTATCATAGTTTGTCTCATAGGCCAGTTTTGGTCTTTAGAAGACGTTAATATAACTTTCTTTCTTTCTTTATTTCTCTCTCTCTCTCTATTGCAAAAACTAAAAATTAGCCTTCCACCCCCTTCCTTGGATCTTAAACCCTTGTCCTAGTGACCAAGTGTTGCCCCATTAGTGTTCATGCCTTGTCAATGGATTGCAAGCCCATTTTCCCCTTGTTTTTGCCCTATTTTGGACATGTTTACAGAAGTAACCCTAAAAGGACTCACTTTGATTTCTTGATTCTATTCTACTCCAAATGCAACAAAAATAAAAACCCATATATTGAAATGATTTGTCCTAATTTTCTACTCATCAAAAACTCAAAATAATTACTTGTTTTGAAGATTAAAAATCCCAAATCTCCTACCTATCTCAAGCACTGATTAAAGGATGCAACCCTACTTCAACGCTCGATTTGAGACACGCAAGTGCTCAAGCTTGAATCCATTGGTCCCTGATAGAACCAAAATGTAGTGGGAGCTCACACTCAACCGCCAATACCCACGAACTGCTTATTGCCTTCAAGCATTTCAAGAGAGCACAAATGGCTATCTCTCACCTAACTAACACACCTTCGATCCTTGATGAATGTTAGCATAGGTAGTGGAGCCCCAAGAGGAACACCAAGGAAAAGGGGATTCTACTACAAGAAAATCTATATTGTAGCATCAACAAGCTTTTATTTCATTCTTTAGATGACTAAAACAAGAAAAAGAACAAATCTTCATGTAGCATCATAGTAGATATCTCCCACGGATTTAATAGAATCAACCATTATCTTCAACATATTCATAGAATCCATCAATAGAAAAAATAACATAAAATAATACACCACTTTTGAATGGAAATCAATCACATAGTATTCATCTTCATTGTCTTCATAGTTCTTTCTCTATCTCTCATAGTAGATACATTGTTTTGATAGAATTGGCTATCTTTGTCTCTCTCTCTCTCTCTCTCTCTCTCTCTCTCTCTCTCTCTCTCTTTCAATAGTATATCATCTCCTCACTAAAATACTCAATAATGACACGTAATAATACTTCTTAGGTCGTGGATGAACCTCCCAAGAGGTATGGATGGTATGAAAGGGCACCAGAGCCACTACATTGCCTCTTCATAGCTCACTACTTCCACTGTCACTTCAGTCTTCTCTTCAATCTTCAGCAGCTGCTTCTTCCACTTGTTTTAGCTATTTTGAACTTAGATTCATCCTTTTTAAAAGTTAGAAAACTTTCCCAAAGTCACAGATACATTCTATAGAAAACTTACAGAAGATCTACATAATAGAACAAAACAGGAATAGAGTAGAGACAGAACCTCTATAGAAGGTCTACAGAGGGTTACAAAAGATCATCAGAGAACAGTAAATCCTCATTACTCATACTAAAACCATTTCAAACTATAAAAAACTATTCAATAAGCTTTCAAAAGATTTTAACCATCATCAATCATCAATCCATACTTTATACAGAAGAAAATCAGAACAAAACAGAAGGTATCATAACCAATCAGAACCTATCAAAACATCACAAAGCTTTATATTTTCACTAAGAATCATCATGAGTTTCCAAAACATAATCAATATCATTCAAAACACTCTCAAACACTTCCAAAAACAACCAATCATTACTCAAAATCCATCAAAATCAACCATTTAGACCTCAAAAACAACAAAAACCAATCAAAAATTCAGTCTTTTTCCACTCTCAACATATCCCCACACTTAGAAAGGAAGCATCCTCGCGACCTAAGGAAAAGAAGAATATAAGTTCAGTAAAGAGATCAATTAGATCTTCTTTAGTATCTTTAATAATCACCCAACCACAACCCCAACTTATCACCTATATCTAAGAAATGATACTACTAAAGGAAAACATCGTTATTCAGTAACACATCTTATAAACAATAGAAAGTCATAACAAATTCATAAAGGATATAATATGTTCCTCAGCTTTGCATCGTAGGCTTTCCATCCACCATCACCATCAGTGCCAATAGTCGAAAAGAGAGTTCTCAAACAACTTATTCAACTAGCACGAACTCATCACATACAAATTAATACATCACGAACACAAAACAATCATCTGAATGGCATCTCCAAAAAATATATAATTAAGAAGCACAGAAGATACATTCAAGGGTATCTGTGAAGATGATCCTTGTTGAAAGCTTGATCATTACAAAAGTGATCCATGGATAAAGACTCATCTACAAAAGATTTTGGAGGATTCTGAAAGAATTGAAGGCATCACATCCTTTCTAGCAAAACAAGGTATCTGCTAGGTAAACAAAGGGCATGAAAATATAGGACATCCAACTGTTGGGAATCAATGTTCACATTGACATTCATACAAAGCTTGGGAATGGACTGTTGATCATTATGGGAATGCCTATGCATATATGCTAGGTACTAAGAAATATGGGCTGTCAATCTCACTGAAGGATCGAGAAATTGTGAATATTATTGAGAAAAATGGAGATAATTTTAGTACGCTTGACTAACAGTTGTCCAATCCCATGGAATTAATGGCCAATTAATCTGTGGTCTCGTGAGAGAATCAGTTGAGCTCCATCCTCTTCTTCTTGGAATCTGCTGATCAAATCCTTCATACCCACTAAGCAATTGAAGCGGTTAAGAAATAGAAGTGGTAGGAGATGGAAGAGGAATGACCAAAAGAGAATGAAGAGATGGATAGGCAAAATCATAAAATGAGGAATAAGCTAAAGAAGGATTAGCTAAAAATTTAAGCGAATTATTTAGGAAAGGCGTTAATTGATAAGTAGGAAAAGTAGAAGGTATATGGATAGATGGGGAAGGACAAGGCAGAGAAGGGAAAAAGACTCGATTTTCAATGAAAGAACAATAGGTAAAGATTGGAATTTCAGGAAAACTTTGAGGTTGGAAAAGGAGAGGTAAGATGGTTACTGAGTTGGATTGATAAAGGGAAAAATAAGCATCATAGCGATGGGCCATTTGTTGATAATACAATAAGCTAGGAACAGAGGGACCTAAAACAGATCATCGATGGTAGGCATCAAAGAAGGATGAATCAAATGGATGGTTCTTGGAAAGATAAGCTAAAAGATCAACCCTCAGATGTTAGTGTTATGCACATGAGTAGAGGTTGTATTCTATCTTTGGTGCAAGACTACAGAATCAATCATTGAATGCCATAAAGTTTCAGGGCAAGTAGCCACTTTAGAAGAATAGCACTGGAACATTTCATCTATCCTCGACTCCAAATGGTTGACGTATAAGGCAACTTGCAAGACCACATCCCCTACATACCAAGCCAGATCTACATCATCTAAAATTAACAGATCACCTTGTAGATACATATAATATATCAACATAGTATCTGTCATCACAGAATCTTCAAAGACCATACGGACAACATCTGTCAGCAAATCAGAAGACCAAGCTCCACTCCAACCATCCTCCGAAAGAGGGAGATCCATCGTTGAGAGCTTAATATAGAAGGCCAACTTCCAGTTGATAGTGGACAAAAACGGAACGGTCGAGAGAAACATACTCCTGAAATTGCTCAAATATAGACCATAATAAATCCATCTTGGACTGCAATCTTTCCACTTTATCTTAAAACAATGGACATAATATGGCATGTCTCTAGAGAACTGCCAAGTCCTGTTGAGATATAGAAGGAATCATGGGGACACTAGGACTTGGAGGGATGGACCGTGACTGCTCAGTTGGTCCTTCAACTATTTAATCTGGGAAGCTTAGGATTCCACTATTGTTGAGTTGCTATTAGAGGAACTTGTTTGAGGCCACTATTGTTGTGGTTGAACCATCATTTGAGGCACTATCGTCTGCAGTGACCATTGTGGATTAGGTGCAATTGACTATGGCACTAATTGCATTTGGGGATAGGGGTAGGAAACTATCCATGGGATTGCATTTGATGGGTATACCATTCTTGGCATGGGAGGAGGTAAGACTCCTCTTCCTAGAGTCATTGACAACCTTGCTTCAACTTCGTCATACAATCTTGCACCTTCCACTGTAGCTTGCAAATTGACTGGTCTTCTTAATTCCACAAACTTGCAAACTTCTTGTTGTAGGCCTCTAAGGAACACTCCTTTCTGGATACATTCACCAAAATGATGGTTAGTCCATCTCTTCAAGATGGATTCCATTCGCAAAACATAAGCTTCTACTCTTTCTCCAGAGGACCGACTTAGGTTCACTTAGGTTCATGAACTCCTCTTACATCCGCTCTTCAAAACCTTCACGCTTGAATTTTGTGAGGAAGGCCAATTTTAGGTTGTCCCATGTGCCAAAAGTTCCTCGTGCTTGTTTCTCATACCATTGAAACGCTGCACATTTGAAAATGGTGGGAAATATTGCTAACCAATGCTCTGGCATTGTTAGCCACACATGCTACCATAAATTATGCTACGTACTCTCCCGTAAAAATTGGCAATGGGACTACATTTGCTGGCTTGTCATCAATATTTCTAGGACAAAACTGATTAGGAAGGGGATCTTGAGTTGCCATGGGGAATTTTGTAAAGAGTACTTTTAGTGCAACAAAAGAGGCTTTTGTTGCAAGGTCGTTCTCAGCCTTGATTCATGCCTTCTCTCTTCTCACGTACCTCTTGAATCATTCTAACGCTTGCCTCTTCATTGTGTCATTCATGAGGGGGTTGGCTCCAATTAGTTGGTCTGTACTCAACAAAATAGAATCAGAGAGGGGCTTTAGTCTCTGGAGGATTCTCTGGCCAACATCTCTTCTACTTCTTTTCAACATCTCTGAATTAGACTTTCAAACCACTACAGAGGAGGAGATATTCCGTTCTAAAAGTATCAAAACTCATTCTTCTTAGGATCGTTGTTGTGCCATCATTATAATAATGCTAGCTTCTAAGGGTTTCAACAATGTATGTTGTAAAGAACAATCTGTCTACCAACTTCTAGTGGGTTGTTAATTGGACAATCAGAAGGTTATCAGAACACCAAGCATCCCACGTATCTTGCTGTTGAGCATCCACGAACAAATTCCAACTGTTTTCTTTCTTGTTTTTGTGAACCTCCACAGACCAAAAATTCTGAAGCTTCTTCATGATCTCCCACTTGATAATGTCTAGAAACTTCTCAATGAATGACAAATCTTCCATGAATGGTCATTCTCTCTAATTTCTGCTCTTGAGTTTGTTCCCAAACAATTTTCCACCAAGATGCATGTCTCTGTTGCTTCAACAAGAAGAGGAAATAGTCCACTGGATAGAGCTTGCATCATGATGGTAATATGTTTTTGCCATTGTGGGATGAAATTATTATGGAAAGTGGCTTTGGCAATAAGAATCTCCAACTCTTCAGTGGAAGAAGGAACTTTTCAAACATCCATTGAATTCTCCTCTTCTTGACAATGCCATTTCCTTCATTTTCAGCCTCTTCTGATGCTTGTTGATGGCAAGTTTCCCCGGCTCTGCACCAAAAACATGGAGCCCCAAGAGGAACACCAAGGAAAAGGGGATTCTACTACAAGAAAATCTATCTTGTAACATCAACAAGCTTTTATTTCATTCTTTAGATGACCAAAACAAGGGAAAGAACAAATCTTCATGCAGCATCATAGTAGATATCTCCCACGGATTTAATAGAATCAAACATAATCTTCAATATCTTCATAGAATCCATAAATAGAACAAATAACATAAAATAATACACCACTTTTGAATGGAAATCAATCACACAGTATTCATCTTCATTGTCTTCATAGTTCTTTCTCCATCTCTCATAGTAGATACATTGTTTTGATAGAATTGGCTATCTTTGACTCTCTCTCTCTCTCTCTCTCTCTCTCTCTCTCTCTCTCTCTCTCTCTCTCTCTCTCTCTCTCTCTCTCTCTCTCTCTCTCTCTCTCTCTTTCAATAGTACATCATCTCCTCACTAAAATACTCAATAATGGCACTTAATAATCCTTCTTAGGCTGTGGATGCAACTCCCAAGAGGTATGGGAGGTATGAAAGGGCACCAAAGCGACTACTGTGTGTCTTCATAGCTCACTATTGTCACTGTCACTTCAATCTTGAGCAGGTGCTTCTTCCATTTTTTTAGCTCTTTTGAACTTAGATTCATCATTTTTAAAAGTTAGAAAAATTTCCCAAAGTCACACATACATTCTACATAACACTTACAGAAGATCTACAGAACATAACAAAACACAAACAGAGCAGAGACAGAGCCTCTACAGAAGGTCTACAGAATGTTACAGAAGGTCATGATAGAATAGTAAATCCTCCAAACTATCAAAAACTATTCAATAAGCTTTCAAAAGATTTCAACCTTCATCAATCATCAATCCATACTTCATACAGAAGAAAATCAGAACAAAATAGAAGCTAAATAGAAGGTATCAACACCAATCAGAACCTCAACAGAACCTATCAGAACATCACAGAGCTTCATATTTCCACTAAGAGTCATCATGAGTTTCCAAAACTTAATAAATATCATTCAAAACACTCTCAAACACTTCTAAAAACAACCAATCATCACTCAAAATCCATCAAAATCAACCATTTAGACCTCAAAAACAACAAAAATCAATAAAAAATTCAATCTTTTTCCACTCTCAATAGGCAGTAGAAGGACAAGGAGGATATTTAAGACTATGCCACCCATGTGCAAAGTCTCATTAAGAGAATCCCAACTACCATAGAGAGACCTAGCAAACGAGCGGTCTCCATTGTGTTCATAAGTGGAATCTAAAGTGAAGAACTTTACAAAGCCTTCGTGAGCAACTCAAACCTGCAAAGGGATGTGCTAGATAGGGTCTTCAAAGAAGCCATATAAGTGGATGATCTACTCAAAGAGAGAAGCTCAAGATCCACTACTTGAGACATCACCACCCTCAAAAGCTCAGGAGCAACTCCAACTGCTAGTGACGGATCCAACCAAGGCACCCAAGACAAAGGAAAGAATGTTGATCAGAGCCAAGAGTTGGCAGACGTGAAGCTAAAGTTGGCTAAGATACTATAGGAGATGATGAGAAGATAGACACGGTCACACATCCAATGTGTGTATTGTAGTGGAAACTACCTTCCTGTGGAGTGTCAGGACCTTAGGTCATGACCTTGCTCTAATTGCAAAAGGTTTGGCCACGATGCCATGCATTGTAGAGATTGCTGCAGAGACTTTTGTACTCACAATCTTACAACCATTCTTACCTAGGAAATAGGCCTCCAAATTTCTTTGGAAGAGAAGCTCCATTTTCCCTCCCACCACTTAACAATACAAAGATAGCCATCTCTAGGATAGAGATCAATCCCACAGGCATACCTAGGCCATGTGGACCCTATGTAACCTATCCCACCAGAGCAACGCTCAAGTCCATTACGTGGAGGAATCAAACAATGAGGAGCCTTATGTGAACCCCTACATCTCGTAAGATGAAGAGGGAAATCTAGTCCTTATGGACTATCGACCAACCAACCAATGTCGGTGATGGCGTTAGGAAGAGAGAGAGGTAGAGGCTTAGGAGGGCACACCCAAGAGCCAATTTCTTGTTTGGACTTGTGGTCACCCAGGACACATCTATTCGTGCTACTTGAGAGGGAGCAAGCCAATCGAGATAAAGCTGATCTCAGATGATGTGCTGAGTGTGGAATCACCCACCTATTTGTCGATTGCCCCAGGCAGAGAGCATCGATAATGGTACCATCAGTTCCATTGGGGTTGTTTGGTGTCAAGACACTCGACGAGGAGGCCACACCCATTCCGTTGCATGATATGACCTACCCGCAGACAAAGTAGACCTTGGCATATAATTGGCAGGGGCCTAGTAGCCTGGATGTAGCCTCAATCACAAAGAAGAGTCATAGGAAAAGAATGAAGAAAAGTAAATCAAAAGTCATGTAGAAAACCAAGAGTGCAGCAACGTTGCTTGCCAAAAAGAAAGTTGCAGTTGCTTAGGCCAAAACATCTGCTCCAAAGATGGCTAAAAAAGGAAGTGCCAAGGTAGGGGAGTACCCCAGCCCAAAGCGCCAACTTGCAGCCATTGAAAAGGTCAATGAGTGGATGAGAGAAGCCCACGAACACCTAAAGGATGTTGTGTCCATTTTGGAGGATCAAATCAATGATCTCTCTAGCATGATCATACCAATCTCTCCCACACGACTAAGAGTTTTGTTTGCACCTCAAATTGTACCGCCTAGACAAAGTTTGAATGCCATGGGAAAACAAATCAGTCAAGGCCATTGGCCAAGAAACACAGAATAAGGAGACAAGCAAGTGGCTAGTAATATTCTCACAATGATAAAGACCACCCCTCTAACTCTAAGCCTAGGAGATCTACTTAGGTAGCATCCGATGCTATGGCAAGATCTAAAGCAATGGGTGGAAGGATTGATAGAGCAAGCTACCGCTCTCGCTGACTTGCAAGACCACGATGTAGTAACACAAATACCAAGAGCCTAACGCTGCACTCAGTACCCAAGTCTTTGTAGATTAATGCTTTCTAGGAGGGCATAGAGATGCACAAAATCTTGCCGGGTCCTGGCTCTGGGTGATACCATGAAGAAAGGGATTGTAGACATGGGGACATGAGTTAGTGTGCTTACCCACACAGTACTCCAAGCTTGGGGTAACCCGCCTGTCGAGGATATTAGGTTCAATGTCATGCTAGCTAATAGAACAAAAGTGAAGCCATCCGGAGTACTGAGAAATTGTCCATTGAAGATTGTAGGAGTCTGGTTCTTTGTAGACTTTATAGTCATGAAAGGAGTGGACTATGATATCCTATTAGGCCGACCTTGGATGCGCAATGCATGAGTCATAAAAGACCAGGGGAACACGTATGACGTATACCTATGGTGCGGTGAAGTGGGTGGGTGAAAACTACGTGACTCATTTTTATTTGATGATTGATTAACCTAGACACCATCTCAACTATGCTCAAGGGCAATGGTCATGTCAAGAAACCTTATGGTCCACTGACCAAGTATATCCCTTGCCCTGAGGATGAGTGAGATTGGATGCATGTGCTAGCCACAATTGATTTTCCATTCTCAAATAATGAGGAATATGAGCAAGCTGCTAAGACAGTCAGTAAGCCTAGAGAAATGCCCTCAATACAAATCTACATGATGACTAGTGGCTCGCATGGGTAACCCGCCTCTGTACATTCCAAATCTCAAAGAACAACAAAAGAGACCTCCACAAGATCGTAGAGCACTTGACAGACAAATTAGCTAATAACCCAACCACAAATCTTAGACTACTTAAAGATCTCTTGGATGAACCCAAGTGGTGTGTTGAGAGTGGAAAAAGACTGAATTTTTGACTAATTTTTGTTGTTTTTAAGGACTGAATGATTAATTTTTTATGGATTTAGAGTGATGTATGGTTGTTAAAGGAAGTATTTGAGAGTGTTTTGGATGATATTGATTATGTTTTGGAAGTTCATGATGATTCTCAGTGGAGATATGAGGTTCTGTGATGTTCTGTTGAGGTTCTGATTGATTCTGTATAGCTTTTGTTTTGTTCTGATTTTATTCTGTATGAAGCATGGATTGATGATTGATAAAGATTGAGATCTTTTGGAAGCTTATTGAATAGTTTTTGATATTTTGGAATGGTTTGAGTATGAGTTATGAGGTTTTGATGACCTTCTGTAGACCCTCGGTAGAGCCTCTGTCTCTGTACTGTAATTGTACTATAGCTGCTATGGTACTGTACTATAACTATTTTGTAGACCTTTTGTAAGTGTTCTGTAGAATGTATGTGTGACTTTGGAAAAGTTTTCTAACCTTTGGAAAGGATGAATCTAAGTTCAAAAGAGCTAAAAAAAGTGGAAGAAGCAGCTGCTGAAGACTGAAGAGAAGACTAAGTGTCAGTGACAGTAGTGAGCTGTGAAAAGACACTATAGTGTCTCTGGTGACTCTTCATATCAGACATACCTCTTGGAAGGTGCATCCACGACCTAAGAAGGATTATTGAGGGTTATTATGATAGCATTTCAATGAGGATATATATGATGTACTATTGATAGAGAGAGAGAGAGAGAGTCAGAGATAGCCAATTCTATCAAAACAATGTAACTGTATGTGAGAGATTGAGAGAGAGAACTATGAAGACATTGAAGATGAATAATATGTGATTGATTTCCACTCAAAGATGGTGTATTCATTTGTGTTCTTTGTTATATTGATGGATTCTATGAAGATGTTGAAGATTATGGTTGATTCTATCAAATCCGTGGGAGAAATCTACTATGATGCTACGTGAAGAATTAGTGTTTTCTTTGTTTTGATGATCAAAAGAATGAAATAAAAGCTTGTTGATGTTATAAGATAGATTTTCTTGCAAGATAATTCCCTTTTCCTCGGTGTTCCTCTTAGGGCTCCATGTTTTTTGTGCGCAGTCGGGGAAACTTGCCATCAACAAGCACCAGAAGAGGTTGAAAATGATGGAAATGGCATTGTCAAGAAGAGGAGAATTCAATGGATGTTTGTAAAGTTCCTTCTTCCACTGAAGAGTTGGAATTTCTCATAATCAAAGACACTTTCCACAAGAATTTCATCCCACAATGGTGGAAACATATCACCATCATGATGCATGCTCTATGTGGTGGATTGTTTCCTCTTCCTGTTGACGCAGCAGAAACTTGTATCTTGGTGGCAAACTGTTTGGGAACAAACTGAAGAGCAGAAACAGAGAGAATGACCATTCATGGAAGATTTGGCATTCATTGAGAAGTTTCTAGACACCATCAAGTGGGAGATTGTGAAGAAGCTTCAGGAGTTGTGGTCTATAGAGGTTCACGAAGACAAGAAGGAAAAGAGTTGGAATTTGTTCGTGGATGCTCAACAGCAAGATACATGGGATGCTTGGTGCACTAACAATCTTTTGTTTGTCCAATTAGCAATCCACTGGAAGTTGGTAGACAGAGTGTTTTTCACAACATACACTGTTGAAACCCTCAGAAGCTAGCATTATTATAATGATGCAACAGCAATCCGAAGAAGAATGTGTTTTGATACTTTCAAAACAGAATATCTTCCCCTCTATAGTGGTTTGAAAGCTGAATTTAGAGATGTTGAAAAGAAGGAAGTAGAGGAGATGTTGGCCAGAGAATCCATCATAGACTGAAGTCCTCTCTGATACTATCATATTGAGTCCAGACCAATTGGTTGAAGCCAACCCCCTAATGAATGATGCAATAAAGAGGCAAGCGTTGGAACGAGTCCAAAGGTACGTGAGAAGAGAGAAGGCAAAAATTAAAGCTGAGAACCAACTTGCAGTAGAAGCCTCCTTTGACGTTCTAAAAGCACTCTTTCCAGAAGTCCCCATGGCGACTCAAGGTCCCCTTCCTAGTCAGATTTGTCCTGGAAATATTGATGATAGGCCAGCAAATGTAGTCCCATTGCCAATTTTTAAGGGAGAGTACAATGAAGACCCTGATCTTCATGTAGCAGAATTCATGGTAGCATGTGTGACTAACAATGCCAGAACCCCGGAGCATTGGTTAGCAATATTTCCCGCCACTTTCAAGGGTGTGGCATTTCAGTGGTATGAGAGACAAGCAGCAGGAACTTTTGGCACATGGGAAGTTGGCATTCCTCACTAAATTCACGTGTGAAGGTTTTGAACATCGGATGCAAGAGGAGTTCATGAACCTAAGTCAGTCCTCTGGAGAAAGAGTAGAAGCTTATGTCTCGCGAATGGAATCCATCCTGAAGAGACGAACTAACCATCATTTGGATGAATGAATCCAAAAAGAAGTGTTTCTCAGGGGCCTACAACCAAAAGTTTGCAAGTTCATAGATTTGAGAAGACCAATCAATCTGCAAGTTGCAGTGGAAGGTGCAAGATTGTATGACGAAGTTGAAGCAAGGCTATCAATGACTCCAGGAAGAGGAGTCTTACCTCCTCCCATGCCAGGAATGGTATACCCACCAAATGTAGTCCCAGGGACAGTTTCCTACCCCTATCCCTAGATGCAAATAGTGCCGCAGTATAATGCACCTAATCTAGTGTGGTCGCCGCAGACGAGAGTGCCTCAAATGATGGTTCAACCACAACAATAGTGGCCTCAACTAGTTCTTCCAATGGCGACTCAACAACAGTGGAACCCTACCAACTAGAATCAACAACCCCAAGTCTCAGCAGGAGCTCTGAATCAGAGCCAGAACAGAGGACCTTCTGGATCAACCCAACCAGTTTATGCAGTAATTATAGACACTTCCCAAAACCCCACTACAAGTACTTCAGGAGGTGAAAATATGAAGGACTACTTATCCAACTCAGTTGCAAGTATCAAGAAAGAGCTTCTGGATGTGATTACAGAGAAGCTACAGACGTTGAAGGTGAATATTGCCAATATATCTACTCCTGCAGGAGCTGGAAGAGATGTGATGCGCTCTAATACATGGTGTGGAAAGTGTCATCAAGCGGGACATTTAGCCACTAAATGTACCCGAAAACCAACCATTCCTGGAGCCTTCTGTTCCTAGTATTTGCGGAAAAACCATACAGAGGATATTCACTCTCTGAAAGAGATGCATGAATGAAGACAAAAGGATGAAAATGCAAGATTCAACTTGTTGGAATCCAAAATGACAACACAAGATATTGGATCAAAGCCTAGGGAGTTTGGTCCTAATTTTGGTCCAAGGAGGTTTCCCTCTCAAAGTTACAGAGGATGACAATCTGGCGGTGGTCAGAGATCGGAGGTGGAATGTTATAAGTGTGGAGAAAAGGGACATATCTCCCCAAATTTTCCAAACCCAAGATCTGTCGATTACAAGCCCTTATGCAGCCGATGCAAAGGAGAAGGCCACACTGCAAAAGACTGTCCCAGTCCAGCCCCTGTAAAAGCCAATGCCACTGATAACCAACAGAAGGTACAAGAGCCTGCTTCCAATTTGGTAGAGTTGAAAGTTACCGTTGTTACGCACACCAAGAAGAAGGAACCAGTGGTTCAAAATGAAAATGACTCTCCTGCCAAGATTGTGAATTTCAACCTACCTACAGAGGGTCAGGGCAGTACAGAACAGAACAGTACAGTTCAGAGCACTACAATGCCACAGAGAGCTACAGAGACAGTACCAGAGATAGGACCAGAGGCCCGGGAGATGGATGATATAGAAGCACTTCCAAAGATAGAAGAAGTGCCGATGTTGCAATTATTATAAGAAAAAGGAAAAATGAAAATGGGTGTAGCCCCATTCCCCAGCCGGCTGGAGAAGCCTATGGATCCTATTAAAGATTATGACTTGGTCAAGGACCTAGACACTTTTAAACCCAACTTAACATTCCGACAGTTGCTGATGCTGTCTCTAGCTGCCGAAAGAGATTCAAAATCATCTTAACAAAAAGACGTGGACTAAGGATCGCTCCTTCAACAGTGACCAAGACCAATAAGGCCTGGAGCCTATAAATGAAGTAGATGTGGCTAATGCCTTCCTAGATCCTGGAACCCTAGAGATTAGTGTATGGATAGAAGGATGCTTTATTTCAGATGCATTGATTGATGGAGGCTCATCAGTTAACATAATGACAGATGTCACAATGAAGGACTTAGGTTTGCAAGGAATTCAATCTACACAGTGGCTTATCAGATTGGCAGGCCAAAGCAGAGTCAAACCGTTGGGCATCCTCCCATACGTAAAAACAACCCTTGCAGGAAGAGATTATTGGTTGACATATCTGGTGGTTAAACCAAATTCTTATGGGACTTCATACCCTTTGCTATTGGGAAGACCTTGACTTTTTGAAGCAAGAGCCAAGACGGACTGGTTCAAAGGAACCCTAACCCTAGGTAGAGGACCCAATAAAGCGGTGTTAAAGTTGTATGGATCGCAAAAAGGCAATGGATCCACATTCATTGAAGTCATAACTAGCTCCTCCAATGAGGTAACAGATGGTACATTAGGAGATGAAGAGGCTGTTAAGCAAATCTTTTCTAAGAAAATAGAGGCAGATCCCTAACACTGGGCACTATAAGCCAACTGCCACGGGATGTAAAATCCTTGTCCATGGGAGAATATCTCTTGCCTCAATTAGAATTAACTTCTAAAATCACCTCTGACAGTGAAATAGAAGCATGGATGTAATGTTCTCCCTATTACATGACAATCACATAGACAGAGCAGAGACAGTACAGATACAAAGCAGTTACAGAACAGAGACAGAGCGGATACAAAGACAGTTATAGAGACAGTAACAGATACAGAACCAGAGCCAGAGGCAGAAGAACAGTCAAAACTGGTGATAGAAGCAGAAGCAGATGCAGAGGCAGAAGATCTGTTCTTCTCCTACAAAGCCTCTACAGAAGCACAGATAGAACTTCCAGAGAAAGAGGATGAAAATGATGAGGAAGAAAATAAAGCAGGTTATGAAAGTGCAGATGAAGAATTCCCTCTGATAGAGGATGATCTTGTTGATGTCCCTACAGAGACCTCAAAGACCGAATATCTCAGGGTATTGGATGGAATGACTATGGTGCCATTTGGGTTGATCAATGGACCACAAAGTATGCAGAATCTGTATAAGCAATGGATTAAAAGCATAAAAATTAAGTTCACCAGTGGCTCCTCTTGCCCTGCCTATTTAGTTCAAAGAAAAGATGATGATGAGCCGTCAGAGCCACAGCCCCTAGAAGGTCCATGCTATGTGACATTCCTGGATGCATCTTTCTAAAGATGAATCCCTAAGTCCAGAAGAAATTACCACTCACACTGAAGCAAACAATGATCCCCTTCCAACAACTTAAACAGACGAATGAGTCATCTGTACAGAAGGAGGTCACTAGTTCTAGTGGGACATCAGACGAGGATACTACTCTCTTGAAAGAGTCCTCTATCCAGAAGCAATCGGTGGGACATTTATTCGCGAAGTGGAAGGTGAAAGACAAGTAACATTCCTGGATGCTGAGGGTACTGAACGTCACCTGAAAGTGGGTCTCAAACTTCCAGAAGAAGAACTAGTGATCCTACAAGACCTACTCAAGGAGAACTTAGATGTGTTTGCTTGGTCCTACAAAGGCCTAAAGGGGATTGATCCCACAGTATGTCAACATCACATTGATCTAGAGCGTGATGCCAAACCTGTAAGGCAAAGAAAAAGGCGTATGAATCCTAATTACTCCGCTCTGGTGAAGGCTGAATTATTGAAACTTCTTGAAGCCGAGTTCATTTATCCCGTGGCTAACAATGAATGGGTTTCGCCCATTGTGGTAGTACCTAAGAAGAACAGGAAACTTCGAATATGTGTCGACTTTCGAAAGCTCAATTCAAAGACAAAGAAGGATCATTTCCCTATCCCTTTTACAGACCAACTATTGGACACAGTGGCAGGCCATGAGCTGTATTCCCTCTTGGATGGATTCAGTGGATATGACCAGGTTCAAATCGCACAAGAGGACCAATCCAAAACAACCTTCACAAGAGAATGGGGGACCTATGCCTACAGAGTGATGCCATTTGGGCTTTGTAATGCTCCTGCTACCTTCCAACGAGCAATGATGGCTGCCTTCCAGAATCATCTACATGATTTCATAGAGGTGTATCTTGATGACTTCTGTGTCTATAGTTTGATCCGTGAGCACTGGGGACACCTAGAGCAATGCTTTGACAGATGTTGAGAGTATGGGATTTCTCTCAACCCTGACAAATGTGTCTTTGGCATCTCCTCGGGAGTTCTGTTGGGCCATATTGTCTCTGCACAAGGGATTGCAACAGACCCGGTGAAGATCGAGAAGTTTGCCACCTTAATAGCACCAACAAACCTCAAGCAATTGAGAGGATTTCTTGGCTATGTGGGCTATTACAAAAGATTTATTGTGCATTTTGCAACTAAGACATCCCCTCTGCACAAGCTCCTAAGGAAAGAAGCTAATTTCCTTTGGATGGATGACTGTGAAGAGGCCTTTAATACCCTAAAATAGTGCTTGATCCAAGCATCTATTTTACAGCCTCCTGATTGGACAAAGGAGTTCCATGTGTACACAGATGCATTGGTTGAAGGGCTAGGTGATGTCCTATGTCAAAAGGGCCCCTCCAAGTTAGATCAACCGATATATTATGCAAGCCGGAAGATCACTGATTAGGGAACAGAACTATATAGTGATAGAGCTTGAGTGCTTGGCAATGGTGTTTGCACTGGAGAAGTTTCGACACTATCTACTGTCAACACATTTCAAGTTCTATGCGGATCATGAAGCCCTATCCTTATTGATGAACAAAGTAGATGTTAAAGGACGACTGATGAGATGGTTGCTCCTATTCCAGGAGTTCGACTTCGAAGTAGTCACTAAGCCTGGCCGTTCCCATGTCTTAGCCGATCATCTGTCACGAATCCCTCAAATAGAAGAAGAGGGACAGGATGATCCAGACATTCCTGACGCTTCCTTGTTTCTAGTTGAAACCGTTACTCCCTGGTATGCAGACATAGCCAATCTCCTAGCAACTCAACAGTATCCTCCTGGCATCTCAAGTCGTGACAGGAAGAAGCTTCTCTTAGAATCAGCCCCCTACACTTTGTTAGGCGGTGCACTGTACAAGAAAGGCAAAGATGAAGTGCTGCCAAGATGTGTTGCAGGGGATGAAATCGGCACAGTATTGAAAGCATGCCATGACAAACCATGTGGTGGACACTTCGCAGGAGAAGTGACAGCCAGGAAGGCTCTATTAGTAGGATACTGGTGGCCGACCCTCCACAAGGATGCCCATAACTACTGTAAGAGATGTGATGCTTGTCAGCGAATGGGGAAACCCACCAAAACAAGTGCCATGTCACTACAACCCATTCTTCCCCTAAAGCCGTTCGAGAAGTGGGGGATTGATTTTGTGGGTCCCATTGATCCACCTACCAGACGGAAGCAGAACAGATACATCTTAGTATGTACGGATTATGTCACAAAGTGGTGTGAAGCTAAAGCCCTGAAGCGGGATGATGGTAATAGTGTAGCCATGTTCATGTACGAGAATATTATCACCCATTTTGGCTGTCCCCTCAAACTGGTAAGTGATAGAGGTACTCACTTCCTTAATAAAATCATGGAGGAGTTGACTGAGCTGTATAAGATCCGCCATCGTAAGTCCACTCCCTATTACCCTAGAGCCAACGGCCAAGTTGAAGTCACCAATCACATACTCTGCTCGATTTTGTGACAAGAATGATTTCCGCACATCGTCGCGACTAGGACAATCGACTTACAAAGGCCCTTTGGGCGTACAAAACCTCTCATAAGGCAACTACAGGTGAGACCCCTTTTCAGCTAGTGTATGGTACAGAAGCCGTCTTCCCTATTGAGCTGGAATTGCCCTCTTTGTGAGTGGCAGTTAAAGAATGCTTGGGAGGTAGTGAGTTAATGCAACGCCGTCTCCTACACTTGGAATGCTTGGACGAGATACGACGGATGGCCCTACAGTGCATGGAAACCACTCAAGCACGACGCAAGGCTTATCATGACAGTTTCATCAAGCACAAAGAGTTCAAAGAAGGTGATCTTGTCCTAGTCTATGATTCCAGATTTGGCAAGTTTCCTAGAAAGCTTCAACAATGTTGGATGGATCCGTACAAGGTACTGGCCGCCGTCAATCCTAACGGCTTTGTTCAGGTTGTACAGACCGTTGATGCCTCTGATGATCCTTTCCTAATCAATGGCTATCGCTTGAAAAAGTACTTCCCTCCCTAGGGATCTTGACAATCACAGTCGACCTACCCCTTTCCTTTTGGGTGTTGCACTGTCCTTCTTGTCGTGCTTCTGATAGCCATTATGATTCTCCTCATGAGGTTGTCTCGTTCTGCTACCCCCTCGCAGAAACATCCCAATCCGACATGGTTCTCTTCTCATTTGATCCAACAATGGTGGCGAGGTTGGTCCTGACATATGGTATTTCTACCATTCTCTTTCTTAATGAAAAAAAAGAAAAGAAAAGAAAAAAAAAACAAAAACAACTCAACTGTTATGGGAGAAAAGGAAGAAATTCCATGTCATAACAGGCCTTGTTCCAAGAAAAGGTGGAAACACCCTTGGGCGAGAAGCTGACTGTGGAAAAGGTGGTAACACCTTGCAGTTCAGGATAGCTGATTCATCAGCAAAACCTCTTCAGCAAGTAATTTGAAGCCACCTCCCTTGGTGCTCTGTCTTTGCAATATCAATCTGTTTTCCCTTCTTAACAGATGATTCTTCTTACCAATCATTGAAGTACGAGATTTGTAGGCTGCCTCCCTGGGTACGCCTCGCCCTCAAGATCCTGATGACACCAACAGTCGACATGATCTTCATCACTAACCCCTTGAGTGATGTGAGCTTTCATCCTAACAGGATGGGGATGCGAGTATGGGCTGCCCTCTGTATCTATCAAAGAGTGAGACAGAGGGTGGGGGAAGTGACCAATCTTTCCCTTTAAATCAAATGAGAGATGAGATGTGTGAACAGAGTGTTGCACGCATGGGATGGGCTTCTCAATGCACAAAGCACGATCTGCTTTTGTGCACTGCACTATAAGGCTCCCTGGCCTTCCTTCTTGCACTGTATGCTGGCACAGGGCAGGATGCACAGTTGCACCATCAAATGCGCACAAGGCATACAATCTCTGCACAAGTGATTGTGAGGATTACATCAATGGGTCTCAGGAAAGGACTGCCCTCTGTATCTTTCAACAGAGCGTGAGACAGAGGATGGGGTGACTGGTGTTTCTTCAATCAAATTTTGAGAGGTGAGGATTGAGGGATGTTACGATCTTTGGAGTTAGGTACATTCCCATTTCCCTATGCACCCATGAGCTGGGTATCTGCCATCAGCACAAGACACATCACTTTGCTCTATACACTGCATTACAAGTCTCCCTGGCCTTTCTCCTTGCACCTATGCCAGACGGGTTGGACGCACTGATGCACCATCAATTGTGCACCCTGGCATACTCCCTCTGCATCATTCTTTTGTCAATTCCTAAATCAGGTGTGAGCTATGGGTTTTCATCCTTATTTCCTCGAGTGATATTAGTAATGGGGCGAGTGCCCGCTCTTTCAATCCATTTGAGTAATCGTGAGTTGAGTGCAATATCCCTCACCAGCAAACAACGAGTTTCCGGTGATTCTTTCAATCAACTACCTCCCTGGGTGCTGCTACGTGGTCCCTGCTACAAAGGACAAAGGACATGTGTTGTGAAAAAACTTTGTTATCTCTTGCGACCGACGACATCTCCAGACGCAACATCGATAGTCGACATTTCTTCTCGGCAATATGGGCCAAGTTTTTCTAACCCTACACCTTCTGTTTCTCAGTGATGGTCATGCTTTAAGTGTGGGGACATTGTGGTTGGTCTGATGTGAGGTCCTAAATCCTTGAAGTTTGGTTTACCCTTCCTGTTAAGGTCTTAAGTGTGGGGACGCGTCCCTACGCGTCCATGTTGCATACCCCCATGCATACACCCTATTCTAATCATGCATCTATGCCATGACTTTATGTTACCATGATGGGGTCCCTTCCCCACCCTTTCGTTCTATTTCACCCTATCCTCGGGATTGTTTCTTGATTGTTTGCCCTTATTCTGGGTTTTGCGCTTATTTCATGTGAACGGACCTTACGTTCACCGAAAGCTTAATCCAACCTTACAGCCCTGTTCGTCCCTTCGAAATGCCTATTTTTTCCTTTTTCTGACCCCTGTTCCGACAGACGATTTTCAAGTTATTAAATTTTGAAACAATTCCCGTAAATGGGACATTTTTCCATGTGAATGCGTCTTTATTTCTTTGGAACCCTGATCTGATGAGTCAAGCCTATCCTATCCCTTTCCCCTGACCTTTTTCCTTTTTATTCTGTGCCATTTTGATGCACGGTTCCTCCGTTATTAATTTTTGCGAGTTTTCGAGTCTTTTTCGTGCTTATTTTTCACATTTTCCCATGTGAACCTCCCCGATTTTCACCGGAATTCCAGTTTGATTTGACATCCATGTCCTTCCAGCCTTTCCCCCACCTTTTCCTTTTTCTTCCCCCCTTTTTCGACTGTCATATTTTTAGTTATTAATTTTTCCAAGTGTTTTTTAATGCATTTTTCGTGTTTTTTCCATGTGAACCCTTCCTAATTTTTCCCAAACTGAGTTTTAATGTCCCCCTGTGAATTCCTTTTTTTGGACATTTTTCCTTTTTATCGCCTGCTATTCCGACGCACGGTTTTTCTCGTATTAATTTCCGAGTCCATTTTTGGGCCCACTTTTGGGGTTTTTCCCATGTGAACACGTCCTATCTGGATCAGAACTGTGTTTTGATGTGATAGGGTTGTTGGACATATTGTTGTGCACACTTTTCCTTCTTTGTGTACTTCATTCCGTTGCGCGAATTTTTCGATATTAATGGCCGTATGTGTTTTCGCGTTTGTTTTTTGTGTTTTTTCCGTGTGAACACCCTAATTTTGTCCCGGAACTAGTGTTGCATATTTCCAACATTTTCCTCTCATCCCCTGGCCCATTTTTCCTTTTTACGAATTTTTGATTCGACAAACGATTTGGATTTTATTAAATTTTCTTTATTTTTCCCGTTAACCGTGTTTCTCGCCTCGCACATGAATGCATCTGTTTTTGGTTTTACGCGCCTCGGGATGCCTCTGGCGTCCGTGGCTCGCGTGTCCCCATTCCTGCTTGTTTGAACCCATCATTGCAAAAAAAAATTACCCCTATCCGCGCATGCGCACGGGTCGGGGATGCGTTCTTTTCTTATTTTTTCATTATTTAATATCAGAATATTTTAAAAAAAAAACCTAAAAACAATACAAAATTTTAAATAATAATAATAATAATAATAAACTCACTTAAAAACAACAAAACAAAGAAAGAAGAAGAAAAAAAAAAGAGAACAACAACACCACACACATACACATACATAGGCACATCCATACATACATACATACATATATATACATATATATATATATATATAACAAAAATACGGAAAAAGAAAAGAAAAAAAAGAAGAAAAAAAAACCTACATACATGTTCGCTGCTCCTCTCCCCTTCCTCCTCTCCTGCTTCTTCTTCTTCTTCTTCTTCTTCTTCTTCTTCTCCCTCCACCTCTCTTTCCCTCCACCCCTCCTTCTCCCTCCACCCCTCCTTCTTCCTCCTTCTCCTTCTGACGTCCCTCTTCTCCCATGGCACGCCTCGGCCGCCCCACATGTTGCAGACACCGCCCCACACGTTGCAGACGCCGCCTCCGCCGTTGTAGATGCCTGCAGCTGCCGCCCTCGGCCTCCACGCGCCGCCCCCATCCTCTCCTCCTCGTCCTCGTCCTCGTCCTCCCCCTCCCCCTCCTCCTCCTACTCCTCCTCCTCCTCCTCCCACCTAACTGCCATCCCTAATTGCCCTGACAGGTTAGGCCCCATTAACCTTAGTTTAGTTAAATTAACCTTAGTTTAGTTCAAATAACTCTAATCTAGTTAATCTAACCTTAATCTAGTTCAATTAACCTTAGTCTAGTTAATCTAACCTTAATCTAGTTAACTTCACCTTAGTTTAGTTACTTTAACTCTTATTTAGTTACCTTAACCTTAGTTTAGTTACTTTAACCCTCATTTAGTTACCTTAACCTTAGTTTAGTTACTTTAACCCTCATTTAGTTACCTTAACCCTCTTTAGGTTAACCCTAACCCTAACCTAACTAGACTTGGGTTTACTAACCTAACTATAGTTAGTTAACTAACCTACCTCAGGTTAGTCCCCGCCCTACTAACTAACCCTAGGTTAGTTAGTCTAACCTAGGCTAGTTAGAATCTGACTTAGCCTAACCTAACTAACCTAGACTCACCCAAACTAACCTAACCTGATTTGACTTACCCTAACCTAACTAACCTAAACTAACCCAGACTACCCTAATCCCCCTTGACTAACCTGACTTGCCTTAGTCTGACTTACCTTATTTAACCAGACTAACATGACTTAGCTCACTTGATTTGACCCTCCTTACTCAACTAACCTGATTTCCATGATTTAATTGACTTAGTTCGTTTCTAAATTCATTTCAACTCAGAAAAATTTCAGAAAAAAATCTAAAAATTCCCCTCTATTTCTACAATTTTTTGGAAAATTAGTCAGGTGGAAATTTCCACCACCAAAATTACAGAAAATTAAATATTTGATAATTTATTCAAATTTACCTTAAAAATGTAGAAAATTCATTGAATCCACCCCTCCTGACCTTTTTCCACTAATTTTTCACTTTAAAATATTTTTATACAAGGCACCAATATTCTTTGAAAAAACAAAATAGAATAAACATACAAATACACTACTTATTTTCATAACATAAATTGGGGATATTCCCTAAATGGCTGAATTTTTTTTTTCCTTCATCACATATCCATAATTGATTATTATTATTCTTTTTGAAAAAAACAAAAAAAAAACAACCACATCCAATTTATTAAAACACAAAAACAGAAACCAACAACACATAACACACACAAACCAACACACATAATAAAATAAATTAACCCAAACCACGCTATAAAACCAAAACAAATACATCTAAACTATAACCCCCACATAATCCAAACTATTTTTTTTAAAAAATATTTTTTTTTTAAAAATAAAAATACAAATACATTAAAAATTATCAAATCCGCTAAGGTGTTGTCTTTGTTGTTCAGTCAGTGGTCTTTGATTTTGTTTGACTGGATTCATTGCTTTTGGGGGACTCTTCTGTGCGCCTTCAGGCCTTGCATGCACATCCCTTCCAGGTATTTGGTTTGTGAGCTTTATTTATATTCATTTCTCCCTTAATCACAATTAATTGTTAAAATGAACTATTTATTCACCCACATTTTCCACGTGCATTGGCGCTAAAAACACAATTTAAAAATTTAAAAATTAACCAATCGTTCACTTTACATGCGCTACGTGTGCTTCAGAGGCACTTTAATTTGTAATAAAAATGAACCAGTCGTCACAAGAGCACGCGCTGGCAATAAAGCACTCCACATAACTAATAATTTTTAATTAAGGAATTTACATTTAGAGACCTAGTCTGGGCATCGTCGTCTGGGTTGTGATAAAGCACTGTTTCAACATAATAATTTGTAATTAAAATATTAAGAAGGAACCACCATTTTCTTATTAAGGTTTATAACCTAATAAAATGTCACCCATTGTTAATAATTTATTAAAATGAACCCTTCATTAAACTAATTCCCTCTCATTGCACTTTTTTCCCCTTTTTAATGAACACGCTTCATGGGATGGGCGCGTAAAAGTCTTTTAGTTGACACTGATGGTCCAGGTTATGGTCAAGTCTTGATGTACATTTTTATGGTAGTCTGATTTGTCCATGTGTTACGATTACGGGTACGATGTGTAGTTATTTCTTTATTGCCTGATATGGGGATTTGGGTGCTTGAATGTTGCATCTCATGAAGCTTTCGGTCGCATATGTGTAGAGGTCATACCAAAATTTTTCTAGGCTGTGTATTGTTTGGGGTGGTAAATGGGTTAGTTACGTCTATGTTTGTATGTGTGTCCTTCTTTTTGGATTGATTCCTTTTTGATAGCCCTTTGGTTGTTTTGCAGGCATTCTTTGTGACTGTCTGTGTTGTGGTGTGTGTTTACCATCTGAATGGCGCCTCACACTCCTCCCCCTATCCAGTATGTCCCACTGGTCAGTAGGGATTACTCTTCCCTACTTAACTTTGAGCCTCTCACGAAGGCGGGACTCGTGACTTTCGTGGCTGCCTTCTTTCCCTTGATTCCAGAAGATCCATCCATGTGTGATGAGTTCCCTGCCTCATACAACAAGAAGTCGGGAATGGTCCATGGTACTTCCATGACATTGACACCCCACGGGCTAGGGAAGGCTCTGTCTCTTCCCTACAAAGGAGAGCCCTTTGTTACAGCTCGACAGTTGTTCTCTAACGATGAGATTTTGAAGCTATTACAAAAACAGACCAAGGAAATTCTGGATGTGAAGAAGGTGATCAACACTTCAGGAGTTTCCTTTTCTATGATCACTGATCCTGTGTGGAAGTTGGTCTGCCAGTTTCTCCAAGACAGGTTTATGCCTGCAAAAACACCATCCCATTACTTGTCCAAAGAGCTCTTTATAGCTTCACGGATGGTGTTAAAAGGAGTAGCTATTGATTGGAGCACTTACCTACTCACTAAGATGGATCAACATTTCGTTAAAGTAACCAGGGGCAATGTCACAAATGTCACCTATGGATCCTACCTGTGTGCTTTCTTGACCTATTCAGGTCCAAAGAAGAGTGTGCCTCCACCTCCTCCATCCGATCCAGTACCTCCTCCTCCACCTTCAGCAGAGTCGGAACCAATTGATATAGAGGATCTGGATTCTCCTCCTCCCTTGTTCATACAGCGAAAATGCTTGAAGCGGGTAGCAGATAAAGCTCCTTCAGTTCTTCCTTCCGTGACAATTCTTGCTACATCTGGCAGTGACCTCCCTGCTTATCTCACATGTAACAACCTGTTCAAAGCACATAGAGAGGGTTCTTTGGACATATCAGTCCCCTCACTAAACAACGGGAGATGCCATTCCATTCCTATGTAAAGACATTCAAAGTTCGGTTGAACTGTTAGTGACAACCTGTGTTCAACAGCTGTATGCTTCCTTTTATGAAGAATTGATGCAATCTAAAGACTAGTTGCATAAGGCAACATCCGAGTTAGCCTCTGCTAAAGACACACTAGCAGATCTATTTAAGTAGATGGAGCAACAAACCCAAATGTTTGAGACCCAAAGAGATGAGATATCTTCTTTGAAGATTCAGTTAATAGAAGCTCAATCAGAGATCACTAGAATCTCAGACGAGAAGGAGAGGATGTCCAAAGAAGCGCAAGAGTTTCAAACTCTTTTAGATATGAAACTTTCAGCCTTACAGACTGCTAATGACACAGTGGAATCACAAGCTTCCCAAATCAAGCAGTTGCAAGACCAGCTGGCAAAGTCACAGTCTGTTCCTCCAAGCCCTAATGTTCCCCTGATCCCTTCTCTCTCACTGCAGGACTTGGCAGTTCTCCAGAGATAGGCTACCTTGTGTCCTCTATTCCAAGATAAAGTGGAAAGATTGCAGTCCAGGATGGATCTGCTATGGTCTACATTTGAGCATTTCCAAGAATATGTCCCTGTGGACCATTCTTTCTTTGTACACTATCAATTGCAAAAGTTGGCCTTTTACATGAAGCTTTCAACGATGGATATTCCTCTTTTAGAGGATGGTTGAAGTGGGGCTTGGTCTCCTGAGTTGCTGATAGAAGTGGTCCGTATGGTGTTTGAAGATTCTGTCACGATGGATACCATGTTGCTGTCATATATGTATCTACAGGGAGACTTGTTGATTCCAGATGAAGTAGACATGGCCTAGTATGTGGGAAACGTGGTTTTACAAGCTGTTTTATATGTCAACTATTTGGAGTTGCGAATAGATGACATGCTCCAGAGTTACTCCTCAAAAGTGGCTACTTGCTCTGATAATTCCTGGCACTCCATGATTGATTCTGTGGTCCTAAATCAATGACAGAACACAGCTTCTACATATGTACAGAGCACTAACCAACTGAGGGTGGATCTCTTAGCTCACCTTTCCAAAAATAATCCATTTGATCCCACCTTTTTTTATGCCTATCAAAGAAGATCTATCTTAGGTCCCTCTATTCCTAGCCTATTGTATTACCAACAAATGCCTCACTGTTATGATGCCTATTTGTCCCTCTATCAAACCAATTCAACAACAATCTTACCCCTTCTTTTCCAACCTCAATCTTTTCCTCAAATTCCAATATTTACATATTGCTCTTTTATCGAAGATAGAGTATTTTCCCCTTCTCCACCATGCCCTTCTCCATCCATCCATATACCTTCTATCTTTCCTATTTATCAATAAACACCCTTCCTAACTGATTCTCTAAAATTTTCAGTCACTCCTTCTTTAACCTATTCCTCCTTTTATGATTTTTCCTACCCATATCTTCATCCACTTTTACTTATTCCATTCCATCTCTTGCCACTTCTATCTCTCAACCCCCTCAATTGGTTAGTGAATGTGAAGGGTTTGATTAGCAGATTCCAAGAAGAAGAGGATGGAGGTCGACTAATTCTCTTACGGGACCTCATATAAGCTAGTCAATAATTCCAGGGGATTGGACAACTGCCAGTCAAACATACCAGAACTACCTTCATTTTGCTCACCAATATTCACAATCTTTAGATCCTTCGGTGAGATTGACAGCTCATTTTGCTTGGTATCTAGCATACATGCATAGACATTCCCATAATGATCAAAAGGCCATTCCAAAACATTATATGAATGTCAATGTGAACATTGACTCCCACCAGTTGGATGTCCTATATTTTCATGCCCTATGTCTCCCTAGCAGATACCTTGTTTTGCTAGAAAGGATGTGCTACCTACATTTCTTTCAAAATCCTCCAAAGATAGTTGTAGATGAATCATTCTCCATGGATCACTTTTGAAACCACCAATCCTTTAAAAGGGATCATCTTCATTGATGCCTTTTCAATGTATCTTGGATGATTCTTAATGATATATATCTCTTTTTGGAGGTGTCATTCAGATGGTTGTGTTAGTGTTTGTGTATGTGTTGTATTAATTGTATGTGATGAGTTCGTGCTGATTGAGAATAACTTGTTTGAGAGCTCTTTTCAACCGATTTCTGGTGGAAGAAAAGCTTATGGTGGCAAGCTGAAGAGAACCTCTTATATCCTTTACAAATTTGTTATAGTTTTTAAATGATTAATCAGATGAGTTAATGAATAATGGAAGTTTTCCTTTAGTAGTATTTTTCTATCAGATACAAGTGATAAGTTGGGGTCGTGTTTTGGCAAGATTATTGAAGATCTGAAGGAAGATACAATTGATCTCTTTAGTAAACTTATATTCTTCTTTTTCTTAGGTTGCAAGGATGCTTCTTTTCTAAGTGTAGGGATATGTTGAGAGTGGAAAAAGACTGAAATTTTGACTGATTTTTGTGTTTTTGAGGACTGAATGATTGATTTTTGATGGATTTAGAGTGATGTATGGTTGTTAAAGGAATTATTTGAGAGTGTTTTGGATGATATTGATTATGTTTTGGAAGTTCATGATGATTCTCAGTGGAGATATGCGGTTTTTTGATGTTCTATTGAGGTTCTGTATACCTTCTATATAGCTTCTGTTTTGTTCTAATTTTCTTCTATATGAAGCATGGATTGATGATTGATGAAGATTGAGATCTTTTGGAAGCTTATTGAATAGTTTTTGATAGTTTGGAATGGTTTGAATATGAGTTATGAGGTTCTGATGACCTTCTGTAGACCCTCTGTAGAGCTTCTGTCTCTGCTCTATCTCTGTACTGTAACTGTATTGTAGCTGCTCTGGTATTATACTGTAATTATTCTGTAGATCTTTTGTAAGTGTTCTGTAGAATGTATGTGTGACTTTGGGAAAGTTTTCTAATCTTTGGAAATGATGAATCTAAGTTCAAAAGAGCTAAAACAAGTGGAAGAAGTAGCTGCTGAAGACTGAAGAGAAGACTAATTGACAGTGACAGTAGTGAGCTGTGAAAAGACACTGTAGTGGCTCTGGTGACTCTTCATATTAGAGATACCTCTTGGGAGATGCATCCACGACCTAAGAAGTATTATTGAGGGTTATTATGAGAGCATTTTAGTGAGGATATGATGTACTATTGATAGAGAGAGAGAGAGAGAGAGAGAGAGAGAGAGAGAGAGCCAGAGATAGCCAATTCTATCAAAACAGTGTAATTGTATGTGAGAGATTGAGAGAGAGAACTATGAAGACATTGAAGATGAATAATATGTGATTGATTTCCACTCAAAGATGATGTATTCATTTTTGTTCTTTGTTATATTGATGTATTCTATGAATATGTTGAAGATTATGGTTGATTCTATCAAATTTGTGGGAGAAATCTACTATGATGCTGCGTGAAGAATAGCTGTTTTCTTTGTTTTGATGATCAAAAGAATGAAATAAAAGCTTGTTGATGTTACAAGATAGATTTTCTTGCAAGAGAATTCCCTTTTCCTTGGTGTTCCTTCTGGGGCTCCATGGTGGTGGACCAAGGTCCATCACCTAAACTTGACATACGTTTTGGGCCTTAGCCACCACCAGATAAGGAACCGCACTTAGGAGATGACAAGCAGTCGGATAAGGACTACCCCGATGATGAGTATGAAGATGATTGTTTCTCCAAGGAGGATGAGAGCAAAGAAGAGATTAACATGATAGAGTTGCCAAAATTTCAGCCACAATGTCATTAATATTCAGCCCATAAAAGATACATGTAATGCCTTCATTTTCAGCTAACATCCCTAATGCTCTCAGTTTCTTAGTAGCCCGTTTCATAGATATGCATTCAGCCTTGCACATAGCTTCCATAGGCTCAAACCAACATGAACTGTTTGCTGTAAACTGAGAATAACCAATAGTAAATACATGCTTCATTCCATCAAGAGGCAAGTACATCCTCTGAACAACACTACTGTAGCCCCACATTACAACAGTGCTTAATGAAAATCCAAGTCTTTGAATTCTCTTGCATTTGGAGTCAAAGGAGACTCTCAAAGTGTATCTCGATTCCTAGGATGATTAACATAAACAGTAAGAATTTGGACTTCTTTCCTCCCATCCTTGCTTTTGACTCTTGCATAAGCAGAACCATCATCAAGCACATTTGTTTCCATACGCACTCTTGTAATATAGGGCTATCCCAAAATCACTACATGTGAGGAATTATCTTACACAAAGAAGTATTGCTCTTCTTGTACATCACCAATTGTCACTCTTACATTAGGACATGTAGCAGAGAGCTCTCCCAAAGAATTATTTGCAGCCCTCATATACCAACCATGATTAGTGTCTACAGGCCATGCTCCACTTTCATACAATCCACGCTCAATGACATTTATCTCAGACCCATGGTCAAGTAAAGCAACACAAGGAGTTTCACATTCTTCTATTTTCACTACCGTTTTAGTGGTAGCTCTGGCATAATGACTTCTTGTATAATGACTTTGAGGAATAAATCCTAGAGTCTCTTCCCCATATTGTTGCATATTGCTATAAGACAATTCATTTTCAGCCACTTTCTTCTCTTTTCCACATGTTGTCCACTGATTACTAGCATCTTGCATAGATAACTGAGTACTTACTTCATGCTCATATTCAGCCCAAATACCCAACAAACTAGTTTCCTCTTCAAATTGTAGCAATGCACTAGTGGTATCACCAAGAAACTGACGCTTCCTCTTAATTATGTCAATGATCTCATCATGACATTCTTGCTTGGCGATGCCAAGCACCTCTCCCAAGGTGGATTCCACCCGACTGTTTAAGGTCCATTCTTCAAGAACCTTCTTAAGATCTATGGATATCTCAATGTCAGACTGCAACTTATACCCTGGCTTGCTTGCCCTTCTTTTTGCCCTCTTGTTTGCTATCCTGCTTTTGCTCCTGACTCACCTCTTCCATAACATGCTCGGGAGGTGGCTGACTTGTGGCTTTAGGCTGATCCACATGTCTTCTTGTCACTCTTTTAGATGTCCATGCATTATCTTCATCTCTCTTTCGTTTCTCTTCCACAAGTACATCTGTGTTTTGTATCTTTGCTAAATATGCATACACTGAATATGCATCTATTGGTGATTCTCAACAAATTATGTCAGGAATGTCTTGCCCTGCATGAGACATTTCACTATTTAACCTTTCTCTTTTCAATTGCATGTAAAGAATGTGTCCATATTTCAGCCTTTGGACCAACCATCACTTGGCCATGCATTATATCCAACTGTAGACCAAAAGTAGAAGCATGTACCGCCGCATAAGCATTTTGAACAGCCAAGTCTTCCAACAACTTTTGCATACCTCCCTTTCCAAAATTCAAAGCAAGAGGAAATCTCGTTTCTTGTGCATGGATCTTGCTATCTTTCCAAAAGATGAGCTGTCGTGCCAAAGCCTCATGATAGGCAACAGCACAATCCTTTCTCTCATGCTGCAAACTATCACACCACATACATCTTTTTCCTGGCTTAGGGCTGCTGCCTGTCCCCTTTCCTCTTGTCCTTTTTCATCCAATTTTGCAACCTTGAATTGACGAACCTGCATTCCTTTGACCAATTCATCTAAGACATCTTCCCTAATAATAGAGGGAACAATAGCAAGTACAACCATAGGGTTAGCCACAAAAGTGGGTGGCTTACTAGATACTTCAATTGTTTTGCCCGTAACAGTGGGCAAGCTAGAGACATGCAATCTTTCTCTTCTTCTATGCTTTTTCACAAGTGCAGTAACATCTTCCTTGGCATGTCTCCACTCTGTTTTAAGACATGTCTCTGTATCTTGATCCTCTAGCAAATCATCAAGCTTCTCTTGAAGCTTAGGATCTGCTACTTGTAGAAACAATTCAATTTTTTAACATGCAAGAGTTTGATGTTCTGCAAGATCTGACTATTCAAATCAACTTTCAAATTCTCTTAACAATTCTGTATCCACAAGACCCTTATTGGGTTGTAAAACCCACACTTGAAAAGTCTTGTGCGTAATCAAACTAGTATCCTCAATGTAAGATTCTTCCCTGAGTGTCTTCTTGAAAGTTGCCCAGTCAGCATTGTGCATGTATAATTAAGTAATTCATGCTTTCAGTTCATGTACAATGATCCAAACAAAATACCGGCTCCATGCAAGTTGATCCACTCCAAAGAATTCCATCATTTCAACATAGGTATGTACATATGCACATACATTTTTTCCATTGAATAACTTCATCCCATGCTCAACTACTTGCAGAGCATTCATTACATCACTTTTTGTTTGAGCAGAAGCCTACATCACTTGTTGTTGTTGTACCTGTATAGGAATATTCATATTTTACACCAACTATTTCAAAACATCACTAGAAATTGTACTCGAAGGTTCTCCCATCTTGTCTTTCCTTCTGACGACCTTTCACATTGGGTTCACCAATGTCAGAGGGGTTTTTGTCAAAAGGTCGTATCCACCGAGGATCAGAGATAGAAGGAAGTAGAGATAGGAGATGGAAGAGAAGAAAAATAATAGACAAGATGTAAACACGACAAAGACAAAACACAATGAATCAAATCAATATGTATTGGAACTTGGAATCCCTTGTCTGGCACTACTCAGAAGCAATCTCCAAGCATTAGATCTCCTAGAGTCGTGCATTAAAAAAAACATCTCCTTCTCTGCTATGCAGAACCCAAATCTGATGGCTCTGTTGGCTTCGAAAGGGGGGTAAAACTGTAGGACACCTAGTTAGGGATCTCTTGGTTCACTCATTATTCTTCTTCTAGTTCAAAGTTCAGTTCTTAGTCTGTCAATAGCGATCACGACACGCGCGATTTTGCCCATCAGTCTTCTTTTATGAAAAATCCCATAACTGGCTCAAAAAGCAACTTGCTTTTTGCATGCCATCCTAATCTAGAAGCTTTTCTAACTTTTTAAGATTTTTACAATAAATAATACAAAAAATAGGATAAATATATCCACAAATCTAGTTTTTTTTACTATTCATGCCACTCACACTAGTACTAATGACTTAGATCACATTGACTCTCTTGATCAATAAGAAAGTCAGATGATGATGCATTCCAGAGTTTTTCACATAGTGTTCGCATAGTGGCACGACACCACTTACCTGTGCTTGATGGTCACTGCCCAAACAGACGCATTGATCGATGAGGGAGCTAATTTCAATATCTTAACTCATGACTATTGGACTCAACTTGGGAGCCCACAACTACAACCTACCAATGCCAAACTCAGCCCATTTGGGGGTCAATTGTATGCCCTTCTAAGAAGGTGTAAATTAGCAACCTCTATCAAGTCTGAAAGCATACCCATAATATTTTATGCATTGTCAAACTCAAAAGGTGTTGGTTAGGAATCGCTATTAGGATGCTCATTTAAATAATAAGCACAGTGTAATGACAATTATGACTCACAACGTATTCACCTTGCTATCGACAATGTACGAATAGTCACGACTCTCAGTAATAAGGGCAACGTAGCTTCATCAAGGCTCACGAGGCCACCAGTAGAAAAGCCCACCAACAAGTCTAGGGAGGGGGGTCAGGACTTGTCACAACCCGCCACCCCACACTATCAACACACTGCTGAGATCAAAGCTAAGGCCCCTGAACCACAGTTCAAGTGTGTGCCTAAGCATTAAGGACTCCCTTCCAGGAGCATGCAATCATGACCTTGGAATTTTAGGAACTCATCCTCAAGTCCTAAAAGGCAAAGAAGAAACTATAGGCACCAATGAGCGGTCAAAGCCGCAATGGGTCCCTAAGACCTTATTACATGCACAAGGCTATTACAAGGGCAATGTCTAGATATAGGTGCCTAAAGCTAAGTTAGCGAGTGACACTATGCAAACACCACCCTCTAGCCCAACTATACAAAGCTGCACAACAGATCATCAAGCGCTAAAACTGCAAAAAACTCAAGATGCAAACCCCATTGAGCTCAACTCCGTTAAGTCGGTAGAACCTCAACGAGTCTATCGACTGAAATTGCAGCTTGCTAACTCTAAATCGACCCAGCTGAGCATTATTGGTGCTACTCAAGCCTCACAAGCATCTCACAGTACAAAGTCAGAATCCCAAAATAAGCCTAGAGCATGAGAGGCAAAACCACACACTTTGGAGTAGCTGCAACGTGCAGACATCAAGCTCCACAAAGCTATCAAGTCTAGTCAAGTCCCATTCCCCAATAGGCCTTAAACCCTCTTACAAATGATGATCGATTCTTACCTTGGTCACTACAAAATTAGCTAAAAATATCGAGGATGAATTGGTTGGTTTCCTTTGGCATTTGGATACCACGCTTGCTAAGAGCTATGATCGATTAGACCTAGGTCTCTTAGACGAGCCTTTAGCAACGGAGGTATGCACACTACCTTGCTCATGGAAAGAATCAGAAATTGTATTCATTAAGACTTCCTAGGCAGTTGAGAAACTCATAGACAGTGAGATCTCTTGCAAACAAGCATGCAAGAAATGCCTCATTATGTCTTACACCAAGGGCATGGTCCTTGCCATTGAGACCAGAAAATTGCAAAGCTGAAATAGCTAGTTGCTAATGATTCTTCTTTCTTGCAATGATGGTATACTCTCATACTTCAATGGGAGCAAGAGGGCTACCAAATCATGACCAATGCTGAGCAGAGATGAGAAATCAAGACCTTAGAATATGACCCAACTTACGTAGCTACCCGACATCTTATAAGGTGTTGACCACCATCTGCAATCGGCCCCTCGAAGAGCACATCATGACTCACCCCTACTTAGATTGCATTTTGACAGAGGAGGAGCTACACATTCCTAGCCATATGGACTTTGGTGATTTTCTCATGGATGTCCTCACTTACCTCACCCATGTAAGCATCCGACCTATCAACATGGACCATTATGCTCAAATGGAGTACAACCTGAACTTCTACGCTTGGCTCATGTAAAGGTGAAACACAATGAGCATGTGTTGAATGTTCTCCACCCTTCAACATCTAATCCTAGGAAGGATTCTTCTCATCTATAAGGGGGAGAGTGTGAATGGTAAAATGTGTGGAACATTTAAAAAAACCCTAAAGCATCAATCAACAACCGAAAAGAA
Organism: Lygodium microphyllum; assembly: GCF_053477565.2. Lineage (NCBI taxonomy): Eukaryota > Viridiplantae > Streptophyta > Polypodiopsida > Schizaeales > Lygodiaceae > Lygodium > Lygodium microphyllum. Next base: position 184,552,073 of record NC_141136.1, on the reverse strand, counting down.
TGCATAAAAATCAACTCATGATTGAGTAAAAGTGTTAGAAATTTGTGTGAAATGCATGGACTGTTTAAAGAAAATTTCTCTTTCTACATTTAAGCATTTCAATTTACATAAGCATTTCTTCCATCTCCCACACATCTTCCTAAAAAAGTTATATGAATGATACTAATAGTGGGTTATGGCTTCATGACACGCACCTACAATGGCAGCAATCTGCCATTCTCAAAGGAATAGAAGGTAAAGCATGGCCTCTCAATGGAGACAAGGGTCTACAACTAATTTGAATTCAGGCACATCCTAAATTTGGAAGAAACAGTCATGGAGGAGCTAGCCATCAAGCAACTTGTGAAGCAATGTAAGCTACAAAAGTACATGGAGAAGGTGGGCCAAGCCGTGGACTACGAGAAGTGCACAGAATTCCTCCAAACTTTTAATAGGAACTGTGGCACCGTCATAATGTATCAAGATAATGAAGTCCACCAAAAGTGAAAATTGAGCTAATTCTTGAGTTGGTGCAGAGAGCATTGGGACTGCCCAACAAAGTGGAAAGATGGCCAAAAAGGGACATGCACAGCATGTTGGGAATGGACAAGATGATGGTCCACACCAACAATGGCATTAGCCTAGGTGACATCCCCGACCCTGAAGTCCAACTACATGCAAAAATGGTACACGCCTTGTTCCCTAGCCAAAGGTACAACACATTTTTCTCTAGCCAAAGCTCGAGCCAAAGGTACAACTGTAGGCATCCATCAGTGAAAGCACTAGCCCATAGGTGGAAGTCCCATGGGGGGAGAATTCGTGATCTCCAAAGCTAGGAAGTCATTGTCATCAAAGGCCTCTACTATTGGCCTTGGAGGGGTCTTGACGGCCATCATCAAAGAAGCCTTGGGGATAGCACAAGAACATGAGAAAGTTAGTGAGACACAGAACACCTCTGTGTTAAGAGCATGAGCAATCCAGTGAAAGGATGGTGATTGACAAGGAAGGAGAGTGGCAGGCACAATCTAGGCAAGGAGGGGCCAAGGGGTTGAAGAAAAAGACTCCACAGAAGAAGGCTGAGGAAGAGAGCAAAGGGAAAGAGAAAGTAGATTTGCTAAGAGCCCAAAGTGAGTCCAAAAGTGTCGAAGAAAGAAGAAGGAGAAAGGAGAAGGAGGAGACAAAAAGAATAAAAGAAGAATCTAGGAAAGTTGGAGAGGAGAGGAGAAGGAAAGTAGAGTGAGAGGGTGAGGAGATAAGGAGGAAGGAAGAAGAAGACATAGCCCTAGCCATCTACCTCTTAGTGGAGCAGCCTTCAAGGGAAGAAGAGCCAAAAGCCATGAGCCCTCACGAAGAACACCTAGGCACAAGCTCCCCAACACCCAAAGCCATGCCACCCCCAGTAGCCAAGGGCAAGGGCGAGGGTCTAATTAACCCCATCCCACGTGTACTAGTGCTAACCACCCCAACCTCTACACCCACCCAAGGCTTGTCTACGATGGTGGATGCCAGCAACCTTATGACTTGGGTGCAATTTCTAGTTAACAAAGAAACAATTCAAGGTGCAACAGAAGGAACACAAGTGACTGGAATGAAAAGATTGGCAGCTGCGAATGTGAAGTCTAGACAAGACTCCAAAGGTGAAAATTAGAAGCATCCACAATGACTACTCATACAACGTTGTCGTCGTCTACACAATATGATTATTAGGTCAAGGAACTCCTATCCTAGCTGGAGAGGGTGAAGGAAGAAAAGAAAATGGCTATTGTTGAGCTCAAAGCTGAGAAGGATGCTATGGCAATGAGAGCAGAGTTTTGAGCCTGGGATGTGCTTAAAATTTTCCAAAAAATCCAGAATTTAGGGGGAAAATATTTAACATCGAAGGCGATGGCTGCAGCTATGATGATTTTAAGCACCAAGTAAAAGACGGCTTTTAAAAGGCACCCGAGAGACACTTGTGGATTTTTGATAATTTTTTCGACTACCGTGCGGGATGTCAGGAGTTGCTAATCAGTGCGGGATGTCAAGCTGGACGCCTAAGATTTTTTAGAGCTCAAATCGGAGTCTGGACGAGGAAGGGGCCACAAAATGGCCAAGATACAAAGAGGTGGACAAATTTAAGGCCAAAGGGGGGGTGCCCTTTGGGACCTTTGAACCCCCCCACCCCCCCCCCCCCCCCCCCCCCCCCCCCCAACTTTTCATGCAAATTTTCATGACCAAAACATGGAGAGAAGGCGACAACACGTAGGGTGCATTTTTCACCATGAATCCTCCACATGATGATTGGGGGCTGTGAGTACCCCATGGAACTGACATTGGGGGCCATCTTCTCTCTCTTGGCTGATGCTATTGCCTATCTTTGCACATGGAAAGGATGCCCGAATGAAGAGAACAAATTCTAGTATTTCTCTCTCCTCTCTCTCTCTCTTCTCTATGGGCTGTTCATGTGTACCATCTTGATGAAGGAATCCGGGTGAAAGAATGAAGGAAATGGTGGTGGAAACTGATGGAGATGCTAAAGATTGATGAGCAGAATTGGATTGAGAGCAATGAAGGCTCCTTTTTCTGGTTACGAAGTCATTCAAGGCGTCTTGGGTTACGTAAAAACACGGTATGACAATTTTTATGAAGAAAATGAAGGATTTTTGATAGTTTATGATGATAATAATGTTATTATTTGATGAACATTTGTGTGCGTACTGTTTGCATTATGAGTAATTGTTGTTTATCAAAAAATCTTGGTTTTACAATGATTTACATGCTTTATTTAATTCGCGTAAACCCGAAATGTGGTCTTTAAGTGGCAAAATGGTAGTTTTTTCCATTTTGGGTGGGTAAAATTTGTTCCCATGGGAGAAATATGGAAGATAAAATGAATTTTAGTATACTGAAGTGATTGGAACAAGAAAAACCAAAAAATAGTATATTTTATTGCCAAATAAATCAAGAAAATGGAGAAAATAAGGGGAAAAATAGAAATACATCTTAGAAAAATAAGGAAAAATATAATGATTGTTTGTGAATGTATGGTAGTGGTAAAACATGATGTTTAGCCTCAGTTTTCCCTATCTCTTTATCAAATTTTTTGATTTACTACTTTCTATACATCAAAACATAACAAAATGAACCTCTACACCTATGCAACGAAAGCAATACCTAAACGTAGGGGGTTGGGAGGTTTGAATGGTGTGATTTGCGTGCTAATTGTTGCTGATTTTTTAATGCACATCATGACATAGATTTTGTGGTATGTTAATTAAGAGAATAGTAGCACGAGTGTTATCTCGGTGCTATTATTTCATCGCTGCAACACGTTAGGGAATAAGCATTTGAAAGCCTAGTTGTGCACATCACCACATTGCTGATTTGAAAATGATGTTTGAGCACTTTAAAATCATTCACTTTGCATGTGCATGACAATCATGGTATTGGAATGAAAAACCTGGATGCATAGTGTCAAGATTGTGGGAGAGAAGGAAGGAGTCTCACTTGAAGCTTTCTTACTTGCACAATGGGGGAATACACACAAGGGTGGAGGCTCAAAACAGTTTTCCTCTTCTTAGTTGTGTAAGCCAAAAGAACTCAAGTACAAAGAAATAGAAGAACCCTATATATGGGTCTCAAACCAAACTCAACTAACTAAGGTGGCATACTAACTGAGCCACGAACTAGAGTAGATAAGGATAGCTATCATGTAGCTATTATTCATGGGCGGTGTACCAACCGCGTCTGCAACTGACAAGTCAGTGACATAAATACACAGCGGTCACCCTGGCGTATCACGAGTGGAGCTCGATATCTCAACACTCCCCCTCGAGCTCAATCCCAATTCCTGCAGACCAAGCATGTCTCTGAACTTGCGCAGCTTCTCTGCGCCCAATGCCTTCGTGAATATGTCAGCTACCTGATCGTCTGTGCTGACATAAACTAGATCAATAAGACCTAGTAAAACCCTCTCTCGCACATAGTGATAATGCACCTCAATGTGCTTTGTTCTAGCATGATAGACTGGGTTATTTGCCAAGTGTATACTACTCATGTTGTCACAATAAATGACAACTGGCCCATCTGTAGACTGATGCATATCATAAAGTAGCTTATGCAACCAAACTACCTCACATGCAGCCATTGCTGCACCCTTGTACTCAGCCTCTGTGCTCGACAAGGCAACTATAGGCTGTTTTTTACTGCTCCAAGTGACTGTAGCACTCCCAAAAGAGAACACATATCCACTGGTAGATCGTCTATCAGAAATACTACCAGCCCAATCAGCATCAGTGTATCCATGCAACTGTATCTAAACCCCAGTCTCATAAAATAGTTCATACTACAATGTGGACTTCACATACCTGAGTATGCGTCTAGCCGCATCCAAATGTGGTTTCCTTGGAGCCTGCATAAACTGACTTACCAATCCAACACCATAGCTCAAATCTGGCCTGGTAATAGTCATATAAATCAAACTTCCTACTATGCGTCTGTACATAGTAGGGTCTTCTAGAAGCTCACCTGCATCTGTGCTCAGCTTCACATTCTGCTCCAAAGGAACTGAAATAGGCTTATAGCCTGTCATCCCATATTTGGACAGCATGTCCAATCCATACTGCCTCTGCAAGAGCTGTATCCCACTTGGTGATCTAATCACCTCAATGCCCAAGAAATAACGCAGCTCTCCCAAATCCTTCATCTCAAACTTCTGCTTCAATAGCATTTTCACATGAAGGATATCTTCATCACTGTCACCTGTCATAATCAAATCATCAACATAAATGACAAGTAGCATAATACCTTTTTCTGTTTTTCTCACATAAAGTGAAAAATCTGCCTTGGAAATCTGAAAGCCAATAGTGACAAGATACTGTCCTATCTTGTCAGACCATGCTCTAGGTGCTTGCTTCAAGCCATACAAGGCTTTCTTCAACCTGCAAACAAACTTAGAATGAACATCATGCACATAACCTGGTGGCTGTTCCATATAGACCTCTTCTTGCAAATCACCATGCAAGAAGGCATTCTTTACATCCATCTGATGTAAAGACCATCCCTTTGATGCAGCCATAGCAATGACTGCTCTTACTGTTGCCATCCTTGCAACCAGACTGAATGTTTCTTCATAGTCAATGCCATATGTTTTTGCATACCCCTTGACTACTAATCTTGCCTTGTATCTGTTCATAGAACCATTTGCATTGTGCTTCACCTTATAAACCCACTTACAGCCAATTGCATTTTTACCTTTAGGCAAAGGTACCAATTCCCATGTAGCATTTGCTTTCAAGGCATCCATTTCTTCATCCATGGCTTTCTCCCATTTTTCTTTTCCCATGGCTTGCTCAAAAGAAGTGGGTTCTGGTTCCTATATCACTTTGACCATATATGCATAGTGAATGGCTGTAAATCCATCATATTTCAGTCTATCCACAGGATACCTAGCTCTCGTAGACCTGTGCAAAATAGGTTCACTCCCAGGTGCTCTCAAAACATGCCTAGTCTTCCTTACTCCAGGTGTAACAATAGAAGGAATACCCAACTCATCATCAATGCTCTGTTTTGAGCCACTGGATTCACCATCCACATAAGAGTGACCTGCATTCACATCAAACATGGGCTAATCAACCTTCTCTTTTTCTTTTCGTGATACCTGCATACCACTATCTGCATTACTTTGAGAAGATTCTCCTAATCTCAATCTACGTGTCCATGGCGAAGAATGTGAACCACTGCTAGAGGATACTCCAGGTCCACTAATATTTTGTGACTGCTGCTGTGAATTCTGTGCAGCATTACCATTTTGTGCATCTACATCATCAATCACACTTACTGGTTTATACCACCTACTCATCTCATCAAAAACAACATCTCTTCTCACTGTAAACTTATGAGTAGAAGGGTTATAGCATCTATACCCTTTTTGCTGCAGAGAGTAACCAATAAAGATGCACTTCTCAGCTTTTGGATCCAACTTGGATCTCAGCTCATCTAGCACATGTACATAGGCAATGCAACCAAAAATTTTCAAATGAGAAATATCTAGTTTCCTACCAGTATACCTCTCCTCTGGAGTCATCCCATGTATTGCTACAGTGGGAGTCCTGTTCATTATATAGACTGCCATAGAAACTGCTTCAGCCCAGTAAAAATCTGGTAAGTCTTTTTCGTTGAGCATGGCACGAGATACCTCTCCAATATGCCTGTTTTTCCTTTCTGCAACTCCATTTTGTTGTGGGGTATGACTGCATGAATATTGCTGCTTTATGCCATGCTCCTGCAGGAACCTTGCAAACTCATTTGAGAGGTACTCTCCCCCTCCATTTGACCTTAGGCATTTTATTTACAGACCTGTTTCTTTTTCAACCATAGCTTTAAGAGTTTTGAAATGCCCAAAAACTTCACTTTCCTTTTTCATAAAATACACCCAAACTTTTCGGCTATAGTCATCAATAAAAGTGACAAAATAATGACAGCCTCCAAGAGATGCAGCTTTAGTAGTCCACACATCAGAGTGGATTAATTCCAATGGCTTCTCACTCTCTCGAACATGTCTAGGAAATGGTTTCCTTGCCTGTTTTCCAAACTGACAGGCTTCACATACCTTATGAATTTCTGCAACCTTGAATTTAGGCAAACCTGCAATAATATTTTGGGCTTGCATTGATTTAAGTTGCTGTACATTAACATGACCAATGCGTTTGTGCCAGATATCAATATCTGCAACTACACCGGTCCCATGTGCAAACATTGCTGCACTCAATTCAAACATGTCTGCATCTAATCTAAACATTCTGCCCTTCTTCTTTCCTTTTGCTATCAAGCGACCTTTATTTTTCATATCCTCAACAAAGCATCCATGAGGATTAAATCTGACCTGCAAGCCCTGCTCAACCATTTGACCAACAGAAACCAGATTCTTGGTGATATTCGGGACATGAAATACATCGGACACGTATTTCTTTTTCCCATCCTGCATAGACAAAGGAATTTTTCCAATTTGCACAATAGGATGTGCAGTATCATCACCAGTCTCCACAAATCCTGGTTTTTCCATTTTTCTTGCATCCTCCATCCATTCTACATGACCTGTCATGTGGTTTGATGCACCTGAGTCAATATACCATACATCATTGCTTTCTTCTTCACTTGTCACAGAATTGTTCATGTGCTGCACCATAAAAGAGTGCTCATTTCTATCATTACCTTGTCTACTAGAAGATGCATAATTCCCTTGTTGCAGTTTTCCATTCATGATGTCATTCTGTTTTTTATAGCAGTCTTTAGCCATATGACCCATTTTACCATAGTAGTAGCATTCAACATTACTGTTTGCATTTTGGCCTCTTTGCCATCCACCACGACCTCTTTGGCTCCCCCTGCCTCTAGAGTTACCACGTCCTCCTCCATAGGACTGGTTTTCTTGAGTTTGCTGCATATTCTGATTTCTACCACGGCCTCCATATCGGCCTCCTCTACCTCTGCCTCTATCTCTTCCAGCATTTGAGTAGAAGACAGCTTCTTTTGAAGTTCCTCCTGAAGAAGATGCACCACCATTTCTCTGCTCTTCAGAAATTAGAAGAGCAATCAACTCCTCAAAATCAGGAAATCTTTCACGGACGGAAATGGATGTTCGGAACTATGCATAATTCTTTCCTAGACCATTCAAGGTCACAGAAACTAAATCATCATCTTCCACTGGTGACCCAATGGAAGCAAGTGCATCTGCAATCTTCTTCACCTTCATGTGGTAGTCATTGATGCTCATACTTTTTCTTTGCACATTATGCAACTCTTGCTTGAGCTGCATTTTCTTGGCTTGCGTATTTGTGCTATACATTTTTGACAAAGTATCCCATGCCTCCTTTGGCGTACTTGCATCCTGAATATGCACAATCATAGAGTCTAAAATACTGATAGACAGCCAGTACATAACTTTCCTAGCTCTCTCATGCCATGTTTTGAATGCCTGCATTTGCTGTTGATTGGAAACATCAGGAAGAACTGGTTCTTCTTCATTTCCTGCAACAAATTCCCAATATCCTTTTCCCATAAGGAAATTTGTCATTCTAAACTTCCATGCTTGGAAGTTGTTCTTGTCAAGATTTTCAGTGACAATCTGTGAAAGAGAATCAGACGCCATTACAGAACACTGCAAAAAATTATGTCACTGCAAAGAACACAGCTTCAGCCTCACAAGGGCAAATCTGAAAAACTGACGAATGTGGTATTTGACCACACAGTCACTTCCTAGTGACGATTTTGCATCAACAGGCAAGAAGGATGATTCTGTAACTCCCAATGTCTCTGCGCACATGCATACAATGCAATTTCTACAGTAACTTTTCACCGACCTGTAGAACAGTGGTCGCACAGCATAAAACTGGGCGTTTTCCTGAGTGCGTGCAGAAAACTTCCGCCTCCAAAATAGGCTCCGAAATGGCCTCAAATCAAAAAAACAGGGTCGCCAAGGGCTAAAGCCCTTGCCCGCAGCATATACTGCCCTCTTGCTTCACTGCGAAGGGCATCTCAACCTGAGACAATGCACTCTTGCACTTTCCGGCTGTGCTACCTGCAGAGATCTGCTCCCAAAACAGAAAATGAAAGCAACACTGCTCCTCTTACCAGAACACCGCGAGCTTGGCTTGCTTTCTTGAGCTCCTTACCACGAACAAGGCTCTGATACCATGTCAAGATTGTGGGAGAGAAGGAAGGAGTTTCACTTGAAGCTTTCTTGCTTGCACAATGCGGGAATACACACAAGGTTGGATGCTGAAAACAATTTTCCTCTTGTTAGTTGTGTAAGCCAAAAGAACTCAAGTACAAAGAAATAGAAGAACCCTATATATGGGTCTCAAACCAAACTCAACTAACTAAGGTGGCATACTAACTGAGCCACGAACTAGAGTAGATAAGGATAGCTATCATGTAGCTACTACTCATGGGCGGTGTACCAACCGCGTCTGCAACTGACAAGTTGGTGACATAAATACACAATGGTCACCCTGGCGTATCACGAGTGGAGCTCGATATCTCAACACATAGCACCTGTTTTCAATGACAATGACCCACATTGAGTATGGAAAAGTATCCTAAGCTGTAGGATAGACGTTCGTTTCTTGGGGAATTATTTGGAAAGGAAACATGGTATATCTCTTGAAGACATTTGAAATGAAGAGTGGAGTTTGTTCGTTTGTTTTATATGTTGAGCAGCGCATCAAGGGGCTAATCCGTGCGATGTAGGAGAGCTGCAGTGGGACCGTGGTGTTTCTACCGAGAGGTTTCCTCCCATGTATGTGATTATCATGGTATTTATTGCCAATATGTATGGATTCTCCCTCTATGGAGTTTATAGAAAGGGAAACGTTGGACTACAAAACTATAAAACTATAAATGCATAGATTAGGCTTTAGGACAGTTTGTCCTTTAGCATTAGATTGACGCTCCTGGTCCGTGAGGCTGTGAGGGTGTGCTTGTCAGTTATGAATATGAGGTCCGCCAGCTAGTGCCATAGCTAGTGCCGGGCTATTTCAGGTCCCATCAGTGATGCGTTCGCTCGGAGGTGCCAACAAGTGGTGGTTCTTGAATCTAGGGTTTTTAGGGACCGAAAAATTAGTTTATGTCCTCTGACAAGGACCGTCAAGCCGAAATACAAAAAGCAGAACGTGTTGAGAGGGCTAGATGGCGGTTGGAGATTGTAAGTCGCTATTCTCCTCAAAGGAGTAGCCCGATACGTATAAGAGGCAGTGGTCTTAGTAACCCAACTACTGCACATAGTCCTTTAGGTGCAGGGGGAAGCGCAAGTTCTTCCTCTCTTCCACCAAGTCAACCCACTTCAAGTGGGGGTGTGATTCCATCAGTCCAAACTCCTATTGTCAATCCGATTGTCATCATGGCACAACCCATTGCAATTCCTGCAAGGACCCCGGATTTGCTAGCTTTAGGAGTACCTTTGGCTATTTTTAATGGGTTAGCCAAAGAAGATGCAGAGTTTTACATTTGTGAATTCCAAATATTAATGTTTAATTACTGCATCCAAGATGAGGGACATCTCATGATGTTCTTTAACATGACATTAAAAGGAAGGGCTGCAGTATGGTATCATAGCATAGAGACTGGAACCATAACCACAATCAACCAATTTTATGCAGCTTTCTCAAGAGAATATGCCCCTAAAAGAGGTGGCCAATACTGGTTGCATACTTTGAATGTAACACACCAAGATCCCCATGAGAATGTGAAACCCTATGCCAAGAAGCTTAAGGAAGTGTTTCGTAAACAAACTTATATTCCTATTCTGCTGGTTGTCCAATTGCAATACTTCTTGCATGGATTGGATTTCAATATTCAGGTAAAATTGAGAAGTGTGGCTTTGGCTAATATAGAGACCTCCATCGAGCGGGCAGAAGGAGTAGTGTCACGATTACAAACGGCCTACTCCTCTCGAATAAATCTTTATGCAGGTCTAGTACCTAGAGGAAATTTACCATTGATGAATGGAAGTCAAGGGATGCCTATAAATTACCTAATGGGAGAGGAAGCATGGTTCAAAATGTACCTTTGCTACCAGCTCCTCCCAGTGTGACTATGCCTATGGCAAGTCAGTTGGCTCCACCAAATGTTGGAGGCCAATTTTTGAACCCTAATATTGTTCCTATGAGTCAACAACCAATGTCCAATCAAATTGTTAGGCCAATGGAATGATGGATAGATGATCAAGGCTATGAGTTGAGTGCCTCTAATGTCCTTGGTGAAGTTAAGGATATGATGAAGCACTACACTGACATGATTTCGGAACAATATCGACAAATAGTTGTTGACGTATTTCCTAAAGAAGCAGTAGAATCTGATAGGGAGTCGCCGCCCTGAAGAGGTTGGTCCCTCAAGATTCAGCTTGGCAAACAACATTTCCCTAGAAAGTGTCCAAATGTTAAATGTGAAATTGTGGGAAGTCGGGCCACTTAGCCGTTACGTGTTGGAGTAAGATTAGTTCCCTTCAACAAGGGAGTAAACAGCCATGTCTAGTTAATCATAGAGCGTAAGGTAATAACCTCGAGCAAAGTGATGGACCAAGACAAATACTGCAAAGGGGAAAGACCACTATAGAAGAGTTGCCACAAGGCAATGGAGTGAGCCTTATTGAGGCTGTACGTGTCAATGGCGCTGAAACCTCTAACTTACGAGCCGTGACAAGAGGCCAAAAGGCTAAAGAGGGTGATAAAGATAATGCAAAACCAGTCGAGGGAAACCCTAAGCAAGGGGATAAGGGGATGCAAGTCTTGAATCCTAGCATGGAAGGGGGACCTTTAAGGCCTGTTGACAAAAAAATCGATCCTAAGAAGAATGAGGAAGTGCCAAGAAAGAAGGCAAGAGCTAAAAAAGGAGCACCAAAGCTAGTCGCGAGACCAAAAGAAAGGATGGTTTGGCAAGAAAAGAGAGCTTTGGATACCTATCATGATTTTGATTTAGCAATTTCCCTTTGCGAAGTCAAACTAGATGTAAACCTCTTACAGTTGATTAAATTATCTCCAGGAGTACGCAAGGAGTTCAAGAAGATCCTATGTATTGGGTATATTGTAGAACCTGTGGGCATAGCACGAGTAGGGGAAGATTGGTTTGATCATGCTGAAAAGAATTGCCCTAGGGTTCCAGCATACATGGATGGAATATTAGTAGAGCATGCTATCATAGACACTGGGTCCTCCGTCAATATCATGAGTTCAGAGTTGATGGAGAGGTTGGGTCTAGGCATCCAAAAAGATAGCTCCACCCTTCTTAGAATGGCTGATGATAGTCTATGGCAACCAGAAGGTTGCATTACTAAAGTCCATGTTACAGTGGCAAGCGTAGAATGCTTCTTGGCCTTTAGGGTGATAAGATTTGCATGACGTCCTAGCTATCGAGTCTTGCTAGGTAGGCCTTGGATCTTACGAATAGATTGTCAAGTCGATATACCCACCAGCTGAGTGGTTCTAGGTAGAGGTGCTAATCGAGTAATAGTCAATGCTTGCCCTAAGTCTCCTCACAGTGAGAGAGCTCCTTTATCCTCTACTGAATTAGAAACAGCAGATGATCCATCTGGTAGTGAGATATCATCCAGTGATGAATCTAAAGAGGGGTCCACTACAGAGGATATTTATCAGATAACTCTAAATGAGCTGATAGAGTCGCAAGATAGGATAAGAGACGCGGATGTGATTGAGTTGGACCTTGGCACGTCAAATGATTCGCGGCCAATTAAATTAGGTTCCATGCTTAGTTCAGTAGAAAGGGAGGACTATGTATCCTTGATTCAAGAATTTTGTGATATCTTTGATTGGAGTTATGATGAGCTGAGAGGCATTCCTCCCAGCTTGGCTATTCATACTATTCCTGTAAAAGAAGGCAGTCGTCCTATGCATCAGAAGGTAAAGCATATGCCTTTTGAATTGAGGGACGGGCTGTTTGAGGAGTTACAGAAGTTACGGAAAGCTGGTTTAATCTTCCCTATACATCACATAGAGTGGTGTTCACCAGGTGTCATCAAGAAGAAGAAAAACAACCAGATCCGACTATGTGTAGATTTTAGAGAGCTAAATAAGCAGAAGGTTAAGGATTACTACCTATTGCCATTTATTGACCAGATTTTGGATCAGTTAGCGGGTAGGGAAATATATTCGTTTATGGATTGCTTTGCGGGCTATAACCAAATGGCAATTGTAGAAGAGGACAAGTTGAAAACGACTTTCATTATTGTCTTTGGTACTTTTGCGTACTATGTGATGGCCTTTGGTTTGTGCAATACACCTGGATCATGGCAACGAACAGCAGACAAGACCTTTGGTGACATCTCCCCAGATGAGTTGAAAGTATTTATTGATGACCTAGGGGCAGCCATTGTAAGGAAAAAGATGTTGATTATTTTAAGAAAGTGCTTTGAGTGCTGTAGAAAATTTTGTATTGCTCTTAACCCACGGAAGTGTGTTTTTGGAGTGCCTTATGGGCTATTGCTAGGACATGTGGTCAATTCAGTAGGAGTCGCAAAACTGACCCTGAAAAGATCAAGGTTATAGTCACTATGAGTCCACCACGCACTTCGAAAGAGGTACATAGCTTTCTGTCATCGGTAGGGTACTAGCAGAGGTATATAAATGCATTGGTAGAAAGAACGTTGCCATTAACAAACTTATTGTCCTTTAGCTGTCTATTTGCATGGAGTGACCCTTGTAAGGTAGCTTTCAAGGATGTGAAACATGAGCTAGTAAAAGCACCAGTTTTAAAAGCACCTGAAAGAGGCGAGGCATTTTACATATTTTCAGCAGCCACCATGCATAGTATCAGCTGCTATTTAGCCCAAATCTAGGAGGAAAAGTGGTATCATCCGATAGCTTTTGCTAGTCGAAAATTGGGCATATCAGAAATTAAGTACACCTACATGGAGAAGTTGTGCCTTGCGATGGTCTTTGCGACTAAAAAATTCAGGCACTACATCCTCTATGAGAAGGTAGTTTTCTATACGAAGGCAGAAGGGCTTAGATTGCTTATGAACAAGCTGCAACCGCCTGATCGTCTGGCAAAGTGGTTAATCACTTTGCAGGAGTTCGATTATAAGATTAAGAGTAAGCCACCGAGGTTGCAGGGTATTGTGGAATGCCTTGTGGATTTCGGGGAGCCGAAAGAGACTTTGGCTGAAGGAAGTGATATTGAAGAAATGTTTAAAATTGATACAGCTTCTATCCCGTATTGGTATGCTACTATCACACATTATCTATCAACGGGAGAGAATAGAGCTGGTCTATCAAAATCAAAAAAGAGGAAAATCAAACAACAGGCTTTGAAGTTTTCCTTGATCGTAGGAACACTATATCGGCAAGGTGTTGATGATATCTACCGCCAATGTGTGATGCCTGACGAGGTTCCTTTCATCTTGGAAGAGTGCCATGACTTTGCATATGGAGGGCACTTCGCTCGACGGTTGACGGTACAGAAAGCTTTAGGAGCTAGATATTGGTGGCCATCCATCTTCCAAGATTCCTTTAAGTATGTTAAGATATGTGATACATGTCAAAGACATGACAACAGAGAGAATAGGAAATGCCCACTTACGCCTATCATGGCTATCCTTCCATTTGAGAAGTGGGGCATTGACTTTGTGGGTCCTATCACCCCGTCGTCTACTACCCAGAAAAGGTACATTATAGTAGCAACTCATTATTTTACAAAAATGGTCAAAAGCGCGGGCGATGAGGCAGGACAATGCAAAAGAGACTGCAAGTTTTCTTTTAGAGCAAATTATCTGGCGTTTGGGTCCACCAAAGGAACTAGTGTCAGACCGTGGAACTCACTTTTTGAATAAAGTGATCAAAATCCTGATTGAAGCTTGACAAATCAAGCACATTAAAACGACCCCCTATAATCCGCAAGCGAACGGGAAAGTTGAAAGTACTAATAAGCAGCTTGTGGGTATCTTGTCTAAAATAGTCTCTGAGAAGAAACAAGACTAGGACATGAAGTTGTATGTGGCAGTATGGGTGTATAATACAACGTTCAAGCGAACTACTGGCCATACTCCATTTAAATTAGTTTATGGGGAAGAATGTGTGTTACCCCTTGAAATCGAGTTGCCAACCATACGGTTTGCAATTAACCACTCTTTCGGAGATGAGGATTCATTCTTTGAACGTTTCACGACCATAGCCTGCCTGGATGAACTGAAATTGCAGAGCTTATTACACCAGGAGGTAGCTAAACGTCGAATGAAGCAGTTGCACGACCTTAAAGCGAAGAAGTATACCTTTAAAAAAGGCCAATTAGTTATGTACTACGATGCGCATAGGGAGTTGTTTCCAAGGAAGCTGGAACCTAGATGGGATGGTCCCTACAAGATTGTTAGGATAGGGAAAAATAGGTCTACAGCTCTACTAGCTGATCTGCAGGGAGTATAATTTAAAAATAAGGTTAATCTTAATAAGATTAAACCTTATTATTTCTAAGTATGCTAATACGGAAAAATGCATTACAGGTCCATGCTGGGGCTGATTTGAGACCTGCAAAAGAGCTTAAAGTTGGTTGATGGGGCGGTTAATTCCTTATTTGGAGCACCCATATCTGGAGCAAAGATACCATCAGGGGAAACTTATCTGGTGGAGCAAAGGATACAAAGTGATTGAGCAAGAAGACAGAACCTTTGTGTGGGAGATCAAAGTATTCTGCCATCATTGCTTACGACTATTGACAAGTATCCCTGTTGAGTTTAATGAAGAAGGTGGGATGGAGCCGTTAGTTCATCCTCTAAACATGTTAAATTTTGACTATCATAATTAGGGATAGAGGAGTTCATGATGGAAAGCTGTGTAAACCCATTGTGGACATACACATTATATTTTGACGGAGCGTCCAGGGGCCCAAATAAAAAAGGAAGTGTTGGAATAGTAATCCGAAACCCTCAACATAGAGTTACGATGAAGTTAGCTACTTATCTCGGGGTAGGATTCACTAACAATATGGCGGAGTATAACTCCTTGATTATGGGATTGCATATTACCAAACAAGGTGGTATTCGGCGGTTGTTAGTAAAAGGGGATTCCCAGTTGATCTAGAATCCCATACACAGTGCGGAATCCCATTCTTTGTATGTATTATCGAACTGCAATGACCCTACTTGAGGAGTTTGAGAGAGTGTCTTTTCAGCTGATTCCACGTTACTAGAATCAGTTTGCAGATTCACTGGCAAACCTTGCTTATGAAGAAGACATTTTCTTCAACTGTGGTCCTAGTTTGGATATTGCTATCAATAATGAGACAGGACTCGGTCACTTGTGGGGAATGTTATCAGAGCATGCAATATATGGCATGCGATGGTTGATAAGGGTGATGCAAAGAGTAGCTGAGACCAATCTACCGTTGTTATCTTGGACCCATAGGTTCATTAGACAACATGTTATGCGTACGTCTCTTACTATATATGCAGGAGGGATGGGTCATAACCTTATGCATTTAGTTTAGGGCTGCGAGCCCTATTTTCCCTCCTTGGAAAGGAGCAAATTATTGTATATCTGTACTATTTCGGGGAGGGATGTGTAGGCGCTATTCTGTTTTATTTCATTAGGCCAAGAGGGCCAATTTTGCGAGGTTTTAAATGTTTTATTCCGTTAGGCCAAGAGGGCCAGTCGTCTGTTTAGGGTTAATGGTTTCTTGTTTTAGTTCTGTGCTAGACAGGTTTAAAGAAGAGCTTGGAAGGAGCCTATGTCGCGCAGAAGCTTCTCGTGGCCCTATCCAGGTGATATCTCTCCTTTACGAGTAATGTGTTTTTATGCTCTATGTGTCTATGTACTTGTAGAGGATTTTCTTTTCTTGTTGGGGACCGGAGTCCAAGGCATGAAGTCCCAGGTTTAGGTTAGGTATGTCTGAGGGAGGTCTGAGTAGTTGTTGCCTCTTGTAAAGACATTGCCAGGCATCGAAAGACCTATTTTAGAAGGCATTCCTAGTGACCCTGTTTTGCTAGCCTGCTAGGCAGCCGTTCTAGGAGTTCTTGTTAGTTGTGATGCAGTTAGAGAAGCCTGCCAAAGGAAAAATGATGATGATAGAGAGGAAAAAACCCTGAATATCTCGAAGAAAATAAATATATACAAAGGTGTGTAAAAAGGGGTTCTAACCCCTATAAAAATAGAAAATAAAAGAAATGAAAATTTATAAGCAGTTGATCATCGCCTTGCGAAGGCTTGGTAGGTTCCTGGGGACGAGTCACCCGGGGCCGATGCCTTGTCTTCCTAGGGGTGACGTCTCGTTGGAAAAGAAGAAAGTCAGGAAGGTTGGAGTGAAATAAAAGTGAGCATCAGAAAAGGATTAAGTGTCGCCTTGCGAGGGCTTGGTAGGTTCTTGGGTACTGAGACAAGACTTGAGGCCGATGCCTTGTTCTCCTTGGGTCACTACACTTAGCTCCCTCCTTTTTACATGCCCGAGTATGGAGACATAAAAACCTAAAAGAAGAAATAAGCTAAAAGAAAATACTTCTTGATCAGGCTATAGGAGTCCTCGCCTAGTAGGAGCTCCTAGTTGTGTTGTCCTTAGTTAGGTAGGTAGTTTAGACCACCACTTAGGGCAACCTCTTTGATAGTTCTTTTTAGTTTGGCCGTGTTGGAGCAGTTGGTTAGTGACTAGCTTCGAACTTTCTATTAGATTATGCTAGGCCTACTCCTCGTGGATTTCATGCCTTGGTTTTGTCAGGGGGAAGGGTGAGCACTGTGTTGTGTTTTAATATATATCTATTTTGTATCAGCTTGATGCTTCCTTTGGTTGTTTTGTGAAGATCTATTGTGGGACTGGACGGGCTGAGTCGCCCTATCCTATGGTTGCCAATGAGAGTGGAGTTTTGAGCCCGGGATGTGCCTAAAATTTGCCAAAAAATCTGAAATTTAGGGAAAAAATATTTAACATCAAAGGTGGCAACTACAGCTAGGACGATTTTAAGCATCAAGTGAAAGACTGCTTGGATGTGCCTAAAATTTGCCAAAAAATCTGAAATTTAGGGAAAAAATATTTAACATCAAAGGCAGCGATTGCAGCTAGGACGATTTTAAGCACCAAGTGAAAGACGACTTTTAAAAGGCACCCGAGTGACAGTTGTGGATTTTTGATAATTTTTTCGACTACTGTGCGGGATGTCAGGAGTTGCCAATCAGTGCAGGATGTCAAGCTGGGCACCCAGGATTTTTCAGAGCTCGGACGAGGAAGGGGCCACAAAATGGCCAAGATACGAAGAGGTGGACAAATTTAAGGCCAAAGGGGGGGTGCCCTTTGGGACCTTGGAACCCCCCCCCCCCCCCCCAAATTTTTCATGCAAGTTTTCATGACCAAAACGTGGAGAGAAGGCGATAGCACGCAGGGCGTATTTTTCGCCATGAATCCTCCACATGATGATTGGGGGCTATGAGTATCCCATGGAATTAACATTGGGGGCCATCTTCTCTCTCTTGGTTGATGCTATCGCTTGTCTTCGCACATGGAATAGCTGCCCGGATGAAGAGAACAGATTCTAGTCTTTCTCTCTCCTCCCTCTCTCTCTTCTCTATGGGCTGTTCATGTGTATCATCTTGATGAAGGAATCCGGGTGGAAGAAGGAAGAAAATGGTGGTGGAATTTGATGGAGATGCTGAAGATTGATGAGCAGCATTGGATTGAGAGCAATGGAGGCTTCGTTTACTGGTTATGAAGTCATTCAAGGCATCTTCGGTTACGTAAAAATACAGTATGACAATTTTTATGAAGAAAATGAAGGATTTTTTCTAGTTTATATTATATTCTTATTTGATGAAAATTTATGTGTGTGCTGTTTGCATTATGAGTAATTGTTGTTCATCAGAAAATCTTGGTTTTGCAATGATTTACATGCTTTATTTAATTTTCGTAAACTCGAAATGCGATCTTTAAGTGGCAAAATGGTAGTTTTTTCCGTTTCGGGTGGGTAAAATATGTTCCCATGGGGGGAATATGGAAGATAAATTGAATGTTAGTATGTTGAAGTGATTGGAACAGGAAAAACAAGAAAATAGTATATTTTATTGCCAAATAAATCAAAAAAATGGAGAAAATGAGGGAAAAAATAGAAATACGTCTTGGAAAAATATAATGATTGTTTGTGGATGTATGGTAGTGGTAAACCATGAGGTTTGGCCCTATCTCTTTATCAAAGTTTGTGATTTACCACTTTCTATATATCAAAACATGACAAAATGAACCTCTACACCTATGTAACGAAAGCAATACCTAAACGTAGGGGGTTGGGAGGTTTGAATGGTGTGATTTGCGTGCTGATTGTTACTAATTTTTTAATGCATATCATGACATAGAGTTCGTGGTATGTTAATTAAGAGGATAGTAGCGCGAGTGTTATCTCGGTGCTATCCTTTCATTGCTGCAATGCGTTAGGGAATAAGCATTTGAAAGCCTGGTTGTGCACAACACCACATTGCTGATTTGAAAATGATGTTTGAGCACTTTAAAATCATTCACTTTGCATGTGCATGACAATCATGGTATTGGAATGAAACATCTGGATGCATAGCACCTGTTTTCAATGACAATGACCCAGGTTGAGTATGGAAAGGCATCCGAAGCCGTAGGATAGACATTTGTTTCTTGGGAAATTATTTGGAAAGGAAACATGGTATATCTCCTGGAGACGTTTGAAATGAAGAGTGGAGTTTGTTCATTTGTTTTATATGTTGAGGAGCGCATCAAGGGGCTAATTCGTGCGATGTAGGAGAGCTACATTGGGACCGTGGTGTTTCTATTGAGAGGTTGCCTCCCATGTATGTGATTATCGTGGTATTTATTGCCAATATGTATGGGTTCTCACTCTATGGAGTTTATAGAAAGGGAAACGTTGGACTACAAAACTATAAAACTATAAACGCATAGATTAGGCTTTAGGACACTTCGTCCTTCAGCATTAGATTAACGCTCCTAGTCCACGAGGCCGTGAGGGTGTGTTTGTCTATTATGAGTATGAGGTCCGACTAGTGCCATAGCCAGTGCCGGCCCATTTCAGGTCCCATCAGGCAACCTCTCAACTTGAAAGAAACCGCCAAGTGGCCGTGTACCAAAGGGAAATAAGTGAGCTAAAGGCAGTGCTTAGAGCCAAGAAGGAGTAGGAGGATAGCTGGCAAAGAAATCTTGAAGATGAAAATCAAGAGCTAATGGGTCTTCAAAGGGAGCGCAAGCTTCAAATCGTACAACAAGAAGAGTTGCAAGGATAGATGAAGAGGGTCCAAGACGCCATGGAGGAGGTCCCTTTGAAGGTGGGAGGAAGTCTCTGCATTAGGTGAAACTAGGATAGGGAGAATAGCCCGACTTGATGGGGAATGGAAGGACTCGAACATTGGGAAGACAAAGTCATGGAGGTGCCCTAGACAGTTCAAGGCTACGAGTCTCAACCCAAGTGGAAAATGATAATGTGGGATGGTAACATGGATGCCTGGATGTCGTTTTGCAACACACTACCCTTTGAGAGAAATGAGCCTGCACATATACCATATCCAAGAAGGGTAGGGGTAAATTTCAATCCTTACATCCATAGTAGATATGATTTTCAAAAAATATATAACATAAATTCCACCAAGCCGCAGGATGCCCTGACCTTCTCCGAAATTGCTCTATGGGACTCAATTGCCCATTTTCTCAACGAGTTCACTTTTTGCCTAGATCGTGCCTTTATTACTACTTGTAATTATCTGAGATTACTTAGGGTACTACTTAGATAGAAGCCTATGCCACAGGAGCACCAACCTCCCACTACTCTTTTTTTATCTCAATGCTGGCCTAGATAGTTGTGCAATGGCTAGGCTAATGATGTGTGCTGCCCTCTTGCCATTTTTTTGCATAGCCCTCTTAGAGGATATGAGTGACATTTGTTTCACTAGCTGCAACCATCCCTTCTTCCTATCAACCACTCCTCTTAACACTGGAATAGGCCTAAAAGGATACATCCAAAGTAGAAAATTTATTAGCAAATCCATTAAGCCTCCAACCTCCCCCTTTCATGACTCCTCTGAATGAGAGGACTAGATCTTTGTCTATTTATATTATTTAAAAAAAAGAGAGAAGGAAGAAAAGAAATAAATAAATAAGAAAAAATAAATAAATAAAAGAAAAAAAGAGAAAAGAAAATGAATAAGAGATCGCAGAAGGCAATCACAAGGAAAGCAACCGAATGATCTTGTTTATGTAGGTCACAGTCACTACACTTAGGGGTCCTCAAGTTGGGAATGTCTAGTGGCTTCGGTCAGATGGCTCTATCTCTAACCACCTAGCCCATTTTGCTTCCCCACATCATGCTTAGGGCACATCAAGGGCATGACATACCTAGGGAGGTCACCCTCGCCAATGGTTAGACCTGTCTCCCTAAGCCACACTCACCACACCTCCTTAGGCAAGAACTAGGTCCTCAAGTGTGGGACAACACCCATGCCTACCTGCAGTTTTTTGGATCCAATTTCAAGTTCCACTAGCATGAGCACAATGCACACACGGTAAGGTAGACACATCCCCAAGCACTGCACCTTCTTTTCTTTATGGGTAACTCCAAACAATGCAAGCCACCAACTTCGGAGACCCCATCATCATTGACGCACATGACTACCTATCAAATAATCGAATCTTCCTTAGTTCAAACCCGCAAGTGCCGTGGGACTGGCACTCATCTAGGAGGGGGATAATGTTACAAGCTCGGGTAAGTTACTCATGAATATATGTGTGCATCAAGTGGGTTCAAAATAAGGTATTTTGAAAATACCATTTTTATACGTTTTTTACATACATAAGGGTTTAATATAAAGGGATTATTTATAGATTGAATGGAAAAGGGTCATGTTTTATTCAAATAAAAATTTATAGATAACGATATTTATAAATAGACATTGAACGAACGTGATGTAGATGATATATATATAGTAACTTCCTTGAGATTACAAGACATGTCACGGACATGGACCATGTAGCCAAAAAGAAGCAGAGGAAGACCAATGTGATTGAAGAAGCTCATTCTGCGCAGGCAAGAAAAGTGGAGGAGAAGGCGAGCTCAGAAAAAACATGAATATTTTAGCAAGGCTCTCTGAAGGATGAAGGAGGTCCTCTCAAGGATGAAGAATTCTCTCTCAAGGATCAAGGAGAACCTTCAAGGGATCTTGCAAGGAAAGTACGGGGCACAATCTATTTCATTTTATAAGAGCACTAGGATCCCTCCTGTGCAAGTTGTAAAGTCTAATGGACATGGGTGAAGGGATAAGGCAACTAGAAGGGAATAGAGAAAGAGGACCTTGGCAAGATGCCCGGTCCGTCATGTAAAAAAGGGGACAGGTGCCCAAGGGATTTAAGGCTTGTATATAAACCTAAAAGGTGAATGAGGAGATCATTCTTTGGTGTGTGGCAAAAGTGATCTCTTCTTCTTCTCTCCTTCTTGCTTGCTTGTGTGTGCTTGAGAGAGGGAATGTAAGGGAGTGAGGGAGTGAGTATGTGAGGGTGAGGGATCTTGAAGAAGAAGCAATCCATCATCTCATCTCATCTCATCTCATCTCATCTCTTCTCTTGTGCATGGCTATGGAGGATGGAGCTTGAAAGAGGAGGCTTGAGGTTGCTTGAGCTTGCATCTTGAATCGTGGAGCTACCGATATGCTTGAGGGAGGACGCTACTTATTTGGGTATCAAGGTAAGCTCACTACACCCCATAGGATTGAAGGTACATTGGCTAGGTGAGAGATAGACATTTGTGCTCACTTGAAACGCTTGAAGCAATAAGTGGTCCATGGGTCTTGGCGGTGAGCATGATCTCCCACTACATTAGTGAGTTGTTGTTTGGTTTAGTCTAGTTTTCTTTGGTTATATTGATTTGAGTTAGGGTATGGTGTGTATGGGGTGTAGTGCGCTTACCTTGATGCCCAAATGAGAAGCCTCCTTCCTCAAGCATGCCGGTAGCTCTACGATTCGAGATGCAAGTTTAAGCAACCTCAAGCCTCCTCCTTCAAGCTCCATCCTCCATGGCTACATGCAAGAGAAGAAGAAGAAGAAGAAGAAGAAGAAGAAGAAGAAGAAGAAGAAGAAGAAGAAGAGAGGAGATGATGGAGAGATTCTTCTCCAAGATCCTTCACCCTCACCCTCACCCTCACACACAGTCCCTCACACTCCCTCTCTCAAGCACACACAAGTAAGCAAGAAGGAGAGAATAAGAGAAGAAGAAGAGACCACTTTTGCCGCACACCAAAGGATGAGCACCTCATTCACTTTTTAGGTTTATATACAAGCCCTAAATCCCTTGGGCACCTATCCCCTTTTTTACATGACTGGGCAACTTGCCAAGGTTCTCTTTCCCTATTTCCTTCTAGTTGCCTTATTCCTTCACCCATGTTCGTTTAGACTTTACAACTTGCACAGGAGGGAGTCTGGTACTCTTATAAAATGAATTACATTGTGCCCCGCACTTTCCTTTGCGAGAGCCCTCGGAAGTTCTTCTTGATCCTTGAGAGAGAATCCTTCATCCTTGAGAGGACCTCCTTCATCCTTGAGAGGACCCCCTTCATCCTTGAAGAGAGCCTTGCTAGAATATTCAGTAGTTTCTCACGTTTTTTCTGAGCTTGCCTTCTCCTCCACTTCTCCTGCCTGGGCAGAATGAGTTTCTTCATTCACTTTTTGACTTGGGCTTCCTTGGTCTTTCTTTGCTTCTTTTTGGCTGCATGGTTTGTGTCTGTGACATGTCTTGTAACAACTGATAACCATACCACACCTAGCTAAGATAGTCAACAAAGGACTGAGACTGACAACCATGTCACCCACCCCATGTAGTGCTTTATTTAGAAGGGAAATTGTGCAATGTGAGGGGAAGGGGAAATTTAATTGAGAGTAAATTTTAATAATTAACTAACAATGGGTGAGTTTTATTAAGTGATACACCTTAGTAACAAGAAATAATGGTTTATTTTATCTATTAATTAAATATTATTAAGTTCCATGGTGCTTTAATATTTTTTGGACACACATCGTTCTCAACTCAAGGTCTCTAAATGCAAGTTCATTTTTAGACATTTAATATGTGTGGAGTGCTTTCTTTTTAGCACGAGCCTTTCTGATGGTGGACTCATTTTATTACAAATTAAAAATGTGTGTTTTAGCACACGAAGGGAGTGCTATGTGAACGGCTAGTTCATTTTAATAAATTATATGTGTGTGTATCACAAAAATGTGCATGAGAAATGTGGTCAACTAGTTCCTTTTAGCAATTAATTGTGATATTTGGTGCACCAAAAAAAAAAGGAAAGGAACACAGTACTTAGAGAGAGTGTGAATGCAAGTGTATCTGAATGCATGTAAAAATTAATTGGTAGGATGAGAAATTATCATGATCACGATTGAATCTAAAATACACTTCAACCTAGCTTAAAATTTTATAGGGTAAGCAAAAATGTCAAAACACCATGTATATTTTGTTTGATTCATTTTGGTTTTTTTAAGATTTTTTAAACATTTGATTTACCTGTATTTGGATGTGTTGGTTTTGGTTTTCCTTTTTTTTAATTTTTTAAAATTTTTTGCTAAAATATATGAGTTGTTTAATTAACAAGGCAAAGATTGAAAATCAATCATGGGAATTTGTTGGATTTTTTCATATTTTAGATAAAAAAATTACTATTTTTATAAATTTCTAATGAAATTTTTAAGTTTTTATGAGAATTTTAAATTTTAATCTATTTTAAATTTTTAATTTTTAGGCTAATATGCATAATAAAAAATATAGACGCTTTTTAGATTTTGGATTATTTTTTGTATATTTTTCATTCAATTTAAATTTTATGGTTTTTGTTTAAATTTGTTAATGTTTTTAGTATTTCTCACAATTAAAAATTCCAAAAATGCACGGACTATGTGTGAATAGCAACAATCCTACTATCACATGGACAAGATCACACGTGCATCCTTGAGCATGAATGACTACTAAAAAAAGGATTACGAATACATCATGTGAGAATGACCAGAAGCACAAACAACACACAAGGGAAAATAAATCTTTGTTGCATAGGTTCGAAGGTGGGGGAAAGCCAAATTTTTGTTACGATGAAGGGAGGGGTGGAATATATATATAGATATATCTCAATGTGGTGGGCAGGGGAACATGGGGTGTTGTTTGGAGGGTAGGAAATAGGGGGTAGGGACAAAGGGATTTTGGGCAGGGGAAGGGTGGAATTGGGTAGGGAGGGGTAATGGGAGGTATGGGCGGGCGGGGGAGGGAAAGGGGGTTTTGGGGGGGGGGGGGGGTGGCAATGGGACGGCGGGCGGGGGAGGGAAAGGGGGTTTGGGGGGGGGGGGGGGGGGGTGGCAATGGGACGGCGGGCAGGGTAGGGGGCAATGGGTCGGGCAGGGAAGGGAGGGTAGGGGGGAGTAGGTAGGTGGTCGAGGGGTTGTTAGGAGGGTGGGCGTGGTGGGTTGGGGGGAGCAGGAGGTCGTTGGAAGGATGGGGGGACAAGCCAAGGGGAGGAGCAGTAGCCCAACGGAGGGAGGATACACGGGCCCACTTGGCCACCCTAGAAGGGGCATATGCCCAAGAGCCACGTGTGTTCGTCGGGGCCGACAGGACTTGCATGGGGATGGTGGATGTGGTGCTAGTGCCATGGGAGACGGGGCGTGGTGAGGCTTGGGCGGCAAGGGTGCGAGTGGAAAAGGTGCAGATGGCGCTAGCCTGTGGCATTGGGGAGGAGAGAGGGAGGTGCCAAGGAGGAGGAATGAGAAAGCGGGAGGAACCGAGGGGAGGAGGGGTAGGAGAGAGAGAGAGAGAGAGAGAGAGAGAGAGAGAGAGAGAGAGAGAGAGAGAGAGAGAGAGAGAGAGAGAGAGAGAGAGAGAGAGAGAGAGAGAGAGAGAGAGAGAGAGAGATGGTGGTGGAAAGGAGAAGGTAGGGAAAGAGGGAGAGAAAGTAGGGAGGGAGGAGTCATAGGGAGGGGGCAGGGTGGAGGTGAGAGAAGAGGAGGAAGGTCGAGGAGAGAGAAAGAGAGAGGGAAGAGAGAGAAGGAGATAGGGGGCAGAATGGTTGAAGAGAGAGAAAAAACATTTTTTTAAATTTTAATTAGAATGTGAAAATGCAAAAAAAGGTGCCCCATGTCCCATGCACGAATGTAAGGCAAGGGTTGAAAAATTTGCATTGATGGGATTGAATGAAAGTAAGGAAAAGCAAATAGGGCCGGACGTGACACATCGAACACTTGAGACGCATTACAAGGTGAAAATTGACCATTCACGTGATATGTGAAAGGTAAGTGAATGAAAATTTTATAGAAAAATTAATTCAAAGAGATCCAAGCGTTAGATGAACATATCATAAAAAGAAAAACTAGGCAAGTGACTAGAGTAATGGTATGTCACATTTGAGAGCAAATAGGGGGGTTCACATGGAAAAATATGAAAAATTGGCCATAAAAAAGCACACAAAAAATAATTTTGAATAATTTGTTAGTCAAAACGAAATATTGAAAGAAGGAAACATCCAGTGATGAGGTGTCAAATAGATTATCATGTTAGAACACAGTTTCGATGAGATAAGCCTCGTTCACATGGAAAAATAAAACCTGAAATTGTAATTGAAAATTAATAACAAAAACGGGAAAGTCAGAGTAGAATGCAAAAAAAAGAAAAAATGTTTAGGTGGACGAGTTGGATAGGGCTATCTAGTTGAAACATGGTTTCGATGACAAATGGGATGGTTTGCATGGAAAAATGATAAAAGCACACCCAAAAATCTAAACAAAAATTAATTCGAGACAATCTATTAGGTGGAACAAGGAGCAACAAAAAGGAAAAACCTTTGAGGGATCATGGGATCAATATGGTGATCCAATTAGAATGTGATTCCGATGGAAGAAATGCACATTCACATTTAAAAAAAGAACCAAAACGTGTAAGGAAACACAAATAAAAATTAATAACAAAAAATGAGGTTTTCGAAAGGAGGGGTTGGAAAAAGAAAAAATCTCTGAAAGGACGAACATCTTGAGGCTATGCAAAAAAAATGCCATTCCCATGATGACAAAAGAGCTTGTTCATATGGAGAAAACATAAAAAGTGTGTAAGAATAAACCCACGCACACACAAAAATAAATAATGGCTAACCATGCATCACAAAGATGGACTGTTAAAAGAAAAAGTGTCGAAGAAAAGGGAAAGATCAAGGCTATCAAATCAACTCTGCAATTCTAGCATGAAAAAGATGCATTCGCATGGAAACACATCCTAATCACATAAAATTCATCAAAAATTTATAATTGAAGAACCACTGCTCGAAACCAAAGGTTGTAAAAAGAAAAAGTGGCCAATTCAAAGGGACGAACAGGGTTGTAGGGGAAAATTGCAATTTTGGTGAATATAGGATGTATTCACATGGAGAATAGGACAAACGATGAAATAACCAAAAGGGCAAGAAAAGACCATGGGAATGGTTTAGAATAGGGCGAGTGGGTGAGGAAGGGACCTCAACATAGCATTAAAAAAATAGGATATTATGTAAGGATCAATTAGCAAGGTATTCATAAATGTATGCAGACACACAGGGACATGTCCCCACACTTAAGACACGTGAATAAATCAATTTGACTAATCAAGCGGGGCCTAACACTTGACCAATACCCATACTTGTACATCCCCACACTTAAGATATGACATACATCTAAATGAACACAAGAGGTAGGGTTAGAAATACTTGGCCCAGTCACTTGGTCAATGTAGATCATCGTTGACATGCGTTAGGGAGTTAAAGTCATCCACAGGAGGTACCAAGGCTCGCCACAACACACTCTCATGTTACTACGTGGACACGATGTGAAAAAACATGGAGTGCATCATCGTCTGACTTTCTTATGAATCTAGAGAGTCAATATCAACTTATTCAATATGCGAGCTCAAGAAACTTGAAGCCTTCTCCTTCAGGCTCCATCCTCCATAGCCGTGTGTGAGACAAGAGAAGAGAAGAGAACAGAAGAGAAGAGAAGAGGAAGAGAGGAGAATATGGAAAGCTTCTCCACCACGGTCCCTCACCGTCACATGCCCTTGCGCTTTTGGACTTTCTTCTCTTATTCATTTGCCTAGCTGCCCTTTTTGCATTATTCCATATTTTTGAATTTTTTTTCCCATCTTGCATCGGGGATAACATTACCCCCTCCTAGACGAGTGCAAGTACCATGGAACTTGCAGGTTTGTGTTGATGAGGGTTCGGTGATCTAAATGGTGGTCATGTGAGTCGATGATGATGGGGCCTCATAGGGATTGGTCCTAGGGAGAACTTGACCATGTGATTAAGGTGGTGGAGGCCGAGAGTGGATTGAGTGGATGACAGGGCCTTTGAAGTTGGTGGTTTGTAGCATTTTTATTTACCTGAAAAGAAAATAAGTTGCATTACCTAAGGGGTGTGTCTACATTACCATGTGGTGCATTGTGCTCTTGCTAGTGGAACTGGGAGAGCTGGGTCTCACCACAGGAAAGCTTGGGTGTTGTCCCACACTTGAGGACCGAATTTGTGCCTAAGGGTAGTGCAGTGAGTATGGCTTAGGGAGACATGTCTAACCATAGGCGAGGGTGACCTCCCTAGGTATGTCCTGCCCTTGATGTGCTCGAAGTGTGATGTGGGGAATCAAAATGGGCTAGGGAGTTAGGGATGGAGCCGGCCGACCAAAGCCATTGGATGCACCTAACTTGAGGACCCCTAGATGCAGTGTGACTGTGGCCTACATATAGTGAGATGATTCATTTGCTCTCTCCTACGATTTTCTTCTTGTGATATCTTATTCTTTTCTTTTCTTTTCTCTTTTCTTTTTCTTTTCTTTTCTTTCTTTGTTTTTCTTTATTTATTTCTCTTTTTTTTCAAATAGACAAAAATCTAATCTTTGTTACTAGAGTCATGAGAGGGAGGAGTTGGGGGCTTAAGAGATTTGTTAAGGAATTTCCAGCCTTGCATGCATCCTTTGAGGTTCATTCATGCCTGGAGAGGAGTAGTGAAAAGAAGTGGATGATTACAGCAATTGAAGTAGTTATCATTCATATTTTCTTTTAGATCTAAGCAAAAAGAGATGAGGAGGGTAGCTTACATCATTAACCTAGTCATAGTGCAGTTTTCTATGCCATTTGGATTAAAAAAAGAGTGGCAGTAGGAAGTACTCTTGTGATGTAGGATCTTGCTTTAATAGTACTCCAATCAATCAAAGAAAATTACACGTAGTTAAGAAGGCTGGACTAGGCATGAAGTGAATTCATTAAGAAAGTGGGCTATTGAGTCATATAGGTCTTGCAGCATGAAAGTGAGGGCTTCCTCATGCTTGGTGGCATTGACATTGTATATCCTTGGGGAGTCATATCAATCGTGGATGTCTAGATTGCAATCCACTCCTACCCTTCTTGGATATGGCATGAAAGTAGGGTTATTTTTTTCAAAGGGTAGGGTGTTACAAAATGACATCTAGGCCTCCTCCACTTTGGTTGGCACTCATAGCCTTTCACTATTTTGGGCACTTCATAGACTTTGTTCTCCTAGTAGTTTGGAGCCTTTGTTTCCCCATTGGGTAGAATTCTTCTCTCTTAGAGGTCCACCTGTCTCCCAACCTCCTTCCAACATTAATCACCTCTTCTACCACCTTGGTTGATTACTCTACTCAATGTGGTGAGAAATTGAAAATCAAAGTCAAACGGTTCATAGTTATTCTCTCTTTTCTCCCAAAATATGAGTTCAACATTATAATTTATTAGGAAATAGTCTTCCCTCAGCGGGATGGGCACTGCTGACACCACTACCAGTTGAGCATTCATCCTTCTTTGTGCTTCTGTTTTCTCTTCTTTTTGAGCTTGGCTTTCCTTTTAGTAGAGGTGTCCACCTCTTGCTACAGTTCAAGTCGTGGGGAAGGATGCTATGGGACTACCTCCTCCTCTTGTTGTTCCATCTCAAAGTGTTTTGCCTCTTCCTCCTCCATGTGTTCATGTGGTGCTCCTTTGGTGAATCCCAGGACATCCACTTCTTGCATTGTCAAGTGTGCCCTCAACAAATAGTTCCTCTGATCCTATAGGCTTAGGTTGACTTCTATTGCTTGTGGTGGCATATGTAGCCCCTGTCTCAAGGCCCTGCAGGGCGGGCAATCCCCAAGCTTTCTTTTTAATGAATCAATAGCCTCCCCTTCTTCCATTTGGGTGACATCCATGATATTGCTGAGGAAGACACGTTGTTGGGTTTCTAAGCTTACTTGTGCGGCCTCTGCCTTGCTCTCTGCAAGCACCTTGCCCCCTTCTACATGAGCTAGATGGCTCTCTAAGTTATTTACTCTTCTTTCACTTCTAGTTGTCCGTTCTTCTAGCTTCTTTTTCATTTCTTTAAGGCTTTCTCCCTACCTTTAATCTAGGATCATTAGCCTTTGCTCTTGTTCCTCAATTTCCCTTTCTAATCTCTTCAACTCTTCTAGCTCTAAGGCTACCTTCTTCTTCAAATTTTCTATGTCTTCTTGATACCTTCGGACCCTCTCTTCTCTTGCTACTTCTAAAATCCTTGTGTCATCGTGGACATTTTTCATCTCCCCTTGCAGATATTTGTATATCACTACTAGCCTTTCATTTAATCGTTGCATGCTCATGAGAGCCTGTGTTTCTTAAGTGAGCTTTGCTTGCCACCTTTCTTCTTCTCCTTCCTTAGCCTTAACTTCTCCTCCTTTAGCTCATTTATTTCTCTTTGACACATGGCCACTTGGTGGGTTTTTTCTAGTTGAAAGGTTTCCATAGTCTCCTTTTCAGTCTCTAACTCAGCAACAACTATTTTCTTTTCTTTTTTTGCCCTCTCAAGCTGTGACAGAAGTTCCTTAACATAGTCATCATAGTTCGTGACGATGACAGTGCAGCGGGGGCAGTGGTTGTGGATGTTTCAATTCTTTTTCTTTTAGGATCCTACCTCAACTCAACATCGGTCTCTTCCTCCTTGTTGTGGGAACTCCTTCACATCCATCTTGGGCCATTTCTTTATTGACCAAAAAATTCACCCAAACCATGATGTTTCCGGCATCGACTTTAGGTGTCGAGCCTTGGGTGGTTGTGGTTGCTGGGGTGGCCAACACTAGAAGTGGGTGCAATAGACCTTTACCCTTGCCCTCTATAATAACTGGCACTGTTGAAGCTTCTAGCACTTGGGTGCTAGAACTTGGGCCTTCAACTTTGGGTGGGCTCATGGCAGCCAAATCTTCTTCCCTTGAGTGTTGCTCTATAGACATGCGTATTGCTAAAGCTATGTTCTCCTCTTACTTCCTCCTCAGCTCTTCATCTTCTTCATCAGCTTTTCTCTTTCTCTCCTCTTTCGCCTCCCTAGACTCCCTTTGGGCCTTGAGGTAGCTAGCTCTTCCTTTCTTCCTTCTCTCTTGTTTTTTCTTCTCTTTGGGGGTTTTATTCTTAGACTTTTTGGCCCCAAGACCAAGTTTCCTATTTCCCTTCTTCGTCACTCATGGTCCTCTCATTGGATTGCTCTTGTTTTTGGTGGAGAGGGGATCTTTTTGGTATTTTTCCAACTCCCTCGTCGTCTTGCACTTTCCCTAATGCCTCTGTGATGATGGCTATTAGGACCCCTCCCAATCTAATGGTTGATGCCTTAGATGACGGCTTCTTCCTTGCCTTGGAGGTGGAAGACTCACCTCCCGCCATTGGTCTTCCACCTATGGCTAGTGCTTTTGCTAAAGTTTCCATTATCTTTCACATGAAGCCATTCAAGTTTACTTCGTCCAAGGATTTGCCTACAATGCTTTCCAACATAGATACGTTGATCCGGCTCATTAGTGCATTGTACCTATGTCAAGACCTAAAACGGGACCTGACACTAGCTCTAAGCACTAGCCCGGGCCACTCTATACTTAAAGAACACACCCTCTCGGCCTCACAGTCAGGAGCGTCTAAGGGACACACTACCCTAACTTCTATCATGAATTTCACATTTGTTTTGGATTGTAATCCAACAGTTAAAACTTCCCCACACTCCTTACAGGAAGTTCCTAAACATATATTGGTGTAAAAAACACCACGTAAGCACATACAGAAGGAGACACCCCTCGGCTCGTGACCCCACTGTGGCTCTCCTACACCTCAGGGATTGGCCCTTGGATGCACCACTAACACAAATAGTACGTACGTCAAAAACTCCACTCTCGTTTTCAAAATTTCCAAGAGATATAGATATTTTCCTCACTAAATAGTCCCCAAGGAAATCGAGCATCTAAACCTATAGCTTAGGTATCTCACATACTCAATGTAGGTCATATGCATGAATACAATTGCAACACATCCTAGGAATGACACCATGAGTTGCGTGCAATATGACTATGTATTTACTATAGTGCTCAATCATTTTATCATTTAGTAATCAACATTGTGAAGTGCAAAGACATTTCTTTCAATGATTTCAGCCTACACGTAATGCTACATTGCTAAGGGTCAGCATCGAGCATTCTCGTGCTGCTCGATCATCTTAAACTTAAATCATGAACGTCTTATATGGTATTACAACAAATAGATCAAAAATTTGAATGTTATCAGCAACTAATCACCCTCAAAACCCCTCCTTTTCCCTACCGTTTAGGTCATGCATGGGTTGATAGATGTAGAAAGCATTTTTTCCATGTGTTTTTCTTATAAAAGCGGTAAAAACTATACTTTAACATAGAGACAAGACTGAACTAAGGCTTATCCCTCATGATTCAACCATGTCATACATCCATGAACATAAATCATATTTTTCCTTAATTTTCTAATACAAAAACCTAAAATTTTTATTTTTCACTTTTTTTAATTCATTTATTTAGATAAAGATTCTCATATTTCTGATTCATGGGTTGGGGCTGATCACAATCATTGAGAATTGATTTTATATTCATTTCTAGTCCACATGAACCCCAAAATCACAACAAAATCCCCAAAATTTATCATTTCTATGAAAATCGCATAATTGCAGGTTTTGCGTTTTTTGTATAAATTATTATATGATTAAAATTTTCAATTTTCTTCAAGATTTTTGATAGATTTCAGCATTAATATCCAAAGGCAACCATTTACAAATAACTTCATGGAATATCTTTCATAAAACAAATAAATCTACTACTTACGCATAGAATTATACTTTTGGAGACACATATTTCATGGTTAGGAGGCTCGTGACACTCGTTCTTGGCCGTTGACACTCTCTCACAACCCAATCTATGGTCTTCTTTGTTCTAGTTCCATCATTCCATCAGTATCTTTCATCAAACTCCACTCCCTCCTCTCATGAATTGATCCATAGAAATAAGCAATAAGAGGAGAGAGGAGAGAGAAATATTAATTATTCATCTTCTCCACCGAGCAGCCATTTTACACGTGGAAGGTAGTGAAGTAGAGTGAAAAAATAAGGGAATTGCTGAGTATGCTATGTTGGGTGGGGTGTTCACATGCCCCCGAACCCCTCTTCCCCAAATCTTCGTAGGGGGAGGGTGGCGACTGTTTTAAGCCATTTTTAAAATGCCCCCATCCCCCCCCCCCCCCCCCCCCCCCCGGCCTAAAATTTTAGGGGCCTTATGGGGCTCCTAAAGGCCATGCCCAATTTGTTTCCTCTTTTTTCGTCAATTTTTTGACCTTGGCAATGTCTGGCCACTCACATCTCCTCCGTCCGGTGCTCGATTGCAAATCTGAAAAATCCTGCATGTCTAGCTTGACATCCCAAACTATCGAGAAGCTATCTTTCTTCAATTCGACCATCAAAAAAATTATGAAAAATCCTCAACCATTGCAAATGGTCGAAGTTTTGTATTTTTGTCTTCCTCGGTCTCTGAAAATTATTGAATGTCCATGTTCCTCTTCCATTAGCTTTGAAATCTTGCATAAAATTTTCACTAGTCCGCTACTTTTTGGTACTTCACGGGTGTTTAAATGCTACTCTCATTGGTGACCATGGGATATGGCAACTCAGTCTGTTAAATCCCACAAACTAATCTATAAAAACATCAACAAAAGAAAGCATCAAGCTACCACAAAAAAATACTCAACAAAGCACAAGAACAACTCTCACCCTACCCTTTGACAAAATCAAGGCATGAGAATCCACAAGGGATAGGCCCAAGCATAATTTGATAGATATCGAGAGCAAGTCACTAACCAAGTGCTCTAACACGAACTGGCTAAAAAACCTATCAAAGAGGTCATCCTAGTGGTGGTCTAAACTACCTACCTAACTTACGACAACTGAACCAGAACCTCCTACTAGGCAAGGACTCCTATAGCCTAGTCATTAGATTTTTCTTGTAACACATTTTCCTCCCAAGGTTTCCATACTCGGGTGTGTAAAAAGGAGGGAGTTGAGTGTAGAGAGACCCAAGGACCTTAGGTCCTGACTTGGTACCCAAGAACCTACCAAGCTCTTGCGAGACAACACTTAATCCTTTTCTTTCGCTCACTTTTGTTTTTGCTCCAACCTTCCTTTTTTTTTGTCTAGCTACTACCCCTAAAAAGACAAGTCATTAGTCCTGACTCATCCCCAGGAACCTACCAAGCCTCTACAAGGTGATAATCAACTGCTTATAAGAATTTTCTTTTTCCTTTTCTAATTGAGGGGTTAGAACTCCTTTTTACACACCTCTATAATTTTATCTTTAGATATATTCAAAACTTTCTCTTCTTTGCTATTTTTGTAGGCTTCTCTAACTGCCTCATGCTAGCAGGGACTCCTAGGATAGTTGCCTAGCAAGCAAAAAGGACCGAGTCACAAGGACTACCCTCTATCATAGGTCTTTAATGCGGCCTAACAATGTCCTAATAGGAGGTAGGGGACTACTCAAATCTTCCCCATATATACTTAACCAAACCCTAGGACTTCATGTCTTGATTGTCAGTCCCCACAAACAAAAAGAAAATAACCCCTAGATAAATATATAACACTATTAGCATAAGGGAAAAACTCAAAAAGGCAACGGCACCACCTCTGATGGCGACAAGAAGCTCCTCCGCAGCAAAGGCTCCCTCCAGGTACTTCATCCAACCTGTGTGATACAATCACTAAAACATAAAACCATTAAATGTACTTGCACCAAACATGCACATGGTCCTCTTGGCCTAAAGAGATATAATAGTTCACAACCAATGAACTGGCCCACTTGGCCTAACATAAATCATTTTGTTCTAACCAAATATGTTCTTCTTGGCATGTAAATTGTATCTTGTTAAGTTAACCAAGCTAAACCAAAGTCACAAGTCCAAGCCTTCCTACTGATATAACCTCAGTATGGGCTATTCCTCTTTGTGTGGTATTAGCTAAATAAATGACCTCCTTGGGATCAAATGTCTTACCTTTCAAATAGATTGGTTGTTCGAGCTTTCCAAAGGCCTCTCCTATAGAGAGATTCGTAGATTTTGGCTCATGTGACCCTTCCTATTTGGATTTTTGAATGTATCATTGTTACAACCCAAGCTAGGTAGGGATTCAATCCTAGGCCACAACGATGCATCCTAGAGCAATGCACATTGCTAGATGTATTATTATGGCCTACAGTTTCATCCACTTGGAAATTGACCATGGTATATCCATTTGGAACTCTTTTCTTATCATCTAGCACACCAACCACACTTTAGATATTTTGGGCCTTCAAACCCATCTCCTTCTAATCTTTGCATGGCTCGATTGGTTGCTATCACTCCTTCTATTTGTGTGATCTTTCATAGTGACCGATCTATCTCCACTCGCTTGCTACCTATCACTTCCCTTGAAGCAAATCCTTTTACTAGATTCAACTCTAGGTGGACCTTTATCATTGTAAATCTCAGGTTCCCTATTACCCTGCTTCTTGATGGTTGAGACAACCTCCACATGGCAGCATATATGAGCTATGTTTTCGGACATCATCTCATTGTCATGATTTTGTTTCAAACTTAGACTAGTGAGACGGGTTGCTTAACCACTCCACTTTCCCTATTAGGTCTACACCCATTTCTATCTAGCTCATAGATTTGGAGCATGGGAATGGCTACATTGGGATGCTAGGGTTCTTGGGCCTCAAGATCATGATAATTAATGCCAGGATTCTCCCTAGAATACTTGTCATTTGCACCTCCAACATGACTAACATTCAACAAATATTTCCAATCCTTATGGATTTTAAGGGTGCGGTGAAATCTCCAATAGCTCTCCCAACACCTCTAAATATGTCACTCATAATCTCTTGCTTGAACCTTTGCCTCCTTCAGTGACTTATGGTTTCTCATCCTAACTTGGAACTATGTGTTTATTTCCAAGCCACTGACAAAGAGTTCACCGAGCACATCTTCCTTGGCTGACTTTCCTTGGCCAAAGGTTCAGAATGCCATTAAAGGCTCTGGTGTACTCTTTGATGGATGTATATAACTCTTGCTGAGTTTGCATAAGTTGTCCCAAGACCTGAGTCATGGGAACCTTCTTTTCATATTCATCTAAAAATCTATCACATAACTCCTTAAAGGATTTGATTGACCCTCTTGGGAGGCTTTAATACCATTTTTTGGCCTCTCCCTTTAGGGTACTCAAGAACACAAGCATCCGATGTAGATCGTCAAACCCATTTGCAAGGCAAGTTAGGCCATATTCTTTCAAGTGTAGCATCGGATCCTCATCCATCAGCAACCCATGGAACACGGGGAGCTCCCTATAAGGAGGAGGGTATTTAGTTCTCTTATTTGGGATCAACATTGGGTTATCAAGGTCTTCATATTCATATGAACCTAAATGCAACAAAAATCGAAAGCAAAACACTGAAATGATTTCTCCATGTTTCCTAATCATCAAACAAACAAAATAACCCAAAATACTTACTTGTTTTGAAGATCAAAAACACCCAAACTTCCTACCTATCTCAAGCTCCGTTTCGGGGATGAATCCCTTACTTCGATGCTCGATATGAGGCACGCAAGTGCTCAAGCTTGAATTCGTTGGTCCCGGAAAAACAGAACCAAAATGTGGGAGCTTTCCACCAAGACCCACGGACCGCTTATTGTTTCAAGCGTTCCAAGCCAAGCACTAGTGGCTACCTCTCACATAACCGACACGCCATCCATATCTATGGGGGTAGTGAGCTTACCTCCATGCCGTTCGAGTTACCTCCTCTCCTGCACACTCTGGTAGCTCCACGATCCAAGTGCAAGCTCCATCACTGCGATCAAGAGAAGAGAAGAGAAGAGAAGAGAAGAGAAGAGAAGAGAAGAGAAGAGAAGAGAAGAGAGGAGAGGAGAAGATGGAGAGCTTCTCCACTCCACGGTCCCTCACCCTCACACACTCACTCCCTCACACTCTCACACTCCCTCTCTCAAGCACAAGCTCAAGCAAGCAAGAAGAAGAAGAAGAAGAAGAAGAAGAGGAGAGTTACTTTTTGCCACGCACAAGAATGATATCTTATTCACTTTTTGAACTTTATATATACAAACCCTAAAATCCCATGGGTACCCATCCCTTTTTTACATGACCGGCCATTGTGGCAAGGTCCTTTTTCCATTTTCCTCTTCTAGCCTTGTGCCTCTAGCCTACACCCATCTAATATTTTACAATTGGCACAGGAGGGAGCTTGGCCCTCTTTTACAAGAGTTTTTCGAGTTTATTGAGGCGCCTTTTCATTTAAAGTTGCGCTTTTTGCCTCGATTCATCTTTAGAGGCCGCATGCGTGTCTTTGCTCTTTTTCCATCTTCCTTTTGCTTTTTCCTTCATTTTTCCGCCATCTCGACTTGGGGTTAACATTACCCCCTCCTAGACAGGTGCCAGTCCCATGGCACTTCGGCGTTGGTGTAAGGGTGAGGGCCACATGTAAACTTAGGTGCTTGTGGAAGCTTAAGAATGATGTTTGTTCGAGTAGCTCACTGGATGTCATGGGTTGTCGAGGGCCTCCGAAGTTGGTGGTTTGGCGCTTTTGGGGTGCCTGAAGGAGAAGGTGTGGTGCTCTACCTAACGGGGGTGCTTCCTCAACGTGTTGGTGCATTGTGCTCGTGCTAGTGGAATGGGGAGGTGGGTTTAACCATAGGCGAGCCTGGGTGATGTCCCACACTTGAGGACCCCATTTGTGCCAAGGGGGTGTGGTGCCAGTGGCTTAGGGTGACAGGTCTAACCATAGGTGAGTGTTACCTCCCTAGGCGTGTCCTGCCCTTGATGTGCCCTAAGCGTGAAGTGGGGGAGAAAAAAGGGATAGGAGGTTAGGAGTGGAGCCAGCCGACTGAAGCCACCGGACACACCTAACTTAGGGACCCCTAGGTGCAGTGATCGTGCCTTTGTGGTGCTAAGTGGTTCTGCAAGTGAGTTTTTCCATCCATTCAGTATGGAATGGCGTTCGTGCTTTTCTTTTCTTTTGTTTTTTACTTTTTGTTTTTTTGGGATACATTTAGGGATAGTATTACATCAGGAGTATGACAACCAAGTCCAATTCTCATAATCTGAATGAGGGGGGGAAGGAGGGCGGATGGATTTGCGCAAAATTTGGTGGCTTTGCATGTACCCTTTCAGGTTCAAGAGGACGTGGAGAGAGTTGGTGGAAAGGAAGGGGTGATTACACCTAGTGAATTGGTTGTCACTCATATCCTCTAGGAGAGCTAGGTGAAAGGAAGGTAGTAGTCTAGCTCTCATCATTAAGCGGGCCATCACACATCTATCAATAGCATTGGGATCAAAAAAGAGGGGAGGCAAGCCATTTTCCTGTGGTGCCGGATATTGCTTGAGTAGGAGCTTAAGGAGCCTAAGGTAATTACACGTAGTTATGAAAGTGGGATCAGGATAGGAGGAGAATTCAGCGAGGAAGCGCATCATGGAGTCGGTTAGGCTTCCTAAATAAAAAAGTAGAGCATCCTCGAAGGAGGTGGCATTGGAATTGTAGATAATGGGGAAGTCATGCCTCCCATGGAGGGTGGCGACAAAATCCACGCCTACCCTACGAGGATACGCCATGAATGTGGGGTCGTTCCTCTCGTAGGGTAGGGTGTTGCAAAATGCCATCCAGGCAAGCATGTTAGTATTGCATATTCGCCTTCTCTAGAGGGGTTGGCAGTTATAGCCCCTTACGGTGTGTGGTGCTTCGTACACTTTGTCTTGCCAAAAATTTTCTTCCTCCGTGCCCCACAGAGTGGGGCTCTTTTCCCTGTCATCCAGCCATTTTTGGCCCAGTCGGCTGCCAACAGCGATCACCTCCTCCATTACTTTGATTGGTAGGACCCTTCTCAGGCTGTTAGGCATAAGGAAGCTGAAAGAGAAAGGGTCCTTTTCAATTTTCTGCCTTTCCCAGACCACCAGCTCCGCATGGAATTGCATTGGGAGGTCATGGGGCATGGTGGGAGGGATACGGATGGCCGTACGACTGGCTTGGCTTGCAGCCTTTTCCTGGCTTCTTCCACCAATTTTTTCCGTCGCTCCTTGAGCGTGACTTGTCTGTCCAGGGGTGGGTCAAGTGGTTGTTGTTCCTAAATGTGTGGCGAGGGGGGTTGTGGGATCACATCTTCCATGAATCTCTTCATGTTGACTTCAAGTTCGGCTTCCTCCCCCTGCCGGTTTCCCTGTGATGCTCTCTCTTCAAATCCTAGGGTATCCGCTTCCTGGGGGGTTAGGCCGGCCAACAGTATGCACTTTCGTTGCTCGTCTAGGCTCATCCTAACCTCCGCAGGTTGGGGTGGCAATTGTAGTCCTGCGTGCAGGGCTCTGCATGCAATGCTGAGCTTCCTTTGTGCCACCTCCAACCGCTCTCCCTCCTCTGGGTGGATAGTGTCCATGATGGTGTCGAGGAAGGCTTTTTGTTGGGCATTGAAGGCCACTTGGGCAGCTTTTGCCTTGCTCTCTACAATGATCTTTTCCTTTTCTACCAGAGCGAGGCGCCATTCCAATGTCTTCACCCTCTTTTCATTATGCCCCGCCCACTCCTCTACTTTCTTGTTCATTTCCTCCATGCTCTTCCCTTGCTTCAAGGTCAGTATCATGAGCCTTTGCTCTTGGTCCTCCAATTCCTTGATCAGCCTCTCCTGTTCTTGTCTTTCAGAGTTCAACTGATTGGTTAGGCGCTCAATCTCTTCTTGCTACTCTTCCATGTCTTGCTTTCTTTTCTCATCCCTAGTGTTGAGCTCAGCCATGAGCTCTTCAACTTTAATAGTTTTTGTAATGAGCTCCTAATATTGCATTATTAAGAGCTTATGTTCTCTTTGCATCTTCACCAGCTCCTGTGTTTCATTCTCGAGCTATTGCCTCCAGAGCTATTCTCTATCATCCTTGGCTTTTTTTTCCTACTTGAGATCTGTGATCTCCCTTTGTTGCATGGCTATCATCCTTGTTTTGTCAAGCTGAAAGGTGGGTATTGATTCCTTCTCAGCTGCCAACTCAGCCCATCGCTACTTTTCATTCCTCCTTAGCTCTCTCCAACTGCAAGAGTAGCTCCGCGACGTATTCGTCATAATTAGCTGGCGTCGTCATCGTTGTTTGGATGGGTGTTGTTGAGGCCTCCACCTTTTGTCATTTAGGATCTTGCCTAGACTCTGCGTCTGTGGTGGCCGGCAGTTTTTGCCCTGTAGCCGTGGTTTCAGTGCTCATCCCCTGGGCTATCTCCTTGTTAATGAAATACTCCATCCATGCCACAAGATTTGATACGTCTGTACTAGTGGGGATGTTGGGAGTGGTGGTGGTTGGCTCGGTGGGAGGCACCAATAGAGTAGGAATTGGGTGGATCAGGGCCTTGCCCTTGCCCTTAGTGACGATGGGCGGCACAATCTCCAGCACCCGTGTGCTTGACCTAGGCCTTTCTTCTCTATGTGGGCTCAAACTCCCTAGTTCATTAGCTCTGCATTGTTGCTCAATGGACTGGCGTGTAGCTTTAGCCAGGTCCTCCTCCTCCTTCTTAGTTCTTCCTCTTCTTCATCGGCCTTTCTTTACCTTTCCTCTTCTGCTTTTCTCTGCTCTTCCTTCTTTTTCTCTTTTTCTTCCTTTTCCTTTTTTTTTTCTCCTCTGCCTCCTGCTTCAATGCCTTCTTAGACTTCTGTAATTACTCCCTTTTCTTTTCTTCTTCCTATTTTTTCTTCTTCTCCCTCTCTTTGGCCTCCCTAAGGGACTCTCTCTTGGCCTTCTCTAAGTTCTCTTTCTCTTTTCTACGGTCCTCGTCATCTTTTTTCTTTTTCTTTTGCGCTACCTTCTTCTCGGTCTCCTTGACCTGCTTTTTCCTTTTCTGTTCATCCCCTTCGTCCTCAATCTCAGTCCTATCACTGGACCTCTCCTAGTGTTGATGAGGAGGTGATCTGTCGGGTGTTTCCCCCTCCCCCTCTTCTGCCTCCTGCACCTCCTTCACGGCCTCTTGGATAAGCGCCGTTAAGACACCTCCATACCCAATGTAAGAGGCCTTGGATGAAGCTTTCTTCCTCTCTGTAGCCTTGGAGGCTAGAGACCCTCCACTTGCTAGCACACTTCCTAAAGCCAATGCTCTAATTGCCTAGTTGATAGTCTTTTGTACATGCCCGTTCCAGTCAACTTTGTCCAGAGTGTGGGCTGCTATGTTCTCTAGCATAGGCACACTGATTCGATGCATCAGGGAGTTGTAGCACTAGCTGGAGAAGAGGACATGTACTAGCTTTGCTTGCAGCCTAGCTTCTGCATCGGGGATGTCTAGGATGCTGATGCCATCATTGGTGAGTACCTCCTCTTTCATTTTCACCATCACATAGACATTCCTCTTCTGCTTTCTCTCTATATTTGGATCCAAAACCAACACCTTCTCTACCAAGGCTGGGTCTAGATGGACCTGCACATGTTTGGCACTTTCTCCTTCACCCACCATCACTGTGCCGCATTCTTGGTCTGGGTTGTGTGATCTGAGGAACTCTACACACTCAGGTGGTCCGACTCTTGTGAGAAATTTTCAAGGTACTTGCTGAGGTTACATTGCTCGACCACCCTCCTAGCTGCTTCCTCCCTAGCCACCACAACTTCTATGTTGTGGATGGTTCGAAACTAAAGCTGGCCGAAAGCGCGGTTTTCTAGGTGGATGCAATATTGCTCTCTTTCCTCGTTTGTGAATGGGAGTCAGTGGGTGCAGTCTTGCTGTGACATCTTTTGTTCCTGTCATAAACCGTAATTTTCATTAGTGCTTGCGACATAATAAATTGCTGAAAAAGAAAAACTTTATGCTTTTGAATGAATTCATTAAGATCCAATGCAGATTCTCCTTTTGAGACTTTGACTTTTTGCCCTTTACTTCAAAATTTTCATGCCCTTTTCTTACCCCATCCGTTTTCCATAATATATGTCTACATGCTTCACTGACTTTCATTTGATTTACTGATTCTGATTTGATTCACCTTACCCCCTCCCCTTCCAGCTTGAGAAGAAGCCTTCCTAGGATTTAGGGTCAGAAGGTTAAGGGCTTTTGGCATGGGGGTGTAGGGGTTACTTGTGAAGGATCCAAGTATAGAAATTGGGATTGTATTCCAAATGAGCTTCACGGTCCAGGTCAGAGGGTTTCATCGCCACTTGGGTGATGTATGTGAGAACATCTATTAGGAATTCACGCAAGTTGACTCGGCTAGCAATGTGTAACTCTTCCTCGGTTAACAAGCGGTCGAGGTAGGGGTGTCCTTTGATGTGTTCTTCTATGGGACGGTTCCGAAGAGTGATTAACACTTGATATGAGGTTGGTGTCACATATGTGGGGTCGTACTTTGCTGTTTTGATAGCGCGGCGCTGCTCAACGTTGGTCATTATTCGGCATCCTTCAACTTCCCATTGCAACCTAAGAGTGTACCAATGCCTTAAGAACTGGGATTTCGTCTCAGCAAGTCTTGACAGCTCTGCAACTTCTTGGTCAGTGATGGGAGAAGTGGTTCGTTGATCATACAACGTGATGAGGCATTGTTTGATTGCTTGCTCTTTGGAGATCTCAGTGCTGAGCGATTCAGTGGAGGTAGCGGCTTTTGCGAATGTGAATTCAAATGTTTCCCAAGAACAAGGCACCGTTTGAACTTCGGTTGCAAAGGATTTGTCCAATAGGCCTAAGTCAATCATAGCTCAGAGCTAGACACAAAAGTGGCGTCTAGTTGCTTTATGCAATCCACCATGTCATCCCCTGTTTCTTCAGCTAAATCAGCTGCTAGTGTGAGAAAGGATTTCCTCTCGTAAGAGGGTCTAAGGCCTGTGGTTGGGGTTTGGTAGGACTTGAGCCTTTGGTGACAAAAAGTTGCGGTTGTGAGTGTTCTTGAGCTTGCGATTGGGTCGCTGGGACTATGGCTGGGTTAGCAACAGCCTCGAGTGATGGCCTGCTACTTTCAGGATGGATTTGGGAAGTTGGATTGACTTTAGTAGGTAATGACTCTTGTGATGTTGGTTGTCGCTTGGGTCGATAGGCTTGGGTGACTCTTTTGGATTCACGCATGGATGAACTTGAAGGTTGTGGGTCAGGGAGGCTTTACAGCTTGTGGTTTTGAGGTTTTACGGTGTTTGGGATGATCAAGCTTGAGGCGGGCGTGTGAGTGGTGCCTTTGGTCGTGTGGGCCTTAGGTATCCATAGCCAAGCATTGCCCTCATAGTAGCCTTGTGCATGCAAGAGGGCTTTGGGGACCCATCTTTGACTGATTACGCGTCTATTCCTGTAACTGCGTTTGGGCCTCCTAGGTTCAGAGTTTCTGGTCTTATGAGGGTAGGAGCGTCGACTCCGAGGTGGCTGTTGCAGCTATTTAGGCATCCATTGAAGGCGAGGCTATGGGGCCTTAGCTTTGGTAGCTATGGGTTGCGGAAATTAAGGAAAAGTGGCGGCCGCACACTACCCCCCTCCTTAGACTTGACTACAAATGTTTCTATCGGTGGCTTTGTGGCCCGGGATGAGGTCGCGCAGCCCTTGCTGAAAGCTGTAACAATGCGAGC
Organism: Lygodium microphyllum; assembly: GCF_053477565.2. Classification (NCBI taxonomy): domain Eukaryota; kingdom Viridiplantae; phylum Streptophyta; class Polypodiopsida; order Schizaeales; family Lygodiaceae; genus Lygodium; species Lygodium microphyllum. The sequence goes on along the minus strand of NC_141136.1, from coordinate 184,508,739 downwards.
ATTGCCTATTGCAAGGTGGATGCGCTGCGACGCGTAATCAACATTGCAGTGGGTCTGCTTTTTGAAAGTTTGCCCCAACAGTGACTCTGTGCTTGCGTTTTTAGCATTTGGCAACACGTAAAAAATCATTGGAACAGTCTCAGACTCGATAGAAACAGCTGCTTTGCACTTGCCGAGTAGTGCGTAGGAATGGGCCCCATATGGGCTTAATTTCACATTAGTGGACTGAAGTTGTGGTCTACCAAGTTGAGTCCAATAATCGTGGGTTAAGACATTGAAGTCTGCTCCCTCATTGATCAAGGTGTTGAAAGCGCATGTTTGTTTTGCCGTGACCGTAATATGGAGGTATGCGGGTTCTACGCCTTCCTCATCCTCGTCGTCGATTTCAGTGATTGTGGCTACTCATACTTTGAAAGGAGGTTCTAACATTGGTGGCTCATGCAAAGGGTGCATAGGAGGGTAGTACTTCTTGATACGACTGCCATTGAATAAGCCTATCCCTTCACTGTCTAGGGTCTCAAGTTTGACATTGCATGTTCGACTGATCGCACGAACTTTAAAAGGTCCAAGACCTCTAAATTTCATTTTTTGCTTACGCCCTTAACTAATAGAGGAGAACTAAGTCACCCTATTCGAACTCGCGCTGCTTGATGTGCTAGTCAAACCAGCTCTTGCGTCGGGCTTTCTCACAGATTAGCACATGGGTGGCTAGAAGACGAGTCTTCAAGAGGCGTTCGAGTTCAACTAGGTGTTGTGTCCATGCCTCCTTCCCTTCCCATCGTTCTTGAAGCGCTATTCTCAAGCTAGGAATGAAGAATTCTAATGGTAGAATTGCTTCTGTTCCATATGTCAACCTAAAGGGGGTTTGACTGATAGTCGTTTTATAAGCTGTTTGGTAAGCCCACAGAGCTGCCATCAACTTGTTGTCCCAGTGACTGTGTGAAGCAGAGACAAACTTGGTTAGGACATTGACAAGAATCTTGTTCTTTGATTCGGCCTGGCCATTTGCTTGAGGGTAGTATGGAGAGGATTTGCGATGAATGATGAGGAAGGTGGACAGGAGATGCGCAATCACTTCATTGATGAAGTGCGTGCCTTGGTCACTGACCAGTTCGATGTGGCAGTCGAATCGTGAAATCACTTGTTCCCATAAGAACTTAGCAATCGTTCTAGTGTCGTTTTTTCATGTTGCTCTCGCTTTCGCCCATTTTGTGAGGTAATCCGTGGATCGTGCATCTCATATTCGCATATGCATCTGCGCAACAATCCATCTTGCCCCAGCCTATAGAGTTGGCCTGCAATCAGCTGATAGGGCTGGATCTTAAGGATTAATCACCTAAGTCGGGCTTTTTCTATCGGTTGCGGTCAGGCAATCCATGCTCAAGCACTTGGACTATGTCACCTGCCCAATATGGCGTTAGATCAGTCTTAAATAGATCTCTCTCGCTAGAAAGGTTAAATAGATGGGCGTCGGGTAATTCATCAACAACACCTTGTCCAGCGGCTTCTCTAGTGGGAATGCCCGACATGTAATCAACCATGTAATGTTGTTTTCCCTTCCGTACTACCATGGAGAAGTCAAATTCTAAAAGTAGAAGGAGCCATCGAACTATGCGTCCTGTAGCGCAAGGTTTGTTTACTAGATAGAGCAAGGCTTGATGATCCACGAAGAAGGTAAAGGGCATGGCCAAAAGATAATGCCGAAATTTCTTCACAGCGAATACCATGGCTAATCCCTCTCTTTCCATCGTCAAGTAGTTCATTTCCGTCTCACTGAGTTGTCTGTTGGCAAAGCTCACTGGATACTCTAAATTGTGTTTGCCAGGTTGGCACAACACTGCCCCCACGGCAAACTTAGAAGCATCGATATGAACGTGGAAGGTAATGGTCCAATCTGGGGCTCATAGGATTTGTGCTGTGGTTAGAGCCTTCTTCAACTCTTCGTATGCCCGTTGGCATGCTTCGGTCCATTCGAAGACAATAAGTGGCTTGTACAAGGGTCTGACGATCAATGCATAATTCAGTATAAACCGCCGATAGTATCCAGTATGACCTAGGAAGCATTGAACTCCCTTGTAGTTGTTTGGGGGTGGAAGGTCAACAATGACCCCGACCTTCGAGAAGTCAGTGGCAATGCCGTTCTTCGACACCACATGCCCTAGGATGCATCCATGCTTCACCCAAAACTGGCACTTTAAGGGGTTCAAGGAGAGACGATATAAGCGACACCACTCAAAGACTGCTCGTAGTTTGTCTAAGTGTTTGATCCAGGTCGAGTAGACACAGAGGTTGTCGACAAAGACTTCTAACTCCTTGCAAAGCATGTCCTTAAAGATGGTGCACATGAGGCATTGGAAAGTGGAAGGGGCATTAGTCAACCCAAAGGGCATGACTATGTAAGCAAAGATGCCCCACTCAGTGGTGAAGGAAGTCTTATACATGTTCGCAGGATGCACTTGCACCTGGTTGTATCCTGAGAAGCCGTCCAGAAAACTATAGGCTTCCTTGCATGCCACTCTCTCAAGCATGTGCTCAGTGTATGGCAACGGATAGTTGTCCCTCTTGGTAGCAGTGTTTACCTTCTTATAATTGATGCACACTCAGATTTTTCCATTCTTCTTCATCACAATGACTATGGGCAATACCCAGTCTGTGTGCTCAATTTCATAGATGAATCCCTCTCTCATTAACTTATCAATCTCATCTTTGATAGCATGAGCATGTTTTGGATTCATAGTGTACGGTCGCTGCTTGGCTGGCGTTGCGTCTGGCGTCATGGGTATGTTGTGAGTCATGACACTCGGATCTACCCCCTTAAGCTCTTCTAAGGACCAGGCAAACACGTTTATGTACTCTCGCAAGAGAGTGACAAGACTCATTTCTTCTTCATTAGTCAAGTCATCAGCAATGAAGACTAGTCGGGGTGTTTCCCCTTCCTGGGCTAGGTCCACCTCCTTGGTCCCTCAATTGGTTCACTTTTTTGCACTTGACATTTGGCACCTAACAAAACTACCACCCTATCCCCTTTTTTGAATTTCGTAAATCGTTTAGGGAGGTCCTACGGTTTTCGCTGTTCTTCCATTCATGTATCCCTGGGTTGTTTTGCCTTTTCCTGCCTTAATCATATGCACCTCAGGTGGACGAGTAGGTCCCCCTTGGTGTGTCTGGTTGTGGGCGGCCTAGGGATTTTTGGATCACTATCCGAACTAACCTCCAATTCAGAGTCAAACCCTCCATCTTCGCTTAGAAGAGGTGGTCTCCCTTGGTGGCCGTAGTTTAGATGGTGATTCAGTCCTAAGTATTGACATCATTCCTGGCTGGGTTGGGCATGCTTACTCAAGGTTTATGGCTCCTACGTGTTCCAACTAGACGCGATCACATTCCACGCGCATGACTCCTCGCTCCATCTTGAAGATACTCTTTGTCCGCGGCTTGGAGTCTACACGTATTTGCTCTATTTCTTGTCCTTCATTGTTGTATTCCACGGTATCTACCTCACCCTCACTTTCATCACTGAAGGATTGACTGTCTTCGTATTCGTCGTTAGAATTCTCTTTATCAGACTGTTCCTCGTCTCCTAGGGCTTTGGTATATCTCCGGTCATTGCTCAAGAGCCAGGACCCAGTTATACATGAGGTTTAAGTCATGCACTTTGGTCCATTGCCACTTGGATTCATCTAAGAGATCCTGGAGTGGTTTGAAATTTGCAGCTGGATTGCCAACTAGCTTGTGCGTTAGGTCTTCCAGGTGTCCATCTCTACTCTCACGACATCTGTCCTATTGCCAAGGAAGATCAAGCCGTTACCCCAATCTTCGATGACTCTAGCGTTGCGCATCCAGGGTCGGCCTAATAGGATGTCGTAGTCCACTCCCTTCATGACTATAAAGTCGAAGGAGAACTGGACACCTGCGATCTTTCCTGGCCAATTCTTAAGCACCCCGAATGGCTTGACTCTCATACCGTTTGCTAGTGTGACATTAAACCTAGCAGTTTCAATGGGTGGGTTTCCCCAAGTCTGAAGCACTACGTGGCTAAGCACACTAACCCCAGCCCCTGTGTCCACGATTCCCTTTCTCATTGTATCGCCTAGGGCTAAAACCAACAGGACCGCATGCATCTCGGAACCTTCCCAGAAGGCATTGACGTGCAAGGATTTAGGCATAGAGTGCAGCATCAAACTCGGTATTTGCGTCACTGCATCATGGTCATGAGGGTCTGCTGTGACTTGCTCTTGTGACCCTTCAACCCACTGCTTAAGATCTTGCCATAGGGTGGGGTGCTTAAGTAGATCTCCCAGGCTAAGTGTTACAGGGGTAGTCACCAACGTGGTTAGGAGATCGTTGGGTGTTCATCTCTCTCCTAACCTGGATCATCGTGACCAGTGGCTGTGACTAAACCGCAGCCCTGTAGGGCCGAGGCTTGGCCTTAGTGGCACTGCTTGTGGTGCAGTTGCTTCTCTCGACTTTGGTTGTGGAGGTGAGGTTGGCGTACTTATGCTGGAGAGGTCATCGATTTCATCCTCTAGGATGGGGTCAGCATCTTTTAGATGCTCTTGAGCCTCCTTCACCCATTCCTTCACCTTTTCTGTGGCCTCTAACTATCGCTTTGGATGTGGGTATTCCCCTACCTTAGCGCTTCCCTTTTTGGCCGTCTTAGGGGGGCTGACGTCTCTGCCTCTACGTCAGAGACCTTCTTTTCACTAGGCAGAGTTGTAGCACTCTCTATTTTTAGTGTGATTTTAGCTTCCGACCTCTTCCTCCTCCGTCTACGGCTCTTCTTTCCTATCAAGAATGCATCGAGATTGCTAGGTCTTGGCAGAGAGATGCCGGCCTGTTTCATTTGGGCACGGGCCATGACCTACAATGGGATAGAAGTAGCCTCCCCATCGAGGTTCTTGACACAAAACAACCCCAATGGGATAGATGGCACGTTGGCTGAACTCGAAGATGGCTTCTACTTTGGGCAATCAACGAAGAGATGAGTGATTTTGCACTATGCACATCTTTGGTCAGCCTTGTCTCTGTTTTGCTGCTCCCTTTCAGGGCAACGTGACGAGACATTTCCTGGGTGACCACAAGTCCAACAGGTGATTGGATCCTGCGTCTGCCCTCCCAGGTCTTTACCTCGTCCTCTTCCTAATGCCATCACCAATATGGGGCGATAATCCATGAGGACAGTGTTGCCCTCATCGTCATGCGAGATGTAAGGGCATATGTAAGCTTCTTCCTCGTTTGGTTCTTCCACATAGTGGACAGGGGAGCATCACTCGGTGGATGGGTTACGTAAGGACTAGGCGGTCTAGGAATGCTTGTAGGATTTATTTCCATCCTAGGAACAGCTGTATGGAAGTTTTCTTGGCAATCTACAATGTGTGACATCATGACCAAACCTATCGCAGTTAGCACAAGGTCTTGACCTAGGGTCTTGACACTCGATTGGCAAGTGGTTTCTGCCACAGTACACGCATTGGACGTGTGGGCGCGTTGGTCGTCTCAACATGTCTTGCAACTTGGTTAGTTCCATCTTAACGTCAGCCAAGTCTTGGTTCATCTTGGTGGTTTTTCCCTTATCTTGGGATGATGGGGCTGATTGCTCGCTCGAGGTTGACGCTCTCTTTGAATTTCGCGAGTTGGTTTGTTGCTCAGAGTTTGAGCTCCTAGAGCTTTGTTCCTTCAGTTGATCATCAACTCAGATGGCTTCCTCAAATACTCTAGCTAGCGCGTCTCGCTGCAAGCTCGAGATGCCTGCCAAAGCCTTATATAGTTCCTCGTTCTAAATCCCACTGATGAATACAGTTGATACTGCTCTTTTAGTTAGCCGCTCTCCAGTAGGGATTCTCTTGAAGAGGCTCCGCACATGGGTCGTGTAATCGCGAATGTCCTCCTTCTCTTTCTGCTTGACGTTCATCAAGTGTACTAGTAGATTATCGAAGTATCCGGGCTTGGAAAACCTCTTAATGAAGAGATCCTTGAGGCCATTGAAGTTGACTCGCTCTGTGGTATCTAAGCTCATATACCACGTCCTACCCTTGTCGCCCAAGCAAAGCCCGAACACTTGAGAGCATTGAGTTAGGTCGTTGAGGCCGTTGGCTTTGCAGACTTGCTCGAACTACTCAACAGAGCTGTATGGATCGTCATGGAGTTGATACTTATCGAGTTGCTTGGCAATAATAGGGATTTTAGACTGGCTCCTTGAGTCCTGGTTTTCTCCTAATTTTGCGAGCAGTGATGTCGCTAGAGCTGTGGCACTTTGCTCCACAGCCGTGTTATCAAGTAGCTGCTTCACAAGAAGCTCACTCAACGTTAAGTCTTCTTCTAGTGCTCTCTCATGGTTCGTTTGATTTCTGCCAGCCAGGTTCAGCACACCCGATGCACCTCTCGAAACTCCATGCTTTGCCTTTGGCTCCTAATGTGCTGATCCCTATTGTATTCAACTATGCCTTGCAATGCTTTGCATGCCAGCTTTCTCTCCTCTTTTAGATCTGCGATGATAGCGTCAGCTGTCCTGCCGCGGTGCTCATACCGAGCATGAGTGTCGTAACTACTGACCAGCTCTGAATAGCATCTGGAAAGACTCCTAAGTCAAATTCCTTGTTAGATTTGCGGTTTGAACTTTCTTCTGCCATTGTCGAGTTATCGTGCTCCACCAAGCTATCGATTAGGTTCAGTAGACTTGTCAAATCCACTTGGTCGGCACCTCTTGCTTGGTCCTACTTTTGCGCGTTGATGGTTCGTCTATGTCTTGGGTCCTCTCCTACTGGTGGGTTCCTTGAGTGGTTTATCTGGGTGAGCTCCTTCAGTTATTGAATACAATCCTCAATTTATGGCCACTCAATGTGTGTGTCTTTTCCTGTGCACTTGTGCTGAATTAGGCTTTCAGTTTCCTTAAGTGTACTTCAAGTGCGGAAATTTATTGTGAGTGCAGTAACCAATTTCTGGGCGTCTTATGCACTATCGGATTTGGCAGGGCTTAGGGTTTCTCTAATATGTTGCCTCGTTTGTTTTTGGTCCAATCAGGCTTTACAACTCAGCGGTTTGCATCTAAGTCTCTTAGTCTCGCAACCGCCTACTTCTAACTGCTAAGCGGCTGCCCCCTATGATTTTGCCTATTCCGTGTGCTAGAATCAAGTTCTCAGTATCCTAAGGGATTTCGACAGTTTGCACTGCTGAGTTCTAGCCAGGTCAGGTCAAATTTTTGAAATTTTGGTAAAAATCTACACTGGGCCCAACTGGTCCGAATTGCAGGGTCCGAGTGGGTCACTTGCACGGGCCGAGGCGCATGGGCCGAGGGCCGAATTTGGGACTTGGATAGGGTGGGCTGGGACGGGCCGAGGAGCGGACTCGGACGAAGTCACTCGGACAAATTGGCTTGGATGGGCCGAGTGGTCAATTCGGACGAGGTCGCCCGGACGGGCCGAGGCAATTGGGCCGAGGAAAGTGGGTCGAGGGTCGAGTTTGACACATGGCAGAGGGCCGAATTGGTCCACGGTCCGAATGGTAGACTCAGACGGGCCGAGTGGGTCGATTAGGGTCTGGGCCGAGTAGGCCAAATGGTAAGGGGCGGAGGGCGGATTCTGGGACTCGACCTAGAAGTGACCGTTCGAACGGGCCGAGCGCGGCGCACATCAACAGCGCGAGTTTGATTTCGATCGTTCCTTGTGATTTACTCAATTGTATAAGGCACAAACCTTCAGATCCTACCTAAGGGGGTAAGGGAAGGGATTCATATACCTGGATAGACTGGTGGGCTCGTCGTTGGTGCGATCGAATCGAATCAGGCAATAGCTCTCTCTCTCTCTCTCTCTCTCTCTCTCTCACTGAAATGGTTGCAAATGAGTTCTCCCTTGGCCTCTTGGCTCTTATACCCCTTCCCGGGTATGGTGTTGGTGCCCCCAATCACTCACTTGCCGATCTTAGGCATCACAAGAGAGTTTTTTGCCATTTTTTGCACAAATTTTTCCCTGTTTTACCTTGTTTTGCAACAGTAAACCCTACCCTTCTCCAGTGCGATTTCCTAATCCTAACCTACTCTAAATGCAACAAGAATCGAAAGCAAAACACTGAAATGATTTCTCCATGTTTCCTAATCATCAATCAAACAAAATAACCCAAAATACTTGTTTTGAAGATAAAAAACACCCAAACTTCCTACCTATCTCAAGCTCCGTTTTGGGGATGAATCCCTTACTTCGGTGCTCAAGCTTGAATCCGTTGGTCCCGGCAATGAAACCAAAATGTGGGAGCTTTCGCTCAACTACCAAGACCCACGGACCGCTTATTGTTTCAAGCATTCCAAGACGAGCACTAATGGCTACCTCTCACATAGCCGACGCGCCATCCATATCTACGGGTGTAGTGAGCTTACCTCCATGTCGTTTGAGTTACCTCGTCTCCTGCACACTCCGGTAGCTCCACGATCCAAGTGCAAGCTTCAAGCAAGCTCTATCCTCAAGCTCCACGCTCCAAGCTCCATCACCGCGAGCAAGAGAAGAGAAGAGAGGAGAAGAGAAGAGAAGAGAAGAGGAGAAGATGGAGAGCTTCTCCACTCCACGGTCCCCCACCCTCACACACTCACTCCCTCACACTCTCACACTCCCTCTCTCAAGCACAAGCTCAAGCAAGCAAGAAGAAGAAGAAGAAGAAGAGGAGAGCTACTTTTTGCCACACACAAGAATGATCTCTTCTTCACTTTTTGAAATTTATATATACAAACCCTAAAATCCCATGGGCACCCATCCCTTTTTTACATGACCGGCCATTGTGGCAAGGTCCTTTTTCCATTTCCCTCTTCTAGCCTTGTGCCTCTAGGCCTACACCCATCTAATATTTTACAATTGGCACATGAGGGAGCCTGGTGCTCTTTTACAAGAGTTTTCCAAGTTTTTTGAGGCGCCTTTTCATTTAAAGTTGCGCTTTTTGCCCCGGTTCTTTAGAGGTCGCCTACGTGACTTTGCTCTTTTTCCATCTTCCTTTTTCTTTTTCCTTCATTTTTCCACCATCTCAACCTGGGATTAACAAATACACGTAGAAAATGGTTGTGTACTCATGGAAAATTGAAATGCTTAAATAGAGAAAGAAATTTTTTCTTTAAACAATCCATGCATTCCAAAAAAATTATGACACTTTTCTCACTCATAAGTTGGTTTTTATCTGTTTGGGCATTGATTGAGGTTAGTTGGATTTTATCCATTTGGGCATTGATTGAGGTTTAAGGTTTGTTTTTATGTTCCACACCTTATCCCCTCCCCCCCTGGGAAATGAGAAGAATCCTTCCTAGGATTTTGGGTGTTGATTGAAGTTAGTTGGTTTTTATCCATTTGGGCATTGATGAGGTTTAAGGTTTGTTTTTATGTTCCACACCTTATCCCCTCCCCCTTGGGAGATGAGAAGAATCCTTCATAGGATTCAAAGGGTTTAGGGCATTCAAAGCATGCTCATGGTGTTTCACTTTTGCATGAGCCAAGCATAGAAGTTTGGGTTGTACTCCATATTAGCATAGTGGTCCATGTTGGAAGGTCGGATGCTTACATGAGTGATGTAGGTGAGGACATCCATTAGGAAATCACCGGAGTCTATTCTATTGGCAATGTGTAACTCTTCCTTTGTCAAAATGCAATCTAAGTAGGGGTGATGCATGATGTTCTCTTCTAGGGGCCGGTTGTGAATGGTGGTCAACACCCTATAGGAGGTTGGAGTTACGTAAGTTGGGTCATATTTTGAGGTCATGATTACACGTCTCTGCTAAACATTTGTCATGATTTGGTAGCCGTCTTGCTCCATTGAATTTAGAGAACATACCATTTTTACAAGAAAGAGGAGTTGTTGTCAGCCAACTGTTTGAACTCCTCGATTTCTTGGTTGGTGGCAAGGATCATACCCTTGTCGTAGGACGTAATGAGGCGGTACTTGCATGCTTGTTCACAGGAAATATCAGTGGTGGAAATGAGTTCCTTAGCTTCCTGGGGAGCCTTAATGAATACAAATTCCAATTCTTCCCATGAGAAAGGCAGCTGCTTAACTCCGTTGCTAAAGGCTCATCTAAAAGACCTAGGTCTAATTGGTCATAGCTTTTAGCAAGTGTGGTAAATGTGGCATCCAAGCACCAAAGAGGCAAACAACCAAGGCATCCCCCATATTTTGAGCTAAGTCCGAGGCCAAGGTAATACTCGATAGTCATTTTTAGGAGGATTTAAGGCTAGAATTGATAACTTAATAGCTGGAAACTGCGGTTGTGGTCGTTCTTGAGTGTGTAGTTTAGCCTCTTGTGTGCTAACCATGGTTTGTGATTCTCACATTGTGATGCCAGATGTTTGTGGGACTATAGGGGCACTAGGAGTGCTAGTTTGGGTTGGTTTAGATTTGGCAAGCTGCAATTTTGGTCAATAGGCTCATTGAGGCTTTGCAAGCTTAACAATGTTGGGCTCTATGGGCTTCACAATTTGAGTTTTTTGTGAATTTAGTGCATGATATGTCATGGGGCTTTGTGTGGTCTATTTTGAGGGTGGCGTTTGAATACTCCCACTAGCCCTCTTAGTTTTAGGCACCCATATCCAGGTATTGCCCTCATAATAACCTTGCACTTGCAATAAGGTCTTGGAGACCCATTGCGGCTAGACTATTCGTTAGTGCCTATAGTTTCTTCTTTACCTCCTAGGTTTCGAGTATGAGTTCCTAGGCTTGCGAGGTCGTGTTTTTATGCTTCTAGCTGATAGTCCTTGATGTTTAGGCACCCAATTGAGCTGTGGTTCAGGGGCCTTAGCTTTGATCATTAGCGGTTTGTTGGCGGCCTGCGGCTTGCCAAGTTGTGACAAGTCTCAACCCCCCTCCTTAGGCTTGGTAGTGGGTTTCTCAATTGGTGGCCTTGCGTGCTTTAATGGAGCCGCATTGCCCTTGTTGAAAGCTGTGACTATTTGTACATTTCCAATAGCAAGGTGAATAGGCTGAGACTCATAGTGGACATTACAATGTGCTTACTTTTTAAACAAGCATCCTAACAGCAATTCCTTACGAGCATCTTTTGTATTCAGAAACACATAAAAAAGTACGAGTATGCTTTCAAAATCGATAGAGATTGCAACTTTGCACTTTCTTGAAAGGGCATACGATCAGTCCCCAAATGGCCTAAGTTTGGCATTGGTAGGTTGTAGTTGTGGGTAGCCAATTTGAGTCCAATGATTGTGAGTTAAGATATTAAAAATCAACTCCCTCATCAATCAATGCATTGAAGGTATGTATTTGTTAGGCAGTGATTGACCGATATGAGTAGATAAGCAAGTGCTATTGTTGCTTCCTCCTCCTTATCAATTTTTGTTATTGCAGCAACTTGGACCTTCACAAGGGACTCTAGCATGGGAGGCTTGTGCAGTGGATGTGTGGGAGGGTAGTACTTCCTTATTCGGCTACTGTTGAAGAAGCCTATGCTCTCTCCATCTAGGGTCTCAAACTCTACATTGCTAGTTCAATTGATAGTGCGGGCTTGAAAAGGCCTTAATCCCCCAAACTTCATCTTCTGTTTATGACCTTTTATTGAGTACAACAACACTAAGTCACATTGCTCAAATTCTTGCTGCTTGACGTGCTTGTCGAACCAACTCTTGTGTCATGCCTTTTCGAAAATCACCACATGGGTGGCTAGAAGTTCAGTCTTTGATAAGAATTCTAACTCAGTTAGGTGCTCTATCCATGCCTCCTTTCCATCCCATATCTCTTGAATAGCTACTCTTAGGCTCAAGACAAAGAACTCTACAGGTAGAATGGCTTCTGTCTCGTAGGTTAACTTGAAGGGAGTTTGTCCTATCATTGTTTTATAGGCTATTCAATAGGCCCATAAGAATGTCATTAGTTTGTTGTCCCAATCACTATGCAAAGTAGAGACTACTTTGGTGAGGATGTTCACTAAGATCTTATTAGTAGTCTCAGTCTAGCCATTTTCTTGAGGGTAGTAGGGTTAGGATTTTCGATGGATGATTAGAAAGGTCAACAAGAGGTGATTAATCACTTCATTAATGAAGTGTGTGCCTTGATCACCAAGTAGTTCAATGGGGCAACCGAATCGTGAGATCATCTACTCCCAAAGGAACTTAGCAGTGGTTCTAGCATCGTTTTTCATCGTGGCTTGTGATTTTGCCCACTTTGTGAGAGCGGAATTTAGGTGACGGAAAGTGCTTAAAAATAGCTAAAAATTATGAAGATCAAGGGAAAAATTTCCACCGTCAAAGGCGGCGGCTCGATCTAGGACGATTTTAAGCGCCAAAGTGCTTTAAAGGCGCCCGAGCGACACTTGTTGATTTTTCATAATTTTTCAGACAGTTGTGCGGGTTGACACAAGCTACTGGCCAATGCGGGATGCTAAGCCGGACGCCCAGGATTTTTCAGAGCTCAATTCGGAGTCCGGACGGGGAAATGGCCAAGGAAACGGTCAAGATATGAAAAGGTGGACACTTGGGAGGCCAAATTTGAGCATGCCTTTTGAGTTTGGACCCCCCCCAAAAATTTTATGCACCTTATGAAGCAAAAAACGTGGAGAGAGAATGAAGAGGCATGAAAAAACGTGGAAGAAGATGGCGCCCGAAAAATGCGCCATGAATGGATGAGAGGCATCATGGCTGCTGCAAACAACCCCCCCAATGGATTATGGGGCTTCATTCCCCTCTGTCTGTGGACTCTATCGCCGCCCTTCGCCCGTGGAATGATGGCCTGGTTTGAAATTTCTGATTCTAGTCTTTCTCTCTCCTCCCTCTCTCTCTTCTAAGAGGCAGTTCATGTGTGGGAAGGAGCAATGAAGAAAGAATGATGGAGACTTGTCCGGCATGGACCGGATTGCTACACGGGCTGAGAATGGTGATTTGGGATGTTGCTGGACATGAAGGGTTGCTGTTTTCCAAATCTACAGCCATGGACACAAAACCCGAAACACGCGTTTAAGCGGTAAACCAAAAAATTACAAAGAAAATTTAGTGTTTTATGCTTTTGATTGATGGAATGCCGTTCATATGGACTAAGATTTGATTATGCTGCTGATTCTTCTGAGTTCTTACTGTTTATAACTAGAAATTATGAAAAACATGCATTTCATGGCTCGAAATAATGTCAAGAAACCCGAAAACCATGAAAAATGGGGAAAAACAAGGGTTTTGGGCATATAAATGGGGAAAACCGTCGATACACATCAACTAATCTTTCAATTTTGTTGCAAATGAACTAAGGGCCACAGCCCACAAACTGGTTTTCATTTTCAACAATTTAAAAAATACAAGAAAATGAAGAAAATGGGGAAAAATGATAAAAACACCATGAAAAATAGGGAAAAAATACATTTGGGGCTACGAAAAATATAGAAAAATAGGATTTATGTTTGTTGATGTATAGCAAGGCTGGGGCATGAAGTTATGCTTCAGTTCAGCCTTGTTTATATGTTGTAGTGTGTGTTTCCTTCCTTTCTCCACATAAAATGACAAGGAAACCCTGAAAGAAATGAATGCAATGATGCACTATCAACGGGGAAGGGTAGAGTTGTGGAAAAATGGTTAAATGCCGTTGAGCATGAGGAATAATTTGCTGATTTTATATGCATTGCATCTAGGACGGAATAATAATGATAAAAATTAAAACCTAGTAGCACGAAGATCACTTCGGTGCTAGGTGTTGCAGCGAAGCACAAAGCGGTTAGAAAGAAAAGCATGAAAGAGATGATTTGCACTTGCACGCTGGTGGTTTTTAAAATGTTTGAGCACTAGGCATCCACCTCTTTGCATGATCATTTAGAGGAAATTAAAAGTATCAGAGTTAGCTCCTGGATACGCATAGCAATTGTTTTCAGTAGGCCTGTGACCCACCGTTGAGAGTGTGAGGTTCCTATGCTGTAGGCTAGTCGTGGGATCATAAAGGGGAAATTAAGTAAGGACAATGGTACATTCCTGGATACGTTTATTTGGTACCTTGAGTGACGTTTGTGCGAAATGTCTAAATGTGGAGCGACGCATCGAGGGGCCAATCCCCAAGGTGTAGGAGAGTCGCAGAGGGTTGACGGCATTCAGCCGTAGGAGGAACCCCATGTGTATGTGATTCGAGCCTTTTGGCTATGTGAAAGGGACTCCCTCTGAGGAGTAATATTGGGTTAGGATCAGTTGGACTACAACGTATTACAAACGCAATGTTTAGGAAGGCAGAGATTTTGATAGACGCTCCTGGCCGCGAGGCCGAGGGGTTGTCTTGTGCGTAGTGACGAGGTCCGGCTAGTGCATGAGCCAGTGCCGGCCCGTTTTTAGGTCCATCAGTGGTGCGTCTGCCGGGAGCTGCTTAAAAGTGGCGGTTCTCGAATCCTGGTTTTCTAGGGACCAACTAGCAGTTTATGCCAAAGGATACTGAGATCGATCCGTTATTTATTGATAAGCATCGTCTAGCAGAAATCCAAAAGCAGAAAAGAGACGAGAGAGCTAGGCGACGTGCTGAAATCTTTAGGAGATATTCCCCTAAGCGTAGCGGTGCTGAACCCTTACGAGGGAGTGGATCTAGTGGTCTTAGGACCCCAAGCAATAAGTTAGGAGAAGGTGGAAGCTCTAGTGCTCCCCTTCCTGCCATAAGCCAATCCACGTCAATTGCGGGAGGTGTAACCCCACCGTTCCCTATTTCTAGTGCAAATCCAATCCTCGTCATGGCACAGCCTATTGCAATTCCAGCAGGAACGACGGATTTGCCGGCTCTAGGTTACCCACTACCCATTTTTAATGGGCTAGTTGAGGAAGATGCGGAACTCCACATTAGGGAGTTTCAAAAGTTGATGTTTAACTGTCGCATTCAAGAAGAAGGACATTTAATGATGTTCTTCAACATGACTCTCAAAGGAAGAGCCGCTATATGGTATCATGGTTTAGAAGCCGGAACCATATTGAACATTGATGCATTTTATGGAGCTTTTCGAAGGGAGTTTGCCCCTGAAAGGGGTGGGCAATATTGGTTGCGTGTACTCAACGTGACCCGCCAAGATCCACACGAGGATATTCGTGCTTATGCGAAGAAGATAAAAGAGGTCTTCCGTAAGTTGGACACCTCTATCCCTATCCCCGCAGCTGCCCAATTGCAATATTTCCTACATGGTTTGGACTTTAATATCCAATTGCAGTTGAGTAGTGTCCCCTTGGGGGATATAGATACTGCCATTACACGAGCACAAGAGGTGGAATCCCGACTACAAGCAGCCTATGCTTCTAGAGGCAATTCGAACATGGGTCTAGTCTTGGGAAACAATATGGCAATAGCCAATGGCAGTAGTGGCCAAGGGATAGCGATGGCTAACCCTAATGGGAGAGGGAACATGATACAGAATGTCCCTTTATTACCAGCTCCCCCTAGCATGTCGATGCCTACGGGCAGTCAAATGGCTCCAAGTAGTGGAGGCCAGGCGGTCAATTCTAACACCATGCCTGCAGCTCAACAGCCTGTGCCTAATCGAATTGTTAGGCCGATTGAACGACATGGAAATGACCAAGGCTATGAGTCGAGTT
The DNA here is from genome assembly GCF_053477565.2 of Lygodium microphyllum. Classification (NCBI taxonomy): domain Eukaryota; kingdom Viridiplantae; phylum Streptophyta; class Polypodiopsida; order Schizaeales; family Lygodiaceae; genus Lygodium; species Lygodium microphyllum. The sequence continues at coordinate 184,493,236 of NC_141136.1, read as the reverse complement.
CTTCCAATGTTCTTGGCGAGGTTAAGGACATGATGAAGCATTATACCGACATGATTACGGAGCAGTATCGACAAATAGCCGTTGATGTCAACTTCCTTAAAAAACAACAAAATTTGATAGGAAGTAGATACCCAGAAGAGGGTGCGCCGTCGAGGTTTAGTTGCAAATGGTGTGGCGGGCAGCACTATCCAAGAAATTGCCCAAATGTTAAGTGCGATATTTGTGGAAAATCTGGCCATTTAGCAGCTACTTGCTGGAGTAAGATTAGTTCCCTCCAGCGGGGTAGTCGGCAACCAGGGCCTGTTAATCATCGTGCCCAAGGAAATGATTCCCAGCGAGAGGATGGGCCTAAACAAATACTTCAACGACCAAAGACTACAGTGGAGGAGCTACCAAGTGGTAGTGGGGTTAGTTTGATTGAGGCTGTACGCATTGATGATGCTGAAACCTCTAATCTACGAGCTGTCCTTACAAGAGGTAAAAAGGGTAGAGAAGCCGACATGGATAAGCCTGTCGACGGAAACCCTAAACAAGGCGACAAAGGAACGCAAGTTTTGGATCCTGCCCTAGAAGGGGGACCTTTGAAGCCCGTAGAGAGTAAAGCCGATAAGGAACCACCAAAGAAGAAGGTGAAAGTTAAGAAAGAGGCAATAAAGACAGTGCAGCGACCTAAAGAGCGGATGGTTTGGCGTGAAAAGCGAGCTCTATCGAACTATCATGAATTCGATTTGGCAAGCTCTCTTTGCGAAGTCAAGCCGGATGTGAATCTTCTACAGCTTATTAAGCTTTCCCCCGGAGTGCGTAAGGAATTTAGAAAGATCCTACGTACCGGGTATATTGTAGAACCTTTGGGTATTGCGCGAGTTGGTGATGACTGGTTCGAGCATGCTGAGAAGCATTGCCCAAGGGTTGCAGCCTATGTCGATGGGATATTAGTAGATTATGCCATTGTCGACACGGGATCATCGGTCAATATTATGAGTTCTGAACTGATGGAAAGGTTGGGTCTTGCAATCCAAAAAGATACCTCCACAATTCTCAGAATGGCAGATGACAGTTTGAGACAGCCGAAAGGCTGCATTACTAAGGTCCATGTCACTGTTGCAAATGTAGAATGCCTGTTGGACTTTAGGGTGATTCGTTTTGCAGGGCGGCCAAGTTACCAAGTATTACTTGGACGACCTTGGATCTTACAAGCGGATTGCCAAGTGGATATACCTGCCGGTCGATTAATATTCGGCAGAGGTGCCCAGCGTGTGGTGGTTGATGCTTATCCTGAGTCCCCGCAGAGTGAGAGAGCTCCCCTATCTTCTACAGAATTGGAGACATTAGAAGATTTATCTGCTAGTGAGACATCATCAAGTGATGAGTCCAAAGAGGGATCCACCACAGAGGACATCTATCAGATCACTTTGAATGAGCCGATAGAGGCCCAAGATCGTATAAGAGATGCAGATGTTATCGAGCTAGACCTTGGTACGCTTGATGATTCGCGGCCAATCAAATTAGGGTCCATGCTCAGCACAGCAGAAAGGGAGGACTATGTGGCCTTGATCCAGGAATTCCGTGATATCTTTGCCTGGAGTTATGATGAGTTGAGAGGCATCCCTCCCAGTCTTGCTGTTCATACAATTCCGTTGAAAGAGGGCAGTCGTCCTGTACGGCAGAAAGTAAGGCGTATGCCTTTCGAACTGAGGGACGGGCTGTTTGAAGAGTTACAGAAGCTTCGAAAAGCGGGTTTGATTTTTCCTGTGCAACACACAGAATGGTGTTCGCCAGTTGTGATTAGAAAGAAGAAGAATAATCAGATCCGTTTATGTGTAGACTTTAGGGAGCTGAATAAGCAGACAATTAAGGACTACTACCCATTACCATTTATTGACCAGATTTTGGATCAATTAGCGGGTAGGGAGATATATTCGTTTATGGATTGCTTTGCAGGATACAACCAAATGGCAATTGCAGAAGAGGACAAGTTGAAAACAACTTTTATCACTGTATTTGGCACTTTTGCTTACCACGTGATGGCTTTTGGTTTATGCAATGCGCCTGGTTCATGGCAACGAACAGCCAATAAGACATTCGGTGACATATCCCCTGAAGAGTTGAGGGTGTTTATTGATGACTTAGGGGCCGCCACCGTGAGAGAAAGGCAGTTGATCATTTTGAGAAAATGCTTTGAGCGCTGTAGACAATTTTGCATCGCCCTAAACCCACGGAAGTGTGCTTTTGGAGTACCTTATGGGCTATTGCTAGGCCATGTGGTCAGTTCGGTAGGAATTGCGACAGACCCCGAGAAGGTGAAAGTTATAGTTGCCATGGGTCCACCACGCACTCCGAAAGAGGTTCATAGCTTTCTGTCTTCGGTTGGTTACTACCGTAGATTCATTAACACCTTAGCAGAAAGAACATTGCCACTTACAAATTTATTGTCCTTTAGCTGTTCGTTTGTATGGGGTGACCCTTGTAAGGTAGCATTCGAGGATGTGAAACAAGAGCTAGCAAGAGCGCCCGTTTTAAAAGCACCTAAAAGAGGTGAGGTGTTCTATATATTTTCAGCAGCCACCATGTATAGTATCAGCTGCTGTTTAGCCCAAATTTGGGAAGAGAAGTGGTACCACCCGATTGCTTTTGCTAGTCGGAAGCTGGGGGTATCCGAAATCAATTACACCTACATGGAGAAGCTGTGTCTAGCGATGGTCTTTGGGACCAAGAAGTTTAGGCATTACATTCTCTATGAGAAAGTTGTGCTTTATACGAAGGCGGAGGGACTTCGACTATTGATGAATAAGCTACAGCCGCCTGACCGTCTAGCGAAGTGGTTAATCACTTTGCAGGAATTTGATTATGAAATCAAGAGTAAGCCACCAAGGTTGCAAGGCATCGTGGAATGTCTAGTGGACTTTGGGGAGCTGAAAGAATCTGTGGCTGAAGGTAGTGACATGGAGATGATATTTAAAATAGATACGGCATCTATTCCCTCCTGGTATGCTGCAATAACGCATTATTTATCAACGGGAGAGGCGGGATCCGAACTATCTAAGGCTGAGAAAAGGAAAATTAAGCAGCAAGCGTTAAAGTTTGCCTTGATCGCAGGTACATTATATCGGCAAGGGGTTGATGATATCTATCGCCGATGTGTGACGCCTGAGGAGGTGCCATTCATTTTGGAAGAGTGCCATGATTCTGCTTGCGGTGGCCATTTTGCTGGACGGCTTACAGCACAAAAGGCTTTAAGAGCAGGTTATTGGTGGCCTGCCATCTTCCAGGATGCGTTTGCGTATGTTAAGCGATGCGATATTTGCCAACGACATGATAGTCGAGAGAATAGGAAACGACCACTCACCCCTATTATGGCGATACTTCCATTTGAGAAGTGGGGAATAGACTTTGTGGGTCCTATTACTCCGTCATCGACTACGCAAAAGCGGTACATCATTGTAGCAACTGACTACTTCACAAAGTGGTCAGAAGCACGTGCAACAAGGAAAGATGATGCTAAAGAAACTGCTAGTTTCCTTTTAGAGCAGATAATATGCCGGTTTGGTCCACCGAAAGAATTAGTGTCGGACCGCGGAACTCATTTCCTGAATAAGGTGATCAAAGGATTGACAGAGTTGTCGAACATCAAGCATAACAAGACAACCCCATATAATCCGCAAGCTAATGGTCAGGTTGAAAGCACCAACAAGCAGCTTGTAGGCATCCTGTCCAAAATTGTGTCGGAAAAGAAACGGGATTGGGATAAAAAGTTATACGTGGCAGTGTGGGCTTATAATACGACTTTCAAACGAGCCACTGGCCATACCCCGTTCAAGTTAGTATATGGGGAGGAGTGTGTCTTGCCTTTAGAGATTGAGCTGCCGACTATTCGGTTTGCCATCAATCATTCTTTGAGCGATGAAGACGCTCTTTTTGAGCGCTTGACGACACTGGCACATTTAGATGAGCTTAAGTTGCAGAGCTTATTGCACCAAGAAGTGGCGAAGCGCCGAATGAAGAAGCTACACGACCTTAAAGCCAAGAAGTACACCTTCAAGAAAGGACAGCTTGTTCTGTATTATGATGCACGACGTGAATTATTCCCAGGCAAGCTAGAACCCAAATGGGATGGGCCCTATAAGATCGTTAGGATAGGAAAGAATAAATCTACAGTGTTGTTAGCTGACCTTGAGGGGATAGAATTTAAAAATAAGGTTAATCTTAATAAGATTAAACCTTATTACTTCTGATTGTACTAATGCTATGACTGCCTTGCAGGTCTAGGCAAGATTGATCAAACATCTGCAAGGAAATCGTGATAGAGGTTGATGGGTCGTCTGATCCCTTATTTAGAACACCCATATTTGGAACAGAGGTATCATCAGGGAAAGCTCATTTGGTGGAGCAAAGGATACAAGGTGATTGAGCAAGGAGGCGGGACATTTATTTGGGAAATCAAGGTCTTCTGCCATCATTGCCTACAACTTTTGACGAGCATCCCTGTTGAATTCAATGATGATGGAGGGATGGAGCCTACAGTCCACCCATTGAATATGCTGAATTTCGATTACCATAATTACGAGTAGAGTTCAGGATGGCAGAATATGTAAACCCTTTATGGACGTACACCTTGTACTTTGATGGGGCGTCCAGGGGTGCATGCAAAAAAGGAAGTGTAGGAGTTGTCATCCGCGACCCCCGACGACGCATTGTCATGAAGTTAGCTGCTTATCTCGGGGCGAATTTTACCAATAATATGGCAGAATACAAAGCCCTGATTATGGGTTTGAATATTGCAAAGAAGGGTGGTATCCGCCAGTTGTTGATAAAAGGGGACTCTCAGTTGGTTTTAAATCAACTCAATGGGACGTACATGGTACGGAACCCCATCCTTTGTATGTACCATCATACTGCCATAGCCCTGCTAGACGAATTCGATAGAGTGTCTTTTCAGCTGATTCCACGGAATTGGAATCAGTTTGCCGATTCATTGGCTAATCTTGCGTATGAAGAGGACCTCTTCTTTAATTGTGGCCCTTGTCCCGATATACCTATTGATGGTGAGACAGGACCTGGTCGTTTGTGGGGTATGCTTTCTGAACATGCCCTCTTTGGCAGACGATGGTTGATTTGGGTGATGCAGAGGGTAAGCGAGACTCATCTACCTTTATTATCTCAGACCCATAGACTGATTCGACGACATGTGATGCGAACACCTCTTGCGATATACGCAGGAGGGATAGGTCATAATTTAATGCACCTAGTTTAGGGCTACGAGCCTTTGTTCCCCTGGGAAGAGTATGCTTTGATGTCTATCATGGTTGTTTCCAGGTGGATGTTCTGCATAGTATTGTTTGATTTCATTAGGCCAAGAGGGCCGATTCAGTTTTGTAGCAAAGTCATGTCTGATTTCATTAGGCCAAGAGGGCCATTTTCCTGTCTAGTGCGGGTGCGTTTAATTGGGTTTTTGTTGAGTGTTGTGCTGGACAGGTTTCGTGGTTAGTGGAATTTGGTGGAGCCTGGAGGAGCCTTTGCTGCGATGGAAGCTTCTTGTGGCCACTCCAGGTGATATTTCTCCTTTACGAGTACCTTTCTTTCCTGTTATATGTGTATTTGTACTTGTTGAGGGGATACTTTTTGTTGGGGACCGGCGACCAAGGCATGAAGTCCCAGGTTTAGGCTACGTATGTTTGAGGGAGGTCGGAGTAGTCATTGCCTCCTGTAAAGACATTGTTAGACATTGAAAGATTTGTTTTAGAAGGAAGTCCTAGTGGCTCTGTTCTGCTAACCTGCTAGGCAGCCGTTCTAGGAGTTCTTGTTAGTAGTGAGGCAGTTAGAGAAGCCTGCTAGAAGATAATAATAATAATGCCAAGAAATCCTGAACATCCCAAAAGATGAATATAAATACGAAGGTATGTAAAAAGGGGTTCTAACCCCTATCAATGAAAAGAAAAGAAATGAAAATATATAAGCAGTTGATCATCGCCTTGCGAAGGCCTGGTAGGTTCCTGGGGACGAGTCAGACCCGGGGCCGATACCTTGTCTTCCTCGGGGTGGCTTCTTGCTGGAAAAATAATATCAAAACAAGGAAGGTTGGAGCGAAAATAAAAGTGAGCGTTAGAAAAGGATTAAGTGTCGCCTTGCGAGGGCTTGGTAGGTTCTTGGGTGCCGAGACAAGTCCTGAGACCGATGCCCTGTTCTCCTTGGGTCACTACGCTCAGCTCCCTCCTTTTTACATGCCCAAGTATGTTCATCCAATCAAAACCCTCAAAGAAGAGATATACTGAAAGAAAATATCCTTTGCTCAGGCTATAGGAGTCCTCGCCTTGTAGGAGCTCCTAGTTGCGTTGTCTTTAGTTGGTCAGTAGTTCAGACTACCACTTAGGGCAACCTCTTTGGCAGTTCTTTTTAGTTTGGCTGTGTTGGAGCAGCTGGTTAGTGACTCACTTCGGATCTTCTATTAGATGATGCTAGGCCTACTCCTTGTGGATGTCATGCCTTGGTTCTGTCCAGGGGTAGGGGGAGCATTGTGCTGAGTTTTATGATGATAATTGTTTTGTATTAGTTTGATGCTTCTTTGGTTGTTTATGTGCAGATATGTTCGTGGATTCGACGGGCTGAGTCGCCCTATCCCGTGGTCGCCAATGAGAGCGGAATTTAGGTGACGGAAAGTGCTTAAAAATAGCTAAAAATTATGAAGATCAAGGGAAAAATTTCCACCGTCAAAGGCGGCGGCTCGATCTAGGACGATTTTAAGCGCCAAAGTGCTTTAAAGGCGCCCGAGCGACACTTGTTGATTTTTCATAATTTTTCAGACAGTTGTGCGGGTTGACACAAGCTACTGGCCAATGCGGGATGCTAAGCCGGACGCCCAGGATTTTTCAGAGCTCAATTCGGAGTCCGGACGGGGAAATGGCCAAGGAAACGGTCAAGATATGAAAAGGTGGACACTTGGGAGGCCAAATTTGAGCATGCCTTTTGAGTTTGGACCCCCCCCAAAAATTTTATGCACCTTATGAAGCAAAAAACGTGGAGAGAGAATGAAGAGGCATGAAAAAACGTGGAAGAAGATGGCGCCCGAAAAATGCGCCATGAATGGATGAGAGGCATCATGGCTGCTGCAAACAACCCCCCCAATGGATTATGGGGCTTCATTCCCCTCTGTCTGTGGACTCTATCGCCGCCCTTCGCCCGTGGAATGATGGCCTGGTTTGAAATTTCTGATTCTAGTCTTTCTCTCTCCTCCCTCTCTCTCTTCTAAGAGGCAGTTCATGTGTGGGAAGGAGCAATGAAGAAAGAATGATGGAGACTTGTCCGGCATGGACCGGATTGCTACACGGGCTGAGAATGGTGATTTGGGATGTTGCTGGACATGAAGGGTTGCTGTTTTCCAAATCTACAGCCATGGACACAAAACCCGAAACACGCGTTTAAGCGGTAAACCAAAAAATTACAAAGAAAATTTAGTGTTTTATGCTTTTGATTGATGGAATGCCGTTCATATGGACTAAGATTTGATTATGCTGCTGATTCTTCTGAGTTCTTACTGTTTATAACTAGAAATTATGAAAAACATGCATTTCATGGCTCGAAATAATGTCAAGAAACCCGAAAACCATGAAAAATGGGGAAAAACAAGGGTTTTGGGCATATAAATGGGGAAAACCGTCGATACACATCAACTAATCTTTCAATTTTGTTGCAAATGAACTAAGGGCCACAGCCCACAAACTGGTTTTCATTTTCAACAATTTAAAAAATACAAGAAAATGAAGAAAATGGGGAAAAATGATAAAAACACCATGAAAAATAGGGAAAAAATACATTTGGGGCTACGAAAAATATAGAAAAATAGGATTTATGTTTGTTGATGTATAGCAAGGCTGGGGCATGAAGTTATGCTTCAGTTCAGCCTTGTTTATATGTTGTAGTGTGTGTTTCCTTCCTTTCTCCACATAAAATGACAAGGAAACCCTGAAAGAAATGAATGCAATGATGCACTATCAACGGGGAAGGGTAGAGTTGTGGAAAAATGGTTAAATGCCGTTGAGCATGAGGAATAATTTGCTGATTTTATATGCATTGCATCTAGGACGGAATAATAATGATAAAAATTAAAACCTAGTAGCACGAAGATCACTTCGGTGCTAGGTGTTGCAGCGAAGCACAAAGCGGTTAGAAAGAAAAGCATGAAAGAGATGATTTGCACTTGCACGCTGGTGGTTTTTAAAATGTTTGAGCACTAGGCATCCACCTCTTTGCATGATCATTTAGAGGAAATTAAAAGTATCAGAGTTAGCTCCTGGATACGCATAGCAATTGTTTTCAGTAGGCCTGTGACCCACCGTTGAGAGTGTGAGGTTCCTATGCTGTAGGCTAGTCGTGGGATCATAAAGGGGAAATTAAGTAAGGACAATGGTACATTCCTGGATACGTTTATTTGGTACCTTGAGTGACGTTTGTGCGAAATGTCTAAATGTGGAGCGACGCATCGAGGGGCCAATCCCCAAGGTGTAGGAGAGTCGCAGAGGGTTGACGGCATTCAGCCGTAGGAGGAACCCCATGTGTATGTGATTCGAGCCTTTTGGCTATGTGAAAGGGACTCCCTCTGAGGAGTAATATTGGGTTAGGATCAGTTGGACTACAACGTATTACAAACGCAATGTTTAGGAAGGCAGAGATTTTGATAGACGCTCCTGGCCGCGAGGCCGAGGGGTTGTCTTGTGCGTAGTGACGAGGTCCGGCTAGTGCATGAGCCAGTGCCGGCCCGTTTTTAGGTCCATCACTTTGTGAGATAGTCTATAAGCAATGATGCTGTATTTGGCCTCTGACTACTATGTTGCAGGACTAATCAGCCCAATGAAGTCAATTCCCCATTTCTCGAATGGTTATTTTGCAATGATTGGACTTAGCTCCATTTGTCCTTGCGAACATGTACCTTGGTCTATTGGCACTTGTCACATGGCTTTACAAATTGTGCTGCATCTCAAAAAAGAGTAGGCCACCATAGTTGAGACTACTAGCAACAATTTGTGGGCCATCGTGTCTCCATTGAAATACCCTCTTGCAATTCTATCGTGTGCTTTTGCAAGTACGTCATGCATCTCATGTTTGCATATGCATCTTCATCAAGCTGTCTAGGCCTAATCTATAGAGTTGTCTTACTATCAACTAATATGGTTGTATTTTAAGGATGAGTCACCTAAGTCGGGGGGGGGGGGGGGGGGGGGGGGGCTTCATGATGGGTCTTCAGGTAGTTTGTGCTCAAGCACTTGGACTATGTTGTGTGCCTAGTATGGCATCAAGTCAGCTCTAAATAAGTCCCTTTTACTAGACAGGTTAAACATATTCATGTCAGGCAAGTCGTCTCTGTGATGCCCTCTATCTATAACAGCTTCTCTTGTGGGTATGCAAGACATATGGTCGGCCATGTAGTGTTGCTTTCCTTTGCATACAACCATAGAGAAGCCGAACTCTAGAAGAAAAGTAACCATCGAGCAATTTTTTAACAAGACAAAGCAAGGCTTGATGGTCAACAAAGAAGATTAAAGGTGTAGCCAAAAGGTAATGCTATCAAAATTTCCTTATAGCAAACACCATGGCTAACCATTCCCTCTCTATAGTAGAGTAGTTCATTTCAGTATTTGTGAGTTGTTTGCTAGCAAAGCTCACTGGATATTCTAAATTGTGTTCATGAGGGTAGCACAACACGGGTCCCATGACAAACTTCGAGGCATCAATGTGAATGTGAAAGGTTATGGTCTAGTTTGGGGCTCTTAGGATTGGTGTTGTGGTTAGATCCTTCTTCAACTCTTTGTATCTGTGTTGGCATTCCTCGTGTCCATTGAAATATTATCAACAATTTGTATTGAGGTCTAGCAATTAATGCATAGTTCAACACAAGTCACCTATAGTACCCTATATGGCCTAGAACTCCCTTGTAATCGGTTGGTGGTGGAAGATCGATGATAACCCTAACTTTCAAGAAGTCAGTGGAAATGCCATTCTTTGACACCATGTGCCCTAGGATGCATCCATGCTTTACCTAACAAAATTGGCACTTCAAGGGGTTCAACAAGATAAAATACAATCTACATCTTTTAAAGACTACTAGAAGCTTGTTTAGGTGTTCCTTCCAATTAGAGTGAGCACGTAAATCATCAACGAATACTTCTAACTCTTGCATAAGCATGTCTTTGAAAATGGCACACATGAGCCTTTGGAATGTGGCTAGTGCATTTGTCAACCCAAAGGGAGAGACTATGTAGGCAAAGATGCCCCACTTGGTAGCAAATGCGGTCTTGTGCCTATCATCATCAGGATGAACTTGCACCTGATTGTATTTAGAGAAGCCGTCCAGGAAACTATAGGCATCTTTACTAGCTACCCTCTTAAGCATATGCTAAGTGTATAGCAATGGATAATTGTCTCTCTTTGTAGTAGCATTGACTTTCTTGTAATTTACCCACACTCTGATCTTTCCATTCTTCTTCATTACAGTCACTATGGGCGAGACCTTGTTCGTGTGCTTGATTTCATAAATGAATCCTACTCTTAACAGATTATCAATTTCCTCTTTGACAGTGTGAGCATGTTTGATCGGATATGGTCGCTACTTGATTGGTGTTGCATCAAGTGTCATAGAGATATTATGAGTCACTACATTGGGATATACCCCTTTTAGCTCATCGAGGGACCAAGCGAATACGTCTATGTACTCTTGCAAGAGAGTAATACAGCTTGCCTCCTCTTCCTTGGTCAAGTCATGGCTATGAAAACAGGTTGGGGTGTCTCCCCTTCCTTAGCTAGATTGACCTTTCTTGACTTTGGTAGGTCCTTCTATAAGCTGCCCTTGTCTTTTGGCCCCTTGCAAGATCACTACCCTATTGGCTTTCTTAAATCTCGTGAATCATTTTGGTAGGTCTTGTGGCTTCCCCTACTCCTCAGCTTGCGGATTCCTAGCCTGCTTCCTTCTTTCCTCCTTGAATGTTTGGTGCCTTAGGTGGACTGGTAGGTCTCCCTTGGTGCTTTTGGTCTTAGGTGGTTGGGGTATCTCATGATCACTGTTTGATCTTACTTTGGACTGAAATCAAGCACTCTATTTTTGCTATAAAAGAGAGTCTCTCCTAAAGGTCGTAGCTTAGATGGTGATTCTATTTTGAATACTCCTATGTGCTCCAATCAGGTGCAATCGCAATCCATTTGCATGACTCCTTTCTCAATTCTGAAGATGTTCTTCTTGTGCATTTTGATTTTACCCATATTTGTTCAATCATATGTACCTCAATGTCGTACTCTATCATATCAATCTCTTCTTTACTCTCATTCAGTGAAAGAACAATAGTCTTTGTACTCATCATCTAAGCTATCCTCATCTAACTTCTCATCATCTCTTAGGTTTTGATACTGTGTTTCCTTATCATTAGTGACTAAGGCCCAAGTATATATCAAGTTTAGATCATGCACCTTGGTCCATCGCCACTTGGGTGTTCAACCAAGAGATCCTTGAGTGGTTTAAGATTTGCGGTTGGTTTACCAAATAAGTCATCTATTAGGTGCTCTAAGATCTTACGCAGGTCTCGTTTGTTGTTCGGGATGTTGAATGTGATAGAGGCGGGTCGCCTATGTGAGCTTCTAGCCATCTTGCAGACTAGTACTAAGGGCGTGTCTTTGGGCTTACCGATTGCCTTAGCAGCTTGCTTGTATTCCTCGTTGTGCGATAATGGAGAATTGATTGTGGCTAGCACATGCATCCAATCTCACTTATCCTTGGGGCAAGGGATATACTTAGTTAGTGGCTCATAACATTAGGAGAAATATGGTCTCTCTTTTTTCCCCTTAAGGTGTGAATAAAAAAAATATAGGCCTCCAACCAATGAGAGAGCTGGGATTCCAAATTCATGTAACATGAATCTTCTAGCCATATCTTGGCCCAAATCTTCCCTTAATAATAAAATAAGGGAAATGTGGGGAACACAATGCTAACACTTCTTGGAAGTTTGTGACTCAAATTTTTATTTTCTTATTTTAAAATTTTTCTCATTTCTCCCCTTTTTATTTTTCCCCTCTTTCTTAGGTGGAACTCAAATTTATCATATCTCTTTCCTCGCTTCTTCTTTCCTGACGTAATCTTATAGCCTCATTGTTGCTTGCCCTATCTGTAACCCTGTGGTTCATTTCCTCTATACAAACACAGAGTGAGTTTCACATGTTTTATGAGAGCACAACTTGTTCTACCAAAGCCCTAAGATTTTCTTCACAAAACTTTACAGGTATATTGTTCTCTTCCATGGATGTTCTATGGTAAAGTTTTATCTCATTTGGAAAAAGCCTATGCAAGTTATGTGCATTCTCAGACATGTAATTTCTTTTGTTTTGGTACTTTAGGAGTCTCTTACAGTCAAGAACAATGATATTTTGAACACTCAACTTCTTCAACATCTTACGGTTTCTTTGTGAACAAAGTTGTAGGTATGTTGTCTTGTGTTTTTAGTGCTCCATTTTTAAATTTTATCTCATTTGGACAAAATGTATGCAAGCTATATGCATATTGAGCTTTCCTTTGTTTTTTTACTCCAAGAGTCTTCAAGAGTGGAGAACAATGATTTTTTAAAAACTCAACTTCTTCAATATCTTTGGGCTTCTTTGCAAAGAGAGCCATAGGTATATTGCCACTTTTTTATGTTGCTCCATGCTTAAGTTTCAACTCATTTCAACAAAGCCTATGTAAGTTATATGTATGCTTTGACTTGATATTTCTTTTGTTTTTGTACTCTAGGAATTTGTCAGTGAAGGAACAATGGTCTTGTTACTTCTTGTTCAACACCTCTAGGCTTCTTTGTGAAAAGAATTACAAGTACAACTTTTGTTTTTAATTTCTCCATTTAAATTTGATTTCATTTGGAGAGAACATTTGCAAATTGTACACATGATGATATGTGACTTTTCTATTTGGTTATTATAGATGTCTTCACAGAGAAAAAACATCAATAACATACTTGCAATGGAGGTCTTCAATAGGAAAGATAGTGGTGGTAATTGGATTTGTGATAAGTACTATAAGTTGGATCGGATTTTGATGCACCCAAGTAGTTGAGGGAGTTTCAAGGTCAGGCATAAGGATGTTGCAAATCCTAGCAAACATTGGAAAGATAAAATTTTAGAGTTTAGAAAAGTGTTTAATGGAACAAGTACAGTAACAGAAGTATTGATCTAACATTTTTATATGCACAAATAAATCTTTATACACGACAAGAACTACATTGCAAATTATAAACAAAATAGTAAGTTTTTAAGTTTTATCATTGTTTATTCTTTTGCATTAGAGTTGTTTTTTAAAATATTTGTAGTGTTCTAATTCAATCTTGTTTTACTAGCATCTCTATATCCATTAGCTTTGCATGAATGGCAGAATGTGGAATGTTTGAGCAGCAAGAGACATGTTTGGCATGAAGACATAGGTTTTTTGATCTATGATAATAACTCTGCAAGTCAACTTGCATCTCTAAATATATATTTTTATAATTCATTATATGTAGTAGAAATCCAAAGATTGCAGCATGTTCCATTGCCGCCACTATCTAGTGGTGAATGGTTGATTGATAGCTTGGAGTTGTCAAGAGCATGTAAGTCCAAGATAAATTCTGACACCAATAGTGCTATGAAATCCACCACAGACTCCAAAGATGTGCATCTTAGTTGGTTTATTCCATTCTCATTGTTTGCACATTGGTTTGGTTCATGTGATGTTTTGAAGAAAACGAAGATTACTTATCAATGCAAGTGTTCATTCGAGGAATGGATGAGTCATCTATTGGGTGAGTCTTGTCAAGTCAAAAGAATACATTTTGATGAGACAATTGAGTGCAGGTCAACCAATCTGATCTCACATTTAGATAAATATTTTTTACTACTTTGAATGCTTGATTTAATTAACATAAGTCTTGCTTAGATGAATTGTTGTATTATTCACATTTACATATCATTATTTTTGTTTTTATTATAGGTATTTCATCGCTAGACAAACTCTGTGTATTTTCTTTCGATATAGAAGATGGCAACTTTTGCAAAGGGAGTGGATCAGCTTGGATCAAGATACTTGAGATGAGACACGTGCAACTCTCATAGATGTGGTTATCTTGTGGATCCTTTTGTGGTGAGTGCAGAGAGCTATTGGACCATTTCTTTTCCGAGACAAGAAATCCAATTAATGTCCAATGAGCCCCTCTACAACTTCTATTTCAAGTTAGATAATGGAAAATTTAGGATTCGTAGTGAGCAATCCATGACATGTAAACAATGTGCTTTTCCACATATCCTTGAGATAGTGGAATCCTTGTAAATTTTTTAAATAAAAAATGAATATAAAAATTTTTAAAACTTCTGAGTACTTTCAATTTAGATAATCTTAGTTTACTGTGATCCAAGCGTGCGATAATATATACTGTAATTAGTCAATCGTGTTGGTTAAAATCATAATTAAATTACTTGTTGGAGTTCTATCTCGGGTAGTTTACTCATGAATATATGTGTGCATCACATGGGTTCAAAATAAGGTATTTTAATCCATTTTTATACATTTTTTACCTCTATAGAAGGGTGTAATATAAAGAAGTTATTTATAGATTGAATAGATAAGGGTTATATTTTATTTACAAAAATTTCATAGATAAGGATATTTATAAATAGGCCTTGAATGCACGTGATGTAGAGGATATACATGTAGTAACTTCCTTGAGAGTTCTATAATTTATGCAATATTGTATTTGCATAATGATATATTGTAGCTTATCTCTTCTACTTATTTCTTAAAATTAAATATTCAATTGGATCCAAAGGATTTTGAAGGTCTTTTAGGTTTCTTTTCTTAAAAATTTTCTATATTTTCTGTAGTTGCTCAATGATCCAAGTATATTCAAGGATATAATAATGTAGAACGAAGCATTTGTCTATATGAGCATAAAAAGAAACCTTTGTTTAAAACCCTAGATACATAAAAGTTATAATCCCAAACTCATTTTCACTTTCATTCTCTAATTCCCTACACTTGTGCTCTCCTTCCTTCTCTCTTTGTGTTCCATGGCTACCACTCCCGCCTTCATCGCATGGATTAGCTCCACACTCTACGCACACATAGGAGACCAAATATACCCTAGGTTTTGCCCAACCTTGAGTCTAGAGAGCTCGATTTCCGCCGTAGACCGTAGCTCTAGTATAGTGGCATCGTTTTATGATGCGGCAAACTCTCTCACCTGCTCTACTCCGGACTCTGCTCTTAGATGGTTCCCCATAGATTTCTTATATAGTTTACGTGCTGGATCAAGCCATGTAAAGGTAATAAATCAAGCCCTCATGCATGTGGAGCAACATCTTCACACCAGAGCAGTGCCCATCTCATCCCAAGACCACATCATGATGGATCTCATTGAGCACGATGTAGCATTTGCCATATATGTTTTGTGCACTAAGGTGCAAGAGGACAATGAGGAAGACATGGACACACCCTCTCGGCCACAACTAGAGTATTTTGAGAGGGAGCTTGAGGAGATCACACTCAATCCGAGAGTAGAGGCAGCACAAAGCTTAGCCATTGTGTATCCACCTCCTTGCCCTGATGAGACACTGATAAAATCGATGAGCCACCCCTTGCTTCTCTCCATGCTATCATCATCAAGGGGGTGAAATATTTATAACTCATGCAGAAAGTTCTAGAAATTTTGGAGCTAAGAGAAAAATAATTATATTATATCATGGTGCGTGATGCACCTAATGATTTTATAGATTTTGATATACAAGATGCCCTATCACATGTTGATGAGGTGGCTCGATATGATAGCATGAGTGTCGATGACATCCTTGCTATTATGAGCATCCAAAAGCAGATTGAGAATGCAGTGCCACAATATGAGATCTTAGATGAGGAGTTTGAGCGGTTGCAAGAAAGAATTTTTGGATCTCGACCTATGCACTACATTCCCAAGAGAGAAATGAGGATGGCCTAGTTGCAAGAGCAAAATTGGATGCTCCATTACACTAGCAGGTAGATGATGTAGAGAAGGTAATGTTATCAGATTACAATTTACCAGTAGGGCCTCTAGGGCATTGGGAGCATGGAGAATTTTTTTTGCTAGGATCGGGCCCCTAGAGCAACCCTGGTCGGAGGCCCGCATTTGGGGGACCTCAATCTGTATAGATTCAGGCCCCCAGACGTGAGCCTTACAGATTCAGGCCCCTAGATGCGAGCCTTTGGTCGGGGCTATTCTGGGGAACTTGATTCCAGCAAATTTTTTTCTCCATGCTCTTGATGTCCTAGAGGCCCTATCGGTAAATTTTTGTGTGAATCTAATGTATATATCTTTAGCACACTCCATGCATAGTGAGTTTGACAGTGAGCTTGTGTGATGCAAGACATTGGACAGCTTGTGAGTGACATTATTGTATTCCATAATACTTTCTCTCTGGCTTTTGCTAAGAACTTGAAGATAAGAGCAGTAACAAAGGCTGGTTCCTTCAAGACCATCCCAACAAACTCTTGTTTGGAGAAAGTAGTGTTGCGTCGACGTTAGAAGCTCCTCTACTTATTCTCTAGTACTAGGTTTGGGCCACTTTTTTCCATGGTGGCCTGTGGCATGGTTGTTGGTGTTGAAGACCCCAATGCCATTAGGCAAGAACTACTAGGAAAAAATGTGTTGCTGCCTATGATCAAGAATAGCTCTGACCATGGGGAGTGTAGCTCAAAGAAGCCTAGCCTTTGAGAGAGTAGATGTACTTAGTATTAAATGATATCTTATCACCAATGTAATGTAATTTGTAATCTTCTCTTGAAGTAATGAAAATCGATATTTGTTGGATTTGCGTGCAATGTAGTTTGTCATACGCATCGTTTATTATTATTTTTTACTTGAATGTTACATTTACTTATCAGATTTATATGCAACACGATTCGTACCCAAAAATTAATACCTAGTGCTTTATTGAGTTCCTATGCAATATATTTTCGTTCGAATGTATGTAATGATAACTCAAAGACATAAATAAAACAAATAACAAGTGAATAAACAAAAATAAGATGTGCCAAAAAAATTGTATTCATATTCATAACGTTTTACATGGGATCCATTACAACTTGGGTTTTCCAAAATCTCTTTGGAAGCTACATTCCATATGTTTTGGTAATACATCCCTATCGTTGTTGATCTCCACGAGGACTATCTTTTCATCGCAGTCGAAAGAACCTCACTATCTGCAAATACCTATCGGTGATGGTGACTCTCCTTGCATGTATTGATGCATAGACCGGGTCTCCAAACAAGTCGATGAGGTGAGCTTCCACAGCTTCCTATAGTGCACGGAGGGCATGGGCAGTCCAGTGATCGGATTGTTGCAAGCGTGATCCATTTGGGAAGTGCCTCTTGTTATTCTTAATGAGTATGCCGTCCATAATCCCTCTCACTAGCTTGTGGAATGGAGCCATTAGTATCAGGAGGTGTGTGGTTTTCTGGTAATGGTGGATCTCACAAAGAGCCACTGTGCCTGTCTTCCATTGACACTTGTGATACTGGTATGGTGGTTGTGGTGGTGGTGGTGGAGTTGGGGGAGGTGGCATGTGCATAGGATTTCTAGGGGGTGTCTCCAGGCCGCTTACTTGGTGTGTGTCATGTCTTTTAGGAGAAAAAACTCAAAACTCAAAAGTGAAATATGTAAAACAAGGTGAAACTTTAAACTTATAGCAAAACTTAAAAAAAACCCTTAAACCCGAATTAATGTATCCAGGTTTTGGAAAAATATGACCAGTGATCCAATTGACGTGAAATTTTACATGTGGACTCCTCTAGGATATATCAACTACAAAAAAAAAGCCTCATTAGAAGTCTCTAGGACACTTGTCCGGATGTTGGCGTTTGGGGCCTTGAATCCCTAGATTCAAGGCCCAAGATGCGACCCTTCGGACAAGTGTCCTCAGAGACTTCTGATGGGGCCAATTTTTTAATATCCATGATTTTTTATGATGCCCTGCATGTGGGTGAAGTTTCACTAGATTTTGATTTATAAAATTGATGGTTCAATCATTTTTTGAAAATGCATTAACTAGATTATACTTCGTTGATAACAGAAAAATGCATTACCACATTCAATGTGTGCAACTACATATTAAATGTGTTGTCAACCCAACTACATGAAATATTGAAAACTTAAAAATTCACAAAAAATAAGTCATGGGTCAAATGGAATAACGCATATCGGATATAGTGTTGCCAAACCACTAAATACAGTAAAGATATAGTGCATCGACCCATGTACAACTGATCACTTATGTGTGCTTGATTGCGCATTGAATTTATGCTCAACAAAACTACTTTCAAAATTAGAAACTTGGAAATACGCACAATGCAAATCATGGAAAAATAGAATATCAAATATCAGATTTGGCATTATGAAACCATGAAATACATGGTAGATAGTGCATTGGACCAAGTACAACTAGAGCTAGGTAAAATTTAGCTCCATTTTGTAGGCTAGTACTATCAAATACTTGAAGGTCTACTGGAGAGATAAACCAAAACTAAGCTCCTTACAATCTACAACCAAACTTGAGTTAAAAACATAGATCCAATTACAAGATCGCTTATCAAAGCATAATGTTGACATTAAGATTAAATGCATTGGAGCCCCAAGAGAGACACCAAGGAAAAGGGGTTTCTACTGCAAGAAAATCTATCTTGTAATATCAACAAGCTTTTGTTTCATTCTGTAGATGACGAAAATAAGGAAAACAACAAATCTTCACGCAACATCATAGTAGATATCTTCCACGGATTTGATAGAATCAACTATAATCTTCAACATCTTCACACAATCCATCATAAAAAACAAGAACACAAAGGAATACACCACTTTTGAATGGAAATCAATCACATAGTATTCATCTTCATTGTCTTTATAGTTCTTTTTCTCAATCTTTCATAGGCAGACACATTGTTTTTGATAGAATTGGCTATCTCTGGCTCTCTCTCTCTCTCTCTCTCTCTCTCTCTCTATCAATAGTACATCATCTCCTCACTAAAATACTCAAGAATGGCACTTAATAATCCTTCTTAGGTTGTGGATGCACCTCCCAAGAGGTATGGGAGGTATGAAAGGGCACCAAATCCACTACAGTGTCTCTTCATAGCTCACTACTATCACTGTCACTCCAATTGCTCTTCAGTCTTCAACATCTGCTTATTTCATTAGTTTTAGATATTTTGAAATAAGATTAATCCTTTCCAAAAGTTAGAAAACTTTCCCAAAGTCACACATACATTCTACAAAACACTTACAAAAGATCTACAGAATAGAACAGAACGGGAACACAGAGCAAAGACAGAGACTCTACAGAAGGTCTACAAAGGGTTACAGAAGGTCATCAGAGAACAACATATCCTCGTAACTCATACTAAAACCATTACAAACTATAAAAAAATATTAAATAAGCTTTCAAAAGACCTCAACCTTCATCAATCATCAATCCATGCTTCATACATAAGAAAATAAGAACAAAACAGAAGCTAAACATAAGATATCAGAACCAATCAGAACCTCAACAAAACCTATCAAAACATCACAGAGCTTCATATTTCTACTAAGAATCATCATGAGCTTCCAAAAGATAATCAATATCATCCAAAACACTCTCAAAAACTTCCAAAAACTACCAAACATCACTCAAAATCCGTCAAAATCAACCATTCAGACCTCAAAAATAATAAAAATCAACCAAAAATTTAGTATTTTTCCACTCTCAACATATCCCCACACTTAGAAAGGAAGCGCCTCACGACCTAAGGAAAAGAAGAATGTAAGTTCAATAAAAAGCTCAATTTGATCTTTTGTAGTATCTTCAATAATCACCCAAGCACGACTCCAACTTATCACATGTATCTAAGAAAGAATACTACTAAAGGAAAACATCATTATACATTAACATATATTATAAACAATAGAAAGTCATGACAAATTCATAAAGGATATAAGAGGTTCCTCAACTTTGTATCGTAGGCTTGCTATTCACCATCACCATTAGTGTCAATAGTTGAAAAGAGAGCTCTCAAACAAATTATTCAACCAGCACGAACTTATCACATAAAAATTAATACATCACAAACACAAAACAACCAACTGAATGGCACCTCCAAAAAAAATATTTCATTACGAAGCATAGAAGATACATTCATGGGTATCAGTGAAGATGATCCCTCTTGAAAGCTTGATGATTACAAAAGCGATCCATGGATAAAAACTCATCTATAAAATATTTTGGAGGATTCTGAAAGAATTGAAGGCAGCACATCCGTTCTAGCAAAACAAGGTATCTGCTAGGTAAACAAGGCCATGTAAATATAGGACATCCAATTGTTGGGAATCAATTTTCACATTGACATTCATACAAAGCTTGGAAATTGCCTTTTGATCGTTATGAGAATGCCTATGCATATATGCTAGGTACTAAGAAAAATCGGTTGTCAATCTCACTGAAGGATCAAGAGATTGTGAATATTTTTGGGAAAAATGGAGATAATTTTGGTACACTTGACTAGCAGTTGTCCAGTCCCATGGAATTAATGGCCAATTAATTTGTGGTCCTGTGAGAGAATCAATTGAGCTCCATCCTCTTCTTCTTGGAATCTGCTGATCAAATCCTTCATAGCCACTAACCAACTGAGGGGGTTGGGAAATAGAAGTGGTAGGAGATGGAAGATGAATTAGTAAAAGAGGATGAAGAGATGGGTAGGAAAAATCATAAAATGAGGAATAATCTAAAAAGGATTAGCTGAAAATTCAGGCAAATCAGTTAGGAAAGATGTTAATTGATAAGTAGGAAAAGTAGAAGGTATATGAATAGATGGGGAAGGATAAGATGGAGAAGGAGAAAAGACTCGATCTTCAATAAAAGAAAAATAGGTAAAGATTGGAATTTGAGGAAAACCCCGAGGTTGGAAAAGGAGAGGTAAGATGGTTGCTGCGTTGGATTGATAAAGGGAAAAATAAGCATCATAGCGATGGGCCATTTGTTGATAACACAATAAGCTAGGAACACAGGGACCTTAAACAGATCGTTGATGGTAGGCATCAAAGAATGATGAATCAAATGGATGGTTCTTGGAAAGATAAGCCAAAAGATCCATCCTTAGTTGGTTAGTGTTCTGCAAAATGAGTAGAGGCTATATTCTGTCATTGGTTCAGGACTATAGAATCAATCATTGAATGCCATAAAGTGTCAGGGCAAGTAGCCACTTTAGAATAATAGCACTGGAACATTTCATCTATCCTCAAATCCAAATGGTTGACATATAAGGCAACTTGTAAGACCACATCCTCTACATACCAAGCTAGATCTACATCATCTGGAATTAACAGATCACCTCGTAGATACATATAAGACAACAACATGGTATCCATCGTTATAGAATCTTCAAAGACCATACTGACAACTTCCGTCAGCAAATCAAAAGACCAGGCGCCACTCCAGCCATCCTTTGGAAGAGGGAGATCCATCGTTGAGAGCTTAATATAGAAGGCTAACTTTTGCAGCTGATAGTGGACAAAAAAGGAATGTTCGGGAGGAACATACTCCTGAAATTGCTCAAATGTAGACCATAATAAATCCATCCTGGACTACAATCTTTCCACTTTAGCTTGAAACAATAGACATAATGTGGCTTGTCTCTAGAGAACTACCAAGTCCTGCTAAGATATAGAAGAGATCATGGGGACACTGGGACTTGGAGGGATGGACTGTGATTGCGCCAATTGGTCCTTCAACTATTTAATCTGGAAAGCTTGGCATTCCACTGTATTGTGAGAAGCCTGCAAAGCTCACAGTTTCGTATCCAAAAGAGTCTTGAACTCTTGAGATTCTTTGGATATTTTCTCTTTCTCTTTCGAAACTCTAGTGACCTCTGACTAAGCTTCTGCTAATTGAGTTTTCAAAGAAGATATTTATTCTCTCTGGGTCTCAATCATTTGTGTCTCTTGCTCCATATACTTAAACAGATCAGAAAGAGTGTCTTTAGAGGCTCGCCTTATGCATCTGTTCTTTGGATTGCATCAATTCTTCATAGAAAGAAGAATATAACTATTGAACACAAGCTGCCACTGAGAGTTCAATAGAACTCTGGATGTCGGTTCAAAGAAAAGGGATGGCATCCCCTGTCACTAAGCTGTTCAACATAGGAACTAATATATCCAAAGAATCCTCTCAATGTGCCCTGAATAAGTTGTTGCATGTGAGGTAGGTAGGGAGGTCACTTCCAAAGGTAGCGGAAACTGACATTGAAGGAATGACAGGTGGAATTGTCTCTACTACATGCTTCAAGCGCTTCCGCTGAATGACCAATGGAGGAGGGGAGTCAATATCCTCTATGACAATGGGTTCTAAATCTTCTAAAGGTGGAGGGGGAGGGACTGGATCAAATGGAGGAGGAGGTAAAACACCCTTCTTAAGGACTGAATATGTTAGGAAAGCATACAAATATGAACCATAGGTTACATTGGTAACATTCCCTCTACTCACCTTGACAAAATGCTGGTCCATCTTCGTAAGAAGGTAAGTACTCCAGTCAATTGCAACCCCTTTTAAAACCATCCAGGAGGCTGTGAAGAGCTCCTTGGACAATAGTAAGATGGTGTCTTGGCAGGCATGAACCTATCGTAGAGAAATTGGGAGACGCTTCCAAAGAGGATCAGTGATAATTGAGAAAGACACTCTTGAAGTGTTAATCACCTTCTTGACATCGAGGACCTCTTTAGTCTGCTTTTATAACAACTTGAGGATCTCTTCTTTTGAGAATAACTGTTTGGCTGTGACAAAGGGTTCTCCTTTGTAGGGAAGAGACAAAGCCTTCCCTAACCCTCTAGGTGTCAAGACCATGAAAGTATCATGAACAAAGCCCGATTTCTTACTGTATGACGCAAGAAACTCATCACAAAGGGCTGGATCATCTGGAATCAGAGGGAGTGGAGCAGCCACAAAAGATGCAAGGCCAGCTTTCGCAATAGGCTCAAAATTCAGAGGGAAGAATAATCCCTACTGACTAATGGGACATACTGAACAGGAGGAGGAGCTTGAGGCACCATTCAGATGGAATATACACACCACACATATAGGCAATCACAGTGAATGCTTGCAAAACAATATAATATCTATAAAAAAGAAATCGATCAGAATAAACACACACAGACGTGACTAACCAACTGATCACCCCAAACAATCCACATCCTAGAAAAAATTCAGCATGACCTCTACACATATGCGATTGAAAGCTTCATGCTATGCAACAAACATGCTCCCAAGACCTAGTATCTGGCAGAAAAGAAAACTGCAGACCGCACACGTAATCGTATCATATAATCAAACCATAATACCTCAATAACCCTCTCAAGACATAACTAGAACTTCAGTAAAGTAATGACAGCTTGAAAAACTGCACGTGCCAATCCCACAAAACGTATTTATTGAAAAGGGAAAAAAATTTGTAGTGAGGGGAATGATTTTAATGAAGGATTCGTTTTAATAAATTATTAACAATGGTTGAAATTTTATTAGATTGTAAACCTTAATAAGAAAATGGTGATTCATTTTAAAATTGTTAGTTACAATTTATTAATGTGAAACAGTGCTTTTAACGAACCTCGGACTTTGATACTCAAACTCAAGTCTCTAAATACACATTCATTGATAAAAAAATTGATGTATTTGAAGCGCTCTTCTTTTTCAGCGCGTGCATTTTTGTGAGCTGGTTCATTTTTATTTGAAATTAAGGTACCTTTGAAGCGCACGTAGCACGTGCAAAGTGAGCACTGGGTTTATTTTAATTTATTAGAAAAATGTGTGTTTGGCATGAGTGCGCGTACCATAGTAGTGTTTAGGATTCATTTTAAGAATTAATCGTGAATTTTGGAGAAAGAAAAATAAAAAATAGGAAGGGAAAAAGAAAAGTACTTGGAAGTGGGTATGTGTGTATGCAATGAAATGAAATGTGCATGTCTCAATCCCAAGATTCAAGTCAGCAGTCCAAAAAGGAAAAAACCACGAACTAAAAATAATGTGATACGTTAAGACAAGCTTAGTGGAGATATATTTGTTTTGTGTGCGCGGTTTGCTTTGTTTTTGTTTTTGTTGATTGTGTTATTAAGTTGTTTAAAAAATATATATTTTGAAAGTAATATCCAATGTTTGTTTGAATATGTTGTAAATTTTTATGGTGAGATTTTAGCAGTCCACTATGAGTGAAAACTATACCATCAAGCTTCAACAATGTTTTAAATTTATCCAATATTTTCAGCTTATTTTTGGAATTGAAAATGATTTTTTCATGAATTTAGGTATTGAATTTAGCATTTTTACCTTAAAATAATAGTTGGACCATTTGGTAAAGTATTTTCACATATGGAATATTCTAGAAATATTTAGAGGAGTTGGTGAAATTTTTTATTTTTTTGAAATTATTTTTTATTTTTATTTATTTTTAATAATTTTTTTTCAATTTTCAATGGATTTTGAAGGATTTTTGTTCGTGGTAAGGAGCTCAAGAAAGCAAACCAAGTTCACGGTGTTCTGGTAAGAGGACCAGTGTTGCTTTCATTTTTCTGTTTTGGGAGCAAGTCTCTACAGGTAGCACAGCCGCAAAGTGCAAGAGTGCATTGTCTCAGATTGCGACGCCCTTTGCGGTGTAGTAAGAGGGCAGTATATGTTGCGGGAAAGGGCTTTTGCCCTTGGTTGCTTTGTTTTTTTTATTTGAGGCCATTTTGGGGCTTGTTTTGGAGGTGGAAGTTTTCTGCATGCACTCAGAAAAAGGCCCTGTTTTGTCATGATTGTGGGAGAGAAGGAAGGAGTCTCGCTTGAAGCTTTCTTGCTTGCACAATGGGGGAAGACACACAAGGGTGGAGGCTGAAAACAGTTTTCCTCTTCTTAGTTGTGTAAGCCAAAAGAACTCTAGTACAAAGAAATAGAAGAACCCTCTATATGGGTCTCAAACCAAACTCAACTAACTAAGGTGGCATACTAACTGAGCCACGAACTAGAGTAGATAAGGATAGCTATCATGTAGCTATTATTCAGGGGCGGTGTACCAACCGCATCTGCAACTGACAAGTCGGTGACATAAATACACAACGGTCACCGTGGTGTATCACGAGTGGAGCTCGATATCTCAACATGTTTTATGTTGTGCGACCACTATTCTACAGGTCGGTGAAAAGTTACCGTAGAAATTGCATGGAATGCCTGTGCGCAGAGACATTGGGAGTTACAGAATCATCCTTATTGCCTGTTGATGCAAAATCGTCACTAGGAAGTGACTGTGTGGTCAAATACCACTTTCGTCAGTTGTGCAGATTTGCCCTTGTGAGGCTGAAGCTATGTTTTTTACAGTGACATAATTTTTTGAAGTGTTCTGTAATGGCGTCTGATTGTCTTTCACAGATTGTCACTGAAAAGATTGACAAGAACAACTTCCAAGCATGGAAGTTTAGAATGACGAATTTCCTTATGGGAAAAGGATATTGGGAAATTGTTGCAGGAAATGAAGAAGAACCTGTTATTCCTGATGTTCCCAATCAACAGCAAATGCAGACATTTAAAGGATGGCATGAGAGAGCCATAAAAGTTAGGTATTGGCTGTCTATCAGTATTTCAAACTCTATGATTGTGCATATTCAGGATGCAAGCATGCCAAAGGAGGCATGGGATACTTTGTCAAAAATGTATAGCACAAATACACAAGCCAGGAAAATGCAGCTCAAGCAAGAGTTGCACAATGTGCAAAGAGAAAGTATGAGTATTGATGACTACCACATGAAGGTGAAGAAGATTATAGATGCACTTGCTTCCATTGGGTCGCCAGTGGAAGATGATGATTTACTGTCTTCTACTCAAAGGTTGGAAGAGGCAGAGGCAGAGGTAGAGGAGGCTGATCTGGAGGCCGTGGTAGAAATCAGAATATGTAGCAAACTCAAGAAAATCAGTCCTATGGAGGAGCACATGGTAACTCTAGAGGCATGGGGAGCCAAAGAAGTCGTGGTGGATGGCAAAGAGGCCAAAATGCAAATAGCAATGTTGAATGCTGCTACTGTGGTAAAATGGGTCATATGGCTAAAGACTACTATAAAAAATAGAATGACATCATGAATGGAAAATTGCGACAAGGGAATTATGCATCTTCTAGTAGACAGGGTGATGACAGAAATGAGCATTTGTTTATGATGCAGCACATGAAAAATTCTGTGACAAGTGCATAAGAAAGCAACAAAGTGTGGTATGTTGACTCAGGTGCGTCAAACCACATAACAGGTCATGCAGAATGGATGCAGGATGCAAGGAAAATGAAAAAACCAGGATTTGTGGAGACTGGTGATGATACTGCACATCCTATTGTGCAGATTGGAAAAATTCCTTTGTCTATGTAGGATGGGAAAAAGAAATACCTATCGGATGTATTTCATGTCTCGAATATCACCAAGAACCTGGTTTCTGTTGGTCAAATGGTTGAGCAGGGCTTGTAGGTGAGATTTAATCCTCATGGATGCTTTGTTGAGGATATGAAAAATAAAGGTTGCTTGATAGCAAAAGGAAAGAAGAAGGGCAGAATGTTTACGTTGGATACAGACATGCCTGAATTGAGTGCAGCAATGTTTACACATGGGACCGGTGTAGTTGCAGATATTGATATCTAGCATAAACATATTGGTCATGTTAATGTATAGCGACTTAAATCAATGTAGGCCCAAAATATTGTTGCAGGATTGCCTAAAATCAAGGTTGTAGAAATGCATAAGGTATGTAAAGCCCATCAATTTGAAAAACATGCAAGGAAACCATTTCCTAGACATGTTCAAGAGAGTAAGAAGCCATTGGAAGTAATCCACTATGATGTGTGGACTACTAAAGCTGCATCTATTGGAGGCTGTCATTATTTTGTCACTTTTATTGATGACTATAGTAGAAAAGTTTGGGTGTATTTTATGAAAAAGAAAAGTGAAGTGTTTGGGCATTTCAAAACTCTTAAAGCTATGGTTGAAAAAGAAACAGGCCTGCAAATAAAATGCCTAAGGTCAGATGGAGGGGGAGAGTACCTCTCAAATGAGTTTGCAAGGTTCTTGCAGGAGCATGGCATAAACCAGCAATATTTATGTAGTCATACCCCACAAAAAAATGGAATTGTAGAAAGAAAAAACAGGCATATTGGAGAGGTATCTCGTGCCATGCTCAACGAAAAAGACCTGCCTGATTTTTGTTGGGCTGAAGTAGTTGCTACAGCAGTCTACATAATGAGCAAGACTCCCACTACAGCAATACATGGCATGACTCTAGAGGAGAGGTATACTGGTAGGAAACTAGATATTTCTCATTTGAAAATTTTTGGTTGCATTGCCTATGTTCATGTGCTAGATGAGTTGAGATCCAAGTTGGATCCAAAAGCTGAGAAGTGCATCTTTATTGGTTACTCTCTGCAGCAGAAAGGGTATAGATGCTATAACCCTTCTACTCGTAAGTTTACAGTGAGCAGTGATGTTGTTTTTGATGAGATGAGTAGCTGGTATAAACCAGTAAATGTGATTGATAATGTAGATGCACAAAATGAAATGCTGCACAGAATTCACAGCAGCAGTCACAAGATATTAGTGGACATGGAGCGTCCTCTAGTAGTAGTTCACATTCTTCGCCATGGATAGGCAGATTGAGATCAGGAGAATCTTCTCAAAGCAATGCAGATAGTGGTATGCAGGTATCACGAAAAGGAAAAGAGAAGGTAGATCAGCCTATGTTTGATGTGAATGCAGGTCACTCTTATGTGGATGGTGAATCCAATGGCTCAGAACAGAGCATTGATGATGAGTTGGGTATTCCTTCTGTTGTTACACCTAGAGTAAGGAAGACCACGGATGTTTTGAGAGCATCTAGAAGTGAGCCTACTTTGCGCAGGTCTACCAGAGCTAGGTATCCTGTGGATAGGCTGAAATATGATGGATTTATAGCCATTTACTATGCCTATATAGTCAAAGTGATACAAGAACCAGAACCCACTTCTTTTGAGCAAGCCATGGGAAAAGAAAAATGGGAGAAAGCCATGGATGAAGAAATGGATGCTTTGGAAGAAAATGCTACATGGGAATTGGTACCTTTGCCTAAAGATAAGAATGCAATTGGTTGTAAGTGGATTTATAAGGTGAAACACAATGCAGATGGTTCTGTGAACATATACAAGGCAAGATTAGTAGTCAAGGGGTATGCACAAACATATGGCATTGATTATGAATAAACATTCAGTCCGGTTGCAAGGATGGCAACCGTAAGAGCAGTCAGTGCTATGGTTGCATCAAAGGGATGGTCTTTACATCAGATGGATGTAAAGAATGCCTTCTTGCATGGTGATTTGCAAGAAGAGGTCTATATGGAGCAGCCACCAGGTTATGTGCATGTTATTCATCCTGAGTTTGTTTGCAGGTTGAAGAAAACCTTGTATGACTTGAAGCAAGCACCTAGAGTATGGTCTGACAAGATAGGACAGTATCTTGTCACTATTGGCTTTCATATTTCCAAGGCAGATTTCTCACTTTATGTGAGAAAAACAGAGAAAGGTATTATGCTACTTGTCATTTATGTTGATGATTTGATTATCACAGGTGATAGTGATGAAGATATCCTTCATGTGAAAATGCTATTGAAGCAGAAGTTTGAGATGAAGGATTTGGGAGAGCTCCGTTATTTCTTGGGCATTGAGGTGATTAGATCACCAAGTGGGATATGGCTCTTGCAGAGGCAATATGGATTGGACATGCTGTCCAAATATGGGATGACAGGCTGTAAGCCTATTTCAGTTCCTTTGGAGTAGAATGTGAAGTTGAGCACAGATGCAGGTGAGCTTCTCAAAGACCCTCCTATGTACAGACGCATAGTAGGAAGTTTGATTTATATGACTATTACCAGGTCAGATTTGAGCTATGTTGTTGGATTGGTAAGTCAGTTTATGCAGGCTCCAAGAAAACCACATTTGGATGCGGCTAGACGCATACTCAGGTATGTGAAGTCCACATTACAGTATGGACTATTTTATGAGACTGGGGTTCAGATATAGTTGCATGGATACATTGATGCTGATTGGGCTGGCAGTATTTCTGATAGACAATCTACTAGTGGATATGTGTTCTCTTTTGGGAGTGCTGCAGTCACTTGGAGCAGCAAGAAACAACCTACAGTTGCCTTGTCGAGCACAGAGGCTGAGTACAGGGGTGCAGCAAGGGCTGCATGTGAGGTAGCTTGGTTGCATAAGCTACTTTATGATATGCATCAGTCTACAGATGGACCAGTTGTCATTTATTGTGACAAGATAAGTAGTATACACTTGGCAAATAACCCAGTCTATCATGCTAGAACAAAGCACATTGAGGTGCATTATCACTATGTGCGAGAGAGAGTTTTATTAGGTTTTATTGATCTAGTTTATGTCGGCATAGAGGATCAGGTAGCTGACATATTTACGAAGGCATTGGGCGCAGAGAAGCTGCGCAAGTTCAGAGACCTGCTTGGTGTGTAGGAATTGGGATTGAGCTCGAGGGGGAGTGTTGAGATATCGAGCTCCACTCGTGATATGGCAGGGTGACCGTTGTGCATTTATGTCACCGACTTGTTAGCTGCAGATGCGGTTGGTACACCGCCCATGAATAATAGCTAGATGATAGCTATCCTTATCTAGTCTAGTTTGTAGCTCAGTTAGTATGCCACCTTAGTTAGTTGAGTTTGGTTTGAGACCCATATATAGGGTTCTTCTATTTCTATATACAAGAGTTCTTTTGGCTTACACAACTAAGAAGAGAAAAACTAATTTCAACCTCCACCTTTGTGTGTATTCCCCCATTGTGCAAGAGAGAGAGCTACAAGTGAGACTCCTTTCATCTCTCCCACAATCTTGACAGGGCTTAGAAGGGGGGTAGGAACAGGGGCTTAGAAGGGGGGGGGGGGGGGGGGGTAGGAGGGGGGGTCAAAGTTAGGGGGGTTCAAAATGGGGGGTGGGGTCAATCGTAGGGGGTGGCCAAATTTAGGGGGGGTGGCCAAGTTTTGGGGGGGTGTAAGGATGGCACCCGCAAGGGAGGTGGTGAGGGAGGAGGAGGAGGGTGGAGAAGGGACGGTGGAGGAGGAGGGGGGAGAAGGGACGGCGGATGAGGAGGGTGGAGAAGGAGTGGTGGATGAGGAGGAGGAGGCATAGGGGCGGTGGAGGAGGAAGAAGGGTCGGGGCGGGGGGGGGAGGGAAGGGAGGGAGAAGATGGTGGGAGGAGAAGGGAGAGGGGAGAGAAAGGGAGGGGTCGGGGAGAGAGAAGAAGAAGAGAGAGAGATGGGAGAAGGGGAGGGGAGGGGGGGAAACCGTCTGGGTGAGAGGGTAGTTTGAATGTTGTTGTTTTAAATAAATAAATAAATAAATAATAATAATAAATAGAAAAATAATTTAAAAAACCCCTCGTCCCGTACTTATGCACAAGGCGAGGTAAAAGAATTTGCAGTGGTGGGAAGCAATGGGGGTCAAGACGGTGACGGGGAAGGCGCGAATGCCATGGGGGCATCGCGAGGCATGTAAAAGCAAAAGCACGTGCGTTCACGCGCGAAGCAGGGCGCGCGGGGACATGACAAAACAAAGAAAATTTAATAACATGCAAACCGTGAATCGGAATGAAATTCTATAAAAAGGAAAAATGGGTCAAATGACAAGGGGAAGACAACAGAAAAGGGCAAGGGGATGCCCGTGAACAATGCAGGACGTTTACATCGGAAAAACACAAAAATCGGGCCCGAAACATATATGAAAATTAATATAAAAAATCAATTAGCCGAAATGAAACGAAAAAAAAAGAAAAAATGGAGAAAAATCATGCCCGATAGGGGTATCATGTTAGAACATTGTTTTGATAGAGATAAGACCCGTTCACGTGGAAAAAACCAAAAAAGGACCCCCGAAACGAGATGCAGAATTAATATAAAAAGATCCAAGCACCGAAACAAAGGGTAGTAAAAAGGAAAAATGTCTGTGGGAAGGGGAATCATAGGGTGAGCACAATAAAACGCATATCCAAGGGAAAAAGGAGGGGTTTACATGCAAAAAATCCAAAAATCGACCCAAAAACACATACAAGAATTAATATCAAAAAATCTATTAGCCGGAACGAAGTGAGAGAAGAAGGAAAAATGTGTAAAAAATTGTGCTCGACAAGTCTATCACATCAAAACATAATGCCGAGCAAGAGAAACCCCTTTTGCACGGAAAAAACCCAAAAATCGTATCTGAAACGGGATTCAAAAATTAATACGAAATGATCCATGCACCGAAAGGGAGGGCGGGAAAAAGAAAAAATGTCAAGACATATAGAATCTTTAGGGCTGTTGCATCAAATTGTAGTTCGAATGGGGTTAGGAGACATTCACATGGAAAGAAAAATAAAATGGAGCTCGATAACACCATTTAAAATTAATAACAAAAAATTGAGAGATTGAAATAGGGTAGAGGAAAAAGGAGAATTGTGTAGAAAAGGTGGCCGGACAAGGAAAGCTAGCAAGAATTGAATTCTAAGGAGAATAGGGTAGGTTCACATGGAAAAGGTCCAAAACATACGTGAAAAATGTACGAAACCACACAAAAATTAATTACAGACAAACCGTAAGTCAAAATGACAGGTGATTAAAAGAAAAAATATCCCAGGGAAAGCATAAGACAGGGCTGGTATGTTAGATCACTATTTTGAAGTGATAACGGTGCGTTCGCATGGAAATACATCCAATTATGCGAGAAAAACTTCAAAAATGAATAACGTAAAAACGGTAAACTAGAACAGGGGAATGTAAAAAGAAAAATTGTTTCATTCAAAGGGACGAATTGGGCTATAAGGTTGGATCGGGAGTTTGGTGAACGTAGGGGATGTTCACATAGAAAAGGAAAAAATGGGGCAATAAAAGCAACCACAAGGGAAACGACCTCGACGAGAGGGGGCATGAGGGTGGGTGGGTGAGGAAGGAACCCGATCAAAAATAAACTAGTATGAGGTAGACATGCATGATTAGGTAATGACATATGCAGGGGGTATGCACATCAAACCCGTAGGGACATGTCTCCACACTTAAGACCTTACCGGTTAGAGTAGATTCATCGACATCGCCACGAACTTGTCAACTGACTAGATGTTGGCATCCCCACACTTAAGACATAACATAAACTTGCAATGATAAGGATAGGGTTAGAAAAACTTGGCCCATTTTGCATATGGTCGAAGGAACCGTCACTACTATATAGAAGGGTTGGAGTCGGCTATAGGAGGTACCACGGCTCACTCCAGCATTCAGTTAGCATGGCAGGTATCATGGAGCAACACCGCGGGAGGTAGCTGGTTGATAAAGCCCAGCGGGATAGGTGTCGTTGACGAAGGATAGTCACTCAACTCATGGGCACTCAAATGGGATGAGAGAATAGTCACTCGCCCCATAACTTGTCAAGATTATGGGAGAGAAGGAAGGAGTCTCACTTGTAGCTTTCTCACTTACACAATGGGGAAATACACACACATGTGGAGGCTGAAAATAGTTTTCCTCTCCTTAGTTGTGTAAGCCAAAAAGAACTCTTGTACAGAGAAATAGAAGAACCCTATATATGGGTCTCAAACCAAACTCAACTAACTAAGGTGGCATACTAATTGAGCCACAAACTACACTAGATAAGGATAGCTGTCATCTAGCTATTATTCGTGGGTGGTGTACCAACTGCATCTGCAGCTAACAAGTCGGTGACATAAATGCACAACGGTCACCCTAGCATATCACGACTGGAGCTCGATATCTCACCACTCCCCCTCGAGCTCAATCCCAATTCCTGCACACCAAGCAGGTCTCTGAACTTGCGCAGCTTCTCTGCGCCCAATGCCTTCATAAATATGTCAGCTACCTGATCCTCTGTGCTGTATAAACTAGATCAATAAGACCTACTAAAACCCTCTCCCGTACATAGTGATAATGCACCTCAATGTGCTTTGTTCTAGCATGATAGACTGGGTTATTTGCCAAGTGTATACTACTCATCTTGTCACAATAAATGACAACTGGTCCATCTGTAGGCTGATGCATATCATAAAGTAGCTTATGCAACCAAGTTATCTCACATGTAGCCATTGCTGCACCCCTCTACTCAGCCTCTGTGCTCGATAAGGCAATTGTAGGTTGTTTCTTGCTGCTCCAAGTGACTGCAACACTCCCAAAGGAGAACACATATCCACTGGTAGATCGTCTATCAAAAATACTACCAGCCCAATCAGCATTAGTGTATCCATGCAACTGTATCTGAACCCCAGTCTCATAAAATAGTCCATACTGCAATGTGGACTTCACATACCTGAGTATGCGTCTAGCCGCATCCAAATGCGGTTTCCTTGGAGCCTACATAAACTGACTTACCAATCCAACAACATAGCTCAAATCTGGCCTGGTAATAGTCATATAGATCAAACTTCCTACTATGCGTCTGTACATAGTAGGGTCTTCGAGAAGCTCACCTGCATCTGCGCTCAGCTTCACATTTTGCTCCAAAGGTACTGAAATAGGCTTATAGCCTGTCATCCCATATTTGGACAGCATGTCCAATCCATACTGCCTCTGCAAGAGCCGTATCCCACTTGGTGATCTAATCACCTCAATGCCCAAGAAATAACGCAACTCTCCCAAATCCTTCATCTCAAACTTCTGCTTCAATAGCATTTTCACATGAAGGATATCTTCATCACTATCACCTGTGATAATCAAATCATCAACATAAATGACAAGTAGCATAATACCTTTCTCTGTTTTTCTCACATAAAGTGAGAAATCTGCCTTGGAAATATGAAAGCCAATAGTGACAGGATACTGTCCTATCTTGTCAGACCATACTCTAGGTGCTTGCTTCAAGTCATACAAGGTTTTCTTCAACCTGCAAACAAACTCAGGATGAATAACATGCACATAACCTGGTGGCTGCTCCATATAGACCTCTTCTTGCAAATCACCATGCAAGAAGGCATTCTTTACATTCATCTGATGTAAAGACCATCCCTTTGATGCAACCATAGCACTGACTGCTCTTACGGTTGCCATCCTTGCAACCGGATTGAATGTTTATTCATAATCAATGCCATATGTTTGTGCATACCCCTTGACTCCTAATCTTGCCTTGTATCTGTTCACAGAACCATCTGCATTGTGCTTCACCTTATAAACCCACTTACAACCAATTGCATTCTTATCTTTAGGCAAAGGTACCAATTCCCATGTAGCATTTGCTTCCAAAGCATCCATTTCTTCATCCATGGCTTTCTCCCATTTTTCTTTTTCCATGGCTTGCTCAAAAGAAGTGGGTTCTGGTTCTTGTATCACATTGACTATATAGGCATAGTGAATGGCTATAAATCCATCATATTTCAGCCTATCCACAGGATACCTAGCTCTGGTAGACCTGCGCAAAGTAGGCTCACTTCTAGATGCTCTCAAAACATCCCTGGTCTTCCTTACTCCAGGTGTAACAATAGAAGGACTACCTAACTCATCATCAATGCTCTATTCTGAGCCACTGGATTCACCATCCACATAAGAGTGACCTGCATTCACATCAAACATGGGCTGATCTACCTTCTCTTTTCCTTTTCGTGAAACCTGCATACCACTATTTGCATTGCTTTGAGAAGATTCTCTTAATCTCAATCTGCCTGTCCATGGCGAAGAATGTGAACCACTGCTAGAGGACACTCCAGGTCTACTAATATCTTTTGACTGTTGCTGTGAATTCTGTGCAGCATTACCAGTTTGTGCATCTACATTATTAATCACATTTACTAGTTTATACCAACTACTCATCTCATAAAAAACAACATCTTTGCTCACTATAAACTTACAAGTAGAAGGTTTATAACATCTATACCCTTTCTGCTCTGAAGAGAGTAACCAATAAAGATGCACTTCTCAGCTTTTGGATCCAACTTGGATCTCAACTCATTTGGCACATGAACATAGGCAATGCAACCAAAAATTTTCAAATGAGAAATATCAGGTTTCCTACTAGTATACCTCTCCTCTGGAGTCATGCCATGTATTGCTGTAGTGGGAGTCCTGTTCATTATGTAGACTGCTGTAGCAACTACCTCAGCCCGCAGGCATGTCTTTTTCATTGAGCATGGCACAAGATACCTCTCCAATATGCCTGTTTTTCCTTTCTGCAAGTCCATTTTGCTGTGGGGTATGACTACATGAATATTGTTGCTTTATGCCATGTTCCTACAAGAACCTTGCAAACTCATTTGAGAGGTACTCTCCCCCTCCATCTAACCTTAGGCATTTTATTTGCAGGCTTGTTTCTTTTTCAACCATAGCTTTAAGAGTTTTGAAATGCCCAAAAACTTCACTTTTCTTTTTCATAAAATACACCCAAAATTTTCTGCTATAGTCATCAATAAAAGTGATAAAATAATGATAGTCTCCAATAGATGCAACTTTAGTAGTCCACACGTCAGAGTGGATTAATTCCAATGGCTTCTTACTCTCTTGAACATGTCTAGGAAATGGTTTCCTTGCCTGTTTTCCAAATTGACAGGCTTCACATACCTTATGCATTTCTGCAACCTTGAATTTAGGCAATCCTGCAACAATATTTTGGGCTTGCATTGATTTAAGTCGCTATACATTAACATAATCAATGCGTTTATGCCAGATATCAATATCTGCAACTACACCGATACCATATGCAAACATTGCTGCACTCAATTCAGGCATGTTTGCATCCAACGTAAACATTCTGCCCTTCTTCTTTCCTTTTGCTATCAAGCGACATTTATTTTTCGTATCCTCAACAAAGCATCCATAAGGATTAAATCTGACCTACAAGCCCTGCTTAACCATTTGACCAACAGAAACCAGGGATTTGGTGATATTCGGGACATGAAATACATCCGATAGGTATTTCTTTTTCCCATCCTGCATAGACAAAGGAAATTTTCCAACTTGCACAATAGGATGTGCACTATCATCACCAGTCTCCACAAATCCTGGTTTTTTCATTTTCCTTACATCCTGCATCCATTCTGCATGACCTATCATGTGGTTTGACGCACCTGAGTCAACGTACCACACTTCATTGCTTTCTTCTGCACTCGTCACAGAATTATTCATGTGCTGCACCATAAACAAATGCTCATTTCTGTCATCATCTTGTCTACTAGAAGATGCATGATTCCCTTGTTGCAATTTTCCATTCATGATGTCATTCTACTTTTTATAGTAGTCTTTAGCTATATGACCAATTTTACCACAGTAGTAGCAATCAACATTATTGTTTGCATTTTGGCCTCTTTGCCATCCACCACGACCTCTTTGGCTCCCCCTGCCTCTAGAGTAACCATGTCCTCCTCCATAGGACTGGTTTTTTTGAGTTTGCTGCATATTCTAATTTCTACCACGGCCTCCAGATCGGCCTCCTCTACCTCTGCCTCTACCTCTTCCAGCATTTGAGTAGAAGACAGTTTCTTTTGAAGTTCCTCCTGAAGAAGATGCACCACCATTTCTCTGCTCCTCAGAAATTAGAAGAGCAATCAACTCAAAATCAAGAAATCTTTCACGGATGCAAATGGATGTTCGGAACTCTGCATAATCCTTTCCTAGAACATTAAAGGTCACAGAAACTAAATCATCATCTTCCACTGGCGAGCCAATGGAAGCAAGTGCATCTGCAATCTTCTTCACCTTCATGTGATAGTCATTGATGCTCATACTTTCTCTTTGCACATTGTGCAACTCTTGCTTGAGCTGCATTTTCGTGGCTTGCGTATATACATTTTTGACAAAGTATCCCATGCCTCCTTTGGCATACTTGCATCTAAATATGCACAATCATAGAGTCTGAAATACTGATAGACAGCCAGTACATCACTTTTCTGGCTCTCTCATGCCATCCTTTAAATGCCTACATTTCCTGTTGATTGGGAACATCAAGAAGAACTGGTTCTTCTTCATTTCCTACAACGAATTCCCAATATCCTTTTCCCATAAGGAAATTTGTCATTCCAAACTTCCATGCTTGGAAGTTGTTCTTGTCAAGCTTTTCAGTGACAATCTGTTAAAGAGAATCAGACGCCATTATAGAACACTACAAAAAATTCTGTCACTACAGAAAACACAGCTTCAGCCTCACAAGGGCAAATCTGCAAAATTGACGAAAGTGGTATTTGACTACACAGTCACTTCCTAGTGATAATTTTGCATCAACAGGCAACAAAGATGATTTTGTAACTCCCAATGTCTCTGCACACAGGCATACAATGCAATTTCTATGGTAACTTTTCACCGACCTGTAGAACAGTGGTCACACAGCAAAAAATATGGCCTTTTCCTGAGTGCGTGCAGAAAACTTCTGCCTCCAAAACAGGCCCCGAAATGGCCTCGAATCAAAAAAACAGGGCAACCAAGGGCTAAAGCCTTACCCGCAGCATATACTACCCTCTTGCTACACCGTGAAGGGCGTCTCAATCTGAGACAATGCACTCTTGCACTTTCTGGTTGTGCTACCTGCAGAGACTTGCTCCCAAACTCGAAAAATGAAAGCAACACTGGTCCTCTTACCAGAACACCGCGAACTTGGTTTGCTTTCTTGAGCTCCTTACCACGAGCCAGGCTCTGATACCATGTCAAGATTGTGGAAGAGAAGGAAGGAGTCTCACTTGTAGCTTTCTCACTTACACAATGGGGGAATACACACACAGGTGGAGGCTAAAAAAAGTTTTCCTCTCCTTAGTTGTATAAGCCAAAAAGAACTCTTATACAGAGAAATAGAAGAACCCTATATATGGGTCTCAAACCAAACTCAACTAACTAAGGTGGCATACTAACTGAGCCACGAACTAGAGTAGATAAGGATAGCTATCATCTAGCTATTATTCATGGGCGGTGTACCAACCGCATCTGTAGCTAACAAGTCAGTGACATAAATGCACAATGGTCACCCTGGCATATCATGAGTGGAGCTCGATATCTCAACATAACTTACATCTCTCGAGGTAATATGGATGGAAACCCAGATCTCACACCCGGTTTAGGAATCGACAAGAGAAATGGTGCATAGGGAGTAAGCTAGGGTGCACAGTTGATAGTGTATCAGTGCGTCCAACCTGTTAGGCATAGGTGCAAGCAGGAAGGCCAGGGAGCCTCATAGTGGAGTGTACAAAACAGAGTGATGTGTCTTGTGTTGATGGCAGAGACCCATCCCGTATGTGCATAGGGAAACGAGAACATACCTGACTCTAGGGGTCGTAATGTCCCCTCAATCCTCGCCTATCAATAATTGATTAAGGAAACACCAGTCACACTCAACCCCCCCACTGTCTCATGCTCTATTGATAGATACATGAGGGCAACTCATTCCTGAAACCCATTGATGTAATCCTCACATTCACTTGTGCAGAGGTTGTATGCCTTCTGCGCATTTTATGGTGCAATAGTGCATCCCGCCCTGTGACGGCATACAGTGCAAGAAGGAAGGTCATGGAGCCTTATGGTGCAGTGCACATGAATAGATTGTGCGTTGTGCATTAAGAGGCCCAACCCTGCATGCAACACTCCATTCACACATCTCACCTCTCCTTTGATTTGAAGGGAAAGACTGGTTACTCACCCCATCCTCTGTCTCGCACTCTTTTGATAGATATAGAGGGCAGCCCATACTCACGTCCCCATCCTGTTAGGATGAAAGCTTGTATCACTCAAGGGGTTGGTGATGAAGATCACGTCGGGTGTTGTTCTCACCAGAGCATTGAAGATGATGCGTACCTAGGGAGGTAGCTGACATGCCTGGTACTTCAATGATTTGTATGAAAGGCCATCTATTAAGGAGGGAAAATTGATGGATATTGTAGAGACAACGCACCAAGGGAGGTGGCTTCAAATTGCTTGCAGAAAGGTTCTGCTGATGAATTAGTTATCCTGAACTGTGGGGTGTTACCACCTTTTCCGTAGTCAGCTTCCCGTCCAAGGGTGTTTCCATCTTTTCTTGGAACGAGGCCTGCTATGACAGGGAATTTCTTCATTTTCTCCCATAATAGTCTGTTTGTTTTGTTTTTTTTTATTTTAATAAAGTGAATGGTAGAAATACCATGTAGCAGAACCATCCACATCACCACTACTGGATCAGACGAGAGGAGAACAGAGTAAGGATGGGAGGTGTCTGAGAGAGGTTAGCAGAACAAGACCGCCTCATGAGGAAGATCATAAGGACTATTAGAAGCATAAGGAGATGGACAGTGCGACGCCACAAGGAAAATGGTGCATCGACTGTGATTGTAAAGATCCCGAAGGAGGGAAGTACTTCTTTAGATGATAGCCATTGATAAAAAAGGGATCATCAGAGGCATCAACAGTCTGCACCTGAATAGAGCCATTAGGGTTGACAGAAACTACCTTGTATGGGTCCATCCACCATTGTTGAAGCTTGCCACGAAACTTGCTAAATCTCAAATCATAGGCCAGGACAAAATCACCTTCTTTAAAGTCCTTGTGCTTGATCAAACTATCATGATAGGCCTTATGTTGCACTTGAGTGGTTTCCATGCACTACAGGGCCATCCGTCAAATATAATCTAAACATTCCAAGTGCAAGAGGTGGCGTTGCAGTGACTCATCATCTCCCAAGTGTTCTTTAACTGCCACTTGCAAAGAGGGCAATTCCAATTCAACCGGGAAAACAACTTCTGTACCATACACTAGCTGGAAAGGGGTCTGTCCTATAGCAGCCTTATGGGAGGTTTTGTACACCCAGAGGGCCTATGTAAGTCGATGGTCCTAATAAGGATGATGTGTGGCAATCGTTCTTGTCAAGATCGAGCAGAGGATACGGTTGGTGACTTCAACTTGGCCATTGGGTCTGGGATAGTAAGGAGTGGACTTGCGATGGCGGATCTTATACAGTTCCGTCAACTCTTCCATGATCTTGTTAAGGAAATGAGTACCTTTGTCACGTACCAGCTCAAGGAGACTACCAAAATGGGCGATAATATTCTCATACATGAATAGGGCTACACTATTACCATCATCCCACTTCAGAGATTTAGCTTCACACCACTTTGTGACATAATCCATACATACCAAGATGTATCTGTTCTGCTTCTGTCTGGTAGGCAGATCAATGGGACCCACGAAATCAATCCCCCACTTCTCAAACGACTTTAGGGAAAGGATAGGTTGCAGTGGCATGACACTTGTTTTGGTGGGTTTTCCCATTCGCTGACAATCATCGCATCTCTTGCAGTAGTCATATGCATCCTTGTGGAGGGTCGGCCACCACTATCCCATTAATAGAGCCTTCTTGGCTGTTGCTTCTCTTGCGAAGTGTCCACCACATGGTTCGTCATGGCATACTTTCAATACTATGTCGATTTCGTCTCCTGCAAGACATCTTTGCAATACTTCATCTTTGCCTCTCTTATATAGTGGACCGCCTAGCAAGGTATAGGGGGATTGATTCTAATAGAAGCTTCTTCTTCTCACGGCTTGAGATGCCAGGAGGATACTGGTGAGTTGCTAGGAGGTTGGCTATATCTGCATAATAGGGAGTAACTATTTTGACTAGAAACAAGGAAGCATCAGAAAGGTTTGGATCATCATGTTCCTCTTCTACAGTTTGAGGGATCTTTGACAGATGATCAGCTAGGACATGGGAACGGCCAGGCTTAGTGACCACCTCAAAATCAAACTCCTGGAATAGGAGCAACCATCTCATCAGTCATCCTTTGACA
This sequence comes from Lygodium microphyllum, assembly GCF_053477565.2. Taxonomy (NCBI): domain Eukaryota; kingdom Viridiplantae; phylum Streptophyta; class Polypodiopsida; order Schizaeales; family Lygodiaceae; genus Lygodium; species Lygodium microphyllum. Next base: position 184,452,442 of record NC_141136.1, on the reverse strand, counting down.
TCTGCTTTGTTCATCAGGAAGGATAGGGCTTCATGATCCACGTAGAACGTGAAATGTGTTGACAGTAAATAAAGTCGAAACTTTTCCAGTACAAACACCATTGCTAAGCACTCAAGCTCTGTCACTGTGTAGTTTCGCTCTCGGTTATTTAATTTTTGACTTGCATAATAGATTGGTTGATCTAATTTAGAGAGGACCTTTTGACATAGGACATCACCTAGCCCTTCAACTGATGCATCTGTGTGCACATGGAACTCCTTCGTCCACTCAAGAGGCTGCAAGATAAGTGCTTGGATAAGGCACTATTCTAGGGTACTAAAGGCTTCTTCATAGTCATCAGTCCAAAGGAAATCCACATCTTTCCTTAGGAGCTTGTGTAGAGGGGATGCCTTGGTTGCAAAATGTGCAATAAATTGTCTGTCGTAGCCTACATGGCCAAGAAATCCTCTCAGTTGCTTGAGGTTTGTTGGTGCTGTCAAGGCGGCAATCTTCTCAATCTTTGTTGGGTCTATGCAATCCCTTGTGCAAAGACAATATGGCCCAGAAGAACTCCTAATGAGATGCCAAAGACACATTTGTCGGGGTTGAGAGAAATCCCATTCTCTCAGCATCTGTCAAAACATTGCTCTAGGTGTCCCCAATGCTCATGGAGTAGGCTGTAGACATAGAAGTCATCAAGATACACCTCAATGAAATCATGCAAATGATTCTGGAAGGCAATCATCATTACTCATTGGAAGGTGAGAGGAGCATTACAAAGCCCAAACGACATCACTCTATAGGCATAGGTTCCCCATCATGTGGTGAAGGTTGTTTTGGATTGGTCCTCTTTTGCGATTTGGACTTGGTTATATCTATTGAATCCATCCAAGACGGAATAGAGCTCCTGGCCTGCCACTGTGTCCAATAATTGGTCTATGAAAGGGATAGGAGAATGATCCTTCTTTGTCTTAGAGTTCAGCTTATGAAAGTCCACACATATTCAAAGTTTCCCGTTCTTCTTGGGTACTACCACAATGGGCGAAACCCATTCACTGTTAGCCATGGGATAAATGAAATCTGCATCAAGGAGCTTCAATAGTTCAGCTTTCACCAGAGCAGAATAATTGGGGTTCATATGCCTCTGTCTTTTTCTCACCGGTTTGGCATCCGGCTTGAGATCAATGTGATATTGACATACTATAGGGTCAATCCCCTTTAGGTCTTTGTACGACTAAGTAAACACGTCTAAGTTCTCCTTTAGTATACTCGTAGGACTAGTAGTTCTTCTTCTGGAAGATTGAGACCCACTTTCAGGTGACGTTCAGTACCGTCAGTATTTAGGAATGTCACTTGCCTTTCACCTTCCACTTTGTGGATGAATGTCCCACAGATTGCTTTTGGATAGAGGTCTGACTCCTTCAAGGGAGTAGTGTCATTGTCTGATGTTCCACTAGAACTAGTGTCCACCTTTGAACAGATGACTCGTTTATCTGTTGAGATTGCTAGAAGGGTATCAGAGCTTTATTTTCTTTTGTGTGAGTGGTGATTTCTTCTGGACTTAGGGATTCATCTTCAAAGGATGCGTCTAGAAATGTCACATAGCACGGACCTTCTATAAGTTGTGGCTCTGATGGCTTTGGCTTTTGACAAGGGACATCATCATCCTCTTCTCCAGAATGACTCGTCAGGGTGACAAGAGCCACTGGTGAACTTAATTTTTATACCTTTGATCCAATGCTTATGCAGATTTTGCATACTTTATGGTCCATTGGTGAACCCAAATGGAACGATAGTTATTCCATCCAACACCCGAAGATTCTTGGGCCTTTGAGGTCTCTATAGGGACATCAACAAGAGCGTCTACTATTAGAGGAACTTCTTCATTTGCACTTTCATAACTTGTTTTGTTTTCTTCCTCATCATTTTCATCCTCTTCCTCTTGAGGCTTTGTCTCTTCTTCTGTAAAGGCTCTCTGTAGGAGAAGAACAGATCCTCCGCCTCTGTGTCTACTTCTGCTTCTCCCTCTGTCTTTGGATCTGTCTCTGCGAGATTGCCATGTAATAGGGAGAACAGCACATCCATACTTCTATCTCGCTATTAGAGGTGATTTCGATAGTCACTTCTAGTTGAGGCAGGAGGTATTCTCCCATGGACAAAGACTTTGCTTCCTTCGGTAGTTGGCTTACAATGCCCACGGTTAGGGATTGTGCCTCTATTTTCTTGGGAAATATCTGTTTAACAACCCCTTCGTCTCCTGATGTACCATCTGTACCTTCATTGGAGGAGTATGATAAGACTTCGATGGACGTAGATCCATTACCTTTCTACGACCCATACAACTTCAGCACCACTTTGTTGGGTCCTCTGCATAGGGTTAGGGTTCCTTTGAACCAATCCGTCCTTGCTCTAGCTTCAAAAATCCATGTTCGCCCCAAAAGCAGAGGGTATGAGGTCCCATAAAAATTTGGTTTCACCACTAGATAGGTCAGCCAGTAATCTTTTCTTGCAACTGTTGTCTTCACATATGGGAGAATGCCCAAAGGGTTGATTCTGCTCTGATTTGCCAGTCTAATAAGCCACTGTGTAGGTTGCATACCTTGTAGACCTAGGTCCTTCATTGTCACATCGATCATTATGTTTACTGATGAGCCTCTATCAACTAGTGCATGTGCAATGAAGCAACCTTCAATCCTTACGCTGGTCTTCGAGGTACCAGGATCTAGTAAGGCATTGGCTACATCCACTTCTTTTAGAGGCTATGGGGCCTTATTGGTCTTGGTCACTCTTGAAGGAGCAATCCTTAATCCACATCTTCGAGTCAAGATGCTTTTGAATTTCTTTTGGCAATAGAGAGATAGCATAAAAAACTATTGGAATGTTAAATTTGGTTTAAAAGTGTCTAGGTCTTTTACCAAGTCATATTCTTTGATAGGATACACCGGCTTCTCTAGCTTGTTGGGGAATGGGGCTACACCCATTTTCATCTTTCCTTTTTCTTCTAGCAATGGAAACATTGACACTTCCTTTGTTTCTGGAGGTGCTTTTGTATCGTCTATCTCCTCGACCTCTGGTCCTGTTTCTGGGACTGTCTCTGTGACTCTTTGTGGCATTGCAGTGCTCTATACTGCACTGTTCTGTCCTGTACTGCTTTGTTCCTCTGTTGGCAGGTTGAACTTCACAGTCTTGGCAGGGGAGTTGTTCTCTTTCTGGACAATTGATTCCTTCTTCTTGGTGTGTGTGATAGCGGCAACTTCTAACTCTACCAAATTGGAGGCAAGATCTTGTGCCTTCTACGAGCTATCAGTGGCATTGGCCTTGACAGGGGCTGGACTTGGACAGTCCTTTGTAGTGCGGCCTTCTCCTTTGCATTGGCTGCATAAGGGCTTGTAATCCACAGATCTTCTAGGGTTTGAACAATTCGGGGAGATATGACCCTTTTCTCCACATTTGTAACATTTCACATTTTCTGATCTCTGACCACTACTAGACTGTCGTCCTATGTAACTTTGAGAGGGAAACCTCATTGGACCGAAATTAGGACCAAACTCCCTAGGCTTTGGTCCAATGTCCTGCGTTGTCATTTTAGATTCTAGTAAGTTGAATCTTGTATTTTCGTCTTTTGGTCTTCATTCGTGCATCTCTTTCAGAGAGCAAATATCCTCTGTATGGTTCTTTCGCAAACAATAGGAATAGAAGGCTCCAAGAATGGTTGGTTTTTAGGTACATTCAGTGGCTAAATGTCCCACTTGATGGCACATTCTACACCATGTATTAGAACACATCACATCTCTCCCAGCTCTCCCGAAGGAGTAGATATATTGGTGGTATTCACCTTTAGCGTCTGTAGTTGCTTTGTAATCACATCCATAAGCTATTTCTTGATACTTGCGATTGAGTTGGATAAGTAGTCCTTCAAGTTTTCACCTCCTGAAGTACTTGTAGTAGGGTCTTGGGAAGCTTCTGTAATTAATGCATATACAGGTTGGGTTGATCTAGAGGATCCTCTATTCTGGTTTTGATTCAGAGCTCCTATTGAAACTTGGGATTATTGATTCCAATTGGTAGGGTTCCACTTTTGTTAAGTCACCATTGGAGGAACTTTTTAAGGCCATTGTTGTTGTGGTTGAACAATCATTTGAGGCACAGTCATTTGCGGCAACCATTGTGGATTAGGTGCATTGTACTACGGCATTGTTTACATCTAGGAATAGGGGTAGGAAACTATCCCTGGGATTGCATTTGGTAGGTATACCATTCCTGGCATGGGAGGAGGTAAGCCTCCTCTTCCTGGAGTCATTGACAACCTTGCTTCAACTTTGTCATACAATCTTGCACCTTCCACTGCAGCTTGCAAATTGATTGGTCTTCTCAATTCCATGAACTTGTGAACTTCTAGTTGTAGGCCTCTAAGGAACACTCCTTTTTGGATACCTTCATTCAAATGACAGATGATTTTTTATGCCAAGAAGTGCTTAAAAATAGTCAAAAATTACAAATTTTAGGGGAAAAATAGACTTCGTCGAAGGCAGTGGTGGCATTCAGTACAATTTTAAGTGGCAATGCTCGGAAAGTGCTTAAAAGATCCACTGGATGGAGGTTGGAGAATTTTCATAATTTTTTGGCATGACGGACAAGACCTTGGGAGATGCCCGCTAGTGGAAGACTTCAAGATGGATGCCCAAGATTTTTCAGACTACGATTCGGGTACCGAACGTGGAAGAGGGAGTGTCCGGAAAGCTAAAGGCCAAAATGCCAAGTGAGAATGGACATTAGGAGAGCCCAAAGGGTGTGACCCTTTGCGGCAGCTCCCTTTTGGGAGCCCCAAAAATCAAAAAATGTGGGGGGTGGGGGTTTGCATTTTTTTCTCACACAGGCAAGAAAGAAGGCACCATGGATAGAAATGGGGGAGGGATGGGTTATGGGGCCAGAGAACAACCCCCCAACCAATCTGTTCTTCTTCCTATCTTTGCTCTCCATCACTCCAATCTGCTCCTCCAATGGCTACCCGGTTGTGGAGATGCAGATCTAGTCTTTCTCTCTCCTCCCTCTCTCTCCTGCATAGAGGCAATTCATGTGCAAGAAATCAAGAAGAAGAGGGGCTGAAGGATGCTTGTCTGGTTATGATTGGGTTGCTTCAAGATGAAGATGAGGCTAAGGAAAGCAGTTCAACATTGAAGAATGGTTGCTAGTCGGGGTCAGTGGGCCGCCTAGAATAATTATTAAAAAACCCGCAACATGCAAGACACGCGGTATGCTCCAATTTTATGAAAAAATTTACATGTTTTTGTTGTTTCATGGCCCTAATGTTGTTCATATGCGATGAATTTCTGGTTGAACCTTGTTTGCATCATGTTTGAGGGCTGTAACTACAAAAATATAGAACCCATAATGATTTAGAGCCATTATTAATTTGTTAAAACTCGCAAAATGTCATTTTTCAATGGAAATTAGTGGTTTTTTTTAATTTTGAGTTGGCAAAAAGGAATAGAAATAGAATAAAATTAGAGAAAATGTTAAGTCTCATTCAAAATAATAAGCCAACATAAATAAATTAGAAAATACCTATTTTCCATTAATAATAAATAGAAAAAATAGAGAAAATTAAGATTTTTGCACTAAAAAAATGAAAAAATAAGATTTATGTGCATGAATGTTTGGCAATGTTAAAGCATGAGGTCAAGCCTCCGTTTGGCCTTGTACTTTGTGTTATAGTACATGTTATTATTTTTTAGATACAAAAATGACACAAAACAACCATTTACATCTATGCACCGTAGCAACACCTAAACAGTGAGGGGGGAGGTCTATGCGACGATCTAATTGCTGAAAAGATACAAATTCTGATTTTCCTCTTTGTTCATAGCATTTAGGGATTGTTCCATAATTAAATATAGGCGACTAGTAGCACACAAGTTTTGGTGCTACTCTCTAAAGCAGCACAGCACGTAATGCTTAGTTAAAATTCATGAAAGGGATGTTTTCCACACCTCGCATGACTGGGTTTTTTAATCATAAAATGGTTGTGCACGATCGTCATACACCTTGCATCAAGCATGCCACGTGGTGTCTCCTAGAATACATTGCAATTGATTGATAAACTTTGACCAATGCTGAGAGGAAAGGAAACCTAAGTCATCAGTTAGATAGGGGCTTCCATTAGGGAAAGTTTTGTGAGGCAAATCAAAATCTCCTGGAACGCTGAATTATGAAAGAGTGGAGTTTGTGCGAATGTTATATATGTTGGAGTGACGCATCTTGGGGCTAATCCCCGAGGTGTAGGAGAGTCGCAGTGGAGCCACGACAATCAGCTGAGAGGTGCTTCCCTATGTGTGCATTACGAGGCATTATGCCTATATGTTATGGGATCTCCCTTTGAGGAGAAGGGAAGATGAACGTTGGACTGCATATTGGATACAAAAGCAAAATCATCATAAGCATTTAGTGCAAAGTGAGTTTTAGACGCTCCTAGCCCGCGAGGCCATTTGGTGGGGTTGTCTATCATATGCATGAGGTTCGGCTAGTGCCATAGCCAGTGCCAGCCCATTTTAGGTCCCATCAAAGGTGCGTCTATCGGGAGCCGCCAACAAGCGATGGTTCTTGAATCTAGGGTTTTTAGGGACCAAATAGTTGGTTTATGTCCTCTAACAAGGACCGTCAAGCCAAAATATAAAAAGCAAAACGTGCTGAGAGGGCTAGACGGCGGTTGGAGATTGTAAGACGCTATTCTCCTCAAAGGAGCAGCCCCTTACACATAAGTGGTAGTGGTTCTAGTAACTTAGGTGTTACGAGTAGCTCTTCGAGTGTAAGTGGAAGTCTTGGTACTTCCCTATTTCCAGTTAATCAACCCATAACAAGTGGGGGTGTAGTGTTGCCTACACAAACTCTTGTTGTCAATCCAATTGTAGCCATGGCATAAGCTATCGCAATTCCAGCAGATACACCGGATTTACCGGCATTAGGAGCACTCTTGCCCATTTTCCATGGGTTAGCAGAAGAAGATGGAGAACTCCACATTAAGGATTTTCAAACGCTCATGTTCAAATATCGAAGCCAAGACGAAGGACACCTAATGATGTTCTTCAACATGACGTTAAAAGGAAGAGCGGCAGTATGGTATCATGGTCTAGAAGCCGGAACCATAACTAGCAGTGCCCAATTCTTTACGACTTTCCATAGGGAGTTTGCCCCTGAGAAGGGTGGACAATATTGGTTGCGTGGTCTGAACGTAACAAGCCAAGAGCCAGATGAGAATGTCCAGGAATATGCCAAGAAACTAAAGCAAGTTCTTCGCAAACTTAACACTTATATTCCCATTCCAGCGCGGCTGCACAGTTGCAATATTTCCTACATGGATTGGATTTTAATATCGAGGTGCAACTGAGTAGTGTTGCTTTGGCCGATATTGACACTGCCAGTACCCAAGTAGAAGGATTAGATTCGCGCTTGCAAGCAGCTTATACAGCAAGGATAAATTGGAATGATAATAATTTGGCCTTGACCAATGGGAGTCAAGGGGACCTCATGTTAAATACGACTAGCAGAGGGAGTATTATGTCAAATTTGCCTATGTTACGAGCTCCTCCTAGCATGACTATACCTATGGCTAGTCAGGCGGCCTCATTAAATAGTGGTGGAAACCAAACAATGAATCCTAATGTTGTCCTAGTTGGTCAATGGCTAATTCCTAATCAAGTGGTTAGGCCCATGGGGCGACAGGCTAACGATCGTGGCTATGAGTCGAGTGCTTCTAATGTCCTTGGTGAAGTTAAGGACATGATGAAGCACTACACTGATATGATCTCTGAACAATATCGACAAATAGCTATGGATGTCAATTTTCTTAAGAAGCAACAGAATTTGATAGGGAGCTGATGCCTTAAAGAGGGTGGCCCCTCAAGATTTAGCTGTAAGTGGTGTGGTGGCCAACATTTCCCTAGGAATTGCCCGAATGTCAAATGTGATATTTGCAGAAAGTCTGGCCATTTAGCTACTACCTGTTGGAGTAAGATCAATTCTCTCCAACAAGGGAGTAAACAACCAGGTGCAGTTAACCATCACGCACAAGGGAATAATCTCGAGCAAGACGATGGACCATGGCAAATAGTGCAAAGAGGAAAGGCTGTTGTAGAGGAGTTACCTCATGGTAGTGGAGTTAGCCTTATTGAGGCTGTACATGTCAATGATGCTAGAACTTCTAATCTATGAGCCATAACAAGAGGTCAAAAGATTATAGAGGATGACAAAGAAATTGTAAAACCTATTGAGGGAAGCTCTAAGCAAGATGATAGGGAAAAGCCAGTCCTGAATCCTGATGAGGAAGGTGGACCATTAAGACCTGTTGGTAGTAAAGTCCATCCCGAGGAGGATAAAGGATTGCCAAGAAAGAAGGTAAAGGCTAAAAAAGAGGCACCAAAGCCAATGGAAAGACCAAAGGAGAGAATGGTTTGGCATGAGAAGAGAACTTTTGCTAATATCACAACTTTGATCTAGCAAGTTCCCTTTGCGAAGTCAAACCAGACGTGATTGCCAAGAAAGAAGGTAAAGGCTAAAAAAGAGGCACCAAAGACGATGGAAAGACCAAAGGAGAGAATGGTTTGGCACGAAAAGAAAACTTTGGCTAATTATCACGACTTTGATCTAGCAAGTTCCCTTTGCAAAGTCAAACTAGACGTGAATCTCTTGCAATTGATTAAACTTTCTCCAGGAGTACGCAAGGAATTCAAGAAAATTTTGTGTATAGGGTATATAGTAGAACCTTTGGGTATAGCTAGAGTGGGGGAAGATTGGTTCGATCATGTTGAAAAGCATTGCCCTAGGGTTCCAGCATATGTGGATGGAATATTAGTGGAGCACGCTATCGTGGACATTGGATCCTCCATCAATATCATAAGTTCAGACTTGATGGAGAGGTTAGATCTAGAGATCCAAAAAGACAGCTCCACACTTCTTAGGATGACTAATGATAGTCTAAGACAATCAGAAGGTTGCATTACTAAGCTCCATGTTACAGTTGTGAGCATGGAATGCTATCTGGACTTTAGGGTGATAAGGTTTGCAGGACATCTTAGCTATCAAGTTTTGCTAGGCAAGCAATGGATTCTACGGACAGACTCTCAAGTTGATATACCCGTTGGTTGAGTGATTCTAGGTCAGGCCCATCGTGTAATAGTGGATGCTTACCCTGAGTCTCCTCAGAGTGAGAGAGCTCCACTATCCTCCACCAAATTAGAAACAGTAGATGATCCATCTGGTAGTGAGACGTCATCGAGCGATGGATCTAAGGAAGGGTCCACTACAGAGGATATTTATCAAATAACCTTGAATGAGCCGATTGAGCCTCATGATCGAATAAGAGATACAGACATTATTGAGCTGGATCTTGGTACGCTAAATGATTTGTGGCCAATTAATTAGGGTCCATGCTCAGTTCGGAAGAAAGAGAGGACTATGTGTCCCTGATTCAAGAGTTCTACAATATCTTTGCTTGGAGCTATGATGAACTTCGAGGTATTCCTCCCAGTCTATTTGTGCATACTATTTCTGTAAAGGAAGGTACCCACCTTGTACGTTAGAAAGTAAGGCGTATGCCTTTTGAATTAAGGGACGGGTTGTACCAGGAACTACAGAAGTTGCGAAAAGCGGGTTTGATCTTCCTTGTTCAACATATTGAATGGTGCTCTCCAGTTGTGATCAGGAAGAAGAAGAATAATCAAATCCATCTTTGTGTAGACCTTAGATAGCTGAATAAGTAGATTGTTAAAGATTACTACCCGTTGCCATTTATTAACAAAATTTTGGATCAACTAGTGGGTAGGAAAATCTATTCGTTTATGGATTGCTTTGTAGGGTATAACCAAATGGTGATCGCTGAGCAAGACAAGCTAAAAATGACGTTTATTACATTCTTCCATACCTTTGCATATCATGTGATGTCATTTGGATTGTGTAATGCACCTGGTTTATAGCAAAGAACAGCCGATAAGAACTTTGGTGACATCTCCCTAGAGGAGCTGAAAGTATTCATTGTTGACGATCTGGGGCAGCCACCGTAAGGGATAGACAATTGATCATTTTGCGAAAGTGTTTTGAGCATTGCAGGCAATTTTGCATAGCTCTTAACCCATAGAAGTACATCTTCGGAGTCCCTTACGGAAGGCCATGTGGTCAGTTCCGTAGGGATTGTGACTGATCTTGAAAAGATCAAGGTCATAGTCACCATGAGTTCGCCACGTACTCCAAAGGAAGTACATAGCTTTCTGTCATTAGTAGGGTATTATCGGAGGTTTATCAATGCCTTGGCAGAAAGAACATTGCCACAGACAAACCTATTGAACACCATATTGGGGAATATGGGAATTTTCCATAAGTTTGGAACACGTGGTAAAATCTTTGGATTTGTCATAACTTGAATATTATAACTCCAAAGTAAGCGCTCTATAGCTCAATAGATTTCATTTTTTAAGCGCTTTCCAATGATAGGTCATATCATATGGTTTTGAGAAACTTATGGGCATGTTATCCGAGTGCCACCTTTTTAGTATTCAAAAAATGGGAATCGGAAGATTCCCAAACTTGCTAATATTGTGTTATTGTCCTTTAACTATCAATTTACATGGAGTGATGCTTGCAAAGTGTCTTTTGATGATGTGAAGCAGTAGCTTGCCAAAGCATCTATTTTAAAAGCACAAAAAAGGGACGAAATGTTCTATATATTTTCAGCAGCAACCATGTATAGTATTAGCTGTTGTTTAGCTCAAATCTGGGAGGAAAAGTGGTATCATCCAATAGCTTTTGCTAGTCAGAAGTTGGGCATATCGGAAATTAACTACACCTATATGGAGAAGTTGTGCCTTGCGATGGTATTCACGACCAAAAAGTTTAGGCACTACATTCTTTATGAGAGGGTGGTTTTTTATACGAAGGCGAAAGGGCTTCGATTGTTGTTGAATAAATTATAGCCACTTGACCATTTAGCAAAGTGGCTAATCACTTTGCAGGAATTTGATTATGAGATTAAGAGCAAGCCACCGAGGCTTAGGGTATTGTAGAGTGACTTGTGGATTTCAGAGAGCTAAAAGAGGTCGTGGTTGAAGGATGTGACATGGAGACTTTGTTCAAGATTGATATGGCGTCTATTCCCTCCTGGTATGCTGCTATAACGCACTATCTTTCTATGGGGGAGACTGGAGCTGGATTATCTATCACAGGCACATTATATCGGCAGGGTGTTGATGATATCTATTGCCGATGTGTGATGCCTAAGGAGGTTCCATTTATTTTGGAAGAGTGCCATGACTCTGCTTGTGGAGGGCACTTTGCTAGGCGGTTAATGGCACAGAAAGCTTTAAGAGCTGGATATTGGTGGCCATCCATCTTCCAAGATTCCTTTGAGTACGTTAAGAGATGTGATACTTGTCAAAGGCATGACAGTCGAGAGAATAGGAAGCATCCACTTACGCCTATCATGGCTATCCTTCCATTTGAGAAGTGGAGCATTGATTTTGTGGGACCTATCACCCCATCGTCTACTACTCAGAAGAGGTATATTATAGTAGCAACCGATTACTTCACAAAGTGGTCAGAAGCACGGTCAACGAGGTAGGACAATGCAAAAGAGACAGCCAGTTTCCTACTTGAGAAAATCATCTGTCGTTTTGGTCCGCCAAAGGAAATAGTATCGAACTGTGGAACTCACTTTTTAAATAAAGTGATTAAAAGCCTGACTGAAGCATGGAAAATTATGCATAACAAGACAACCCCCTATAATCTGCAAGAAAATGGACAAGTCGAAAGTACCAATAAGTAGCTTATGGGTATCCTATCCAAGATAGTCTCCGAAAAGAAGCGGGACTGGGATACAAAATTATATGTGGCAGTTTGGGCGTATAACATGACGTTCAAACGAGCTACTGGCCACATCCCATTCAAATTAGTTTATGGGGAGGAGTGCGTCTTACCCTTAGAAATTGAGTTGCCGATCATAAAATTCTCAATCAATCATTCTTTGGGTGATGAAGATGCCCTATTTGAGCGGTTTACGACTATAGCCCATCTGGATGAACTTAAAATGTAGAGTTTGTTGCACCAGGAGGTAGCTAAACGTTAGATAAAGCAATTGCATGATCTGAAAGTGAAGAAATATACTTTTAAAAAAGGGCAATTAGTTCTATATTACGGTGCGCATAGGGAGCTATTTCTAGGAAGTTGGAACCTTCATGGGATGGCCCTTACAAGATAGTTCGAATAGGTAAAAATAAGTCCACAGTTCTATTAGCTGATCTACAAGGAGTGGAATTTAAGAATAAGGTTAATCTTAATAAGATTAAACCTTACTATTTCTAAGTATGCTAATGCGGAAAAATGTATTGCAGGTCCATGTTGGGGCTGATTGGAGACTTGCATGAGAGCTTAAATTGGTTGATGGGGCAGTTAATCCCTTATTTGGAGCACCCATATCTCGAGCAATGATATCATCAAGGGAGGCTTATCTGGTGGAGCAAGGGATATAAAGTGATTGAGCGAGAAGACGGTACCTTTGTGTGGGAAATTAAAGTTTTTTGCCATCACCACTTACAAATCTTGACAAGCATCCCTGTTGAGTTTAATGAAGAAGGTGCGATGGAGCTGTCAGTTCATCCTCTAAATATGTTGAACTTTGACTATCATAATTACGAATAGGGGAGTTCTTGATGTCTGGCTGTCTAAACCCATTATGGATGTATACATTATACTTTGATGGAGTGTCCACTAGGGGCCCTAATAGAAAAGGAAGTGTTGGAGTAGTTATCCGAGATCCCCGACGTAGAGTTACAATGAAATTAGCTACTTATCTCAGGGTAGGATTTACTAACAACATGGCTGAGTATAAAGCCTTGATTATGGGACTGAATATTGCCAAGAAAGGTGGCATTAGGTGGTTGTTAATAAAAGGGGATCCCCAACTGATCTTAAATCAACTCAATGGGACATACACAGTCCAAAATCCTCTCCTTCATATGTATCATCGAACTGCTATAACCCTACTTGATGAATTTGAGAGCATATCTCTTCAGCTGATTCCACGTTATTGGAATTAGTTTGCAGATTCCTTAGCTAATTTTTCTTATGAAGAGGACCTCTTTTTCCACAGTGGTCCTAGTCCGGACATCGTTATTGACACTGAGATAGGACCTGGTCACTTGTGGGGGATATTATCAGACCACGCGTTATATGGTAGGCGATGGTTGATATGGTAATTTAAAAAGTAACCGAGACCCATCTACCACTATTATCCTAGACCAATAGGTTGATCAAAAGACATGTTATGCGTCTGCCTCTTACTATATATGCACGAGGTATGGGCCATAATTTGATTTATTTAGTTTAAGGCTAAGAGCCCTATTTTTCTCCTTGGAATGGAGCATATTTGCATATATCTACCTTTTTCCAAGGAGGGATCTCTATGAGCTGGTTTTTTTGTTTCATTAGGCCAAGAGGGCCAGTTGCTTTAAGTAGTTAATGTCTAATTTCTTTAGGCCAAGAGGGCTAGTTGTTTTCAATTTTTAATAATCTATCTCTTTAGGCCAAGAGGGTCAGTTAGTTTGCAGTGAAATGTGCTATTCCTTTAGGCTAAGAGGGCCTATCTTTGTTTGATGTAGGTACGTTTAATGCTTTGTTGTTTTAGTGATTGCACCATACAGGATAACGAAGTCGATGGAGGGAGCCTTTGCTGTGAAGAAGCTTCTTGTGGAGATTTCACGTGGTTTCGTTCCCTTTTCGAGTTTTTCTCTTAAGCAATAAATGATATGTGTACGGGTGAGGGTTTTTTTCTTGTTGGGGAACAGCAATCAAGGCATGAAATCCTAGGTTTAGGTTAGGTATGTCTGGGGGAGGTCTGAGTAGTCATTGTCTCCTACAAGGAATTTCCAGGCATTGAAAGACCTGCTTTAGAAGGCAGTTTTAGTGACCCTGTTTTGCCAGCCTGCTAGGCTACCGTTCTAGGAGTTCCTGTTAGTTGTGAGGCAGTTAGAGAAGCCTACTAAAATAATGATGGAAAGAGACAAAACCCTAAAGATTTGAAAGACAATATATGAATATACGGAGGTGTGTAAAAAGGGGTTTGAACCCTATAGAAAATAGAAAAGGAAAGAAAGAAAAATCCTTGAGCTGTTGGTTATCGCATTTCAAAGGCTTGGTAAGTTCCTATGGATAAGAAAAGATCCAGGGCCGATACCTTGCCCTTCCTTGGGGTGACATCTTTCCATAAAAGAAGAAAATAAAAGAAGGTTGGAGCAAAAATAAAAGTAAGCATTAGAAAATGATTAAGTGTTGCCTAGTGAGGGTTTGGTAGGTTCTTGGGTACCGAGACAAGACCTGAGGCCAAGGCCTTTTTCTCCTTGGGTCACTACACTCAACTCCCTCCTTTTTACACGCCCGAGTATGGAAAAATAAAAGCCTAAAAGAAGAAAAACTGTGCCAAAAGACAATATTTCTTGCTCAGGCTATAGTAGTCCTCGCCTAGTTGTATTTTTTTCTCACGCAGGCAAGAAAGAAGGTGCCATGGATAGAAATGGATGGGTCATGGGGCCAGAGAACAACCCCCCAACTAATCTTGGGCCTGTTCTTCTTCCTATCTTCGCTCTCCATCGCTCCAATCCACTCCTCCAATGGCTACCCGGTTGTGGAGATGCAGATCTAGTCTTTCTCTCTCCTCCCTCTCTCTCCAGCATAGAGGCAATTCATGTGCAAGAAATCAAGAAGAAGAGGGGCTGAAGGATGTGTGATCGGATTGCTTCAAGATGAAGAGGAGGCTGAGGAAAGAGGTTCAACACTGAAGAATGGTTGCTGGTCAGCGGTCTGTGGGCTGCCCAGAATAATTATTAAAAAACCCGCAACATGCAAGACACGCGGTATGCTCCAATTTTATGAAGAAATTTGCATGTTTTTGTTGTTTCATAGACCTAATGTTGTTCATATGCGATGAATTTTTGGTTGAACCTTGATTGCATCATGTTTGAGGGCTGTAACTACAAAAATACAGAACCCGTAATGATTTAGAGCCATTATTAATTTGTTAAAACCTGCAAAATATCATTTTTCAATGGAAATTAGTGGTTTTTTTCGATTTTGAGTTGGAAAAAAGGAATGGAAATGGGATAAACTCAGCGAAAATGTTAAGTCTCAGTCAAAATAATAAGCCAACACAAATAAATAAAAAAATACCTATTTTGCATGAATAATAAATAGGAAAAAATAGAGAAAATTGGGATTTTCGCACTCAAAAAATATGAAAAAATAAGATTAATGTGCATGAATGTTTGGCAAGGTTAAAGAATGAGGTCAAGACTCAGTTTGGCCTCTTCCTTTGTGTTATAGTATGTGTTTATTATTTTTTACATACAAAAATGACACAAAACAA
Organism: Lygodium microphyllum; assembly: GCF_053477565.2. Taxonomy (NCBI): domain Eukaryota; kingdom Viridiplantae; phylum Streptophyta; class Polypodiopsida; order Schizaeales; family Lygodiaceae; genus Lygodium; species Lygodium microphyllum. The sequence continues at coordinate 184,437,063 of NC_141136.1, read as the reverse complement.
CCATTTATACCTATGCACTCTAGCAACACCTAAACGGTGAGGGGGGAGGAAGTTTGTGCCATGATATAATTGCTAAAAAGATACAAATTTTGATTTTCCTCTTTGTGCATATCATTTAGGGATCGTTCCATAATTAAATATAGGCGACTAGTAGCACAGAGGTTCCGGTGCTAGTCCCTAAAGCAGCACAATGCGTAACGCTTAGTTAAAATTCATGAAAGGGCTATTTTTCGCACCTCACATGGCTATTTTTTTAAATCATAAAATGGTTGTGTACAATCATCATACACCTTGCATCAAGAATGCCGCGTGGTGTCTCCTGGAATGCATTGCAATTGATTGATAAACTTTGACCAATGCTGAGAGGACAAGAAACCTAAGTCGTCGGTTAGACGGGTGCTTTGTTGAGGAAAGTTTTGTGAGACAAATCAAAATCTCCTGGAATGCTGAATTATGAAAGAGTGGAGTTTGTCAAATGTTATATATGTTGGAGCAATGTATCTTGGGGCCAATCCCCGAGGTGTAGGAGAGTCACAATGAAGCTGTGGCAATCAGCCGAGAGGTGCTTCCCTATGTGTGTATTACGAGGCATTATGCCTATATGTTATGGGATCTCCCTCTGAGGAGAAGGGAAGATGAACGGTGGACTACATATTGGATACAAACGAAAAATCATTATAAGCATTTAGTGCAAAGTGAGTTTTAGATGCTCCTGGCTCGTGAGGCCATGTGGTGGGGTTGTATGTCGTATGCATGAGGTCCGACTAGTGCCATAGCCAGTGGTGGCCCATTTTAGGTCCCATCACCAAATGATGGTTAGTCCATCTCTTCAGGATGGCTTCCATTCATGAGACATAAGCTTCTACTTTTTCTCCAAAGGACTGACTTAGGTTCATGAACAGGGTGTCAAGTCTTTTCCATGTATCCTGTGAGGTCTCACACTTATCCACATGATGGATATAACTATCGTCTAGCTCCAGTTTGATAATGGCTTGGGCTCTGTCATCATTCTTTTGCCAAGTAGTTGCAAGGTCCGCGTCCCAATGTTTCTTTTCTTTGCCATTTGTGATGGCCCAGAGACCCTTTTTCATCAAGATGAGCTTGATGGGAGTTTGCCAAGTGTGAAACCCGACTCCTTTGAATTGAGCATTTGGAGAGTCTTTTCCCATGTTGAGGTTGCAAGAGCAGCAGCAAATCAACACCAGAATTCTGAGATTTTATCAGTAGAAGAGCAGAATGCAGTGTGTCAAGAGAGGAACAACTCCCTAGAAGAAATCGTGGGCTGAAATGGCCTGGTTGAGGAGTTATTGAAGCTCCAAGAAAGGTAGGTCCTGTCTAGCTATGGTAGACACAGAGCAGAGATTGAGGATTTTCACAATGCTGAGCTCCAGATGGTCCAATGTCCTGGATTGATGTGATACAGGGAAGCTTTGTGAGTTGGAGAATACTTTTCCAAAAGGAAGCTCCAAGAGATTTGACCTGTGGAGTGAGATATAAGCAACTCAATCTGATAGGGTACTGCTGGCTATGGCTGCCATGGAAGCTTCAGTGAGAGTAGAGTTGGAAGATGAAGTCATGAGCTGACATTGAGCTAGACTGAGGTTGAGAGGAATCAAGAGAGGCTAGAGAAGCAATGCCATGCCCAATTGGGCTCTGATACCATGTGAGAAATGCGGGATCTAGAGCATGGCAAAACCGGAAGCTATGGAGGATGAAATGAGAAGTGTGGACTCAAGATGGAGAAGACAAAGACACTGTTTGTTACACAAGTGAATTAGGTTCCAAGATTGAGACATGGACTCATAAACACAATCTTGTGTATGTGGACAATGACATTGACACTTCACTGAAAAGAAAAGAGTACTATCATTGCATTAAGAAAGGAAGCAAGTACAATGCTTTATAGGAAAGTAGGAAACTGCAGTAGGCACCATTGTGCATATGGGATAAGTTAGCCTGCATATCCTTGACCCTGAGGCTCCATACAAAGAGGCTGGTTAGTGAGTGTGATTGCTGATTCTCAACATCACGTACCTCTGGACTCGTTCTGACGCATGCCTCTTGATTGCATCATTCATCAAGGGTTTGGCTCCAACCAGTTGGTCTGTACTCAAAAGAATAGAATCAAAGAGGGGCTTCAGTCTTTGGAGGATTCTCTAGTCAACATCTCTTCTACTTTCTTCTTTTCAACATCTCTGAATTCAGCTTTCAAACCACTACAGAGAGGGAGATATTCCATTCTGAAAGTATCAAAACTCATTCTTCTTAGAATCATTATTATGCCATCATCATAATAATGCCAACTTCTGATGGTTTCAATAGTGTATATTGTGAAGAACACTCTGTCTACCAACTTCTAGTGGGTTGCCAGTTGGTCAGAACACCAAGCATCCGACATGTCTTGCTATTGAGCATCCATGAATAGATTCCAACTCTTTTCTTTCTTTTTTTCGTGAACCTCCACTGACCACGACTCCTAAAGCTTCTTTAGGATCTCCCACTTGATGATGTCAAGAAACTTCTCAATGAGTGCCAAATCTTCCATGGATGGTCATTTTCTATGTTTCTACTCTTCAGTTTGTTTCCGAACAATTTTCCACCAAGATGCATCTCTGTTGCTTCAACACGAAGAGGAAATAGTCCACCACACAAAGCTTGCATCATGATGGTAATATGTTTCCGCCATTGTGGGATGAACTTTTTGTAGAAAGTGGCTTTTACAATAAAAATCTATAACTCTTCAGTGGAAGAAGGGATTTTGCAAGCATCCATTGAATTCTCCAATTCTTGGCAATGCCATTTCCTTCATTTTCAGCCTCTTTTGATGCTTGTTGATGGCAAGTTTCCCTGGTTGTGCACCAAAAACACCAAAAATGGAGGTCCTTGCCATGCCTATAGTATCGAACACAAAACAGGGTAAAAGAACCTTCAAATTCTATGAGTGGGTTGAGCCCATGATCCCAAAATTGCAAACATCTCTTAAAAGAAACCATATCCACAATGATATAAAACAACACTATCATCTTCATCACTTTCATCATTATCCTCCATAGCTTTTAGAAATAAAGAATGAAGAGAGAGAGAAAGAGGAAGAGGAACAAAGCCAAATACAAATATTTTACACAACCACGAAGAAGAGAATGTGTGATGCGAGGGAAGAGAGGGAGAGAAAGAGACACACAACCACTCGTGTCCTCAATCCACCCTTTCACCCAAAAAGCACACCTCTCCATATTTTATTTCCTTTAATTTTCATTTTGATACATTTTCTTTCTTTTTCAAAGGCTTTGAGCCTTTGAGCCTTTGAGTTCTCTTCTCTTTTTAAATGTACACATACTTTGTGTTTTAGTGGGAGATAGTGAGTGTAAACCCTCCCATGTTCTATCTCACTTTTACAAATAAAGTGATTATTTTGTGATGAAAAATATGGATGACATATAAACATGTTACTTTTAGAGACCATCTTTGTTCCTTGTTTTTGCACATTTTTTAGTGTCGTCATTTTCTCCCACACTGAAACGTGAAGCGTCCTCGTGAACCGTGTTAAAGAAGAACCACTATCTAACACAAAACACTTCCAAAATTGTTAGTAAAACAACTTCAATCATAAGGCCTAGCCATGGTAGGGTATGGGACTCAAAATCCATGACTACTAGAGTAAGGGAACTCCTACCTTCATCACACTCTCACACTGAAAAACTTTACTACTCTCTAAAAGATAGGGTTCTATCTTCAATAATGATCACAACAACAACTTCTCCATTCCAATAGGGGAAAGAAGAATGATGCCCTTCATCATGTAACTTAAAGGACACTTGAGAAAATAGGGTTTGGTTGTATATCTTCATGAATCTTCTAATGTAGGGATTTATTATTTTACTTCAGTGTGAGGTTAAAGCTTCCATGAAGAGTTATACCCTTGGTAAAAGGGTTTTTATTTTGAATGTGAATGATAGATTATGTGAGTGATTAAGCTTTAGATTATAGTTGGAGTGTTTTTTTTTTCTTATTGGTTGATTTTTTAAAAAATAAAAAGACTTATTTAGCTTTTGGTGTGTTTTTTACCACTTGAAAAATGAAAAAGATGATGTCGATGGCCACCATAAGGAGGATAAGGATGGCATGGGTAGATGTTGGTACTACTCAGGGTGTTCGTTCTTTTGGGGAAGCCTAATTGGATTACTAGTAATGATATTGCAAAGGTTGTTCAGAATAAAAGGGGGAAAATGCTTAGGTAGAAAGTGGTCGTTGGGGGAAGTGCAAGAGAAAAGATAAGCCACCTAAAGATGGACATGAGATGGTGAACCTTGGGATTACTAAGGATTATTTTTTTCTTTTAACTGTATTGCATATGAATTGGTATGAAGAAAAAGGGTCAGTAATGTTAGGGTTTCCTTTTTTTAAATAAACAAACCATTGTGGTTATTCTCCTTTAGATTTTTTTAGGGCAGGCTACATGGATGAGGGTAGGAGAGGTGGAGAAACATATCAATAGGCCAAGGATAGTTTCCAATGATGAACGCGATGTTGAGGAAGAGACTGGAAAAACTGCTCCGATTTCTTCTCCTTCTTCTTCTTCTTCTTCTTCTTCTTCATCTTCTTTCTGTTTGTTTTATTCTTTGTCTTATCCTTCTTTGGAGTTTGCTGCAAAGAGGTAGCCAGGCATCACCGCTTGGCAGTCCCTCTTCCCTCGATTCTTTCTTTTCTTTGCTAGCACCTCGCTCTCTCTCTCTCTCTCTAGGGTGAATATGTTCATATGCCCTTTATCTGATCTCTCCCTTCCTCTCAGAAAACCCTAATTCTCTGTCATTTGTTCACTTAGTGCCTTTTGCCCCACTCTGCGACCTCTTCCCTTCTCTCAAAAACTTTAGTTCACATCAGATAGGTGGAAATGGAGTCAACCAAGTCTCTCCCTTCCTATCTGTCTCTTTGTCTGCATGGCAGACCATATCCGCCTGAAATGAGCCCTGCAGATTAGAGCACTTAGGCAACAGGCTTCTATTAAATTGTCTTCTTCTTCCTCCTCCATTGTCTCTTCTTTTGCCTCTCTCTTTTGATGCACGGGATGCTAAGGAGAAGAGCATGAATAGGCTAGCAACCTATGAGCCTGAGACAAAGGGAATGGAGTCTTGGTAGGCCTAGAAGATGGTGTTGGAGGCCGCAGCACTGACGATGATGCTGATGCTGATTCATTTGTGGAAGTTGTTGTTGATGTTGCTGTTGTTGCCACAGATCGACATGCAATTGATGGTAGTATTGCTCCCTAGACATGATCCCATGCTCCAATAGATCTGGCGATGAAGCGATTGGGGTTGATTCTTTCTTAAGAAGCGTCCACTTGCAAGTGGCCATGAATCTTGCTTTTTCTTCTTTGTCTTTACAAAAAGACTTGAGTTGTCTTCCCCTTCTTCTCCTTCTTCATGAAAAGTTTGTTGTCTTCTTCTTCATCTTGACAAAAAAGCAACATCCTCGTCATGCTTCTTCTTCTTTTTCTTTTTCAATGACCCTTCCTGTTGCTTCTATAATTGTCAGAGGCATGGCCAAGGTGCACGAATTGTGGATATCACTAATAATCATATCTAAGGGAAGATGATAATCTGGATCAGGTTTTGATACGTCCATTAGGGGAGGCAGAGTAGGGGACAATGGAGGCGATAGTCATATCTTTATGCAGGCACTGCTATGATTACAGTGAGTCATAGAGGATGACGTGTTGCCACCAGGATTGTGTGTTAGGAAAGGAACGCAACGTGTCACATTCTTCCTTCTTTCTTCATGCTTCTCCTTTCTTGTTCTTTGGTTATTGGTTGGGAGGGTAGACAGACAGAGGACACACACATGGCCAAAATGGGGTGCAGTCATTGCTTCTCCCTTCTTCTTTCACCTTCCACTTTTGTGAACCTCTACTTTGTTTGTCAAGTCTTGAAGTCACAACAGATTGATGTGGATGTTATATAGATCATAGAGGGAAAAAGGGGAACGATTGGTGGAGACTCAAGTAGGCATTTACGTGTAAGGATAGGGCCCATGGAGAGGGAGGGTCTCTCTCTCTCTCTATGGATCTCTGTCATTCTCTTTCTTCTTCATTTTCTTTGTCTTCTTCTTTCTTTGAGCCCTTTGGAACTTGATAAAGAGGAACTGTTTCTCTCTTTTTGCTCTTCCTTTGTAGCAGGTCCTTTAAGTGCCTATCAGACTCTTCATCATGTTGTTTTTCTTGTAGTTCCTCTTCTTTTTCTCCCATGCTACTATAGGAATTGATCAAGTTGGGATGTCGCATGGAAAGACAGAGATAGGAACATGATTTTTCAATTTGATGCTAGCTTGTAGAGGATAAAGGGATAGTCAGTGGCTCCTCTTCCACATTCCCTTTAGTCTCTGCACTTGTTTTCAGACCTTATCATGGGCACATTTATTTTCGTTCCCACTCTTGATTATCAAGATAGATTTCAAGACAACACAATGCCTCTGTTTGCAACTTCAAAGAACATATCTTTCTCGGCCAGTGCACCAAAAATGGAGGTCCCTGCCATGCCTATAGTATCGAACACAAAACATGGTAAAAGAACCTTCAAATTCTATGAGTGGGCTGAGCCCATGATCCCACAATTGCAAACATATCTCTTAAAAGAAACCATATCCACAATGATATAAACCAACAATGTCATTTTCATCACTTTCATCATTATCCTCCATAGCTTTTAGAAATAAAGAATGAAGAGAAAGAGAAAGAGGAAGAGGAACAGAGCCAAATACAAATATTTTTCACAACAAGGAAGAAGAGAACATGTGATGTGAGGGAACAGAGGGAGAGAAAGAGACACACAACCACTCGTGTCCTCAATCCAACATTTCACCCAAAAAGTACACCTCTCCATATTTTATTTCCTTTAATTTTCCTTTTGATACATTTTCTTTCTTTTTCAAAGGCTTTGAGCCTTTGAGTTCTCTTCTCTTTTTAAATGTACACATACTTTGTATTTTAGTGGGAGATAGTGAGTGTAAACCCTTCCATGTTTTATCTCACTTTTACAAATAAAGTGATTATTTTGTGATGAAAAATATAAATGACATAGAAACATGTTGCTTTTAGAGACCATCTTTGTTCCTTGTTTTTGCACATTTTTTTGTGTCATCATGCATCCTTGTTGTTGTCGATCCTACGCAAGAACCATATCTATGGGCTTAATAGTGATACGTCACGCATGAATGGCTAAAAGTTGACAATCACCCATTAGATCAATCAAGTAACTTTTAGTTGCTACTTGGAGAGCAAGCAAGGCTTGGCTTGACCATTGCCCCACATTCCTTGCGTGGTTCCTTGAAAAGAACTTGTGATGATTCCCTAAGCACAGATCTTGCAGTATTTCTCACACCAACCTAGAGAATGGTACACTATTCTGGAATTTCCTTATCCACGTAGCATAGTTATGCTTGGTCTCCATCTTCGTTTCTTATGTGTTGGAGGATGTGTATTACCAGCTAGAGCAGTAGTGGGAGGTGGAGCAACTGGACCATGTGGACCACCATTTCTGGACAATGGCGAACCATCATTATTGACCACACTAGGGCCACCATTGTTGGACATAGTAGCGCCATCATTATTAGTTGCAGTAGGGCCGCTCTTGTCAACCAGCAGTAAGGAACCTTTGTCTCTCACAATACACTCACTAGATTTGGAAGAGTGTTGAGCTCTTGCTCATGCAGGCGCCTTCTTGATAGGAAGCTTAAAATGTGTCATGGTTGTGATGATGAAGGATAGAAAGTGGAGGGTAGAGTGAAGAGTAATGGGAAAAAATAAAAGGAGAGACTTGACTTAAGTACAAAACTTTTAAACTTATTGTGGTGTAAATGAACTTTAAAATTATCATTTCATTTCATTTCTCCACCCCATCCCTGCCTCTCTCTGTCTCCTACCACCCCCCTCATACCCCTTGCTGTCTAGGCTAGTGAATGTTCCAAGGTTTGGAATTTTCATGTCTTTGTCTTAGGATTTTGACATCAACTTTTCATAATTAAAAAACATAGTTCCAAATCGACTTTGAAAAACATAGTGACAAACCTTCGAAAATTTAAATAAAATTTGTAAGACATCTCATGTTAAAGATATGAGTATTGATGTGTCATATCCTGAGTACCTATGCTCTCTCGTGGACACTAAATGCATCAAAAGTATTATCTTTATCTAGGTCTCCATTTCTTCCCATCTCTCTCCTGGGTTGCCAGCCATTATGTGTGGTGTTGTCTAGTTGTGATGTTTTCATATCTTGCTTTTCTCACTTTATATATTGCTCCACTTATAAATTCTACTTGAGAGGTTTTGGACTTCTTTTCTTTTTCCTTGTATTGTATCTCTAATATCCTATACCACCATTGTAATAAATGCCTCATAGAATTGGAATCATTGATACCACCTCCATGATCAATTGCCCATTTGAAAAGCATAGAGAGCTTGCCAATGAGATTGTTCCATGCTTGAGTTGACCATACTATCAAACTTGATTTGCAAAGTATGGACCATATGCTTCAAGTATATGCTACACAAGAAGAGATATTAGAAAGACGAACTAATTCGAAATGATGATATTTTTTTGTAATGGTAAAAATATTGACCATGTAGTGTGTTATATTGTTTGTAGTCCATGCCTCCACCATGGACTTATGAAACTTCGCAAATGTCTCTTTAAATGTATTGGCATCACCATCCCTAAACCTCAACTTTTGTAAGAGAGATGGTAATCTATCTAGGTGTATCCACACTTTTGCCTTTGCAATCCTCGTTCGTCCCCCATTGCTCCAATCCGGAACAACAAGTTGCAACTTTTTCCATGCTTCATACTTCTCTAGTTGTTTTACAAGTATATTTCCTTCCTCATCTTGAGGTGGAGATATAAACCTTCTAGCCTTGGGTCTACCAAAGCATGGTTTACAATGGATATTTCCACTCTTTCCTGATTTTTTCTTGTCCTTTTTTATTTCTAGGTGGCTCTCCTGCAATCCAAATTGAGAGAGGACTTGTTCTACCTTTTTGCAGGTAGCATCACCTTGTGACACAAGCTGCATCTTGTATGCAAAGCATATATATTCATATATTAGCTTCTCAATTATTCTAACCAAACAATGCAATGTGCAAAAGTGAACCCGTGTTAGTGGTATTTCCGAAATAGGGCACCAATTTGGATCCACTAGAACTAGCATTCCATTTCTCATGACTTTTTGATCACGTGTTGGAGCACCTGGTTGTCTTGCCTTGGCAAGCCATTCTTTCTTTCCATCTTTCCCTTTCTTCCTAGTTTGCATGCAGTATATGCACGGAAATTTTGCATTCAATGCATTTGATAAACCAAACATACACTTCAATGTTTTTAAATCACCTACAATATGCCATTCAACTTGATAGTCTCCAAACCCCTCGATGTGTTAAATTGCTCCATTATTTTTCTATTGAATAACACTGTGTATATTAGTGAGGTTTAAAAAAACTTTAAGCACTTCATGGTCCTCCTTTAGTACTTCAAATGATGCAAGCCACCATATTTCATTCTTTGACTGTACAGTGAAGTATAAAGGATGGTTTTCATCAATGTTGGAATCCAATGCTCAATTCATAAGTGTTATACTCACACGTTCAAGTTTTTGTCCCTTACTAATCTCACTCTCATCAATTTTGAGGACAAACTTAAGCTTACCTCTACATTCTTCCATAGACATATTGTAGAAATTGGCCATAGCAATCTGAACCCTACATATATCAAATACGAAGTTGTTGGATGTATTCAATACAAATGCAACTTCTTTGGAACCATACTTCAATATGTGTGTATTTTTCATATGCATTGGCTCACCAATTAGTTCTAAAACTTTCTCATTTAGTTGTTTTTGAGCATTCTTCACGTGAAATGGTTTTGGTAGAGGCATTACTCGCTTAGTTTTCAAGACTTGCTTAAATCTGGTATCCAATTGTTGATAGAGCATACTATATAACTCAAAACTCATTCCCACCTTATCACATAATCCGTGAGCATTTGTAGTAATAAACAAGTGGCTCACATCCCTAAGATGTTCACTTGCGACACCATATACAATGTCCCTGAGTTTACAATTTTCCAATGCATTTTTTACCATATCCTTGCTTAGGACTTTGGAAATAATATCATTCTCTGCATGAAGGAACATATTTCTCATTGTAGAAGATTGAGCATATATCTGTCTATGATATTGTCAACTTCCTTTGGTTAATTGGTGAATTGGTTTAACTAATTGGATGCACCAATATGTTTCTTTGGTTTTTAAAGTGGGCCCAATCTCCAAATTTTTTGTGAGCTTCCTCTTTATGTTTCAATTCTCCTTCTCCAAGTCCATAACTTTAGACTATAACTCTATATTTTGCACATGTGTAGCATGTATAGCATCTTCAATGACATACATTCCTTGTTGTACGCTCTGGTTCTCCCTATCCTTCTCAACCAATAATCTATTCTTTTCCATCAAAGACTTCATATTTCCTTGTAATCTTGTGTACATATTTGTCAAGGCTTGATGAACCCCTGCTAATCCTTGTGTGACAAGTTTGCATGTGTATATATAGAATCCTTCATTGCCTTCACAAAAAAACTTTACAAATGATGTAAGCCCTTCAAATTGTTGTGGGCTTTGAGTGAGTGGATGGGGTGGTGAAAAAGTGAGGATTATTGTATTCAATGCACATTTTTGCTTGATCATGGATACCACTAAGAGAGTTCACAAGGATAATTTCTCTAGTGAGAATATTAATATATATTAAGCTCCAATGTTCTCTTCAAAGTAAAATGTTAGTAAGAAATGCATACTATAAAGAAGTATACATTAAGCCCTTTGCAAAATCGCATACCTTTCAATGTAAGGAAAGAAAATATGGTAGTTTGTGATCGGATCGAACGTTTTGAAAAATAATTCTATGTTTGAATGAGATCTTGACAACAATTCCACTAATAAGAATGGATCAATGATAAACATAGTTTTAGAGATTTCTTGGCTGAGAGAAGCAATTAATGCCCTAAAACCAATAGCAAAAACAAAGGAATGTTAGTTGTTGCAATGAACAACACTATCATTCCATTAAAAAAAGAAATTCAGTCAAAAAGCCTTACCTTATGCAACAAAAGACTATAGAATTTGACAATTGAATATATTTCTTAACAAGCATGGATTTTTCCTCAGGAGAAATACTAAGATAGTCTTCTTTTGAAGAAGTGCAAGAGACATTCACAACCATTTGCCCATATACCTCCCCCATTCTCTTTAGATTGACAGGACCAAGGACAAAGATTTTTCTCGACTTGCAAACTTCATCCTTTGACTCTATAATCTCTTGTGGTGGTTCTTGTTGGGCAGACAGGGATAGTCTTTGTAGGATATAAATATGTCACCTCCTCAATTATTGGCCGTTTCGCTCTCCTAGAGAATTTTGGAGGAACGTTAAGGATCTCAAATATTTTTTTATTAGTAGTGGGCAAGGGCCTCAATACTTTATCAAACCTATACCTCATTCTACTTACCATACTAAAGTCTTTGTTCATTTGATGGGACCTAAAATGGGTCGGCACTGGTTATGGCACTAGCCGTATCTCATGCAAACAACACACAACCCCACCACACAGCCTCGTGGGCCAAGAGCATCTAAACCTCACTCCACACTAATCCATTCTGTGTTTGTATTGAGTCATAGTCCAACGTTCACCATCTCTTCTCCTTAGAGGGAGATCCCATAACAAATAGGCATAGTGCCTTGTAGCACAAACATAAGGAAGCACCTCTTTGCTGATTGTCGCGGCTCCACTATGACTCTCCTACACCTCGGGGATTGGCCCCAAGATGCGTTGCTCCAATATAAAGTACACATGATACAAACTCCACTCTTTCATTTTGCATGTATTCTAGGAGATACCATGGGTCCTTACAAAATAATTTCTAAAGAAACTTGATCGACTAGCCTATGGATTAAGTTGTCTCTCACACTCTCAAGTGTAGACCATCATAACGGAAAATAGATGCTATGCATCTAGTTCTTCATATTCCGATACCATGGTTGATATGCACATGAAAAAGTGGATGATCGTAATGTGCTCAAACATAATTTTCAATCAGAAATGTGATGTGCACAACTAGGCTTTCCAATGCTCATTCAGTAACTCATTGCGGTGATGTAAGGATAGCACCGAGACAACGCTTATGCTACTATCCTCTTAATTAAAGCACTAGAAACTCTATATCATGATATGCATAAGAAAAATTAGCAATAAAGAGCACCTAAATCATATCACTCAAACACCCCATCCCCTACATTTAGGTATTGCTTCTGCTGCATAGGTGTAAGGGTTCACTTTGTCATGTTTTCCTGTAGGAAACACGATAAATCATGAACTTTGACAAAAATTTAGGAAAAATTGAGGCTAAACCTCATGCTCTGCCACTACCATACATTCACAAACACTCATTGTATTTTTTCTTATTTTTATGAAGTGTATTTCTAATTTTTTTATTTTCTCTTATTTTTATGTATTTATTTGAAAATAATCACTATTATTTTCTAATTTGTTCATTTCAATCATTTTAGCATACTAAAATTCAATTTTATTTTCCATTTCTCCCCCATGGGAACACATTTCACCCATTCGAAATGACAAAACCATCGTTTTACCCTTAAAAACCGCATTTTCGGTTGGCGGGATTTAAATAGTGCATGTAAATCATTATGAAATTAGAAGTTTCTGATGTACAAAAATTAAACATAATGTAAACAACACTTACACAAATGCTCATTGCATAAGAACATCATTTCCATAATAAAATGTCAAAAAAACTTCATTTCCTTCATAAAAAATAGTCATACCATGTTTGTATCAATCGTGAGATGCATTAAATGATTGCATGACCGGCGGATGGAGCCTCCATTGCTCTTAATACTATGCTGCACATCAATCTTCAGCATCTCCATTAATCTCAATCATCATTTGCTTCAATCTCATTTCGGAATCTTCCTTTAAAGTAGTGCGCAATAACAACCCATAGAGGGGAGAGAGAGGGAGGAGAGAGAAATACTAATTTCTGATCTTCATGTCCAAGCAGCCATTGGAAGAATGGAGAGTGGCGATGGAGGGCAAAAAATTAGAGCATTAGACTACTATAGTCGCTTCATAAGTTTATATAGAGGTGGGAGATGACACCTCTCCCTCTCTCTTCATCCATTGCTATGACGCCTCCTTCCCTTCTTCACGCCATTTCGAAAAATGGCCCCTCCCCCCCCGCGTGAATTTTGGGGGGGTGGGAGACCCCAAGGGTCACCCCCCTTGACCTCCAAGTTCCTTTCACGCTAAACCTCTTTGGTCTTTGGACCTCGGACACCGTCGTGGCATCGGAATTGAGATGTAAAAAATCTGACACGTCCATCTCGAGGTCCCGCATTGCCTAGAATCTCTCGGGATCGAATCCCACATCATGAAAAATTATGAAAATTCCCCAACCATTTCTCAGTGGGTCTTTAAGGCACTTTTGAATCCCGTCAACTGTTTGCTGCTTAAAATCGTATTGATTGCAGTTGTCGCCTCTGAGAAGTCTATTTTTCTCTTGAAATTCATTTTTTTTGGCTATTTTGAGCACTTCATGGAGTCAAAAGACACCGCTCATGGTGACCACAGGATAGGGCGACTTAGCCCATCGAATCCCAGGAATAGATTTGCACATAAACACAACCATAAAGAGCATCAAGCTGATACAAAATAGATACACAACAAAACACATCATAGCTCTCACCCTACCTCCTGACAAAACCAAGGCAGGAAATCCACAAGGAGTAGGCCCAGCATAATCTGATAAAAAGCCCAAAGCTAGTCATTAACATGTTGCTCCAACATGGCCAAGCCAAAAAGAACTATCAAAGAGGTCATCCTAAGTGGTGGTTTGAACTACCTACCTAACTAAGGAAAAATCAACTAGGAGCTCTTAGGAGGTGAGGACTCCTATAGCCTAATCAAGGGATATTGTCATTTAGCACATTGCCCTTTTAGTCTCTAATTTTCCATACTCAGCCGTGTAAAAAAGAAGGAGCTGAGTGTAGTGACCCAAAGAGAACAGGGCATTGCTCTCAGGTCCTGTCTCAGTACCCAACAACCTACCAAGCCCTCGCGAGGCAACACTTAATCCTTTTCTAACATTCACTTTTATTTTTGCTCCAACTTTCTTTTATTTGCTTTGCTTTTCAACTAGTTGCCACCCCTAGGAAGACAAGGTATCGGCCGGGTTGTCCCCAGGAACCTACCAAGCCTTCGCAAGGCGATAAACAACTGCGCAAAGATTTGTCTTTCTTTTCTTTGCTATTTTTATAGGGGTTAGAACCCCTTGTTACACACCTCCATATAGTCATACATTTTCAACTATTTAAGATTTTACTTCTTTGCATCATCATTTTGTCTAGCAGACTTTTTTAACTACCTCGCAACTAACTGAAACTCCTAGAACAACTGCTTAGCAGGTCAATAGAACCTGTGTCACTAGAACTCCCATCTAAAACAGATCTTTCAATGCATGACAATGCCTTTACAGGAGGTAACGACTACTCAGACCTCCCATAGACATAACTAATCTAAACCTGGGACTTCATGCCTTGATTGACAGTCCCCAACAAACAAAAAGAAAGCACCCTTACATACACATGTATCATTAATTGCTTGAGAGAAAAGACTTGGAAAGGGGACAAAACAACCTGGAATGGACACAAGAAGCTCCTCTGCAGCAAAGGATCCCTCTAGTGACTTCGTCAACCTATATGGTGCAATCACGAAAACAAAAAATGATTAAACGTACCTGCACTAAACACACATAGGGCCCTCTTGGCCTAAAGAAATAGCACATTTTACTGCAAACTAATTGGCCGTCTTGGCCTAATGAGATCAAATATAACAACACCTACACATCCTCCTTGGAATAAGGCAGATATACGAAAATACGCTCCATTCCAAGGGGAAAAATAGGGCCCTTAGCCGTAAACTAAATGCATCAAGTTGTGACCCATCCCTCCTGCATATATAGCAAGAGGTGTACGCATAACATGTCATCTAACCAACCTATGGGTCCAAGATAATAGTGGTAGATGGGTCTTGGCCACTCTTTGCATTACCCATATCAACCATCACCTACCATATAACGTGTGGTCTGATAAAATTCCCCGCAAGTGACCACGTCCTGTCTCATTATCAATAGCAACATCTGGACTAGGACCACAGTTGAAGAAGAGATTCTCTTCATAAGAAAAATTCACTAGGGAATCCACAAACTGATTCCAATAATGTCAAATCAGCTAAAAAGAGACGCTCTCAAATTCATCAAGCAGGGTTATAGTAGTTTGATGATACATACGAAGGATGGGATTCCAGACTGTGTATGTCCCATTTAGTTGATTTAAAATTAGATGGGAATCTCCTTTTACTAACAACCATCAAATACCACATTTTTTTGGTAATATTCAGTCCCATAATCAAGGCTTTATACTCTGCCAATGTGTTAGTGAATCCTACCCCGAGATAAGCAGCTAATTTCATTGTAACTCTATGTCAGGGATCTCGAATAACTACTCCAACACTCCCTTTTTTATTAGGGCCCCTGGACGCTCCATCAAAGTATAATGTATACATTCACAATGGGTTTACACAACCAGCCATCAAGAACTACCCTATTCGTAATTATGATAGTCAAAATTCAACATATTTAGAGGATGAATTGATGGCTCCATCCCACCTTCTTAATTAAACTCAACAGGGATGCTTGTCAAAATTTGTAAACAGAGATGGCAGAAAACTCCCCCACACAAAGATATTGTCTTCATGCTCAATCACTTTGTATCTTTTGCTCCACCAGATAAGCTTCCCCTGATGGTACCTTTGCTCTAGATATGGGTGATCCAAATAAGGGATTAACTGCCCCATCAACCAATTTAAGCTCTCTTGTAGGTCTCAAACCCCAGCATGGACTTTCAATGCATTTATCGCGTTAGCATATTTAAAAAAAAAGGTTTAATCTTATTAAGATTAACCTTATTTTTAAATTCCACTCCCTATAGATCAACTAGTAAAGCTGTTGACTTATTTTTACCTAGCCTAACTACCTTGTAAGGCCCATCCCCTCTAGGTTCCAACTTTTTTGGAAATAACTCCATGTGTGCATCATAATACAGAACTAAATGTCCTTTCTTAAAGGTATATTTCTTTGCTTTTAGATCATGCAATCACTTCATCCGACGCTTAGCTACCTCTTGATGCAACATATTTTGCAATTTAAGCTCATCCAAGTGGGCTATAGTCGTAAAATGTTCGAATAGGGCAACTTCATCACCCAAAGAATGATTGATTGTGAATTTTATGGCTGGAAACTCAAATTCTAAGGGGGCAAGTCACACTCCTCCCCATAAAATAATTTGAATGGGGTGTGGCCAGTGGCTTGCTTAAACGTTGTGTTATACGCCCAAACCGCCACATAATTTTATATCCCCGTCCCGTTTATTTTCAGAGATTATCTTGGATATGATACCCAAAAACTACTTATTGGTACCTTCAACTTGTCTAGTGGCTTGCGGATTATAGGGAGTCATCTTATTATGCTTGATCTTCCATACTTCACTCAGGCTTTTAATTACCTTGTTCAAAAAATGGGTTCCATGGTCTGATACTATTTCCTTTGGTGGACCGAAACGACACATAATCTACTCAAGTAGGAAACTGGTAGTCTCCTTTGCATTGTCTTGCCTTGTTGCCCGTGCTTCTGACCACTTTGGAAAGTAATCAGTGGTTACCATAATGTATCTCTTCTGAGTGGTGGAGGACGCGATAATAGGACCCAGAAAGTTGATGCCCCACTTCTCAAATGGAAGGATAGCCATGATAGGCATAAGTAGACGCTTTCTATTCTCTCTATTGTCATGTCTTTGGCATGTATCACATCTCTTAACATACTCAAATGAATCTTGGAAGATGGAAGGCCACCAATATCCAGCTCTTAAAGCCTTTTGTGCCATCAACTGCCCACAGCAAAGTGCCCTCCACAAGTGGAGTCATGATACTCCTCCAACATAAATGGAACCTCATCAGGCATCACACATCGGCAATAGATATCATCAACACCTTGCTGATATAGTATTCCTACGATCAAGGAAAATTTTAATGCCTATTGTGTTTAATTTTCCTCTTCTTGGATTTGGATAGAGTAGCTTCAGTCTCTCCCGTAGATAAATAGTGCATTATAGCCGCATATCAGGAGGGAATAGATGTCGTATCAATCTTAAACAATGTTTCCATGTCACTTCCTTCAGCCAAGACCTCTTTTGGCTCTCCTAAATCCACAAGACATTCTACAATGCCCTGTAGCTTTGGTGGCTTGCTCTTGATCTCCTAATCAAACTCATGCAAAGTGATTAACCACTTTGCTAAATGATGTGACGGCTATAATTTATTCAACAACAATCAAAGCCCTTCCACCTTCGTATTAAAAACCACCTTCTCATAAAGAAGGTAATGCCTAAACTTTTTGGTTGCAAATACCATCGCAAGGCACAACTTCTCCATATAGGTATAGTTAATTTTGGATATACCCAACTTCCGACTAGCAAAGGCTATTGGATGGTACCACTTTTCCTCCCAAATTTGGGATAAGCAACAGCAGGCTGATACTATACATGGTGGTTGCCAAAAATATATAGAACATTTCACCCCTTTTAGGTGCTTTTAAAACAGGTGCTTTGGAAAGCTCTTGCTTCACATCATTAAAATATACTTTGCAAGCATCACTCCATGCAAAGTGACAGTTAAAGGATATTAGGTTCGTCAATGCCAATGTTCTTTCTGCTAGGGCATTGATAAACCGTTGATAATATCCTACTGATGACAGAAAGCTATGTACTTCCTTTGGAGTACGTGACAGACTCATGGCAACTATGACCTTGATCTTTTCAGGGTCAGTCGTGATCCCTACTCTAAACTGACTACATGGCCTTACAATAGCCCATAAGGCAATCCAATGACACACTTCTGTGGGTTGAGAACTATGCAAATATGTCTAAAATGCTCAAAATACTTCTGGAAAATAATCAATTGCCTTTCTCTTGTGGTGGTTGCCCCTAGGTCATCAATGAATACTTTCAACTCCTCTAGGGAGATGTCACCAAAGGTCTTATCGAGTATTCTTTGCCACAAACCAGGTTTATTACATAAACCAAATGCCATCACATGGTACGCAAAGGTACTGAAGACAGTAATAAATGCAATTTTAAGATTGTCTTGCTCAGCAATCGCCATTTTGTTATACCCCCCAAAGCAATCCATAAATGAATATATTTCCCTATCAACTAATTGATCCAAAATTTGGTCGATAAAGGGCAACGGGTAGTAGTGTTTAATAGTCTACTTGTTCAACTCTCTAAAGTTTACACAAAGCCGAAATTGATTATTATTTTTCTTTCTAATTACAACTGGAAAACACCATTCAGTAATAGGGAAGATCAAACCTGCTTTTCGCAATTTTTGAAGCTCCTCAAACAGCCTTTCCCTTAATTCAAAAGGCATGCGCTTTACTTTTTGATGTACAAGATGGGTACCTTCCTTTACAGGAATAGTATGCACTACCAGACTAGGGGGAATGCCCCCAAGTTCATCATAGCTCTAAGCAAAGATGTCATGGAACTCCTGAATCAAGGACACATAGTCCTCTCTCTCTTCCAAACTGAGCATGGAACCTAATTTAATTGGCTGCAAATCATTAGGCATACCAAGGTCCAACTCAATAACACCCGCATCTCTTATTTGATCTTGAGACTCTATCAGCTCATTCAATGTTAGTTGATAAATGTTCTCTATAGTGGACCCTTCTTTAGATCCATCACTCAATGATGGCTCACTACGAGATGGATCATCTACTGTTTCTAGTTCAGTAGAGGATAAATGAGCTCTCTCACTCTAAGGAGACTCAGGGTAAACATCCACTATTACACGATTGGCACCTCTATCTAGAATCACTCGACCAATGGGTATATCGACTTGGCAGTCTGTTTGTTAGTTCCATGGCCTACCTAGAAAAACGCGATAGCTAGGACGTCTTGCAAACCTTATCACCCTAAAGTCCAGATAGCATTCCACACTTGCAACTGTAACGTGGACTTTAGTAATGCAACCCTCTGGTTGTCGTAGATTGTCATTCGTCATCCTAAGAAGTTTGGAGCCATCTTTTTGAATTTCGAGACCTAGCTTCTCCATCAAGTCCAAAATCATGATATTGATGGAGGATCCAGTGTCCACGATAGCATGCTCCACTAATATTCCATCCATATACACTGGAACCCTAGGGCAATGCTCCACTAATATTGATGGAGAATCCAGTGTCCACCATAGCATGCTCCACTAATATTCCATCCATGTACGCTAGAACCCTAGGGCAATGCTTTTCAGCATGATCGAACCAATCTTCTCCCACTCGTGCTATGCCCAAAGGTTCTACAATATACCCAATACGCAGGATTTTCTTGAATTCCTTGCTTACTCCTAGAGACAGTTTAATCAATTGCAAGAGATTCACTTTTGGTTTGACTTCGCAAAGAGAACTTGCTAGGTCAAAGTCCTGGTAGCTAGCCAAAGTTCTCTTCTTGCGCCAAACCATTCTCTCCTTTGGTCTTTGGATTGGCTTTGATGGCTCTTTTCTTGATAATCCTTTATCCTTCTTGGGATCAACTTTACTATCAACAAGCCTTAGAGGTCGACCTTCTATATCAAGATTCAGAACTTGCTTTCCCCTAGCATCTTGCTTAGAGTTTCCCTCAACAGGTTTTATAGTTCCTTTATCACCCTCTTTAATCATTTGACCTCTTGTTACGGCTCATAGATTAGAAGTTTTAGCGTCATTGACACGTACGGCCTCAATAAGACTAAATCCACTACCATGAGACAACTCCTCTACAATAGCCTTTCCTAATTGCAGTATTTGTCTTAGTCTCTCATCTTGCTGGAGATTATTCCCTTGTGCATGATGGTTAATTGGACTTGGAAATTTACTCCCTTGTTGGAGAGAATTAATCTTACTCCAACAGATATCAGCTAAGTAGCCAGACTTTCTACAAATATCTCATTTGACATTCGAACAATTCCTAGGGAAATGTTCACCACCACACCACTTATAGTTGAATCTTGAGGGGGTACCCTCTTCAGGGCATCGACTCCCTATGAAATTCTGCCACTTCTTAAGAAAATTTACATACACAGCTATTTTCCTATATTGTTCAAAAATCATGTCAGTGTAGTGCTTCATCATGTCCTTAACTTCGCCAAGGACATTAGAGGCACTCGACTTATAGCCACAATCATCTGTCTGTCGTCCCATCGGCCTAACCACTTGATTAGAAATTGGCAACTAACCTACTAGGACAACATTAGGATTTTTTATTTGGCCTCCACCCTTTAGTGGGCTTGTCTAACTAGCCATATGCATAGTCATACTACTAGGAGGAGCTAGTAACATAGGAAAATTTGGCATGATACTCCCTCTGCCATTTGCATTGACATGGGGTCCCCTTGACTCCCATTGTTCAGTGCCAAATTATTACCATTCCAATAGTGCCTCGTAGCACAAATATAAGGAAGCATCTCTCGACTGATTGTTGCGACTCCACTGCGACTCTCCTACACCTCGGGGATTGGCCCCAAGTTGTGTCGCTCCAACAAAAAAGAACACACGAGACAAACTCCACTCTTTCATTTTGAACATATTCCAAGAGATACCATGGGTCCTTACCAAATAATTTCCCAAAAAACCCAATCGACTAGCCTACGGATTAGGTTGTCTCTCACACTCTCAAGCGTAGGTCATAATAGCAGAAAATAGGTGATATGAATCCAGTTCTTCATATTCTGATACCATGGTTGATATGCACATAAAAGTGGATGATCCTAATGTACTCAAACATAATTTTCAATCACAAATGTGTCATGCACAATCAGGCTTTCCAATGCTCATTCACTAACTTGTTGCAGCGATGTAAGGATAGCACTGAGACAATGCTCATGCTACTATCCTCTCAATTAAAATACTACGAAATCTATATCATGATATGCATTTAAAAAATCAGTAATAAAGAGCACCTAAATCGCATCACTCAAACACCCCACCCCCTGCGTTTAGGTATTACTTCTGTTGCATAGGTGTAAGGGTTCATTTTGTCATGTTTTGGTATAGGAAAATAAAAAAATCATGAAATTTGACAAACAGATAGAGAAAAATGAGGCTAAACCTCATGCTCTACCACTACCACACATTCACATATACTCAATGTATTGTTCCTTATTTTTATGAAGTGTATTTCTATTTTTCTCTTATTTTTTCTTATTTTTATATATTTATTTGATAATAATCGCTATTATTTTTTATTTTTTCATTCCAATCATTTTAGCATACTACAACTCAAATTTATTTTCCATTTCTCGCCCATGGAAATACATTTCATCCACCCAAAACGACAAAATCGTCATTTCACCCTTAAAAACCGCATTTTGGGTTTGCAGGATTTAAATGGCACATGTAAATCATTTTAAAAACATAATTTCTTTATGTATAGCAATTAAGCATAATGCAATCAGCACTCACACAAATGTTAATCGAATAAGAACATCATTTCCATCATAAAATGTCAAAAAAACTTCATTTCCTTTATAAAAAATAGTCATATTGTGTTTTTATGAAACCCGAGATGAATCAAATGATTGCTAGACCGGCGGATGGCATCTTCATTGCTCTCAATACCATGCTACATATCGATCTTCAGCATCTCCATCATCATTTGCTTCAGTCTCCTTTTCGATTCTTCCTTCAAAGAAGTGTGCATGAACAACCCATAGAGGGGAGAGTGAGGGAGGAGAGAGAAATACTAATTTTTGATCTCCATGTCAAGGCAGCCATTGGAGGAATGGAGAGTGGTGATTAAGGGCAAAAAATTAGAGCATCAGGCTACTGTAGCCATTTTATAGGGTTGTATAGAGGTGGGAGATGACCCCTCTCCCTCTCTCTTCATCTATTGCCATGGTGCCTCCTTCCCTTCTTCACGTCATTCCAAAAAATATTCCCACCCCCCCACGTGAATTTTAGGGGGTGGGAGACCCCAAGGGTCACCCCCCTTGACCCCCAAGTCCCCTTCATACTAAACCTCTTTGGTCTTTGGAGCTCGAGCACCGCTGTTCGATTGTTCGGCATCGAAATTGAGATCTAAAAAAATCTAGCACATTCGTTTCAAAGTTCCTCATTGCTTGGCATCTCCCTAGATCCAATCCGACATCATGGAAAATTATGAAAATTCCCCAACCGTTGCTTGGTGGGTCTTTAAAGCACTTTTGGCGCTCGTCGGTTGCTTGCTGGTTAAAATTGTATTGATTGCAGCTGCCACCTTTGATGAAGTCTATTTTATCTTGAAATTCAAAAATTTTGGCTATTTTTAAGCACTTCACGAAGTCAAAAATCACCGCTCATCATTAAAGTCACTCTATGAGTATGGGCAGTAGCAATGTAAGCATCGTTCATAAAATCAATAACGAAGTCTTCAGTAGCCTCTTGAAGGCAAAGAATGGCTGCAAGCTACCTCTTTTTTTGCACGCCAACTTCAGTGGACACCCTTGATAATCTATAAGAAATATCTTTGACAACTTTGATAAATGCTATCATTGGCATCACATGCTATGTAGCTATTTTTTCCTTCCTTATCTCACTAAAACATTTCTGAACATAATAAAATCTAGACTTTTTCTTTCTCTTGGACTTGGAAGGGTCTTCTTCTCCATGGGCATAAGAGGGTCTAGGTTGCTCTATTTATTGAATAGGGGCTCTAAGGAAGGTTGGAAACTTGGCAGTTGTAGGGGAGGACTATACATGATGAAGCTTACTATGGGTAGGAGAAGACATTGTCCCTGCACTAGATTGCTTAGATTCCATGGTAGGAGACTGAGGGCAACCAAGGGGAGGAGGGATCTCAGGAGGGAAAGATTGAGGAGTTGATGGCCTTGTCTCTTCCTCACTCTCTTTGCTGTCTATATATACCTTCCTTGCAGTCTGCTTTGTCCAAGCCATGACTTGCTGGAAAATGAGACAAGTTAGAACATTTTAAAACCATAAATAAGAGACCTTAAACCCCAAACAAAAACAACAAATACGGCGTAAAAGGAGTGAAGAGCGGGTTTGAAATCAAGCTACTTATGCCATATTTGTAGATTACTGATAGGTATGAAAGGAGTGAAGTACATGTTCCAAATCAAGATGCTCATGCCGTATTTGCAGATGATCAATATGGCGCGATAGAAAAGAAGTGGGGTTTGAAATTAAGCTACTCGTGCCGTATTTGCAGATGATCGATACGGCGTGATGAGAGTGAAGCACAGATTTGAAATCAAGCTACTCGTGTTGTATTTGTAGATGATTGATACGGCACGATAGGACTAGTGAAGCACGATTTCAAAATCAAGCTACTTGCACCGTATTTGCAGATGACCAATACAGCACGATAGGAGTGAAGCACGGGTTTGAAATGAAGCTACTTGCGCCATATTTGCAAATGACTGATACGATGCGAAAAGAGTGAAGCGGATGTTCCAAATTAACTTACTCGCTTCTTATTTGCAGATGACTGATACGGTGTGAAAAAAGTGAAATGCAAGCACAAAATTAACCTACTCGCATCATATTTGCGGATGATTGATATGGTGCAAACGTAATGAAACAAAGTTTCAAAAATCATCTACTCACACCGTATTTGCCGATGACCAATATGGAGCGATGCGATAGAACTCGACGTTGATGTGTATTCACACTCGTAGATTTGAAAAGTGAGTCATGTAAGCTAGCATCGATCTTTTTTACCTATGCGATATGCAACATGTGGCACTATTTTATTGGCTAGCGTTTGTGCGACCCATCCACGTGGCTATCTACGTGACTTTCCATGTGGCAACTAGTTGTCGGTCTATATAAACAAGTAATTAGACATTTATGATTTTTTTGGAAAATTATCAAGCCTAGCTAGAGTTAAGGTCCACTTTTAGTTTTTCATATGTCAATTTGAACCATTTCGTACACCACTTGATACAAAGTGAGGTGGTATTGTTCTCGAGGTCAATTGCCCACTTTCGCGCTGTATTGTAGATCCGCAAATATGAAGTGAGGAGGCATTGCTTCACTTCCAACTTTCCCTATCAAGGATAAGGAATACATACTGCTAGAGTAGACATCTAAAGGCTCTTCAATATTAGGGAGGATAATTGTTTAGAGATCATTGTAGAGGATTCTGATGTTGGCAATAGCATTGTTGATGTCAAAAATGAATCGAAAGAAGAGTTACTAAACTTGACACCAAAATTACGAACGACAAGTTTATTGAAGCAGGGGGATGCCCTTTCTCTTGGTTTTCATAAGGCAAAAATACTGAGAAAGAGTATGGGTTTACTTGAAGAGTTCCACGTCCTTCAAGACCGACTTGGAATTTTCAATTTTGGAAGAGAAGAGTTGCAATATATTAAAGAATTCGAAAATACCAATGAGACACAATCATCAATTAACATATGGAATCCAACAAAGCTAGAGAATGATGAAAATCAATTGACACTATTATCTCGAATTTTGTAAGATATTCATTAATATGTTTGATTTTAACATTCATTTGATATTTATCTTTTTTACAGTTGGAGATTGAAGATTTTGATAACTTCTTGGGATAAGGTAAAGGGACAAGAGTTGGTATTCGTTCATTGAAAGATGTTGCACTTGGCTATTACTTAGCAAAAATTGATCCGCATGTTTTCTTGGTATTTCATAATATCTTCTCAAAGGAAGTAACATGGCCTATACTACGTATTAAGGCACTTACAAGGCTACTTGGTTTCTTTGGGCTACAGTACAATGCACACAAGGTGATGTTTTTGGAGAAGACTGTGGCTATTAGAATTTTTGGTTATGGTCCCGGTTTCTTTACTTCTAGAGTAGGATACTTTCTGGCCCTCTCATCTTATCCTTTGGCAGCAAACTGAACTAATATAAAATCAATAGTTGACTACAAGAGAATAATATTTTTGCATTATAGAGGAAATATCCTGGAGGGGGAGCATGATGTAAAGGCTCTTGAAAGCTAGCTTTGTACTTTTCTTTCTTGAAAATACTATGAATTCTCAAGTTGAAATATTCATTCTTTGAAATTGTTGTTGAAAAAACCAATTGAATATCTCCTCAAGAACATTGCTTTTTGTAACTCCTTCTCCATGTCTTGTGCTTTAAAAAAAACTTGTATGTGCTTGATAGTGAGATTTTTCCATGCCTTGATCGCTATAAGTTGCTAGGGGGCCTTGCTCCTCCACAAAGTAAGACCCATGGATATGAAGGATATGATGCAAAATCATAAGAGTAATGATCATTTTATGCCAATGGAAATTTTATCGAAGAAATCTTGGATTAAATATTCTCTCTTACCAAATAAAATGTGATATCTTTTTCTCCCCATGCCTCTTTTATTGCTAGAACTAGATTTGTAATCAAACATTTGAACTCTTTTGGATACATGTAGGTTTTTGTTTGTTGCTTGAAGAGATTTAGGAAGACATCAAGGTTTCTCCAAACCTCCATCCTTAGAAATGCAAGTCATGGTGTGCTTGCAACGTTTTTCGTTATCCCACATAGCTCTCTCCAATGCTCCCAAGTAATGCCTACTTGTTTTCCTGTATGGTTTTCTAAAAACGTTTAGCTTTTGAGCCTCCCATTGAGACATCAGCCAAGACATCTCTTGTTTTCGCTGAAAGTGTTCGATTTTTTCTTAAGTGAACTTGACCTCCATGAAAACCCATTTTGGAGAGTAATGCCTCACATTTGTCAATACACTCATCTGATAAAGACAAAGGCTTAATTGAGTATGCATAGTCGAGATGCAACCTAAGAAGTTTATCAATAATTCTAATCTCTGCATGCAAAGTACATAAATGAACATTTTTAAGAGGAATTGAAAGAATGGGATCCCATATATCTTCCTTGTTTTTCTTAAACTTAGATCTATAGAGTCTCTAGTTGGGGCTCTTCTTACAGGGCGCAAGTTGCTCCAATCTTTAGACCCAACACTTTCCATGCAATAAATACAAGGGTATTTTTTATTTATCCCATTACATATTCCAATCATACATTTGATAGTTTTCAAGTCAGTGCTTATGCGCCATTTCACATTAGAATTACGAACCCCATCAACAACCAACATTTCTTCTTCACTTTGAGACTTAATAATGTTTAGAATACATGTATGAGTAAACAACCATTTCAATGTTTGATGATTCTCAATTGGTACCTGAGCTGCACCAACCCACCAAATCTCCATCTCAGACTGGAACTTATGCACTGGTGCTTGACCCCCACCACTGCTATATTCCAATACCCTATTCATGATGCAAATGTTGACTCTTTTCATCTTTTGTCCTTTTTGAATTTGTGCTTCATCTAAGTTCAAGGCAAACTTCAAAACACCATGACATTCCTCTAGCGCAAGTCTATACATGTGAACCATTGCAATCTGCACTCTTCTTAGATCAACCCATCTATTGTTAAATACATTGTATATAAAACTAGATTTTCTTTTTGCCTATTCATATGGCATAGACGCTTCAATATGAATGTATTCCCCGAAAACTTGAGGAATCCTATGATTCATGGCAATCCTTGCAACCGGTACTCTTAGGGCTTGAGGAAACCCAAATGCAGTTATTCTATTACATTTTAGATTTTTAAACCATAATCTTGAGATAAGAGTTGGGCCTCTCAAATCCATATTCTGAGGTGACCTAAGAATCCTCAAAATATCATTATTATTCATGGTCTCTTTTAGAAAATAGATTCTCTTCTCACTCTCTCGAATATTAATACCTAATATGTTAGAGATATATTTCTTTGCAAGATTCAATCTTCTTTTCTTTACTCACACACAAGTTAGTTATATTTTTTAATGGTCTCTTTCGCTCTCTGAATCCTATTGGAGTTTTCTTTAAGTGTGCTAGCTTGTCTTGTAAAGACTTATTAGCATTTTCCAAAACTTCAATCTTATTTGTAAGCTCAGAAATACTTGTCTGTGTAATAAATAATGCTTTTCTCATTTCATTCATCTGAGCCATGTAGATGTAAGATGTAGAGAATAACCTTTTACAATAACCAAGCATCCCATTATAACCTTCCCCAACATATATCACGTAGCCATGAATATTTAAAAAAATAAGAGGCTTACCTGTTGAAGGATCCTTGGGATAAATATTTCCATCCACCCACAAATCTATATATTTATTTCCTTGAGTTCGCAATCTGTTGGCCTCCTTCTCATCTATTAGTACTTGACGATGTATACTTCTCCAAAATGAATAATTGGATCTAGTTGGATGGTAAGTCTGTACTTGCATGTACTCGCATTTGTATTATTTGCATAGGTATTGCTAAACATTTTAGCATATCAATGATCACAGCGATAAGAAAGTGAGCACAAAGAAGAGAATGTGGAAAGAGAATGGAGAAAGAGCGTGTGAAAAGAAGACACGCTGGAGTAGACAAACCGCGATATAGGCGGACATTTCTCGAAAATACAAATTCTCCCAAGTTCCAAGACAAAAAACGGTCGAAAAGGTGACCTTGATATAAATTAAAGATGAGGGACAATTAAGCTCTTTGATGAATTCAATATTCTCTCATTAATCACATCTCAGCAACCGAATTTGGCGTTTTCATTCTTCCAAAATCTCAACAATTAGCAACTTAATCATTTTCTTACGAGTGCCTTTTTTTTGAAGCATTTTTGGCCCTAATGCTATTTCAATAACAAAATCTTCGAAAGAAAGTAATATCTTGAACCAATAGCCACTTTTGCGGTCGAAGGAAATGCCTAATAAACGGTCAAATACTACACAACAAACAAGCAAACTCAGCTGATGGAAAACAAAATAGCATAGCTATTAGGGGAGCACTAGATTATTGTGCTCGAGAGACTAGACTAGATGCAAGATTTGTTATAAGAATTTTGATTTCAAGATAATGTCATGTAGGGAGACAAAGGTACAATGATAACAAGATATGGAGAATCTCACAATCTGGAACCATAGGTATAGACAACATGATTCGATAGTACATGAAAGATCCCACAATCTGAGACGACCGTAGGTATGGATATAAGATATCATAATTACAAGATCTCCCTCAACGGGGATCAACAAGATACAAGATAGCACTAGACAAGATCTTGTACTACAAGATTACAAGGTGACAACACAACATGAGTATAATAGAAGACAAGATTGCAAGACTGGATACCATGACTAGACATGAACTAGAACTAGAACTTAAAGTTGGAGGTCTCAACTCCTTGAGCTCCGAAGATTAGCATTGGCAAGACTAAAATATGATAGAAGATTCGTCAAACCAACGTATGTTGGCAACTTGGCAAAACTGAATTTATGAGGGGCATCATCTGCATTGTTGCCTCAGAAACTTTGTGTAATGATCGATATTCTTTTTCCTTGAAAGTACAGGGTGAAGAACATGGTTCTGCCTGTGGAAAAGGAGACACATTGCCATATTGTCTATCAGCACCCTAAGATGTGCGAGCAGCAAGCTGTATTGGTGCTCCTCCCTCAGTTGCATCAAACATGAAAGCTGCTTTCCCGGGTTGAGCAGCTATGAGCGTGACTTGAGTGTACTGAAGAAGAGTCTCCACGATCCACAGGCTTACAACCTAGTTTGGCAGAAACAATAATTGCCAGCGGAAGCAGCGTGCTGTCTCTTTACTAGTATGCCTTGAGAAGAGAAAGTGGGTGAGGATGAAGGCTTACCAGTTTTGGCACCAATGAACTTGACACTAGTCTTCTGAATCTCTCTGGGGTTTGTATCCAATTTCATCTCCTGAACCACATCTCCTGAATCTAAAGAGTCTTCCTTCACAAAATAATTTTGCTCTTCTCTACTGGCCTTCATTGCTGTCGGCTGCATTTCTGATCCTAACATGATATCTTTAAATTCATGAGGTTGTACATCTAAAGTACCACCCCTGCTGATCGGGCTACGCGCCCTGCAATCAGGCCAAGCTGAATCTGAATCTTTAATCTGGTAAGAGCTTTCCATTTCTACAGCTCTCTTGATCCATGAACCCTGAGTGCCACTGCCTCCCTGGAGATGTAGCTTGCTGCTGGTATCATCACTCTGTCCATTGCTTGCAGATGTAACAACACTATTAGCTGCATCATCGTATCGAGCGATCCTTCGACTTTGGCTGCCATTGCCACTGCCACTAGACTGCAAGCTTCAATTGTACTGGCACGTTCTCCAAACATGCCGCCACAAAATTTTCAACCCATTTTTCCGCAGAGATTTCATATGCAAGTCTACAGCTCCTTTGGACAAACGCTTGAAAACAATGCCCATGGAATCATGAGATGACATCATGATCACAGGAATATGTCTAAAGGTTTCGTGGTTCAATATCCTTGCGAGTAAGCTAGTGCCAGACAAGGATGCCATTACAACCTCTCTCAGAACCAGATCAGATTAACCTCTGTCAGGGCCAAAACAAAATGATCTGTTTGAGGCATGAGCAGCTCCCAAGCGAGTCAACGGCCATTTGCTGTAGATGTCACTTGATAACTGCAATTTCGCAGGAGAGCACTAACTACTTGTCGTGTGGAGTCATCATCCTCCACAAATAGGACTCGAACCTGCCGCTCTGGAAGATATTTCTCCCATTGCACAGCAACTGGAGCTTGCTTAGGCTGAGCTTTCATCACTCCATGCGCAACAGTTTCCTGAGAAGACTAGCTCCTAAACCTGGCGGCATGTGGACTATCACATTCGCTGTTTGATCGTTCTCATTGACATGCAGCTCACTTCTGATCCTGCTTTCCCTCAGCTTCATTGTTTCTGTCTCCTGATCCTAAAATTAATTAGGGCACAAATGCATCCATGGCTGGAACAAGTAAAATTTGTGAGATTGTCAGGATAAACAGGAGCAAATCAATTGCTTTAAGGGGCAACGAATCCAGCTAGATATTGTAGTATCTCGAGCCATTCAGCCATGATCCTCCCTGTGCTACATTATAGCTCTCCGCTAACGATACCAAAGGCTTTGTCCATGACGGATGCCGGGCAGATTGCATTGGTCAGCAGGCCTGAATCCGTCAAACTAAGCTCCTTGTTCACCTGCAATTCGTCCAAGAGCATGCCCTCCCAATCGACTACTCCCGGCAACGGCAAGAAGAGCTTGCATGTCAGGGCGATTAGACAAGGCAAGCCAGCAGGAGCCTAATTTGCAACTTCCTTGGAGTCCAAGTTAAGTTATCCCCAGCCAATCATACAAAGACTCAAGGTCAAACAAAATGGGTAAATCAAATCTTAGAAAAATATCTCCGCTACACTATCAACTACCATCATAATGATTGGTTTGAGTTCTTGCCCTTTGCAAAGTTTGCTTATAATAATAATATCCATGAATCTACCAAGCAAACTCCTTTCTTTGCAAATTATGGCCAGTATCCAAGGATGCACTATCAACTACCATCATAATGATTGGTTTGAGTTTTTGCCCTTTGCAAAGTTTGCTTATAATAATAATATCCATGAATCTACCAAGCAAACTCCTTTCTTTGCAAATTATGGCCAGTATCCAAGGATGGATATACATCTCTTTAATCAAGTAAACAACTGTACTGTCACCTGAGATAAAGCTCAACACCTAGTAGATATACACTAATAACTCAAACAACAAACCCAACAGGCTCAAGACCAGTACATGCACTATGCGGACTAGCATTGCCTACCCCTCACTAAGCTAGACCACCCGAGATTTGGGCCCTTACTATCGTAGCCCAAATCAACCCACTTGCTTACCAAATCCAACTCCCCAACATCATGAAGATCCACCCAGTCTTCCATGTTTCCTTGCTCGAGCCATACCATAGCTCACCACTGAGGGGGGGAGAGATCTAATCCCCCCCCACCTGTCCAAATTGAAGATCATGAAGAATTTGAGCTTGAGCATGTCTTAGACTCGAGGATCTCCCGAGATCGATTGGAATACCTTGTTCACTAGAAAGGATATGATATCAATGATCGCACTGGGAACCTGCAGAATTGTTAGATATGCTCAATGCCCCACCCTCATAAGATGCCACAAATGATCCATGGTGCTCAAAGTTCTAAGGCTCCCATTATGAGGAGAAACCAAATGTAAGCCCAAACATTGGTTGAGTCCTAACTTGTATATCAGATGAGATCTATGTGACCGGATGGTAAAAAGGTGACCATTATGGGTCTAATCTTTGGGTTGGACTAACTAGTTAAGCTGGTAGCAACTCGAGGCACATTGCATCGAGTTGCGGGGTAGGGGAGTTAAAAGGGGCTGGGGGTCCCAGGAGGGACCAGTGGCCCCCTTGGTGGCAGTCCGGGGGCAGCGTCCCCGGCTCGACAGTAAAGGAAATATTTCCTGGCCGACTAATGGAGGCTCATATGGTAGGTCGGCCATACCGACCTAGCCACTTTCACCGGCTATAAAAGCTAAACCCCTTCACAACCATCGATCATCTATCTTTCACCCAGTCAGAGTTGTTCCAGCTAGCCTTAAGCTCTTGACCTATCTTCCGTCTAGATTGCCATCTAAGCTTCACTGTGGAAGCGCACGGTGTCAAAGAGTTTATTGTTCATAATATAAATCATGGGATTCTTATGAACACAGAAGCACTTCACTGGGATTTATATGAGGAATTTGCATACGAAATTAAGTCATTGTTACCCAAGAACCAACTTAATTACATAAGTTCTTTTGTATTTAACATATAATTTTCAGTTGTACCATGTATATTGATAAAAAATAAGTCTATGGGAACCTACAACTTGGTCAGCTAGAAGTAATTGACAGTCTACAAGATAAATCACATTGATTCAAGTGCAAAAAATGATTCGAACTCAAGAAAAATGCTAAAAGTCCACTAGGTTCATGGGGGACCTGAAGTTATGGACTAATGTGACCAGCAAGTGACCTAAGTAGGTCAAAAAGTAGCGTGGGGCTGAGCAGGATGCAGCCCGCATTTTTCGGTGCAAAATGCGGGCCTGCACAACCTGACTGCAGGCTGGAGAGAGCTGGACCTATGGTGCATGCTTTGGAGCATGCAAACTGAAGATTATCAAGAGCTGAAGATGAAGATACAAACAAGGTGAGAGCTCCACTTATCCGTCCATTTGTTCTGACGAAAATGCATGGTATGACAGTCTATAAAAGGGGAAAATCTGAGAGAAAAGTATTCAGCCTGCTCTTATGCACGTCTCCTCTCATTTTGTCTACCTTATTCATGGTCCAGTGAAGCCCGACTTGTACCCAAGTACTTGAGTGACTTTGGGGCAAGCAAAGGGTGAGGATTTTGAAGGTGTATGGGCTGAAATAATGAGTCATAAACAGGGAAGCCCACTGTAATTACTCATTTTTATGAGCAAACAAGAGATTTATGTGGTTGTAATAGAAGAAAATGACCTCTTTTCATCAGGACTTTACTCATAATTGATTAGAGGAGCTTATTTATGAGTTTATGCACTCTTTTTGAGCTTGATTATGGGCTGGAATTTTCTGTTTTAAAATAGGGTTGAAGTTAAAATTATGCTCCTTCAATGCATTTCATGTAGTATTGACCCATTTCTTGAATGTATTTGAATCTGCCATCATAATACTTGTTTCCTGGAGTTGCAATCCATCTATGTACATGAGATAAAAGCCATTTGAGCTTGCATTTGATATTTGCATTTGGATGAAAAATATGGGAATATCCTTCATGTTATGGTTTATGTTTCCAAATGCATTTGATGTACTCAAGATAGAAGCATTCATTCCATTCATGTATGCTAAATACACAGAAAAAGGTTGAAATCTTCTTCCTCATCTAAGTCTTTTCTAAAACCCGAATCTTGTCAAACCCCATTCTTTTTCCCTTCTCCATACCTTGAATCCCATACTCTTTTTCTACGCTAAGCCCCAGTGGTAGACCTTCAACCCTTAACGCAAGGGCAAAGGTGAACCCGACGTGAAGGTCCGCTGCGGAAGAAGTACAATGGGAGAATCATCAAGTTCAGGAGGAGATGCCTTGCAACAGTTGGTTCGTCTGATGCAAGAAAGCCAACAACAACAATTGCAATTTCAGTAGCACTTTCAATTGCAACAACAACGGAGACAAGAAGAAGAGCAGAATGATGCTGCTGCCATTAAAGCTTTGGAAGCAGTTGCAAGAAATTTAATGGGCGAAATGTGTCCTCTTTTATCCGCCGCTATAGTGACAAGATGGTCTTCTTTGGAGTTTCTCAACATACCTGGAACTGATATTTTGCCCGTTTGGCTGTGCATGGTCTCCAAGACCGAATTCATGATCTTTTCCAAAAAGACGCAGGATGGTCCGCGTTTAAGAAGGCTCTTCGAGAAGAATTTTTTCTTGAAGATTTTGGCCTTATGACAAAGAAAGTTTTCACTGAATGGGTCAAAAGGCCCAATAAGGGTCTAACCGCCACTGCTCTTCATCGCGAATTTGAAGGAAAATTTGCTCAACTAGACCTTGACGATCAGCAAGGTATGGAAAGCCAGAAGATTGAATTATTTCTAAAGGCTGCAGATCCTTTCCTTCAAGAGAAGCTAACTGATCGACTTAAAGATCCTGACTCTGAGACGGGATTGAAGACTGCTTGGAGTGATGTCACTAAAGCAGTTAATATGATTGCTCGAAGAGAGCCATTGCACCTAAGATGGGGATCAACCCTCGCAACAACTGAATCCATGAAGGAGCCTGTTCCTGTTTCTCGACCTCCTGTCTCTATGGCCGAGCAACCAAGAAATTCTGCTGTTCCATCTCCAAAGAAGGATGTCATGGACGAGTTAATTAAAAGTATGTGGGATCTCCATCTTAATTTAACAGAGATTAATTCCAAAGTGGAAAAGCTTGATGTGAAAGTGGAAGAAAGGGGACGGTAAACTGTCCAAAGACCTGTACGAGAAGGCTTCGAAAGACGTTGTATCTAGTATGATAGCCTACAGCATGACAAGAGGAAGTGCGGTGCATTTCGTGAAGCTGAAGCACAAAAATTAGTCTTTTGGAAGGATGGTAAAATTCATGCAACCGAAACCGGGCTTCCTCTTGAGCCAAATTTTGGCAATGGTGGCATGAAGAAAAGATTGGAGGAATTAGCAACAAGAATAGCCTATGCAGCTGTTGATGCAGCAACTTATGGGCTGCAAATTGAGCCAACTAATGAAATTGTTAAAGCATGTAAAACTAATGCAAAATCTAAAGTGTGGATGAAGGCCTTAGATCGCATGGAGCAAGGCAAGGCAACCAAAGATAACTTAACTACTGCCAGTTAATGCATCCGAGGAAGAACCGGATGGACCGAGCCAGTTGATTCATTTTCAGCTTTTGTCCGGTTAGCTAAAATTAATAATCATGAAGCCATGATAGAAGAAAAGAGAAGAAGAGATGAAGATGTTGCTGGTCCTTCTTTTTCAGGGCCAACTAAACGCGTGACAAGAAGTAAACCAGACCAGTAGAAGGCTGTTGAAACTCCATCACCGCCAGAGCTTGATATGGGAGATGCCCCTCAAGCAAAGAAGATAGAAGGAAAAAGGAAAAGCAAACACCTCAGTTATAAGTTGCAGTCTGACATAGAGACTGCAACGGATCTCAAACGGATCCTAAAAGAAAGGATTCTTGGAAGTAGGTTTGAATTTACATTAGGTGAAATTCTCGGAATTGCAAAACGAGGATTTCATGATGTAATAATTGATGTAATTAAACGAAAAAGACAACATATTGGTGAGGAAACTGAAGAATCTGTGCATATTTTTTTGCAAGGACTTCATGTGTATTTGGAGGATGAAGAGAAGCTGAAAACTCAAGGGATTCAATTGGAGGCAATCAAAGAATTGATTGCAGCTATAGAAGCCAAAGATGAAGACATCTAGGAAGCATAAATTGAAGAAGCTATTATGGTGGGGACTTCTCAATCTAAAGTACAACCCATGCTTAAGAAAGAAGCTCATCTTCACAGCATGCAAGAAGAAAGTGATGCTCACTTTATTCCTAGTAGTCACTACTCCCGTACCCATTGGGCAAGGGTGACTATCTACTGAAACCGTTGTTAAGATCAGAGAAAAGGAAACTCCATGCATTGCCCTTATAGACCATGGCTCGGAGATTAATTTCATGTTGAGAAGTCTCTACGAGAATGGAGGATGGCCCATTGATGTGGACCCAGGATGGCGCATGAAGGCAGCCAATAACTCTTTTGGTGATCTTTATGCAGCATGCCCTTATGTACAAGTTACTATTGGTAATGTAAAAGATGAATTTCATTTCTTTGTTCAAGATTCCTGCAGCTATCCTATCATTCTTGGACAACCGTTTATTTCTAAGTCTCGTTTAGAGACAAAGGCCCTTGATGATCGTTCATCATATGCTCGGATAAGAAGTAAGGATAATGACAAAGCTGTCCAATTCTTGACTATATGTGTAAATCATCACCGGAATAGGGATCGGTTGAGAGATCATCCTGTTCCTTCTAATGCCCGAGAATTTAAGGGTTTTCGGGTAGCGCTGCTATAAGTGGAGGCTATGGCAGTGCATCACATCATAAAAAATTACCTCCACAAATAAAAGAGGCAAGGCCAAAAGCTGACTTGCAAGTTTTTACAGCCAATAGTGTGGGCTGTTATAAACAGTTTTCAGCCATGAATAGGGCTGAAAGAAAGCATTTATGTCATGTGGAGCAAGAACTGGAGAAAATTGAAGTTCTGCCCAAAGATGAAAGCATTTTAGGACTATTTTATGGGCTAATTTATAATGATACAATGGCTGAAATATATGCAGCTGTTCATGCTGAAAATCAGTCTATAAAGGTATGCACATTGGATATGTATGACATAATTCAAGAATTTGCAGATCATGAAGCTTTTGGATAGCCAAACAAGGATGAGGTAAGAGTAGAAACTAAGTATTAAACAGTTGATAAAAAGGTCAAGCTGGTGTCTACTCCTTTACCACCCGAAAGCGAAGGACTGGCAAAAAGGGTATCCAAACAACCAAGCCTTCATGATCACAAAGATATTGGTCACCAATTTACAGCAGAAAGTCTACTAGAGCTGAAAATTGGTGAAGACTCTTTTCTCTTGCCAGGCTGAAAAACAAATCTTCATGCAGATGTTAAAGAATCATGGCAAAGCTTTTTCATTTCAGCCACATGAAATTGGTTGTGTGGATCCAAGCGTTGTGGCACCAATGGTGATTTTTACGGTCCCACACGTCCCTTGGAATCTTAAACAAATTCCGGTACCAAGGGCTCATTTGCCTAAGTTATTGGAACTTCTAAATGAAAAGATAAAAATGTAAATATTGGAGCCATCTTCAGCTCCATATTCCAACCGATGGTTTACCGTGCCTAAGAAGAATGGATCTTTGCGATTCATTCAAGATTTACAGCCTGTCAATAAAGTCACTATTAGAAATGTGGGTTCAGGGCCAATTGTTGATGAATTTGCTGAAGCTTTTGCAGGTAGAGCAATCTACTCCATGGGAGACTTATATTTAGGCTATGACCAATTTTAGCTTGCTTTGGAAAGCCGAGACATTACCACAATGAAGATGCCTCTTAGCTTAGTCCGCATGTGTACTCTTCCTCAAGGGGCTACGAATTCAGTAGCTCACATGATGAATGCCATGCATAAAGTATTGAGAGATTATATTCCTCAATTAACTCTTCCTTTCCTTGATGATGTACCAATCAAAGGATGTGAAGTTCATGAGAAGAATGAATAACTCAATGAACTTGGATGTCGCAAGTTTGTTTCTGATCATATTAATGATTGTGCTCAAATCTTGTCTAAATTAGAAGAAGTCCATCTTACTCTTTCAAGTGCTAAATCTGTTTTTGGAGTCGAAGAAGTTCTTGTGTTTGGGCATATGTGTGGTCCATATGGCCGAAAGCCTTCTCCATCCAAGATTGATACTATCAGCAAAATGAAAGAAATATGTACAAATGTTTCAGAGGTGAGAAGATTTCTTGGTGCATGTGTCTTCTACCTTATTTGGATACCACATTTTGCTCATGTTGCTGAAAATCTTTATCAACTGCTAAGAAAAGGCCAAAGGTTTATATGGGAAAAAGAACATACTCAAGCTATTCGGAAACTGAAGAAATTGTTGATTTCAGCCCCCACTTTAAAGAGGGCTAATTACTCTAATGGACAGCCTATTATACTCACAGTGGACACAAGTCCCATTGGAATAGGATGGGCAGTTGGTCAAGACGACCTTGAAGGCAACAGATATGCAATCCGCTTTGGAGCAAAGGTTCTTAATGAACAACAAAGAAGGTATGCTCAAATTAAAAGAGAAATTTGGGGAGTAGTAACTGCATTGAAATGTGACAGGGAGTACTTCATGGGCGCACACGTAATAGTTGAAACATATTGCCTTCCACTCTTGGGCATGATTGCCAACTGTTCCACTCCCGACATAGCCATGTTAAGATGGATAGCCTATATTAAATCCTTAAATCATGATTTGAAACATATTGTAAGAAGAGATAATCCAGTGGCGGCTGACATGCTTTCACGTGCCAGATATAAGGATGAAGAAGAAATGATGGATGAAGAAGAATCAGAGTCTATAAATGATGCTGTAAATGCAGGTACAAATCTGAAAACAGCAAGTACAACTGAATCTAATCATGATTCAGCAGTCAAAAATGCAGGTACAACAATAATTACAGCAAGTACAACAGGTTCAGCTACTAAAACAAATTTTACATCAACAAGGAAGGATGAAACAACTAAAGAAGGACAATGGGCAGCTGGTAGACAGCATGCTCAATGTTTTGTTATGGTTTGTTCACACTTTAAAGAGGAATATTATGCAGATGATTGGATAAAAATTGGCCAATTTTTTAGTATTATGACAATGAAGGAAGATTGGTCTAATGAAGAGTTTAAGAGAATTAAGAGAAAAGCTTATGGTTTTTTTCTTAAAGACGGTTACCTTTGGAGGCATGCGAAGAAGAAAGGAAGGGCGCCTGTTCGTGTCTTAGGAGACAAAAAGATTCAAAGATAGGTCATGCAAGAATTTCATGAAAGCCTATTGGCTGGTCATAGAGGCATATGGGGCACTTTTGCCAAAATAAAAGAGAAATTTTGGTGGCAAAACATGTATAAAGACATTGAGCATTTTGTTGAGTCTTGTCATGTTTGTCAAATGTACTCTATGGTTAAGCATAGAGATGGGCTTCAGCCTACCTATCCTTTATCCATTCACTATAGATGGGTTATTGATTTAGTAACCATGCCTACAGGAATTTGGAACATGAGATATCTAGTGCTTGCTAGAGAAGATCTCACAAATCAAGTGGAAGGAAAAGCCTTGACAACAAAGTCTACTCAAGCAGTTTGTAGATTTTTACTTGAAGAAGTATTTTGCAGGTATGGCTGTGTTGCCAAAGTAACTACTGATAGAGGAGAATTGGATGCCGATGAGGCTCGCCATTTCTTTGCTCAATTGGGAATCAAGCTATCTCTTACATCAGCCTACAACCCTGAAGGCAATGGTAAGAGCGAAAGAGGTCATCAACCAATTCTTAAAGCTTTAGCAAAATCTTGCAAAGGAAAGATGAGGGAATGGCCTAGAATGCTACCATTCGCATTATGGGCTGATAAAACTACCCATAGTGCAGTAAGAGGTTATATGCTGGTTGAACTAATATATGGACAGCCACCTATTATGCCTATTGAAGAGTCCATTGTCACATGGAGTATCTTACCTTGGAATGAAGGCATGAATAGAGAAGAGTTACTAACTCTGCGCATAAGGCAACTTGAAAGAAGGCCAGAAGATGTTAAGACAACCGCTGAAAGGTTGAAAACAGCACGATTAAAGAATAAGAAGAGGTTTGATAAGCATCATTGACTCCGTCCAAGAGCTATTCAAGAGAATGATTGGGTACTTGTCTATGATAGCAGCCTAGACAATCAATATAGTGCTCATAGAAAGTCAGCCAAGCGATGGTTTGGACCATATGTTGTAAAAGTAGTACATAATAATGCTACTTACTCTTTGGCTGAAATGGATGGGACCATGATAAAAATACCAATAGCCGGGAAACAAATCAAGCTCTTCAAACGAAGAGAATCTTCAACTTATGAGCTTGATGACTTAGATATGAGCCATCTACTTGAAGACAAACATGAAGAAAAAGACTTTGAAGATAAAAACGAAGAAATATCAAATGAAGATCCTCCTTAACCTGAAATCTTATGAAATGGCACATGCCGGAGGATGTGTAGGTTAGGAGGGGGTGAATGTCAAAGAGTTTATTGTTCATAATATAAATCATGCGATTCTTATGAACACAGAAGCACTTCACTGGGATTTATATGAGGAATTTGCATACAAAATTCAGTCATTGTTACCCAAGAACCAACTTAGTTACATAAGTTCTTTTGTATTTAAGATATAATTTTCAATTGTACCATGTATATTGATAAAAAATAAGTCTATGGAAACCTACAACTTGGTCAGCTAGAAGTAATTGACAGTCTACAAGATAAATCACATTGATTCAAGTGCAAAAAATGATTCGAACTCAAGAAAAATGCTAAAAGTCCACTAGGTTCATGGGGGACCTGAAGTTATGGACTAATGTGACCAGCAAGTGACCTAAGTAGGTCAAAAAGTAGTGTGGGGCTGAGCAGGATGCAGCCCGCATTTTTCGGTGCAAAATGCGGGCCTGCACAACCTGACTGCAGGCTGGAGAGAGCTGGACCTATGGTGCATGCTTTGGAGCATGCAAACTGAAGATTATCAAGAGCTGAAGATGAAGATACAAACAAGGTGAGAGCTCCACTTATCCGTCCATTTGTTCTGACGAAAATGCATGGTATGACAGTCTATAAAAGGGGAAAATCTGAGAGAAAAGTATTCAGCCTGCTCTTATGCACGTCTCCTCTCATTTTGTCTACCTTATTCATGGTCCAGTGAAGCCCGACTTGTACCCAAGTACTTGAGTGACTTTGGGGCAAGCAAAGGGTGAGGATTTTGAAGGTGTATGGGCTGAAATAACGAGTCATAAACAGGGAAGCCCACTGTAATTACTCATTTTTATGAGCAAACAAGAGATTTATGTGGTTGTAATAGAAGAAAATGACCTCTTTTCATCAGGACTTTACTCATAATTGATTAGAGGAGCTTATTTATGAGTTTATGCACTCTTTTTGAGCTTGATTATGGGCTGGAATTTTCTATTTTAAAATAGGACTGAAGTTAAAATTATGCTCCTTCAATGCATTTCATGTAGTATTGACCCATTTCTTGAATGTATTTGAATCTGCCATCATAATACTTGTTTCCTGGAGTTGTAATCCATCTATGTACATGAGATAAAAGCCATTTGAGCTTGCATTTGATATTTGCATTTGGATGAAAAATATGGGAATATCCTTCATGTTATGGTTTATGTTTCCAAATGCATTTGATGTACTCAAGATAGAAGCATTCATTCCATTCATGTATGCTAAATACACAGAAAAAGGTTGAAATCTTCTTCCTCATTGAAGTCTTTTCTAAAACCTGAATCTTGTCAAACCCCATTCTTTTTCCCTTCTCCGTTCCTTGAATCCCATACTCTTCTTCTGCGCTAAGCCCCAGTGTGGTAGACCTTCAACCCTTAACGCGACGACAATGCCATCTTTGTATCAGTTGTTTGGAGCTAAAGAAATTTTCTAATTCTCCTCTTATCTATTGTGTACTCTCTATCTCTATCTCTTTCTTAGATTCTGTTCGTTGTGCCATGTAATTTTTACATATCTTCAAAGAGCACCTCTCCTCCATCTCTCAAAGTTAAAGAATTTCACAAGAGGAATCCATGAAACTTGGATCAAACCACTAAGCCGCTCCTAATGGAACTCATCATTAGAGGAGGGGGTGATGTCATGGATAAGCCAAGTTCAAGTGTATGGATTAATTATTGCTCATGCCATATGAATCCACATCCCATGTGAATGCACCCTTAACACGACATCCTCGAGCCAACCATACGAACCCACCCTTGCCATGTCATCATACAACCTTCTAGAAGATATGCCATGTCATCGCTTGCATCATCAATAATGTCATCATGGAATATTCTAGAAGATCTTTAGCGGCTCTCCAAGTAAATAACTTCAAGTTCCTATTCTAGTTTTAATCCACTCATGGTATCTAGTCTTGTCTTGTCCTCCATTGTACTCATGTTGTCTTGTCATCTTGTAATCTCATAGTGCGAGATCTTGTCTGGTACTGTCTTGTATTTTGCTCATCCCCGTCAAGGGAGATCTTGTAATTTTGATATCTTGTATCCATACCTATGGTTCCACGTTGTGGGATCCTTCATATCCTATCAAGTCTTGTTGTCTATACCTATGGTCCAAGATTGTGGGATTTTTTGTATCTTGTTAAGACTTTATCATTGTATATTGTGCCCCTATGTGGGATTATCTTGCAATCAGAATTTTTGTAACAATCTTGCATCTAATCTATTCTCCTAAGAATAATCTGGTGCCCATAATAGTTTGGCAAGACTAGAGGGTATTTTTATGGGAAAATTATCAT
The DNA here is from genome assembly GCF_053477565.2 of Lygodium microphyllum. Taxonomy (NCBI): domain Eukaryota; kingdom Viridiplantae; phylum Streptophyta; class Polypodiopsida; order Schizaeales; family Lygodiaceae; genus Lygodium; species Lygodium microphyllum. The sequence goes on along the minus strand of NC_141136.1, from coordinate 184,395,367 downwards.
GAAACATAGGAAACACCCTACATAATAAATCAACCTGTAAAAAAGCTGACATTTCAAGAACTCTACATGGAAATATAAGTGTTTATGCATTGAAATGAAGCATATAGGACTCCCTTCATTTAAGTTTAAAGAAACAATAGGATGGACTAGTTCGATGTTATTTCTAAGTTATGAAGTAATACGTTAGAAACAAAATCATTGAAAGAATGTTTTTCACATGACACGTTGGCTGATTTATTTGAGAACTATATGGCATCACACCTTGCATTAACATTTGTATACAGGGTGTCAAGAAAAAGAAAGTCTCTTGGATTCATTGCAATTGGTTGCTAAAATTATTGACCAATGATAAGAGTATGAGGATCCCTTTGTGGTAGGATAGTATGGTTTCTTTGGGGACTCTTATGTGAGAAAACAAAAATATCTCTTAGAACACTTTATCAAGAGAGTTGACAATGTTATGATTGTGTTTTATGTTTAGATAGTGCATCCTTGGGCCAATCCCTAGGGTGTATATTGAGAGCCGTAGGAGCCACAATGATTGGTAACATTGGGAGATGCTCTATATGTATGCAACAAGGTGTTATTCACTTGTGTGTGTGGTATACTCCCTCTATTAGAGTTAGGGTGGAAAACATTGTTGGACTATGAAATAATACAAACAAGTGATTTATTTAGAGCAGTGTGTAGCCTCTAGATTCTCCTCGGTGTGAGGCCGTGAGGGTGGTTCGGTGAGCATAGGAGCCCAGCTAGAGTCTTAGAGCTAGTGTTAGGTCCATTTTTGGTCCTGACAAGTGGTGCATTTGTCGCTTCGGAGCTATTAATAAGTGGTGATTTCCAAATCTTAGATAATAGAGGTTTTTTGTTCAGTGTATGCTACCAAAGAGCATTGAAATATATTCATTATTTCATGATAGACATCGTCACTGATATCCAACATCAAGAAAGAGACAAAAGGAGTAGACAGTAGGTTTGCTAATACCATCCATTCACTTCATTGAGACACTCCACCTCCCCATGAAGAAGGGAGAAGCTGTAGTGTGCCTTTTACATCGACAAGTTAGCCAACTTTGAGTAGGGGCGTAGTCCCACCAACATAGATCCCTATAGCAGATTTGATTTTTATCATGGTGCAATTGGCATTGCAATCCCTCCAAGAATGCCGGATTTTCCAGTCTTAGGTTTCCCTCTACCTATCTTTAATGGATTGGTAGAAGAAGATGTGGAGCTCCACATCAATGAGTTCCTGAACTTAATGTTTAATTGCCAAATTCAGGAGGAAGGACATCTCATGATGTTTTTCAACATGACTCTAAAAGGAATAGTTTCACTGTGGTATCATGGCTTGGAAGTTGGGACCATAACCACCATTTTGAATTATTTTTTATGGCCTTCCAAGTTTGCCCCTACTAAGAGAGATGGTTAGTATTGGTTGCATGTTTTGAATGTGACACATCAAGAGCCCCATGAGAATGCTCGAGTATACGCCCATAAACTGAAAGAAGTATTTCACAAATTGCAAACCTCTATTCCTACTATCCAATTGTAGTAATTTTTACATGGATTAGACTTCAATATCCAAGTGCAATTGAGTAGTGTTGCTATTGTTGATATAGATATTGCTACTACATGAGGAGAGAAGGCAAAGTCATGCTCACAAGTAACCTATGCATCTAGGACTAACCTAGATTTGAATCTAGGTCCTAAAAATAATTTGGCATTGATAAGTGAAATTCAAAGTGTGACTAGTATACCTACAATCAATTCGAATAGAATAGGGAGCATAATGCCGAATGTGCTCAAAATGCTAACTCCTAATATTCCTATGGCTATGGCTAGCCAAATGACCCCACTAAATAATAAAAGCCAAATGATGAACCCTAATGTCATGCCAACTAATCAGATCCCTAATTAGCTCATTAGGCTAGTTGAATGGCAGGTGGATGATCACAGCTATGAGTCTAGTGCATCAAATATTATTAGCAAAGTCAAGGACATGATGAAGCATTATATGGATATGATAGCAGAATAGTATAGACAAATAGTTAGAGATGTCAATTTCCTAAAGAAGCAACAAAACTTGATAGGAATTCAATAATCTGAAGAGGGTGTTCCATCAAGATTTAGTTGTAAGTGGTGTGGTGGTCATCATTTTCTGAGAAAATATCCTAATGTTGAATCCAAAAAATGTGGAAAGTTCGGCCATCTAGCTAGTACTTCTTGGAGTAAGATTAATTCTCTTCAGCAAGGAAATAGACAGCCAAGTCTGATTAATCATTGAGCACAAGAAAATTACCTTCAACAAGATGAGGAACCAAAGCATATATTGCAAAAAGGAAAAGCTATCCTAGAGGAGCTACGTAGTGGTAGTGGTGTCAGCCTTATCAAATTTGTGTGTGTCAACACTACTAAGGCTTCCAATTTACGAGCTATTACAAGAGGATAGAAGGTTAAAGAAGGTGAGAGGGATAATGTAGAACCTATTGAGATAAATCATAAATAGGATAATAAGGGGATGCAAGTCCTTAACCTTGATGTGAAAGCCAATCCTTTAAAAGTTGTTGATGGCAAAGCTGACTCTAATAAGGAACTACCACAAAGAAGAAGGTAAAGGCCAAGAAAGAGGCACCTAAGCATGCTCAGCAAGTAAGAGAAAGAATGGTATGGCAAGAGAAGAGTGCCATTGCTAATTATCATGAACTTGACTTAGCCAATTCTTTTTTCAAGGTAAAGCGTGATGCAAATCTCTTGCAAAACTAATCAAGTTATCTCTAGGAGTGTGTAAAGAGTTTAAGAAGATCTTTCACACTAAGTATATCATCAAACCCTTGGGAATAGCTGCATGTGGGAGAGGATTTGTTTGAATATGCTGAAAAGCATTGCCCAAGGGTGGTAGCATATGTTGATGGTATATTAGTGGATCATGCCATTGTGGATATGGGCTGCTCTATCAACATTATGAGTTCACAATTGATGGAAAGGCTGGGATTGGAAATCCCACGTGATTGTTGCTAATGTGGAATGCATTTTGGACTTTAGGGTTATTAGGTTTGCAGGGGGCGGTTAAGCTATCAAGTATTATTTGGAAGGACATAGAACTTGCAATCCAACTGTTAAGTTGATATACCGACTGGTTGTCTGATTTTTGGTAGATGTGCTAGGCACGTAATAGTGGATGCATATCCTGAATCTCCTCAAGCGAGAGTACCCTTATCTTCAATAGAATTAGATGCATTAGAGGATCCTTCTAGCAGTGATACTTCCTCAAGCAATGAATCAAGAGAGGGGTCCACTATAGAAGGTGTCTATAAGGTGACTCTAAATGAGCCAATAGAAGCTCAAGATAGAATTAGAGATGCGATCAAAATCAAGCTAGATCTTTGTATGTTGGATGAGCCACGACCGATTAAATTAGGATATATGCTTGGTTGAAGAGAGGAAGGACTATGTGTCCTTGATCCAACAATTTTGTGAAATTTTTTGCTTGGAGCTATGATGAGCTAAGGGGTATTCTTCCTAGTTTTGTTGTGCATACTATTCCCTTGAAGAAAGATAGCCGTCTTGTTTGACAAAAAGTGAGGCATATGCCTTTTGAGCTAAAGGGATGAACTATTTGAGGAGCTATAAAATTTGCATAAGGCTTGCGTGATATTTCTTGTACAATAGACAGAGTGGTATTCACTAGTAGTTATCTGGAAAAAGAAAAATAATTGAATTGGGCTTTGCATAGATTTTAGGGAGCTCAATATGTAGACTGTCAAAGAGTACTATCTACTACAATTTATTGATTAGATTCTAGATCAGTTAGCCGATAGGGATATTTATTCATTTATGTGTTGCTTCGTTGGTTATAATCAAATGGCTATTGCAGAGGAAGAAAAATTGAAAATGATATTTATCATTGTATTTTGGGACGTTTGCATATCATGTTATGTAATGTGCTAGGGTCTTGGCAATTTACAACTAACAAGACTTTGATGATAATTTTCCAGAGGAGATGAAGGTCTTCAATCATTAATGATTTGAGGGCATCCACTTTAAGGGAGAGCTCTCAATCCAAGGAAGTGAATCCTTGGAGTGTCCTATTGATTGCTATTGGGCCATGTGGTAAGCTCATTTGGTATTATGATGGATCCTAAAAAGATAAATATTATCATTGCTATGAGTCAGCCATGTACTCCTAAAGAAGTGCATGGATTTCTATAATCAGTCAGATATTATTGATGATTTATTAATGCATAATAGGATATTGCCCTTGATGACTATCCTTTAAATGTTTGTTTGTTTAGAGCGATCTGTGTCAAGTATCCTTTGAGGATGTGAACTAGGAATTAACAAAAGTGCTAGTCCTAAAAGTACCTAAAAGGGGTGAGATATTTTATATATTTTTAATAGCTACAATGTATAGTGTGATAAGCTATTTAGCCTAGATTTGAGAGGAGAAGTGGTACCATCCGATTGCATTTGCTAATCACAAATTGGGGTATCCAAGATTAATTATACCTAGATGGAGAAAGTGCGCATTGGTATGGTCTTTGCAATAAAGAAATTCAAACACTACATCCTATATGAAAAGGTAGTATTTTATAGGAAGAAAGAGGGGTTGAGGCTATTGTTAAATAAGTTGCAGCCGCTTGACCACCTATCAAAGTGGCTGATCACTTTGTGGAAGTTTGATCATGAAACCAGGAGTAACCTACCAAAGGTCTAGGCATCGTTGAATGTCTTGCGAATTTCGAGGAGCCAAAGAAAGACTTGGCTGAAGGTAGTGATCTCACGGGTCTACTCAAAATCGATACGGCCTCCATTCCATTCTAGTATGCTACCATAACCTATTATCCATCCACAAGAGAGGTTGGAGCCGCTTTGTTGAATGCTGAGAAGAGAAAAATTAGGCATCAATTCTTGAAATTTTCCTTGATTTTAGGAACATTTTATTAGAAAGTCACTAATGTGTCATATCTGATGAGGTTGTGTTTATCTTAGAAGAGTATCATGCTCTACTTGTGGAGGGCCCTTTGCTGGACGGATGACTACACAAAAAGCTTTGAGAGCTAGATATTGGTGGCCATCCATTTTTCAGAAATGCATTTGCGTACATCAAGAGATGTGATACATGTAAGAGACATGACTAACTCCTATCATGACTATACTACCATTTGAGAAGTGGGACATTAATTTAATTGGATCTATACATCCTTTGTCAACTATGAAAAAGCACTATATCATTGTGGCAACATACTATTTCATGAAGTGGTCTGAAGCCTATGCTATGATGAAGAATAGTGCCAAGGAAATGACTAATTTTATTTTGGAATAGATTTTTTGTCAGTTTGGTCTACCAGAGGACCTTGTGTCTGACTATGTGACACAATTTTTGAATAGATTGATTAAGGCTTTGATGGAAGTCTTTGAAGATTAAGTATAATGAGACAATTACTTACAAACCCCAATCTAATGGGCAAGGAGAGAGTACTAATAAGCAACTTGTGGATATTTTATCCAATATTGTATTTGAAGGTAACCTATATTGGGATAAGAAGTTGTATGTGACTATTTGGGCTTATAAAATGACATTCAAAAAAGCTACATGCCACACCCCCTTTTAAATTATTATATGGAAAAGAATGTGTTTTAGCTTTGGAGATTGAGCTCCCTACAGTAAGGTTTTATTCGAAACCATTCTTTGGGTGAAGAGAAACTGTTGCAAGAAAGGCTCACTTCCCTTGTACATCTTGACAAGACTCGATTGCAAGTCTTTTTACATTAGGAAGTAGAGAAGAAGCAGATGAAAATGCATCATGATGTTTGTGCTAAGAAGTATAAATTTGCTATATAAATTTGCTAAGGGTCAATTGGTCCTATATTATGATACTCGTTGTGAGCTCGTGTGAGGCAAGTTGGAACCCAAATGGGATGATCATTTTATAAGATTATTTGTATAGGAAAGAATGGATCCGCACTCCTTCTAGCAGATTTGCAAGGGGTAGAGTTCAAAACTAAAGTAAACTTCAATAAATTGAAGCCATATTATGTGTAGGGGCTAACTTTGGACTTGGTGCCTTTGTAAATACTTCAAGATTCAGCTTAAATTTGTAAGGGGTACTAAGACTATTGGATAGGAAAAGTCATTCCTTGTCTTGAGCATCCATATTTAGAGCAGTGTTACCACCAAGACAAAGTAATTTGGTGGAGTAATGGTTATCACATTACTGAGTGGCAAGGTGGATCTTTCACATGGGACATTTGATTCGATTGTCATCATTATCATAGGGATCATCATGGAACACCCTTTTATCATTAATGCAAGGGGGTTAGCTAATAATGTGATGCATTTAGTGTAGGGTATGAGTGGCCAACCCCTTAGTCTAGATTTGTGCTTCAATAAGATTTATGTGGGGGCCAAGGGTTTGCTTTCATCAATAGGTTGTTGAATGATGTGCTTTATGGTTAAATTTCGTTAGTTTAGGAGGGTTATTTATTTTGCAAATGAGTTGATTTATCTCATTAGGCCAAGAGGGCCATTTATTTTTTTGGTATGGGTGGGGTTAATGGGTTTTGTTTCAGTGCTATACTAAACAGATTCAATAGAGTACATGAAGGAAGCCTCTTGCTATGCAAAAGCTTCTTATGGCCAAGTCCAAGTGATGTCCTTCCTTTAGAGTTCTTTTCATTTATGCTATATGTGTATATGTATGTGGGATATTTTTCTTCTGTTGGAGACTCGTATTCAAGGCATGAAGTCCCAGGGTTAGGTTAGGTATGCCTAGGGAGGTTTGAGCGCTATAAAGATATTTTCAAGCACTATAAGAGTTTTTTTTAAGGGTAGTCCTAATGACCTTGTCTTGCTAATTTGCTCGGTAGCTATTTCTAAGAATCCCTATTACTGTGAAGTAGCTACAAAATCTTGCCAAGTAAAGGAAGAAAAAAGAGTGAATATATTTGAAATATATATAATATGAAGATGGTTCTAACCCTTAAAATAAGATAATAAAGAAAGAAAAATTCAAAGAGTAGATGATTATCACCTTGTGAAGGAATGATAGGTTCCTGGGAAAAAGGAAAATTGTGTTATCTCATGAGAGCTTGGTAGGCTCTTGGATACCGAGATAGGACCTGAGGCCAATGTTGTGTTCTCCTTGGGTCACAATATGCTCAACTCTCTCCTTTTTACACATCCGAGCATAAAGTATTGAAGAAAAATATGTGGTAGCAAGTAAAAATATAATTTTCAAATGAGACAGGCTATAGGAGTCCTCACCTAGTAGGAGTTCTTAGTCTAGTTGTCCTAGGTTTAATAGATAGATCAAACAACCAGTTAGAATGACTCCTTTTGATAGCTCTTTTTAGTCAATTTTTGTTGGAGAAGTTGGTTAGCAACCAGCTTTTGACTTCTTTGTCAGATTTTTCTTGGTATATCATAGCCAAGCTAAAAAGAACTATCAAAGAGGTCACCCTAAGTGGTGGTGTGAACTACCTACCTAACTAAGGACAACTCAACTAGGAGCTTCTACTAAGCGAGAACTCCTATAGCGTTATCAAAAGATATTCACTTTTTTAGCATAGTTTTCTCTTTTAGAATCTGATTGTCCATACTTGAGCGTGTAAAAAGGAGGGAGCTGAGCGTAGTGACCCAAGGAGAACAGGGCCTCGACCTTAGGTCCTGTATTGGCACCCAAGAACCTACCAAGCCCTCGCAAGGCGACACTTAATCCTTTTCTACTAACGCTCATTTTTATTTTTGCTCCAACCTTCTTTTATTTTCTTTTTTTATGGCAAGATGTCACCCTAAGGAAGACAAGGCATCTACCCTAGGTCTTACTCGTCCTCGTCCCCACGAACCTACCAAGCCTTCGCAAGGCGATGAACAACTGCTCAAAAATTTTTCTTGCTTTTCCTATTTTTATAGGTGTTAGAACCCCTTTTTACAACCTTTGTATATTCATATATTGTCTTTCAGATCTTCAGGATTTTGTCTCTTTCCATCATTATTTTAGTAGGCTTCTCTAACTACCTCACAACTAGTTGGAACTCCTAGAACGGCCGCCTAGCAGGTCAGCAAAACACGGTCACTAGAACTCCCATCTAAAACAAGTCTTACAATGCCTGACAATGCCTTGCACGAGGCAATGACTACTCAAACCTCCCCCAGACATACAAAACCTAAACCTGGGACTTCATGCCTCAAGTGCTGGTCCCCAACAAACAAAAGAAAGTAACCCTCACCTGCACAAATATCATTAATTGCTTAAGGGAAAAACTAGAAAAGGGGACGAAACCACCTAGAATGGCCACAAGAAGCTTCTTTGTAGCAAATCCTCACTCCAGCGACTTCGTCAACCTATATGGCGCAATCACTAAAACAACAAAGCATTAAACGTACCTGCACCAAATAGAGATAGGGCCCTCTTGGCCTAAAGAAATAGCACATTTCACTGCAAACTAACTGGTCCTCTTGGTCTAAAGAGATAGATTATTAAAACCTCAAAACAATTGGCCCTCTTGGCCGAATGGAATCAAACAAAATAGCTCATAGAGATCCCTCCTTGGAAGAAGGTAGATATACGCAAATACACTCCATTCCAAGGAGAAAAATAGAGCTCTCATCCCTAAACTAAATGCATCAACTTATGGTCCATACCTCCTGCATATATAGCAAGAGGCATACACATAATATGTTGTCTGATCAACCTATGGGTCCAAGATAATAGTGGTAGATGGGTCTCGGCTACTCTTTGCATTACCCATATCAACCATCGCTTGCCATATAACGCGTGGTCGGATAACATGCCCCACAAGTGACCAGGTCCTGCCTCATTATCAATAACAACGTCCGGACTAGGACCACAATTGAAAAAGAGGTCCTCTTCATAAGCAAAATTAGCTAAGGAATCCACAAACTGATTCCAATAATGTGGAATCAGTTGAAGAGATATGCTCTCAAATTCATCAAGTAGGGTTATAGCAATTTGATGATATATACGAAGGAGTGGATTTTGGACTATGTATGAGTGGATTTAAGATCAGCTGGGAATCCCCTTTTATTAACAACTGCCTAATACCACCTTTCTTAGCAATATTCAATCCTATAATCAGGGCTTTATACTTGGCCATGTTGTTAGTAAATCCTACCCCAAGATAAGCAGCTAATTTCATTGTAACTCTACGTCGGGGATCTCGGATAACTACTCCAACACTTCCTTTTCTATTAGGGACCCTAGATGATCCATCAAAGTATAATGTATACGTCCATAATGGGTTTACATAGCCAGCCATCAAGAACTCCCCTATTCGTAATTATGATAATTGAAGTTCAACATATTTAGAGGATGAACTGATGGCTCCATCGCACCTTCTTCATTAAACTCAAGAGGGATGCTTGTCAAGATTTGTAAACAATGATGGCAGAAAAATTCAATCTCCCACACAAAGGTGCCTTCTTCTTGCTCGATCACTTCATATCCCCTTGCTCCACCAGATAAGCCTCCCCTGATGATATCTTTGCTGGAGATATGGGTGCTCCAAATAAGGGATTAACCGCCCCATCAACCGAATAAGGGATTAACCACCCCATCAACCAATTTAAGCTCTCCTATAGGTCTCCAATCAGCCCTAGCATGGACCTGCAATGCATTTTTCAGTGTTAGCATACTTAGAAATAATAAGGTTTAATCTTATTAAGATTAACCTTATTCTTAAATTCCACTCCTTGTAGATCAGCTAATGAAACTGTGGACTTATTTTTACCTGTCCGAACTATCTTGTAAGGGCATCCCATCGAGGTTCTAACTTTCTTGGAAATAGCTCCCCACGTGCATCGTAATATAGAACTAATTGCCCTTTCTTAGAGGTATACCTCTTCGCTTTTAGATTATGCAACTGCTCCATCCATCGTTTAGCCACCTCTTGGTGCAACAAACTCTGCAATTTAAGTTCATCCAAGTGGGCTATAGTCGTAAGCTGCTCAAATAGGGCATCTTCATTACCCAAAGAATGATTGATTGCGAATCTTATGGTCGGAAACTCAATTTCTAAGGGTAAGACACACTCCTCCCCATAAACTAATTTGAATGGGGTGTGGCCAGTAGCTCATTTGAACGTCATGTTATACGCTGTCGTAGAGTTCACGCAAGGGCTGCAAAACACGGGATTCAAGATACAGCAATGGAAGAGACTAACAAGAAGAAAATTGAATTGTTGATGCCAAAGTACACTATATTCCTTGTCAAGTGAGTTACATGAAGCTCATGTTCAGAAAAATCTGAACATATTCAGTTTTACATACAGATGCTTGAATTCAGTTTTTCCATTGACACTTGATAAATTCTGCTAGGTAATAATGTCTGTGAACAAATTTTTAGGAATCCATACAAAGTAGGAGTTTAGTAGGCAACAAAAAAAAAAGTGTGCTCAGTTAAGCACAAAATGAGGAACAATCTGATTGTATCTCCAAAGCCAATGTCTTCATAAAAAAGTGAGAGTATTCATTTTTGAGAGAGGATAGGCAAGCACTTCTATTAAGCCACAAACATATTGCTACACTGCTGGTCTTTCTGGCATTGTGCTGTGGCCATTCAGCCACCCATTCCCTGCTCCACTGTTCATCATTCTGGTTGTCTATGTTTTTTAAGGAATATCCCTTTTAAGATGCCCAGAAGATAAGAAGCTGTTTGTGAAGAGATATTTGCAAAGATTGCAATATTAGCATACATTTCTACATGTACGATTGATAGCCAGATGGTGTAGTTCCTAATCCTGATCCATATCCATAACCATTATAAGAGCTAGGAGTATTGATGAAGGCTGAAGTTCCGTAGCCCAAATTGTCATACAAGTAAGATCTTGGAAGTGAAATAGGACTCCTGTTCCCAGCACTGTAACCAGGATAATGGCCAACACTGAGAGGATGATGATCAAAGCCAGCTTGAGCTGACCCTGCACCATAGGAAGTTACACCTATTCTGGTATACTGGGCCCTCTCAGATCCACGAAACGAGGGTTTTCTCATAAGGGTTTCCAGATGCAGTACCTCCGTTGTTAGTGCGTACCCTTTTAGTTTGTTCACTCTTCCTAACATTGCCAGAACGTTTTCTGTCTAGCTTTTCCTTCTCTAGTTGTGCAATTATTTTATCCAAGGGAACAAGGGTATACTTGTCTTCGAGCTTGTATTCACTGATTATCTTCAAAACAGCTCGCATGGCTGCAAGTTCTTTTTTATTGGCATCATTCTGTGCTGCAGTTGAGTTGTTGCCATTCTTAAGAGTAGTCTGCACTACTTTCTTTACCTCTTTAAGGTAAGATTTGAGTAGTGAAACGGGCTCAAAATTATCCAAAAGCTCAAATGCATTAGCAAATGAAAGGGCTTTGATTTGTTTGCCATCTTTGATTAGCTTGCAAACTATATCTGATCATACGCCAGCACAGGAAAGACCTCTCGTTGACAGTTTGTAAGTTCTAGATTTACTTTCTTCTCTCATGAGTAATGTGACCTTTGACTGGAGTTTGTCATCTTGGCAAAGATGGTGATTTTCTTCATCAACTGGGCCTTCTCGATCTGAATAGTCGTCTAGACACTTGCAATAGTGATGATAACCAGCCGAGGCACAACACCATCAAATCGTCACCCTGGGAACGCGGCTAGAATGATTCCGCCACCCTTTTTTTTTTTTTTGCAAACGACCTCCTATCTGTAATTGATGGTAGGGCTCAACTTTGCACAAACAATCAACGGATATCAATGGCCGTTCAGATCCTCCAACGCAAAGTTATGAAGTCTGCCAGATTTCTCTCTCTGCTCGTCCTCTGTTTGCTGCCTATAGAGTGCAAAGATGGTTCTTAAGCAAAGCACAATGTCCACATCAAACACGGACAGTTTGTCAGCTTCAAAATCCCAAGAATAGTTTTTGCACTTCAACTCCTTTATTCTCCTGAAATTCTAAGAACCTTCTGAAGAACTCGAATCATCATCTGAACAAGAACTTTGAGGTTGTTCAACACTATCTTCTTCATCATGACTTTCTGACGTGCTATCATCAGAAGCCAGGGAGCTTCCACTACTGTCGGAACTTTCTTCTACAATAAAGCCACTTAGCCTAGAGTCTTCTGAACTGTCCCTATCTTCATCACCCTCACACACATCCACTCTTTTTTAAGCCAAGTCCTGCTTTCAGTCTGTCAGAATTCCTCCCAACTTCGTTCCATCCTCACGGAGAGATCCTCTTTCCCCCAAAGGCCTGAAAAAATCCCCTGTCATTAGGGCCAAAAACGCTTCAAAAAATGCACTTTTGTTAATCATGGGATTAAGGAAAGGGCCAAAGAGAGTTCGCCACGTGTGCAAGAATATGGTATTCTTGTCTCCTCTTTTTTAGAGATAGTGGAGTCCATTTCGTGATTCTCTCTTCTTTTTTAGCCAAAACCCCTAAAGTCTGACATGTTTTGGAGTCCCAAAGACGTTATTTACTTACAAATCTGACAAAATACGTGACAGAGATGTGATGAAATTAATAATGAGTTTTTTGAAAGTCGGGAGATCTTTCAATATTGTTTTTGGCGCCCAATACATACTCATTTGTATTCTTGGCGCTACTTTTTAGTTCATTCACCCCTCTTTGAGCTTCTTTCTCTGCGCTTTCATTCTTTTCATGGCTTCCTCCAGGCGCCCTTCTCATTTAATACACTCTTGCACAGTCTATAGCCAGGGAGCAGATGGAAAATTTGAGCCCAAAACCTTTGCTGTAAACGATTGGGTTACCATGCTGCCATCTTGCAAGGGCTCTCATAAGGTGAAAAGAAGGAAATGAGAAGATATAAAACATCACTGGAAGGGGCGTATCATTGCCTTCAAAATTATGCCCGAAGGCTGGTTTGTCAAGGTGCAACATGTTTACATGGCCAAGGATATGCACTTGCCTCCAAACGAACGTGTTCCCCAACAAACACATTGTAAGTTATAAGTTGAATAACATATATAATTCTTTTCCATTTATGCAAGTTCTAACAAATGGTTCGTCATTGTAGATATCTTTCCGTCAACAAGTATTGAATGGCAACCTGTGGAAAGCCTAAGTGGAACTTTCCATGCCATTCATAAGGGATTGGCAGACATTATTTATGCCGATCAAACTGTGTCTTTTTATAGTGAATGCAAAGTTTTTATATATTATGCACAGTATGTGGTTCCCTCTAAAGCGGATAGGTATGGGAATATCGAAGATTTTCCATTGCCAAGTCTTTCATCTCTAAATTGGGAGATTCCTGACAAGGTAACAGTGCAGAGTTTCAAATTCAAAATATATCAGGATATTAAAAAGTCCATGACAGCTGGAAGGATCTCAAGAAGAATATGTTTATCATGGTTTGTACCCCTCCATATCTACGAGGCTTGCTTCAAAACAGCAAATTTACAAAGAACGAAGGTATCCTGGTTAAGTAGAAACTTTTCGGAAGAGGATTTGGACAACAGTATAGGGACGCATTGGAAATCTAGAGAGTGCGATCATAAAGGTGATATCTTGAGGTGCAGTGCATGCCCTCAATCCTTGGCTTTGGCTTACAGTATCCCTCGCCAAAATCTTGCTTTGGCCTTTGAGTACAGGCGATACAAACTAAGATTGGGTGTTTGGGTTCCCTTGGATTCTGATACAGAGAACACACCAGATGAACTTGTGGTGCACGTTTTTCCACATGAAGAAGTAAAGAAGGTGAGTGTTACTTCCAATTGGAGTCTGAAAGATGTGAGGGATACATTGGAATTGCTAGACAATATATCCCCTACATACAAGTTCAAAGTGAATGGTGTAACAATTGGTAAAAGAGCCGAGCGCTCTTTCTTTTGTACGAGTTGTTTGTCTCCCACAATTGTGAGTTTGGGGCCTTAAGAATGAAAACTTGGCAGGAATTTATCTCAATAGACTGTCCTTAAGATATTTTTTAATGGGAACTTCATAAGCTATCGTGAAGCAAGTCGCCTTTCGAATGTGTATAAATAAAATGTACATTGCATCCGATTTACAAGTGAAAATTTTCATTGCACAGTGAGGTACAAAAATTGCATAAAAATGTACAAGGCCAAAATAATAAGGCTCGTGTATAAAATGTACATTGCATTCGATTTACAAGTGAAAATTTTCATTACACAATGAGGTACAAAAATTGCAAAAAAATGTAAAAGGCCAAAATAAAATGGCTCGTGTATGCTTATGTTTGCTATTTTCATTCTTTATCGATTTCTTCAAAGATATTTTTTCTCACAGGGCCTTTCTTTGATTGTTGAAAAAATTTGACCTTTACAGGTAGTCTCCTTTCTTGGGGCTTAAGAGGGGATGGATCAAATTTAAGAGGAGAGAGCACTGGCATTCCTTTTTTCTTAGACTCTGTAGCAGTGGTCCCATTGCCTTTTCCCTTGCCCTTGTCTTTACCATTGCCATTGTCCTGACCCTTTCCCTTGACCTTTCCCTTGCTTGTGCCCTTGGCCATTGATGTATTGGGAGGAAGAGGGGAGTCAGGATCATACGGTGTGATTGCTTTGTCTAGAATCAGCTCGATGCATCTCTCCCTTATCCACCAAACATATGATTCAGGATAGTCTCTACACTGTAAGAATAAATGTTATAAGTTAGTGAAAAGACATCATGATAAGGGTTACACAAACATCAAATGAAATAAACTTACATTAACTCCCTCTATTTGTAACAGCTTTGAATCCACTGTTCTGCAAATGTTTGAGATAACTCTCCATCCACAAGAATGCGCATCGCTTTGCAATGGAACTTCTTGTAGAAGAAAAGTATACGGCCTTTGAGGATCAGCAAGATCCTCGTATGTTGTATCCAAAAAGGTAGAAACGAGTCTACCAGCACTGCAAAAGGAAGCTTTGTAAGTTCAAAATATTATTTATAAAAGAAATCAAAGAAAGTAATTTTCTTCCAACATACATTCGTGCTTGACCGTGAACACCGCTGAGAGAATTCATAAAGATAATTTCCCTTGAAAGACAATTAATGTAGATGAGACTCCAATGCCCTCTGCAAATTCATAAAAGAGGTGAGTAGAAGGGTGAAAGCAAATGAACATAAATTCTCCTCTACAGAAAAAGAAAAATACCTTTCTACATAAGGGAAAAAGATGTGGTAATTTCTCACACTATCGAAGCTACGAAAAAATGGTGAAATATTAGAACCAGATTTTGCAAAAAGTCCCACAGAGAGAAGTGGATCAACAATGTATATGGTTCTTCGGATATCGAGATTGAGAGAGGACACCAATGCCCTGCAGATAATAGCAAAAGCTATTCAATACCAATTTCATCCAAAATATAATTGAAAAGACTTAACTTATGCAACAAAAAACCTTACCTTATGCAACAAAATACCACGGAGTCAGATAGTTGGACATCCCTTTTTTCCAACATGGGCTTGTCCTCGGGAGATATACTAAGATATTCCTCCTCAGATTCCCCAGCAACATTCACAAGAATCTGCCCATACACTTTGCCCATCCTCTCGCTGTTGACGGGAGCAAGTGATGCGGCTTTCCTCTTGTAAACATCGTCTTCAGTTTCAAACACCTCCTGATTTTCTTCACTCAAGAAAGCCTCCTGCTGGGTGGCACCCCTTGTAGGGTAAAGATCACTAACATCTTCAACTTTTAGCTTTTTCTCTTTCCTGGACAATTTTGGGGGAACGTTGAGGATTTCAAAGGCTTTTTGATCATTGAAAGGCAAGGGCCTCAGGACTTTGTCAAACCTATAGCTCACTCTGCTAATGATGCTGAAATCTTTATTCATAAGGGTGATCCTATGAGCATGGGCAGCAGCAATGTAAGCATCGTTCATGAAATCAATAACAAAATCTTCTACGGCCTCTTGCAGGGCAAGAATGGCTGAGAGTTGCCACTTCTTATTTAGACCAGAGACAGTTGCCACTTGAGACAATCTATCAGAGATCTCTTTAACCACCCTTATAAAAGCAGCTTTTGGAATGACATGCTGTGTAGCTCTCTGGGCTTTCCTGATTTCACTGAAACATCTTTGCATGTAGAAGAACCTGGACTTTCTCTTTCTCTTTTTGATGCCAGGAGGCATATTCCACGGTGGATTCCGTGAGGTTTTACGGTGGATTCCGTAAACTTAGATGACCGGGGCTCATACGCAAAGAGGATTCTTTGTGCGAGAAGTTGATGGGGACGCCTGTCCTTTTCGGGCGTTTCATTAATTTAGTGTGTACATGGGTGATTCCATAGCGGGTGATTCCGCAAAATGCATATTAAATTAATAAACGTTTATGAGTTTAGAGTGCGCACTCGTAATAAATTAAGGTTAGGATTTATTTCTAACCAGTTGATTTATTTATGTAGCTGAAGACTGCTAGGTATTCACTTTTGTCGGTTTAATTGTGTTATTTTACTAACGATTGTGAATGCTTCAGTTGATGTGTAGAGATAGCAGCAGTGGCGGAGGAAAGCATTGGAGTCTAGCGAGTTTCCGATCTTTCGACTATATTTTGATAGGCGCCACGCCTATATTTTGATTATGTCTATAGAGACATCGACTATTTATTATTATTTTGTATGCGCTTATGCGCCTGGATATGTTATTTTTATTTGGACATTGAGATTGGGCGTGCCAGACTCTTTGGGCACCATCCATTAGCTTTATTTTCCTATTTTTGGTAGAAAGCAAACTCAAAAGCTAAAAGCTTGTATATTTTTGTAATTGGGCTATTTTTGAGCAAAAAGATTGAAAATATATATTAAATACATGCTTTGTGAAGCGCTCACACAAGGCATGGGGGAGATTCAACCCAATTTGTCTTTTGTCTCATGTCGTGCTTGCTTTCACATTGGTTTTTGTGCTAAAAAGTAGAGTGCTTTGTTCTTGGGGACCTTTGGGAATTCACTACGTGAGCTACCGGCGTCCGATCTGCGCACCAGTGGTATCAGAGCGGAGCAGAGATCAAGGGCTTCCAATCGCTACCAATCTCGGGCGAAGGCGGAGCTCCAGGAACAAACGGCCTCTACAGTCAATCTTGTCGCGAACCGTCGATACAGGCAGACTTCTGGCGATCAAGAACCCCTATTTCTACTGTCAGATCGCGAAGGACCACTCTCTGTCGGCGGAGGACCACTCATCAATTCTCTTCATCAAGTCGTGATAAATAGTAAGAAAGCCATATCTCTATCTTCAAAAAAGCTTAGTGTAAAAGCTTAATACAAAGCTTGAGAAGCTTAACAAGCTTCTAATCAACAAATCGTTGCCAAGAGGAGGACCCCCGAAAATCGCGCGGAGTGAAAACGGCCCCCCCCCCCCACGATTGAAAAAACGGCGGCCTCTGTCCACTTACTTAAGCTTATTAAGCTTAAAGCTTAACTAATTAAGCTTAAATCCTACTATACTCTGCAAGTTCTATTGGTCAGACAAGTTTGCAAACTCTCGGTCACGCACTCCAGAAGACAAGTTTCGCAAGTCGACACTAATCAAGTACTGCAAGTCCTGCAAATCAGCTAAGTTCAACAAGTCAACAACCCTGCAAGTCTGTTAAGTCTGCAACTCTGCAAGTCAGACTAAATCAGAACTGACTAACGCTCGAAACTCCTAGAAGACTTGTTCGTTTGCAAAAACTCTGAACTGGAAAGTTGTTCGCAGCAAGCTGTTTTACCTATCTACAAGTTCGTTGAAGTACTTTCAGCAAACGGAGACAGAAATATTTCAGAATTTCTGAAAATTGAAGAAGAAAATACCCAAAAATACATAGCCTTGTAACCCCAAATTTGAGCTACGCTCATCCCGCTAACTGATTTTGAGTGAGAAAGGTTTGTTGAGTTTTACAGGATGACTACCCCACATATGGATGATCCTATGGCTGAAGACGACCTACCCGAGCCTACCATGGAGCAAAAGCTGGATCTTATCATGTTGCAATTAGACGAAGAGCGAAGAGCTAGGCAAGCCTTGCAAGCGCAATTGACAAAGCTACAAGGAGCGTCCACTGATAAAGAAGAACCTCAAGCTGAAGATCTGATTCGCCGTACCATCGACGCCACTCTTGAAGCACAAACCATTCGCAAGGAATCCAAGATAAGTAAACGAAGTTTCAAGTTTCGCACTTTCAATGGCATAAGAGAGGGAAAGACTGTTTTATCATTCATTAGCCAGTTTGATGACTATTTCCATGAGGAAACTTATCCTGAGAAAGATAAAATCAAGTGTGTTACTAATCATCTGATAGATAGAGCATCACTTTGGTGGACTGTCGTCCGCAAGAGCATAGAATGTCCTGCTACATGGGAAGATTTCAAGAAGAAGTTCATGCAAAATTTTCTACCACCGCAATTTCATGAGAAGGCAATCAAGCAATGGGATTTACTTCAACAACGCGATCGTGAGCCTATTCCACAGTATACAGAGCGTTTTTGGAATGCACTCCTACAGCTACGCATGCTTGAAGACGTACCAGAGACGACCCATAAGCGGAAGTACATGTCTGGACTTCTTGGACATTACTACGCTGAGGTGAATATGTTCAAGCCTGCTACTCTTGAAGATGCCATCTCCTTAGCTCACGACACTGAAGATAAGTTACGTGGAAGAGATCGACGACCACAGTCATTCCAAGCAAACGGTAATTATGGATCTAAACAATTCAATTCAAATTTCAGAAGGTTTAATCCAGGTCGTTTTTCATCACCATCTTTCCGCAAGAATTGGCCTAAACCACCTGCATTACCATCTACTGTCAATCCAAATCCTAAGCCTATTCCACAAGCAAATCCAAATATACCCAGACTCCCAGCCATTGCAAATAATGTGACCAAAGCCAAGCCCATCGTATGCTACAAGTGCCACCAACCAGGCCATCTCGCAGCAAATTGTCATTCAAAGAAGCCATCAGCACATATCAACTACCTTGGAGCTATGGACGAGGACGAACATGAGGATATGCCGGATTTCACTGAAGAAGAAGATGATCCTACTACTACTTCCGACACTTTACCAGGTATGCCTACTTTACATTCATTGTTGACTATGAAATGTATGGTGCATGGAAAAGAAAGAATTATATTGCATGACGACAGTAGTACGCATGATTTTATTTCAGCAAAATTGGTAAAGGAATTGAAATTGCATACAGTACCTACGCACTATCGCATAAAAGCTGCATTTTTAGGCACT
Source organism: Lygodium microphyllum (assembly GCF_053477565.2). Taxonomy (NCBI): domain Eukaryota; kingdom Viridiplantae; phylum Streptophyta; class Polypodiopsida; order Schizaeales; family Lygodiaceae; genus Lygodium; species Lygodium microphyllum. The sequence continues at coordinate 184,376,199 of NC_141136.1, read as the reverse complement.
AGGTACAATGGCACACAAGAAGTTCAAAATTTAGAAATTCAAATTGGTCCATATATTGAAAGAAGAAATTTCTTAGTTGTCCCATTACAGTCTAGCGACATTATTCTAGGAATGCCATGGAGACACCAACATAATCCCAATATAGATTATTCCACACACACAATGAATATTAATTTTCAAGGAAAATCTATTACATTATTTGGTATGCATGCATCTCATATGTTTCCACTGCTTTCGCATACTCAAGCAAAACGTGCACTACGCAAGAATACTAAATCATATCTCATTTGGGTGAATGAATTGCACGCAAAAGAAATTCATATGCACCCTAGACATAAGGAATTTCTCGCATATTTTAAGGATTGTTTTGCAGAAGACCTACCACCAGGTTTACCTCCATCACGTCCAGAAGACCATAAGATTGACCTAATACCTGGCACACAACCACCTTGCAAAGCCCCATATAGGCACAATCAAATAGAGCAAAAAGAAATCCAGACTCAAGTAGAAGAATTACTAAATAGAGGTTTGATTCGACCTAGCAGTTCTCCATTCGGTGCACCTGTGCTCTTAGTCAAGAAAAAGAATAATACTTATCGGATGTGTATTGACTACCGAGCATTAAACAAGATCACTGTAAAGAATAGGTATCCTATACCTAGAGTTGACGACCTTATGGACAAACTGCAAGGATCTTCTATATTTAGTAAAATTGACCTTAAATCTGGATATCATCAGGTGAGGTTAGATAGATCTGACATATTTAAGACTGCATTCAGGACACAGTTTGGCCATTACGAATTTTTAGTTATGCCATTCGGATTAACTAATGCACCTGCTACTTTCAGTAGAATGATGAACCGTATTTTTCTAAAATATCAATATTGTGTGATTGTTTTCTTTGATGATATTTTAGTGTTCAGTCAAAGTGAAAAAGGGCATTATGAGCATTTATCATTAGTTTTTCAATTACTGAAAGAAAATCAATTGTTTGCAAATCCTGAAAAGAGTGAATTCTTTAAGACAGAAATAGAATATCTAGGTCATATTGTATCAAAAGAAGGAATAAAAGTTGATCCTAAGAAAATTGACGCAATATTGCATTGGCCTATTCCTAAAAATGTACATGAATTACGCTCATTCCTTGGTCTTGCTAGTTTCTATAGGAAGTTTGTACGTAATTTCTCATTACTTGCTTTACCATTGACCAAACTTCTTAAGAAAAGCATTGTTTATCAATGGACTGAAAACCAGCAGAAATCCTTTGATTTACTCAAACGTGCATTGACTAATGCCCCTGTTCTACAATTGCCTGAATTTAACAGACCATTCTTTCTAGTTGTGACCGATGCTAGCGGATCAGGAATAGGAGCCGTGCTAATGCAAGACAACCATCCAATAGCATATTCTAGTTCTAAGCTGAAACCCTCTGAGCTCAAATATTCCACTTATGACAAGGAACTCTTAGCAGTTGTACAAGCATTGAAACAATGGAAGCATTATTTAATGGGTTCAGAATTCATGATAAAGACTGACCAGCAAAGCATTAGACATCTACTTAGCCAACCCCAAATTTCTGACCGTCATATCAAATGGGCTTCATTCATTCAAAGTTTCCATCCTATCATTCAATACCAACCTGGAAAAGAAAATGTAGTTGCTGATGCATTGAGTAGAAGACCTGCAATTCATAACATTTCTATCATATCTTTTGATTCTTTGATTGCTATGAAAGACACATATCACCAGGATATTACTCTTCATTCTGATTGGCAAAAATTAGTTCAAAATAATTTCATTCCTGTTGATTCATTGTCATATAATGATGGATTCATGTTCTTTGAAAAGAGACTGTGTGTTACTATTCCATTCCGATCTTTTATCTTGAATGAAATTCATTGTCCCCCATATCAAGGTCATAGAGGTATCATTTCTACATTACGCATGTTAACTGAAGATTTTTATTGGCCGCATATGGATGCAGATGTGTCTAATTTTGTTTCTGAATGTCTAATTTGTCAAAGAATAAAAAGACATCATGGTAAACAGTATGGGTTATTAATGCCTTTATCTATTCCATCTAAACCTTGGGAACATATATCTATGGATTTCATTACTGGTTTACCAAATACTAAATCTAACCATGACATGATTTGGACAATTGTAGATAGATTTAGTAAGCAAGCATATTTCATTGCATGTAAGAAAACTTTAACAGCATCACAAGCAGCACAATTATTTTTGAAAACTATTTTTACTAACCATGGATTGCCGAAAGTGATTATTTCAGATAGAGATTCTAGATTTTGTAATAATTTCTGGATTACACTGTTTGCAAATCTAGGCACAAAGATTGATTTCTCATCTGCATTTCATCCAGAAACAAATGGACAAACAGAAGCCACAAATAGCACTATTCTAGATCTTTTACGTGCATACACTATCTCTAAACCTCAAACATGGGATACTCATTTGCATTTATTACAGTTTGCTTACAATAATACACCTCACACATCTACAAAGAAAGCACCTTTTGAAGTTATTTATGGACATAGATTATCTACACCTGTTGCATCTTTGTCTAATAGGATACAGAGTGCCGATGATATTGCTGTTATGCATAACACTATTTTTGATGAAGTAAAGGATATGATTGCTAAAGCCCAACAATCATATACCAAACAAGCCAACAAGAAAAGACAAGCTATGAATTTCAAAGTAGATGATTATGTTTGGCTTAGAATAGAAAAGCATAGACTGCAAAGTGTAGATAGACATCCAGTTGTCAAATTAGCCCCTAGATTCTACGGACCATTTAGAATCATTCATAAGATTAATGACAATGCATTCAAGTTAGAACTGCCATCACATTGGAAAATTCATAATACATTTCATATTAGTTTATTGAGACCATTTAGAGGACAATTACCTATCCACCCTGTCTATGAAAACCCACCTTTATTAGAAGAAGAGATTGAAATCCTTGAACCAGAAGCCATTATAGACACTGATTACATGACCACTAGAACTGGCCGAAGGTACTCTAGATATCTCGTGAAATTTAAGAATCATCCTGTAGAAGAAGCACAATGGATGCACGCTAGAGACCTAAATGCTTTCCCCACTCTGTTAGCTCCACATTGAGCTAATAGCAATTGAGGTCAATTGCTATCCCACCCCGGGGGTATGATGCCAGGAGGCATATTCCACGGTGGATTCCGTGAGGTTTTACGGTGGATTCCGTAAACTTAGATGACCGGGGCTCATACGCAAAGAGGATTCTTTGTGCGAGAAGTTGATGGGGACGCCTGTCCTTTTCGGGCGTTTCATTAATTTAGTGTGTACATGGGTGATTCCATAGCGGGTGATTCCGCAAAATGCATATTAAATTAATAAACGTTTATGAGTTTAGAGTGCGCACTCGTAATAAATTAAGGTTAGGATTTATTTCTAACCAGTTGATTTATTTATGTAGCTGAAGACTGCTAGGTATTCACTTTTGTCGGTTTAATTGTGTTATTTTACTAACGATTGTGAATGCTTCAGTTGATGTGTAGAGATAGCAGCAGTGGCGGAGGAAAGCATTGGAGTCTAGCGAGTTTCCGATCTTTCGACTATATTTTGATAGGCGCCACGCCTATATTTTGATTATGTCTATAGAGACATCGACTATTTATTATTATTTTGTATGCGCTTATGCGCCTGGATATGTTATTTTTATTTGGACATTGAGATTGGGCGTGCCAGACTCTTTGGGCACCATCCATTAGCTTTATTTTCCTATTTTTGGTAGAAAGCAAACTCAAAAGCTAAAAGCTTGTATATTTTTGTAATTGGGCTATTTTTGAGCAAAAAGATTGAAAATATATATTAAATACATGCTTTGTGAAGCGCTCACACAAGGCATGGGGGAGATTCAACCCAATTTGTCTTTTGTCTCATGTCGTGCTTGCTTTCACATTGGTTTTTGTGCTAAAAAGTAGAGTGCTTTGTTCTTGGGGACCTTTGGGAATTCACTACGTGAGCTACCGGCGTCCGATCTGCGCACCACTTTTCTGACTTGGGGTGTTCAGTGGCTTCAGCAGATGTGGGCTCAGGTACCATTGTAGGGAATGAATCTTTCATAGGGTTAGCCTCATCCTTTGCTTCCTCAACTTCAGGTGAAGTAACATTTATGGAAGATGTAAGGACAACACCTGGTGTAGGAGGGATTTTTGTTGTAAAATGCTCTGGAGCCTGTGATGGACCAGCTTCTTCTACCCCCTTAGATTCATCAAATTTTAACTTTCTTCTACCCCCACTGTCCTTCCCATCTAAATACACTCTTCTTGCAGTTTGCTTTGTCCTTGCCATCCAGAAAAGGAAAAATAACAACCAGAAGGACAATAACTGAAAGTGACGAAATGAGCAATTCCGATATGGCGCGATATGAACAAAGCGAGCAGAATGGAACACCGCCCTCGCTCCGTATTGGAGATCAGAAGCCGATACGGCGCGATAGGAGGAAAACGATTACACGGTTTGGACGCCCTCGCTCCATATGGGAGATGAGAAGTCGATACGGTGCGATTATGAGAAGACGACTACACCGTTCCAGTGCCTTCGCTCCGTATCGGAGATGACAAGATGATATGGCGCGATTAGGAGAGAATGAACACACCGTTTTAGCGCCCTCGCTCCGTATGGGAGATGACAAGATGATACGGTGCGATTAGGAGAGAACGAACACACCGTTTTAGCGCCCTCGCTCCGTATCGGAGATGACAAGATAATACGGCGCGATTAGGAGAGAACGAACACACCGGTTTACTGCCCTCGCTCCGTATCGGAGATGAGAAGATAATACGGCGCGATAAGGAGATTGCGACCACACCGTTCCAGCGCCCTCGCTCCGTATCGGAGATGAGAAGCCGATACGGCACGATTAGGAGAAACCGACCACAATGTTCCAGCGCACTCGCTCCGTATCGGAGATGAGAAGATGATACGGCGCGATAAGGAGATTGCGACCACACCGTTCTAGCGCCCTCGCTCCGTATCGGAGATGAGAAGCCGATACGGCGCGATTAGGAGAAAATGACCACACCGTTTGGACGCCCTCGCTCCGTATCGGCACACCTCTTTTTGCTAGTGGAGAAAGGACTTGTATCGCACCGTATCGGCAAGCAAGGCGGGAAGAGCTCGAGAAATGAAAAGTGTACACGTCGGACAAATGACCATTTATATACCCAGGTAAATCATGATACGTGTCAGACACGTTTTCGATACTGATTGTGCCACGTATCTGCATTTATGGTCCGTATGCTACGTGTCAAGTAATTACCGGTCCACTTGTTCGCCATGTGGTTTTCAGCCACGTGTTACCCAACGGCTACTGCCACGTGTATGGGACTAACGGATACTGCCAGGTGGCATAATCCGCGCCTACATAAGGGTGTGTTTCTTATCTGTACGGCTTTTTTCAGTTTCTGACCTTTGTTTGTATTGCTGATACGGCGCGAGAGCGACTGTTGGTTTTCTTCGCTTTCCTCTCTTCGCTTTGTTTTGGAGGTTCTATAGATCTAGTCTTCTTTCAGCGTTCCTGAAGGTCGTGTGACCACCTTTGTTGTGGCTCTAGCGCTTCTTACTGGGATCACCGATACGGCGCGAGGGGGCCTTTCCGTCTGAATCATTTCTCTCTTATCGCGCCGTATCGTCAGAAGTTGGAAACATGTCTGAACCCATACAATCCAAGGTTTCTTCAGGAACTGGTAAAAGAAGAAGGCTTTCAAAAGGCTCAAGTGCATCAACAGCTGATCAGCCTGTGCATTCTTTTTCCTCTCCGTCCTCTGCCACCAGTGTGAGAAAGCCAAGTACATCTCCAGGGAAGCGAACGCTAGTAGTGAGAGGTCAAGGAGTATGAGAGCTCATTGATATCACTCCATCAGAGAGGCTACTTGATTTTATGCTTCAGAATGGAATGGATGTCTCATTCTATGGAGTTGTGAAAAATATTTTTAATCCTGATTGGGAACTTGACAAAGTTCTGAAATCTTGTGAAAATTATATTGTGGAGGACTTTTTGGAGTTTGAAACTCTTGCAAGTCCTTCTGTTGAAGTTGGCACAATTGAATATGTCCATATTCCCATTGGGTCAACAGGAAATGAAAAGGCAGTATTTACTAGAAAGTGCAGGGCTCACTCTCTGGAGAGGTTTCATTCAACAGACATATTTTGCTGCACTCATTCCAAAAACTGCAAGATGATGAGAAAATCTGCTGCTTTTATTATATTCATCCTTGTCAAATACCCTATGAAAGTTGAGGAGCAACAGTTGGAAGGAGCAAAGACTACCAGCTTTTGCATGTTGGATGATCTGGCAGATGAAAGGGAAACAGAGGAGGTTGTAGATACAGATTTTGAGGCTTCCATTGCTGAGAATTTGGATGTTGCTCACTTCAAAGCTGAGACTATCATTGAGGAGAGCCAAGGAGATACAAACCCTCAACCTGATGAGAGTTCTCACCATATTGTTCCTTCCCTGCCATGTATACCTTTCAAGGACAAGGAGTACATTTTACTCTCAGATATTCAAAAACTTTTTAATCTCAGGGAAGATTATTGTCTTGCAATTATTGCAGAAGCTTCTGATGCTGCTAATGGGATAATTGACACAGAAAATGAATCAAAGGAAGAGATTCTGAAACTTGATAAAGAAACTCTAGATGATAAGTTTATTGATGCTGGTGAGGCATTCTCTCTTTATATTGAAAAGGCCAAAGAAGCTGAAAAAGAGTTGAGTATTACTGATGAGGACTTCGATCGCATTCAAAGTGAGCTCGGCATTTCCAATTTTGGAAGAGAGGAGTCTAAATATGTTAAAGAATTGACTAACACCAATGAGACAGCATCATCAATTAATTTATGGAATCCATTTAAATTGGAGTACGATGAAAATCAAGTGGTAAGATAATTTTGAATTTGCTTTTACACATTGGTAGGTTTACATTTCATGCTCATTCAGTATGGGTTTTATTTGCAGTTGGAGATTGCCGATACAGATAACTTCTTGGGGCGTGGCAAAGGATCGAGAGCTGCTAGTAACACCACCAAAGACATTGCACTCGGCCACTACTTGGCCAGGATTGACCCTGAATCCTTTTTTGTACTTCGTAGTAGTTTCTCAGAGGACGCAGCATGGCCGATACTTTGTATTAAAGCTCTTACAAGGCTTCTAGGTTTCTCAGGATTACAATATAATGCCCACAAAATAATGTTTTTGGAAAAGACTGCAGCAATTAGGATTTTTGGCTACGGTCCAGGTTACTCTGCTTCTAGAGCAGGATACTTTTTGGTGTTTTCATCCTACGCCTTAGCTGCAGACAGAACTGATGTAAAATCTATAGCTGGCTACAAGAGAAAAAAATTTCTACGTTATAGAGGAAAGATTCCTGAGGAGGAAGAGAATGTTAGAGTTTTGGAAAACTAGCTTTGTATATATTCTTTCTTATATATAAAAGTGTGATTGCTCATGTGTCATTGCCGTCTTTTATTTGCATTCTTTGAAGTTGTCGTCGAAAAAACCAGTTGAATAGCTCCTCCAAAGCATTGCTTTTTGTACCTCCTCCCCCATGCCTTGTGCTTCGAAAATACATTGTGCGTGCTTGATAGTGGGATTTTTCCATGCCTTGGTTGCTATAAGTTGCTAAGGGGCCATGCTCCTCCACAAAGAAAGGTCCATGAATATGAAGAATATGCTGCAATACAAAGTAATACAAATTTTATACCAATTGAAAAACTTGTCAAAATAAGCCGATATTAAATAATTATTACTTTACCAGATAAAAAGTGATATCTTTTTCTCCCCATGCCTCTTTTATCGCCTGAACAAGCTTTGTGATTGATCTTTTGAACTCTTTCGCATATGTATATGTTGTCTTATGTTGCCTGAGGAGTTTCAGAAAAACATCAAGGTGTATCCAGACCTCCATTCTAAGAAATGCAAGCCTCGGCGTGCTTGCAACATTTGTTGTGATCTCACATAGCTCTCTCCAACACTCCCAAGCCGCATTCACCTGCTTTCCTGAATGGTTTCCTAAGAATCGTCTAGCTTTTGAGCCTCCCATAGAGACATCGGCCAATATATCTCTTGTTTTTCCTGAAAGTATTGGATCCTTTCTCAAGCGAACTTGGCCCCCATGAAATCCCATTTTCGATAGCAATGCCTCGCATTTATCAATACACTCATCTGATAAAGATAATGGCTTAATGGAATATGAGTAGTCAAGATGCAACCTGAGAAGCTTATCGATTATTCTAATCTCTGCATGCAAAGTACAAATATGAACATTCTTAAGAGAGATGGAAAGAATGGGATCCCAGATGTCTTCTATGTTTTTAAATTTACTCAAATCTATAGAGTCTCTATTTGGGGCTCTTCTTACTGGTCGCAAACTACTCCAATCTTTGGATCCAATACTTTCCATGCAATAAATGCAAGGATATTTTGCATTTGCACCATTACATATTCCAAGCATACATTTGATAGTTTTCAAATCAGCACTCATATGCCATTCCACATTAAATTTACCAACCCCATCAACTACCAACATTTCGCCTTCACTTTGAGACTTAATGATATTTGGAATACCTGTATGGTTGAACAACCATTTCAACGTTTGATGATTTTCAATTGGTACCTGGGCTGCACCAATCCACCAAATCTCCATCTCGGATTGGATCTTATGCAATGGAGCTTTGCCCTCGCCATTGCCATGGTCCAATGCCATGTTCATGAGGCAAATGCTAATTCTTTCCATCTTTTGTCCCTTTTGAATCTGTGCTTCATCCAACTTCAAGGCAAACTTTAGAACACCATAACTTTCTTCTACTGTGATTTTATACATGTGAACCATTGCAATTTGCACCTTTTTTAGATCAACCCATATATTGTTAAACTCATTGTAATAAAAAATTGCCTGTTTTTTTTGTTTTTCATAGGACATAGACCTTTCGATGTGAAAGTAATCTCCAAAAACATGTGGAATCTTGCGATTCATGGAAATTCTTGCAGTGGAAACTGCAAGGGCTCGGGGCAATCCAAATATAGTTACCCTATTGCGTTTAAGATTTTTAAACCATAATCCAGAGATAGCATGGTAACCTTTCCGACTTATACCCACAGTATCGCATGTCTCTACGATTTCATTTTCTTTCACTGTGCCTTTTAAATCCTTCACTAACTCTCTCAGAGTTGGACCTCTCAAATCCACATTTTCTGGTGACTTAAGAATCCTCAAAATGTCTTTCTTATTCATGGTTTCCTTCAAAAGTTTGATTCTTTCCTCATTCTCTCGGATATTTATGCCTAATATGTTAGAGACATATTTCTTTGTAAGATTTAGTCTCCTTTTCTTTGCTCTCTCACACAAGCTGGTTATATTTTTTAACGATCTCTTCCTCTCTCTAAATCCTACTGGAGTTTCTCTCAAGCGTATTAGCTTATTCTGCAATGAATTGTTAACATTTTTCAAAATATCAATCTGACTTGTCAACTCTAAAATTTTTGTTTGTGTAGTTTCTAGTGCCTTTTTCATTTCGTGCACTTGAGCTATATATGTGTAAGATGCAGAGTATAACCTCATACAGTAGCCAAGCATTCCATTGTAACCTTCTCCAACATATCTTATATAGTCATGGACATTCAAAAAAGGAGGTGGTTTACCTATAGAAGGATCCCTGGGATAGATATTTCCATCCACCCACAAATCTATATGCTTCATTCCTTGTGTTCGCAACCTGTTGGCTTCAATCTCATCTATCAATACTCGATGATGTATACTTCTCCAAGATGTGTAAGTCGGATCTAGCTGAATAGATAGCTTGTATTTACGTGTGCTTGCGCCTGTGTTATTTGAAGTAGTATTGCTAGACATTCTGGCAAATGAACTGAGCAAGAATCTCACAGTGATAGAAAGCAAGTGCAGCAAAAGGAATGGTAAAAGAGAATAGTGTATAGAAAGAAAACGCGGGAGCAATCAAATGCGAAGTTCGTACGAAAATCTCAAAAATACAAAATCTCTCGAGTTCCAAGACAACAAACGGCCGAAAAGGTGACCCCTGACCCGGATTAAAAGATGAGGGCAATTAATGGCCGACCTCTTCAATGAACCAAATATTCTCTCATTAATCACATCTGGACAACCAAATTTAGAGGTTTTATTCTTCCTAAACCTCAACTAATTAGCAACTTAATCACTTTCTTACAAGTGCCATTTTTGAAGCGTTTTTGGCCCTAATGTTTTTTTACCAAAAGATGCTTTTTCCCTCCAAAAACGGTTTTTGAAACCAAATTAATCTCCCCTTCTCCTCTTTTAGTTGAGCAGGGATTTAAAAAAAACCTCCTCTTTGACAAGATAATTTCTTTACACCCTTACAAGATCTAAGCCCCAACATTGATTTTGACTTTGAGGTTTATGTTTGAAGTCATGCATTGCCCCTTTTACAGTCAGCTTTACAATGAGTAATCTGCGCATAAACTTCGACTTCGGCCTTGAAAATTGGATGGAAAAATACTCCCTTGGTGCTTCACTAGTGCTTTGCTCGCTTAAGCAGCTTTTGAGAAACTTCCTTCAACTCTATGTCATGGGAACTTTTGAACTTAGATGATCGCTTCCACAAACCTTCCTTTGATTCCATAATTCCCTGCACTTTTCTTAGAGATCATCATTGAAATTATCAGCTTGATAATGTCCTTTGGCATCAGTTTTTCATATTTTTCTAACACACACATCATGCATCCAAACAAAATCATTCACACACACTAACGGAATATATACATTGGATGCGGATTATCATAATGCATCTCACACATAATGAGTCACACGCAGAAAATAACACAAATGCACAACAAAAGAAATGGAGGTGCATACGGCTCGGATGCGCAGCAGCACGACATCCACCCCCTCTAAACCTGCGCATCCTCCGGATGAGCCAACTATCCAGGATCATTCAAATCCACAAACAAGGCGAGTCCATCTTCTGTTTCTAGTAGACCTGTTTCTCCATCAGCTTCATCATCCATATTCTCTGCTTCTTCTGCTTGACTTTCTTCTACTTGCTCTTCTTCTGTCAACGCTTCAAGTGCATATTCTTAATCTTCTCTTCTCTTGAAAATCTTGACTCGTTTTCCAGCAATTGGCACCCTCAATACTGTTCCATCTAATTCAGCCAACTCATAGGTATCATTGTCAAAAACCTGTTTTACCTCATACGGTCCAAACCATCTTTGAACCATTTTTCTCATGCTACTATGCTGATTCTCTAGACTACTATCGTAGACTAGAACCCAATCTCCTTCTTTTATGGCTCTAGGCCTCAAGCGATGCCTTAAATCAAACCTGTCCTTGTTTCTGAGTCGGGTTGCCTTCAAAAGATCGACTGCATGCTGTACATCTTCTGTTCTTCTCTCTAGTTGACGAATCCAAAGAGCTAGAAGCTCTTCCCTTGATAAATTCTCATGCCACGAAAGAACACTCCAAGTGAGAGCACAAATTTCTGTAGGCATGATAGGTTTTTGCCCATACATCAACTCTGCAGGCATGTATCCAGTAGTCACACTATGTGTAGAGCAATCTGCCCACAACGCAAAAGGTAGTAATCTCGGCCAATCCCCAATCAAACCTCTACAAGCTTCTGCCAATGCTTTAACTATTGTCTGATGTCCTCTTTCACTCTTGCCATTTCCCTCTGGATTATAGGCAGTAGTAAGAGCCAATTTAATCCCAAGCCATGAGAAAATTTCTCTAGCTTCATCTGCATCTAGCTCTCCACGATCAACTGTAATCTTGCCTATATATCCATACCTGCAAAATATTTCTTCCAACAAGAATTTACATACTGTAGTGGTGGTCTTTGTCCGCAAAGATCTGCCTTCAACATAGTTTGTAAGATCCTCCCTAGCCAAGACAAGATATCTCATCTGCCAAAGTCCCACTGGCAAAGTAACCAAGTCTACCACCCACTTATAATGCATACATAGTGGATAAGTCGGATGCAACTCATCACGATGTCGCACTAAAGAGTAAAGTTGGCAGTCCCTGCAAGTCTCCACAAAGTGAGAAACATCTTTATACATCCCTTTCCACCAGTATCCTTCTTTGATTTTCTCATAGGTAGCCCACACACCTCTATGTCCAGCCCATGAGCTCTCATGAAACTCTCGCATAATCTGTATCTGCATCACTACATCACAAACTACTCTCAAGGGCAAGCCGCCTCTCTTCTTTGGATGCTTCCAAAGAAAACCATCTTTCAAGAAATACCCATAAGCCTTCCTTCTGATTTTCTTGAATTCATCATCTGTCCAATCAGCTCTTCGAGTCAATGAACTTAGATACTGTCCAATTTGCAGCCACTCATCAACATAAAGTTCTTCAATAAAGGCTTCAATAGTAGATACATGACAATCATGAACAAGAACAGAAGCTGCAAGCTCTGTCTCATCATCTTCTGCAAGCATTGACTCCTCATCCTCATATCTTGCTCTAGATAGCATGTCACAACTCGATTATCTTTCCATGATATGTGTCGAAATTCTGGATTCAATGATTTGATATAGGCAATCCACCAAAAGCATCGCTATATCTGGAGTCGAGCAACTAGTTATCATGCCAAGCAAAGGCAAACAATCTTTTTCCACAACAACTGAAGCTCCAATGAAATACCCTTTATCACACTTCAGTGCAGTAACTACTCCCCACAACTCTCTTTTGATCTGCGGATATCTCCTCTGTCGCTCATTAAGAACTTTAGCTCCAAAGCGGATTGCATATCTATTTCCATCAGCATCATCCAGTCCCACTGCCCAACCTATGCCAATAGGGCTAGTATCAACTGTCAACATGATCAGCCGTCCACACTGATAATCCACCTTGCGAAGAGTAGGAGTTGACTGCAACAGCTTCTTGAGTTTACGCATGGCTTTCGAATGCTTCTCATCCCAATGAAATTTCTGCCCCTTTCGAAGCAACTGATAGAGAACATCTGCTATACGAGCAAAATGAGGAATCCAAATCATGTAAAATACACAAGCTCCCACAAATCTCCGCACCTGTGAAGTAGTCGAGCAATACTCTGCAATCCTGCTTATGGCATCCACCTTTGTAGGTGAAGGCTTCCTGCCATAATATCCAACCGTATGCCCAACTATGATGACTTCATTAACACCAAAGACAGATTTCAGCCATGAAAGAGTCAAGTTTACCTCCTCTAATCGTGTCAATATTTGCTCACAAGCAACCAAGTGGTCAGCCACAAACTGTCTACATCCATGCAAATCAAGACTTTCATTTTTTTCTTCTTCTGCACAACCCTTAATAGGCACATCCTCTAGGAAAGGCATGGTATACTGCGGAATATAGTCTCGAAGAACTCTATGCATAGCATTCATCATATGAGCAACTGAGTTTGTGGCACCTTGAGTTTGATATAGGCAATCCACCGAAGCATCGCTATATCTGGAGTCGAGCAACTAGTAATCATGCCAGGCAAAGGCAAACAATCTGTTTCCACAACAACTGAAGCTCCAATGAAATACCCTTTATCACACTTCAGTGCAGTAACTACTCCCCACAACTCTCTTTTGATCTGCGGATATCTCCTCTGTCGCTCATTAAGAACTTTAGCTCCAAAGCAAATTGCATATCTATTTCCATCAGCATCATCCAGTCCCACTGCCCAACCTATGCCAATAGGGCTAGTATCAACTGTCAACATGATCGGCCGTCCACACTGATAATCCACCTTGCGAAGAGTAGGAGCTGACTGCAACAGCTTCTTGAGTTTACGCATGGCTTTCGAATGCTTCTCATCCCAATGAAATTTCTGCCCCTTTCGAAGCAGCTGATAGAGAACATCTGCTATATGAGCAAAATGAGGAATCCAAATCATGTAAAATACACAAACTCCCACAAATCTCCACACCTCTGAAGTAGTCGAGCAATACTCTGGAATCCTGCATATGGCATCCACCTTTGCAGGTGAAGGCTTCCTGCCATAATATCCAACCATATGCCCAACTATGATGACTTCATTAACACCAAAGACAGATTTCAGCCCTAAAAGAGTCAAGTTTACCTCCTCTAATCGTGTCAATATTTGCTCACAAGCAACCAAGTGGTCAGCCACAAACTGTCTACATCCACACAAATCAAGACTTTCATTCTTTTCTTCTTCTGCACAACCTTTAATAGGCACATCATCTAGGAAAGGCATGGTATACTGCGGAATATAGTCTCGAAGAACTCTATGCATAGCATTCATCATATGAGCAACTGAGTTTGTGGCACCTTGAGTTTGATATAGGCAATCCACCGAAGCATCGCTATATCTGGAGTCGAGCAACTAGTAATCATGCCAGGCAAAGGTAAACAATCTGTTTCCACAACAACTGAAGCTCCAATGAAATACCCTTTATCACACTTCAGTGCAATAACTACTCCCCACAACTCTCTTTTGATCTGCGAATATCTCCTCTGTCGCTCATTAAGAACTTTAGCTCCAAAGCGGATTGCATATCTATTTCCATCAGCATCATCCAGTCCCACTGCCCAACCTATGCCAATAGGGCTAGTATCAACTGTCAACATGATCGGCCGTCCACACTGATAATCTGCCTTGCGAAGAGTAGGAGCTGATTGCAACAACTTCTTGAGTTTACGCATGGCTTTCGAATGCTTCTCATCCCAATGAAATTTCTTCCCCTTTCGAAGCAACTAATAGAGAACATCTGCTATATGAGCAAAATGAGGAATCCAAATCATGTAAAATACACAAGCTCCCACAAATCTCCGCACCTGTGAAGTAGTCGAGCAATACTCTGCAATCCTGCTTATGGCATCCACCTTTGTAGGTGAAGGCTTCCTGCCATAATATCCAACCATATGCCCAACTATGATGACTTCATTAACACCAAAGACAGATTTCAGCCATGAAAGAGTCAAGTTTACCTCCTCTAATCGTGTCAATATTTGCTCACAAGCAACCAAGTGGTCAGCCACAAACTGTCTACATCCATGCAAATCAAGACTTTCATTCTTTTCTTCTTTTGCACAACCCTTAATAGAAACATCATCTAGGAAAAGCATGGTATACTGCGGAATATAGTCTCGAAGAACTCTATGCATAGCATTCATCATATGAGCAACTGAGTTTGTGGCACCTTGAGGCAAGGTACACATCCTCACAAGACCAATAGGTGTCCGCATAGTAGTAATATCCCTGCTTTCGAAGGCAAGTTGAAATTGATCATAACCTGAATACAAGTCACCTAGAGAATAGATGGCTTGTCTTGCAAAAGCCTCAGCAAATTCATCCACAACTGGACCTGTCCCCACATTCCTGATTGTCACTTTGTTCACGGGCTGCATATCCTGAATAAATCTCAAAGTACCATTCTTCTTTGGTAGAGTAAACCACCTGTTAGAATAGGGTGCAGAAGAGGGTTCCAAAATCCCCATCTTAATCTTCTCATTCAGCAACTCTATCAGCTTTGGCAAGTGTGCTTTAGGCACAGGTATAGGACGTATATTCCATGGTACATGAGGAATAGTGAAGATGACCATAGGTGCAACCAATTCGGGACTAATGCAGCCAATTTCATGTGGAAAGAAAGCAAATGCCTTACCATGACGTCCAAGCATCTCTCTAAAACATTCTTTTTCCATTGGAAGCAAGAAATCATCATTTCCAATATTCAATTCTACAAGAGTTTCAGCTGTAAATTTATGTCCAATATTTGCAAGATCTCTCAACATAGGCTGCTTCATAGCTTTTACAATCTGCTCATCACTATTATGAGGAAGCGGCCCTACAACCGGCTTAACCTTCTTATCAACTGTTTTATACTTCGTGTCAACCTTAGTATCATTCAAGCACTCTTTTCTTTGCTGCAATTTCTGCAAATTTTCAGCAACTCTCATCTCTGTTGGCTGAAAAGTTTCAGCACTTTGCTCTATGGACTGCATGGTTGCAGCCTGAAACTCTGTATGCTGAAATTTTTCAGCATTCACCTTTGTTGGCTGAATGGATTCAGCCCTCGGCTCTATGGACTGCATGGGTGCAGTCTCATACTCCATATGCTGAATTTTTCCAGCATTTAACTCTGTTGGCTGAAAGGTTTCAGCCCTCTGCAACTCTGTTAGCTGTTCAAGATCAGCCATAAATTCAGTTTGCTGAGTTTTCTCAGCCTCTAACTTTGTTTTCAGCGTAAAACCAGAAATTTCCTGAAACATATCCAAGGTTTGCACAGGTATGATCTTTGAACCCTTACATACATCAGTTTTCAGCATTGCTCTCATCTCAAACAATGTATCTGCATAAGACATCCCTTCATACAATCCATCTACATGCTCTTCTGCTTGCAAAATACCTGCATTCTTCAACTCTTTCTCCTTACGACCAATGTACTGCCTGGCAGCTCTAGGCAAATCTGAAATTTTTTGATAACTCACTGAACTATATGAAGAAAAACCAACAAAATTATTGGAGAAGGACTGGCTGCCAGGAGGCGAGATCTCCTCTTTTCTCTGCTCCGTACCACTGGCGTCTCACAAGACAGCGGTACCTAATGAAAATCCAACTCCTTCGCAGGTAGTGGTGCCTCACGCAAGGAGTCCCTATTTCTCAGATGATTTACCCCAACAGTCATAAACTGAATAGCTCGCATACCATCTTTACTGCGTATCTGTGCATAAGCTAACCAGTCATCCATCACTTTCGTTTCCATTCTTGCTTCTGTAATGAAAGGCTGTCTAAGAATAATCGGATAAGAGCAAGAATCCTGAACAAAGCAATGATAATCCTCTTCAACATTACCAATAGAAATTCTGATACTCAGACAAGCAGCATACATATCACCAGAAGTATTATTGGCGGCTCTCATGCGCCAGCCATGCTTTGCATCCATAGGCCACTTGCCACTCCCATAAACACCTCGAGCAATAAGATTAATCTCAGAACCATGATCGACTAAAGCGATCAAAGGAATTTGTTTCTCTCCAATCCTTACCACCGTCTCAGTGGTTGCTCTAGCCCAATGACTTCGTGAAAAATGGCTACGAGGAATGAGAATAGGGGTATCATCATCTTCATACTGCATAGGCTGAACTATTTTCTCCAATTGCGGATTAACAAAAGCATTCTCAACCATCACTGCATCATCATGCTCTTCCCAAGAGCTCCATGCCACAATCCCTGTAAAGCAAGTCCTTCCATTGCATGTCATTTCCTCCGCAAAAGATCCTGCATCTGATCCTGTATTTCTCTTCTAGCAATCCCAAGAGCTTCTCCAACAGTAAAAGTGACTTCACTATTCAAAATTCTTTCATGAAAAATCTGACTCATATCCGTCTGCATATCAAGGTCTGACAAGAGCTTGAATCCTGGCTCCTTTCTTGGTTGCCTCTTCTCTTTCATCTGCTTGTCTCCCATAGATTGTTCAGGACCTGATTGAGCTGGAGAACTTGACATAGATGGAGCTGTAACAGGTGGTGAAACAAAGTCACCCCCTCTAGTCTTTTTGGAGGTGCTGGGACCCTCCTCATCTCTTCTTCTCTTTTCCTCAACCATGGCATCTAAACCCTGTGTTTTAGCCATATAAGCAAAAATAGAATACCTGCCAACAGGAGAATCCCATCCCGTTTCTCCTCGGATGCTGGAGCCCACACAAGTCATAATAGATGCCTGAACTTTCCCTCTTCTCGCTATCTCCAAGGCAGAGGACCATAAAGCAGAGTCTCCATCTGATTTCTGCTCAAGCTGGACTCCATAAGCTGAAGCATCTCCTCTAACACTCACATAAGCTAATCGCGCAGCCATATCATCAACAAGCTTCTTCATGCCTCCCTTACCGAAGTTTGTGTCAAGAGAAGCGCCAATCTCTGTCAGCCATATCTTCCCATCTTGTCCCCAGAACACTACATTCTTCTTACGCGCTTCCTGAAAAGCATCACAATCTCTGCAGTGTTGGTGCTCTGTACTATCGCACCAAATACATCGTCTCCCTTTTCTTTGACTAGCTTGAAAATCACTTCCTTTAGCCAAAGTCTCTTTCGGCTCCTCGAAATCCACAAGACACTCTACAATGCCCTGAAGCTTTGACGGCTTGCTCTTAATCTCATAATCAAATTCTTGCAAAGTGATTAACCACTTTGCTAAATGGTCAGGCGGCTGTAACTTATTCAACAACAATCGAAGCCCTTCCATCTTCATATAAAAAACCACCCTCTCATAAAGAATGTAGTGCCTGAACTTTTTAGTCGCTAATACCATCGCAAGGCACAACTTCTCCATATAGGTGTAGTTAATTTCCAATATGCCGAACTTTTGACTAGCAAAAGCTATAGGATGATACCACTTTTCCTCCCAGATTTGAGCTAAATAGCAAATTGATACTATGCATGGTTTCTACTGAAAATATATAGAACATTTTGCCCCTTTTTGCTGCTTTTAAAACAGGTGCTTTGGCAAGCTCCTGCTTCACTTTGTCAAAAGATACTTTGCAAGCATCACTCTATGAAAACTGACAATTAAATGACAATAGTTTGGTTAGCGGCAACGTTCTTTCTGCCAAGGCATAGATAAACCTTCGATAATACCCTACTGATGACAGAAAGCTATGCACTTCCTTTGGAGTACATGGCGGACTCATGGCGACTATGACCTTGATCCTTTTAGGATCAGTCGCAATCCCTATAGAACTAACCACATGGCCTAACAAGAGCCCATAAGGGACTCCGAAGACGCACTTCTGTGGGTTAAGAGCTATGCAAAATTGTCTACAACGCTAAAAACACTTCCGCAAAATAATCAATTGTCTATCCCTTACGGTGGCTACCCCCAGATCATCAATGAATACTTTCAGTTCCTCTACGGAGATGTCACCGAAGGTCTTGTCGGCTGTTCTTTGCCACAAACCAAGTACATTACACAACCCAAATGCCATCACAGGTATGCAAAGGTACCGAAGATAGTAATAAACATCGTTTTTAGCTTGTCTTGCTCAGCGATCACCATTTGGTTATACCCTGCTAAGCAGTCCATGAACGCATATATTTCCCTACCTACTAGTTGATCCAAATTTTGGTCAATAAATAGCAACGGGTAGTAATCTTTAATAGTCTTCTTATTCAACTCTCTAAAATCAACACAAAGATGGATTTGATTATTATTCTTCTTCCTGATCACAACTGGTGAGCACCATTCAGTATGCTGAACAAGGAAGATCAAACCCGCTTTCTGCAACTTCTGTAGTTTCTCATACAACCTGTCCCTTAATTCAAAAGGCATACACCTTACTTTCTGACGTATACGGTGGGTACCTTCCTTTACAGGAAAAGTATGCACAACTAAACTGGGAGGAATATGCGTCCTTAGTAATGCAAACTTCTAGTTGTCTTAGACTATCATCAGCCATCCTAAGAAGTGTGGAGCCGTCTTTTTGGATCTCTAGACCTAACCTCTCCATCAAGTCTGAACTTATGATATTGACGGAGGATCCAGTGTCCACGATAGTATTCTCCACTAATATTCCATCCATATATGCTGGAACCCTAGGGAAATGCTTTTCAACATGATCGAACTAATCTTCCCCCACTCTAGCTATGCCCAAAGGTTCTACTATATACCCTATACGTACGATTTTCTTGAATTCCTTGCATAATCATGGAGAAAGTTTAATCAATTGCAGGAGATTCACGTCTGGTTTGACTTCGCAAAGGGAACTTGCTAGATCAAAGTCGTGGTAATTAGCCAAAGTTCTCTTCTCGCACCAAACCATTCTCTCCTTTGGTCTTTCAATCGGCTTTGGTGCCTCTTTTTTAGCCTTTACCTTCTTTCTTGGCAATCCTTTATCCTCCTTGGGATCAACTTTACTACCAACAGGTCTTAACGGTCCACCTTCCATATGAAGATTCAAGACTCGCTTTTCCCTAGCATCTTGCTTACGACTTCCCTTGACAGGTTTTACAATTCCTTTCTCACCCTCTTTAATCTTTTGACCTCTTGTTACGGCTCATAGATTAGAAGTTTCACCATCATTGACACGTACAGCCTCAATAAGGCTGACTCCACTGCCATGAGGTAACTTCTCTACAATAGCCTTTCCTCTTTGCAGTATTTGCCTTGGTCCATCGTCTTGCTGGAGATTATTCCCTTGTGTGTGATGGTTAACTAGACCTAGTTGTTTACTCCCTTGTTGGAGAGAACTGATCTTACTCCAACAGGCAGCAACTAAGTGGCCACACTTCCCGCAAATATCACATTTAACATTCAGGAAATTCCTAGGAAAATGTTGGCCCCCACACCACTTACAGCTGAATCTCGAGGGGCCACCCTCTTCACGATGTTGGCTCCCTATCAAATTATGTTGCTTCTTAAGAAAATTGACATCCACAGCTATCTGTCAATAATATTCAGATATCATATCAGTGTAGTGCTTCATCATATCTTTAACTTCACCAAGGACATTAGAAGCACTTGACTCATAGATGCAATCATCAATTTGTCGCTCCATGGGCCTAACAGCCACTTGATTAGGAATTAGCCACTGACCAAGTAGGACAACATTAGGATTCATTGTTTGGTTTCCACAACTATTTAATGAGGCCGCCTGACTAGCCATAAGCATAGTCATGCTAGGAGGAGCTGGTAACATAGGAAAATTCGACATAATACTCTCTTTGCCATTCGTATTTAACATGGGGTCCCCTTGACTCCCATTGGTTAAGGCCGAATTATTACCATTCCAATTTATCCTTACTGCATAAGCCGGTTGCAAGCGCGACTCTACTCCTTCTGCTTGGGTAATGGTACTGTCAATATCGGCCAAAGCAACACTACTCAGTTGCACCTGGATATTAAAAATTCAATCCATGTAGGAAATATTGCAACGGTGCAGCCAGTGGAATAGGAATATAAGTGTTAAGTTTGCAAAGAACTTGCTTTAGTTTCTTGGCATATTCTTGGACATTCTCATTTGGCTCTTGGCGTGTTATGTTCAGAACACACAACCAATATTGTCCACCCTTCTCAGGGGAAAACTCCCTACGGAAAGTCGTAATGAATTGGACACTACTAGTTATGGTTTTGGCTTCTAGACTGTGATACCACACTACCACTCTTTCTTTTGATGTCATGTTGAAGAACATCATTAGGTGTCCTTCGTCTTGGATTTGATAATTGAACATGAGTGTTTGAAAACTCCTTAATGTGGAGTTCTCCATCTTCTTCTGCTAACCCATGGAAAATGGGCAATGATGCTCCTAATGCTAGTAAATCCAGTGTACCTGCTGGAATTTCAATAGGTTGTGCCATGGCTACAACCGGATTGACAACAGGAGTTTGTGTAGGCAACATTACACCCCCACTTGTTGTGGGTTGATTAACTGGAAATAGGGAAGTACCAAGACACTTAGGTTACTAGAGCCAGGACACCCCCACTTGTTGTGAGTTTGTGTAGGCAACATTACACCCCCACTTAGCTACTCGTAACACTTAGGTACTAGAGCCACTGCCACTTATGCGTAATGGGCTGCTCCTTTGAGGAAAATAGTGTCTTACAATCTCCAACAACCGTCTAGCCCTCTCAGCATGTTCTACTTTTTGTATTTCTGCTTAACGGTCCTTGTTAGAGGACATAAACCAACTATTTGGTCCCTAAAAACCCTAGATTTGAGAACCACCATTTGTTGGCAGCTCCCAATAGATGCACCACTAATGGGACCTAAAACGGGCCAGCACTGGCTATGGCACTAGCCGGAACCTCATGCGTATGAGAGACAACCCCACCACACGGCCTTGCGGGCCAGGAGCATCTAAACTTCACTTTGCACTAAATGCTTATGACTAATTTGAGTTTGTATCCAATATGTAGTCCAACGTTCACCTTCCCTTCTCCTCAAAGGGAGATCCCATAACATATAGGTATAATGCCTCGTAATACACACATAGGAAAGCACCTCTCGACTGGTTGCCGCGGCTCCACTACGACTCTTCTACACCTCAGGGATTGGCCCCAAGATGCGTTGCTCCAACATATAGAACATAACGCACAAACTCCACTCTTTCATAATTCAGTGTTCCAGGAGATTTTTGATTTACCTCACAAAACTTTTCCCAACGGAAGCGACCATCTAACCGACGACTTAGGTTTCCTGTTCTCTCAACGTTGGTCAATGTTTATCAATCAATTGCAATGCATTCCAGGAGATACCATGTGGCATGCTTGATGCAAGGTGTATGACGATTGTCCACAACCATTTTATGATAAAAAACTAGTCATGTGAGGTACAAAAAATAGCCCTTTCATGAATTTTAACTAAGCGTTACGTGCTGCGCTGCTTTAGAGACTAGCACCGAAACTTTCGTGCTACTAGCCGCCTATATTTAATTATGGAATGATCCCTGAATTCTATGCACAAAGAGGGAAATCAGAATTTGTATCTTTTCATCAATTAGATCATCGCACAAACTTTATCCCCCCCTCACTGTTTAGGTGTTGCTACGGTGCATAGGTGTAAATGGTTGTTTTATGCCATTTTTGTATGTAAAAAACAATAAATACGTACTATAACACAAAGGATGAGTCCAAACTAATGCTTGACCTCATTCTTGAACCTTGCCAAACATTCACATACATAAATCTTTTTTTTTCATATTTTTTGAGTGCGAAAACTCCAATTTCCTCTATTTTCACTATTTTTCTATTTATTATTCATGAAAAATAGGTATTTTTTGATTTATTTGTGTTAGCTTATTACTTTGACTAAAAATTAACATTTTCTCTGACTTTATCCCATTTCCACTCCTTTCTCCCAACTCAAAATCGAAAAAACCACTAATTTCCATTGAAAAATGACATTTTGCGAGTTTTAAAGAATTAATAACGGCTCTAAATCATCACGGGTTCTGCATTTTTGTAGTTACAGCCCTCAAACATGATGCAAACAAGATTAAAACAAAATTAATTGCATATGAACAACATTTGGACCATGAAACAACAAAAACAAGTAAATCTCTCCATAAAATTGGAGCATACTATGTGTCTTGCCTGTTGCAGGTTTTTTAATAATTATTTTGGGCAGCCCATGGACCGATCAACAACCATTCTTCAGTGCTAAACCTCTTTCCTTAGCCTCCTCTTCATCTTGAAGCAATCCAGACAAGCATTCTTCAGCCCCTCTTCTTCTTGATTTCTTGCACATGAATTGCCTCTATGCCAGGAGAGAGAGGTAGGAGAGAGAAAGACTGGTTTTTTATCTCTTTGCTTAGTGCATCATTCCTTGATCCGTTTATGGCAATGGAGGGCGAAGGATAGAAGCATCTCAGGGCCAAGAGGATTCCTCCTGCCTCAAACCGATCAGAAAATGATAAAAAATGGGGAAATTTTGGGTCGCCAAAAAACTGACGCCCCCCCCCCCCCCCCCAACAAAGTTTCAATTCGTGGCTTCTTTTAAAGCTCTTAATCAGAGCTTAAGCTTAAAACCCAAATTATCTAGTTCATGCCTTTTGCTTTCACACTTCCGGCAAGTGGTTTTTTCGCTTTCGAAGGGGCAAATGACATCGGATTTGAGATCCGTCTGGACGAGTGGTTCCATGGCATCGAAATCTACAAAGTTGGGCCCCGTCACGCTCTTCTCGGCTTCCAAATCCAGTAGCTGCTTCACAACTCAGAACCTTGCAGGGATTAAATGGGGGATCAAACGGCCTCGGAATTGAGATCTGAGACTTGCATTGGATTCATGACGTCGTTTTGCATCTAGAATAACTCTAGCTCGGCCATCTGCCATCATTTGATTTTCCATGCAAATTAGCACTAGCGCTTTAGGGACTTGCCACTGAAAATCGTACTAATAGCCACCGTCACCTTCAACGAAGTCTATTTTTCCCCTGATATTCTAATTTTTGGCTATTTTTAAGCACTTCTTGGCATAAAAAATCATCTGTCAGTTTGGAAAGCCAATAAAGATATTTTTGAAGGACTGGTTGTTTAAGATAGAATGCCTCATGAGGTAGCTGCAAAAATTTGAAATTTAACATATTGGTAGGGAGAACAACCATAGAGCTCATGAATTGGCTTAAGATGCTCTTTCCAAGTATGTTGCAGCAATGAGGGTTGGATAATCCTAGATATGAGGATAGGAAAAGCCTTCATTTGATTGAAAAGCTTCTAAAAATTGGGGAATTAAAGTCAGTGTCTGATAAAGATAAAAGGTATGCCATTGTCAGAAAGACCAGGGCATATGTGCTCATAAATGATCAGTTCTACATGAAAGGGATTAATAATGTACTAAGAAGAGTGTTGGATAGTTTTGAGATTCTTGCTTGTTTATCTTCCTGTCATGAGGAAGGATGTGGTGGTCATTTTGGTTTTGAGCTTACCAAAAGGAAAATTCTGCTAGCAGGACTTACTTGGCCTAGTTGAGTACTGATGTTGCTCATTGGTGTAAAAGTTGTCACTTTGCTAGTCATATGCAAAAAGGATACTAATTCCAGAACCTATTAAAGCCATTGTTGCCTATGGACCATTTGAAAAGTGGGGTTTGGATTCTATTAGAACTTTGCCTGGTACAAAAACAGGGAGGTCTTACATTATTATTGCAGTTGATTATATGACCAAATGGCATGAAGCTAAGGCTACAAGGAATTGCAAGAGAATGTAACTTAGTTCCTCATGGAGGACACATGCTGCATAATTGGAATACCACTCGAAATAGTAACATATCAAGGTCCCAGTTTGAGAAATAAGCTATTGAGAGAATTAACAGGGAAACTAGACTTGAAACATAGATTTGCCACTCCTTATTACCCTTAGTGCAATGGACTAGTGGAAGCATTCAATGGAATGTTATAGAAGATTCTCTTTAAGCTGGTCGAAGATCATCCTAAATATTTGGACAATTATCTACATCAAGCTTTGTGGGCTTGTAGAACAATGCAAAAGACAAGTACAAGATTCACCCATTTTCAGTTAGTATATGGTCAAGATGCCTTATTACCTATGAATGCCATGTTCCCTATGATGGAGTTTGTAAGAAAGCATCAGTTAGATCAAATAGAATTGGGAATTGACAAAGGAATGAACTTGCATACCCTACAATTGGATAGGCAACAAGCAATGAATTGTTATGAAAAAGAGATTGTGAAGAGAAAGGAATGGTTTTAAAATACACAGCTAAGGAAGAAGAATCTTGTAGAGGGAATGTTGGTTATGAGATATGACAGTAGCTTGGACTCCCCTTTTCAAACTAAGTTTCGAGTTAGATGGGAAGGGCCTTTCCTCATAAAGCAGAAGTTTGAAAATAGCACGCACTTGCTACAAGATTTAGATGGGATTGTTCACTACAATAGAATTGATGGGTTCCACCTAAATAAATATATTTTCAGAATCGTGTAACTCAAGGGGATGTAAATAATGTACATACTATACATAAACTATACATAAAGTAGGTCACTTCCAGTTTACTGTTTGGGGGGCAGATTTAGTTTTCTAAAATTTGGTGTTGTGATCAGATGGTTTTAAATGATGGATAGCATACTCAAAGTGTGCCTTGACACCTACTAAAGGTCTTTGACAAGTTTTTTGTTGATTTGAGCAAGAATGCAAAAGTTATGGTCTTTGGAAGGTCGATGTTTGAAGTGGGCTGCATGCAGGAATGTAGGAGTCCAAACTATGTAGAGCTATTTCAGAGTAGCAAATCAAGGAATTTGACTCTACATTGTTCTGAAGAGTTACATATTGGAAAGAGAGCTACCATTTTCCTTTTTGAAGCCTGGAAATCTGAGATATGGTTAGAAAGTTATGAGTTGTTCTGTGTTGTGCTCCATGAAGCAGATTTTCAAGAAAAGGAATTTGTCTTTGTCAGATGTTTTCAAAGCTTTTAATAGAGGTTTGTTCACACTTTGTGTTCCAAACCAAGGGGGTGGCTAATCATGGTGAGTGAAAATGAACAACCATGGACATGATGCTTCATGAAGTCAAGTGGGGTCATGCAAATATCCCTTTTTTTGTCTTTCTAACACATATCCATAGCGGGAGATGGGCTAATAAATGGAAATCTCAAGTGGTATCATGCATGTTCGACACGTTGCCGTGATGTTATGAGGACACACTGTGAAAAAGTATGGAATGCATCATCATCCGACTTCTTTATTGATCTAGAGAGTCAATGTGATCTGAGCCATTAGTACTAGTGTAAATTGCATGGATTATCCGAAAATACTAGATTTTTGAGGTGGAATTTAAAGTGTGAAAGTAACCCTAGAGCCATAAATGAGTCATTTTTTGCAAAAAATATATTGATCATTGATCAAGGAGCTGGAGTTTTTCTAGGTGCATCTCGACACCAAAAACCCAATACAAGTGTGTGTTCATTCACTAGAGTCTATTTGACCCTCCATTTAATGGTCGCAAGGTTTGATGTTATGAAGTAGATACATGATCATGAAGCTGAAAAGCAAGTAAGGGAGGCTAGGATAATTGATTTTGATGCCAAAAAGTTGCCCATCCAATTGGATCAGGAATTCAAGGTAGTTTTCCCCTCTATTTGGACCAAAATCACTTACGAGAGAGTATGAACACACTAGACTGAACCGGATTTTTGGCAAGTTCAAGCATAAGCAAGCTTGAAAGAAGCAAAACCACCAAAAACTCAATGAATTAGGGACAGGGGTATTTTTTTCAATGGCTATGTATTCCATTAAAATTTTGCTTTTTGTGCCTCTCCACATCAAGGATTCTTCTCTTAGCCCTAGATTCATGAATTCTTTGCTCCACATCATGAAATATAGTAAGTGATTTGATGCATGCTATGAAAATATAGAAATTATATCTTTCTCTCTCACCATAAATGTTGTTTATATGGGCCGAGTGGATGAGGAAAAATGGATACCAGTTTGTGTAACGAGATGCAAGAAATGAAACAAAGAAGTGCAAACAAGGTGTTAGTGGTTGTAAAAAGGCACCAACGAATTCTCTTTTTCAAAATCCGATGGGATGCAAATGCAGATTATAGCATAAGCAATCTTTAATTGAATTTTATGATGAATCTCTTGTTCTTATGATGAAAAACGATTGAATATGCTTGAATATATATGAAATTATAGAATAATTAATAATTTTCAGTAATTCACATAATGAAAATCAAAACCATAAAACTTGCAATACAAGATTTAGTAGAAAAATGATAATTTTATAGATTTTTGTGATTCAAATGGTATTCTTATAAAGTTATATTGACTGTAATATTGAATCACAATCTACGTAAGCCTTATAAACTTAATAATAAAAAAATAGCAATGAATATTAAAATAAATGATAAAATTCATTAATATTTGTTTTTTGATAGAAAATTTTACTATTTATGTGTTAAAATCACAATAAATTAAGTATATATGTGTAGATATATGGTGAAGGTAGGGCATGGAGACTTACCTCAGCTTACATCCATCTTTATATGAAAGTGTATGTTTATTGCTTTTCTACATTTAAAAAAAACATGAAATGCTCTTTTAAAATAGTGCACGATTGTGCAAAAAGTAAATGGTAGAGGGAAAGGGATTGTGAAAAGTTAAGTATCATTTAAATTCTAATTTCCTTGCATGTCATGACATATAGGACTCACTTAATTCAAGCTTAAAGAGACAATAGTATGGATTAGTTTGGTGTTGTTTAGCAACGTAGGAATAGGTTAGAAAGGAAATCGTTGAAAAATTATATTCATAGGACATGTTAGATGATTTGTGGTTAATTTGTTTGAGCACTATATGGCATTACACCTTGCATTTTCACTCTTATATATGGTATCAAAAAATGAAGAAGTCTCTTGGATGCATTGTAATTGGTTGCCAAAACTATTGACCACCAACGATGAGAGTGTGAGAATCCTTAAGTTGTAGGATAGTACAATTTGGACTAATTAAGTAAGAAAATAAAATGATATCCTATAATGATTTATCAAAAGAGTGAAAAATATTGCAATTGTGTTTTATCTTTGAGATGGCGCATTGTTGAGGCCAATCCTCAGGGTGTAGGAGAGCTGTAGGAGCCATAGCGATCAGCTACTAATGATTCACCTATATGTGTGGTATAATCCCTCTATTAGCATTGGGGATAGGCAAAATCATTAGACTACGAATTGATAAAAACGTATGATTTAGCTAGATTAGTATATAGCCTCCAGGCACTCCTAGCCGTGAGGCCATGAGGGTGGTTTGGTGAGCATAGGAGCTTGTGTAGAGCCCTAGAGCAGGTCATGGGTTCATTTTTAGTCCTAGCATGGTTTGGAGCAATTGGAAGCAAAGAAGTGCAACATCTCAGTCCTAGGATGTAGGAGGATAATTTGAATAGTTATAAAAATCCATTTTTTGATAGATTGAGAGGTCACCAAAAAAATTGCCCCCTCCCCCTTCCCCCCATTTGTCATGTTTCTGTATTGCATGCTTCCTTTAATCAAGCTTAACCTCTTAATTTTCAAAAAAACAGTTCACCCTTGCATATTCACACTCTCCTACAAGTGGTTTCAGGCCAAATAGAGGGGCAAATGACCTTAGATTCATGATTCAATTGGATGGTTCTTAGCATCAAAATCTAATACCCTAGCCTCCATCACTTACTTTTTGACTTTCGAATCTAGTAGGTGCATCATAATACCAGACCTTGCGGTCATTAAATGGGAGGTTAAATGGACTTTGATCGATGAACGAATACTTGTGTTGGATTCTCGGTGTCAAAATGTATCTAAGAAAACTCTAACTCCTTGATCTATGATCGTTCCATTTTTCACAAAAAATGCCACTTTTACGGCTCATGAGCCATTTTTGTGCTTTAAAGTTGGCTCTAAAATTCCGCTCTCAAGGTACAAATAGTATATCTATGATCAATTCGAATGGAAGAGGAAGCATAAAGTAGAATATGTCCATGCTACTAGCTCCTCTGAATGTTGCCATTCCAATGGCTAGCCATATGATCCCACTAAGTAATGAAAGCCAAATGATGAACCCTAATGGTCAAGCAAAGAATTGAGAGGTGAGAGAAATAAGAGCAGGGGAGAGATAAAGAAGTGATGAGGAGAGAAAACTACTAGAAATGGAGAGAGAGAAAGATAGGAAAGAAGAGAGAGAAGCTATGGAATCTATGAACAAGAAGGTGAGATAAGATACAATAATGTATTAATGTTCAAAAGATGTGAAAAATTACATATCTCTCATTTTTATACATTTTTTAGTGTGAAAGGTATTATTAATTATTCCATGCTAAACATGTATTCTTCTTAGCTTCTTATAACCTGTCCCGTCCCAAAGGTTTTTTCCCACAAAAACAAACTTACAAGAGTTGGAAAGGATGGATAAAACAAACTTACTGCTCTCTTTTCAGCTATACAAAGTATGGAAATGAATGAAAGATTGAAGACATATGGACTAAAATGAAGACATGAAAGTAAGCCTCAACTATATACATGATCCTAAGTTCTTCAAAAGAGTTTGGAGCCTTTAAGTCTTGAAGAAATAGACTCAAAATGTAGAAGACTGCTTGTTGTAAAAATAGACCCTATTGAACCAAATTTGTCATAACTTCTAGTAGAAGTATCCAAATGAAGTGTGCCACATGTCACACTACAACAGAAAGGAGGCATAGACTCGCATGTTAGACACACAAAGTCGGGCGTGTCTATCATTGCGTCTATATGTGCGTGTAAAAGAGCATGTAAATAGACGCGAATTTTGCATCTATATATCCGTGTAAATAGACGCCAATATAGACGCGCCACCAAACGCATAATTATTTAATTACCTAAAATTGGAATTAATATAATTAAAAAACCAAAGTTAATAATTATTTAACCACCTGAAATTGATTCTTGAGCATGCACATGTGTGCATGATAAAAACCATAGAATTAAGAATACACATTGAATCATTGAATAAAAAAACCAGAGTTAATAATTATTTTTTTATTGCTCTCTTATGAATGGCAGTTCCTCCAGTTGACAAGCCTGATATAAGTAATTAGCGACAAGCGACAGAAACCTTATTATACAATTAGTAGCAAGCATTGCAATATGTATCTCGTAATTTCTCTACTTGAAGATGATAAAAAATACTTCCTTTTTATTATGGAAAATTCAATTTAGCTTTAAACTTGACTATTGATTCTTGAGTATGCACGTGTGCGCATCATAAAAACCATAGAATTAAGAATACACATTGAATCATTAAGAAAATTAAGTATGTTACAGTGAAAGATCCATCTCATCTTCAATGAGATCAGCCCTTACTAAACTATCTACTTCTAGGTCTATGTTATCAAGAGGTAACGAAACAAATAAGTCTATCCCACTATCAGATGTGTTGCTATATTGCTCAATAACTTCATCAATATCATCGACAATCACATTATTGTCTTCTTCTGTGTTTCCTTGAACATCCTCGCGAGGTTCATCTTGTACTATATCACGCATATAATCCATTATGGTGTCATCATGCACATCATCATTAATTGTTGGATTGTCATCTACTATCTCCATGCCGGTAATATTACCATATATTGGTTTTGAACGATTAGATATAGGGATGATATACCACCATCGGTTATTGTTTACCATTGGATGATACACAACCTGTATTTGAAAAACAAAAGCAAGAAACTTAAATACTTATTATATTGTGTATATGTATCACATGTATACATATTAAAAAATTAGATTTTGCATATATACCTGCTCGCATTGTTGAGGTAGTACTAATGTGTCATTCTTGTTTTGGTGAAATTTTGTAGAGTCAATGATTACAAAACCACTTGGATGACGTCTAATTGTGCAATGCTCACCATTTGTTACCACTTCTTTAAACCACTTCACATCCATTACATATATAAAGAATTGTTTAAAGTTAAGCTTCAAAATATCTTGGATCAAGCCACAATAACCTTCCATGGTACCATTGGCATCCTCGAAGTGAGCAAAGATACTACAATCTTGGGTATTTCTCTTTTCATCTATACATTGAGTTTGAAGATTTTTACCCTCACACCAAATAGCATTGAATAATGTGCACTAGTAGTAAAAGATAAAAGATCAAACATGTCAATTATTTATATAAAATATAACTTATAGAAACAAATTAATTGATAGTATGTCTCACCTTTGATAAGCAACCTCGTGCGTATTCCCACTCTTCTTGAGATATATGAATTTCCTCCTCTTTTTCCATTCTCTCCATTTCCTCATGCAATCAATCTATATCAATATGATGTGGGAGCGCATTTAGATGATTTGGAAATGAGACATTACATCCATATCTGGTGTGAAATGCTTATCTTTTGCTTTTTCTTCTTGCCCTTGCTTCATTATATAGTGTCACCCATTTGCTCATTACATCACTATTGAGCACACAAAAACTATTTAACTTACGAAGTTTTTCTTTTGTTAGCACTTTACTCGTTCCTTTTTCTTGAGGTATTATAGAGGTCATCCTCAAGTCTTCATCATCTTTCCATAGTCGTGGTTGAGAGGGATCCACTTCAGCAAGATATTCAGAGATATAAACAAGGGAAGATTGCACTAACCAACCCTCAGCCATGCTTCCCTCAGGCCGAGCTTTTTGCCTCACAAAATCTTTCAAGGTTTTCATGAAGCGCCCAAGAAAAAACATCCACCTTGCATGAACTGCCCCACAAAGTGCGATCTCATCAATCAAATGTACGAGTAAATGTAATTGAGTAGTCAAAATGGATCGAGGAAAATTTTCCTCCACCAAACAAACCACCTCAATAGATAATATTCGAGCATCTTGCAATGTGTTTGGATCAATTTTCTTCGAGCTCACGTATCTGTCTAGATGTATTTGAGAATTGTTTATTTTTATGTAGAAATTCAAAGATATATAATGAAAAAATACAATGTATACACACCTCACAAGCTCTCCCATCTTGTAAATGATATCACGTACATCTTTGGATACACAATGGGATACACTATATGATGTGCTTTTGATGCCAAATGGATTGATTCCATCCATAACTAAACCAAATCTCAAATTTCTTGCCTCTTCTTTGAAAACGGGCCACAAATTATCTATATGTTACCATGTTAGTGTGTCTGCAGGGATCCTCCATTTTCCATCACTTGAACGATGACTAGCATGCCATGACATGAGCTTTCCAATAGACTTACACTTGAACATAAGTTTTATACGTGGAACAATTGAAAAATGTCGCAAAACCTTACGAGGCACATCCGTTGACTTCATCTCCACTTCATATCTTGATTCACCACAAACAGAACACTCTCGTGAGAACTCATAAATCCCACGAAATAAGACACAATCATTGACACATGCATAAATCTTGACATAATCGATGTCTCCCAAAGATGTCAAGTAATGTCTTGCTTGCTCTCTCTTAGTTGGCAATTTGTTTCCTTTTGGAAGCATTTATGATAATAACCTATATATATGTTTAAAAGTGAGTTAAAAAACCACCAACATATATTTCTGTCTGATTTCAAAATAGAACAATTAATATTATGATTCATAAGCCAAACTGAATTGATACCTACTTCAATAACGCATCCAAACTGACATTACTCCATCCATAAATTGTTTGCAAGTTAAGTATCTCGAGGGACGTACGAAGAATGGAGTACATACAACCTTCATACAACTAAGTAGATGATGCTATGTATAGTGGATCATCTAGCTTCATAGAGTAACCTTCTCCTTGAACCGGTTGCAAAAATAGATGGTGTACCATGTTGTCCAAAATCTCATTCTCTACGACTTGATGGGGCATTTCATGAGGGCTACTATCATGGTCGTGAGTCTCTACTCTTCTTGAAGACTCTGCCTCCTCGCGTCGACATTTTGCAGCCTCTCGACGCCCGAGAGGGAGCATCTAAAGATGTGGCACTGCATCCTGCTCAACCACAAAAGGGAGTTTCATGTATCTTGATATATATTAAGAAACATAGACTAGCAATCTTAGTGGTAAAAAAAAACAATGAATACCAATGATTTTTCTCGATCCCATTCTCCATACAAGCTGAGGTGTGACATTGCAATTCGACGTGCTCGAAAAATACACCCTCGACAACGATCATACATGCATTTAATTTTTCGTCGTAGCCATGCATCTCGATTATGAAGACGTAATGTTTCATCCTCACTTGAGGATGTGCTCGTTGACTCATCAGCATGCACCGCACTAGGTGACGACGACGACATGATTAAACCTAATTCTTGACAACATCAAAATATTTGTCATTCATATGTTTACATAAAAACTTCAAGCTAGCGTATTAATTATTCTAAGTTCTCAATTTTAAATACACAAAATTCATCATAAATACATTAAAACTTATGAATTCACTATCAAAACTTATCTTAAAAATAAAAATTTATGATAAAGCCTAAATGCATGTCTATATCCGTATTTACGTACGCGTCTATATTAGCATCTATTTGCGTGTTTATGTTCGTGTCTATACTCGCGTTTACATGAACCTTAGATGAGCATATACACGCCAAAATAGACGCACACGTCAAAATTCAAACCATACTTAAATCATTTCTTTTCAAACTGCACCCTTCCTTTCCTGCGTTTTTTGCGATTCCGAAGCTTGAGTTTAGCCGACATGGAGTCTCTTCATGCCTCACCTCCTCATGACTCACCTCTTCTTTCATTTCAAACACACAAGAAGGGAAAAAGGAAAGCCAAGGAGAGGAAGAAAGAGAGAACAAGAGAGAGGAGAACAAGAGGAAGAAGAAGCAGCAAGCAAGCATCAAGGGAGGGTAACTTACCAAGGAGAGGAAGAAGGAGAAGGAAGAAGCGCCACCACCCACCACACCAAGCACCCAAGGTGAGTCTCTCTCTCTCTCTCTCCGTGTGTGCTCTGTTTGTGTATTAGGATTTCTGATTCCATTATGTATTGCATTTTGTAAATCATCAATGGTGGTCGTCAAACTAAAATCAGCCGACTAAGCGCGTCTGCCAGCCTGTCTACATTTTAGTGTAGACGTAGGTATAGACGCGAAGAAATGTTTTCTCTCATTGCGTCTAGGGGCACGTCTCAGAGCGTGTATGCTCTGCAGTCTACACACGATGATACACACGTGCGCCAGAGCATTGACCTGGAATATGCGTTTGACAGCGCGTCTATACTGCATCTCAAATGCAGATATAGACGCGCTGGACAGAGGGTTGACTTTAGGAACACGTCTGAGAGTGCGTCTAACCTGTAATTTAGACGCGGTCATACACGCGCCAGTTCTCCCAGCTCTGATAAAATACAATATATTTTTGCAATGATGAATGTGACCAATCCCATGTTTGTGTTTATCAGTTTTCTTGTTTATGAGAAGCATTAGCACTTAAGTTTTATGCTCAATGTCTAAAGAAAGCTCTTTGAAAATGTTTAGGTATGGATGAAGGTAATATATGATTTTTTGTATGCAAACAAATTTGTCTTTTTCCTGTGTGTTTTTTGAGATGTCGTATCGTGGTTCATCTAGCAATGACCCGGATTTGGATCGCATGAATGATACATTGGTCTCGTTCGACAGGGGGTCAATGCATTTTTTGGAGGTTTTCCTAGTAGGGAAGACTTCATGGGAGAGATGACCACACACCTTGGCCACTCTCGCACAACAGACGAGGTGTTCAACATCATGTCTGGAACGCCTCTAACGTCTTTGCTTGGCACTACTTCCCAAAATCCAATTGCAAGTACTCCACATGTAGGTACTCCACGTTCAGCACCTGTACATGCATCAGTTGAAGTACAAGCATCAGCCGACACACGCGCATTTGCAGAAGCACGTGCATCCATTGAGGCAGAGGGCAGTCGACAGAGATGGAGGAGGGACAGTCAAGGGGGAGGACGAGGCTTTTGTGGGGGTTGCCTAGGAGGTGGCAAGCGATCACCCTCACCAGTAGATCACGTAGAGAAGCCTGTACGCCAGTACTATAGAGTTACAGATACTAGTGGCATCTTCCATGATGATGAAGGAAGGGATGTAATGGCGTACATGAGGAGCGTCGTGCATGCGACGTATAAAGATTGTTTCATCTACTTCAAAAATCAGAAAAGCGGCTTGTGGCAGGAGGTGTTGAGGGCAGTCCATAGGAGGTACCAAAATCCTGAGGGTCAGTGATTCTCGGATGATTGGGGACGCACAAAAGTGAGGGATTTGCTTCACAACAAAAGATCCCACCTCATGACATGCACCAAGGACTCATTGCGGAGGCAGGATGAGTAGCATGGAGCCTATAGCCAACCACCTATGTGCCACCGCATAGAG
Source organism: Lygodium microphyllum (assembly GCF_053477565.2). NCBI lineage: Eukaryota > Viridiplantae > Streptophyta > Polypodiopsida > Schizaeales > Lygodiaceae > Lygodium > Lygodium microphyllum. The sequence continues at coordinate 184,340,868 of NC_141136.1, read as the reverse complement.
TGGAAGAAAGCCAAGAAGAAAGCAGCAGAGAAAGTGAAGAGTCGCCATCACGCAGAGGCATGACGGATCCAAATGGAAACCATGGGATCGTCGCATTATGGATCAGGAGATAGAGAGTCATGGGAGGCAGAGTTTGTAAGTGTATTTTGATTTCTAGTGTTTTAAAATTTATATTTCTTTCAAATTTTTATATAATTTGTTCTAATACATTGTATCTCATAATTCTTTGTATATATCATAATTGTTTTGCAGACTACTATCGTTGGTAGGATACCTATTCCTAGAGAGGTAGGTTACCATCAGGCCATAACCGCGCAGCCACATGGCTTCACTTCTATGAGGAGCGTCTCATCACTGAGGACTAATACAATCGGGCTATGAGGATTTGACAGCTAGAGGAGGTATGTTTTTCTTACTTTCCTATTAAAAGTATAGCTAATTATAACTTTTTCTCCACCATGTCTACGTAAGCAACCTTGATCTTTTGTGTGTGTAGGCGAACCCAGATGTGGAGCATAGCGAGGAGGGGGATAGCAACGGTAGTAGCCATGGTGGTAGTAGCGAAGATGTTTCTTCTTCATATTCATAGAGGAGCACCATACCTCCTCTATGGCCTTGTTTTCTTATATATGTATTATCCATCTTTGAGCCCACTGCTTGCGGCCACGCTTTAGGTCGCAAGCACTTAAACTTCCCATGTAAATGCTTTTGATCTATAATGAATACATGGACTTTTATTTTCAATTCTCGTGCTTTTAAATCCATTGTCTTTTTCCCAAATGCACAATCTGATGTTATGGGAGCGGGATTTTTCCAGTTCTGTTTTGCGCGTCTATCGGCGCGTCTAAATTGCAGAAAATGCATGTTTATAAGCACGTCTAAATTGCAAAAAATGTGTGAATATAAGCGCATCTACAATATAGAGTACACGCGCTTATACATGCACTAGATAATTCAAATTTAAAAAAGAAATTAAATATATATATATTTTTAATGAGATTTTTTGTTTTTCGTTCGCATCTATGGGTGCTTGTAAAAGCGCGTCTACAGGCGTGTCTATATGTCCATCTAACTGCCAGATAGACGTGCTAATAGACGCACATAATAAATTAAATAAATAGTAATTTTAGTTTATTATGTGCTTGTATTCACACGTGTATATATGCGTCTATTGCGTGTCTATTTTTGCATGTAAATTTGTTCATACATGCAATTATAGATGCGAGGCTGTAGACGCGCAAATAGATGGGCGGATAGACGCGCCCGTAAGATTTCCTCTATATTAAAAAATCGCGTCAAAAAGTGTGTCTATGAGGCCTTTTTGTTGTAGTGTCAGAATGTAGATCTTGCATAGTAATTTGATCTAATGTAGGTGGAATCTTTTTGAAAATTTGGTAGAATAAAAACCATTCTAAAATAGATTGTTATCAAGACCCTGTCTGCACCAAAATTGGCTCCACAGTAATTATGCTTTAGCCACCAATGTATCTCATAGATAAGAAAACTCATCTTAAATAGATTCAAGTCTCCAAGATGCTTCTTTAGGTGGTAAACCTCTCTATCTAATCAAATATTCAATGATAGAGTAAGAGTGAAGCTTCTTCTCATGCTTATCTATGGTAGCCTTAGGGATGTATTGAATAAGACCTTCTTCATCGATGGTGGGTGGCAACTCATCAACTGTATCCACATAAGAACCATAGAAAAGCTTGAGCTAACTAACGTGGAATACATTATGAATCTTAGTGGAAGAGGGTAGTTCCAATCTACATGCCAAGTCTCTAATGCACTTCAAGACCCTCTGGATCCACAAAACTTGTGAGCAAGCTTATTACTAGGGATCCATCCTTCAAGGTAGAATAACGAGACTTGGACACTTTAAACCTTGTGAACAAGCTTGTTATTAGATTCATCCTTTAAGGTAGAATAACGAGACTTGGACACTTTAAACAAAACTAATTTTCCTCCTTGGAACTCTAAGGTTTGCCTCTTCTTATTTGCATATATCTTCATCTAATTTTGAACCTTTCTAAGACTCATTTTACACTACTAAAGAAGGGAATGCATTCTTTCCAATTCTTCTTTTCCATGAGGATTGATTTTATAATTGAAAACGACTATGGGTATGGCACCTTATAACCATGCATAGCCTCAAAGGGTGAAACTTCAATACTAGCACGAGTGGGGTTATTATAGGAAAACTAAGTCAAATGCAATGAAGAATTTGACGTATGCTACACATCATGACAGAAATGGCAAAGGTAAGTTTCCCACCCTTTCTATAGCTAGCCATCAATTTGTGGATAATAGGCTATAGAAGGATCTGATTTAGTGCCCATGGAGTTGAATACTACCTACCAAAAGTTACTCATGAGCTTTAAATTTCTGTCATGTACAATTACTTGTGGTAATCCATATAATCTAAAGATTTTCTCCATAAACTAATTAGCCACCTATGAAGTAGTGAGCTGTATCTTGGTAGGAATAAAATGGGCTACCTTGATAAGTCTATCTACTACCACATAGATATTATTCCATCCGTTATTGGTAGTAGGCAAACCAGTATTGAAGTCCATGGTAATATGCATCCACTTTCCCTATGAAATAGCTAGTGGCTGCAACAAACCACCTAGCTTATGGGTGTTGTCCTTATTGTGCTAATACACTTCATAATAAAATCCTTGACATCTTTCCACAACCCTTTTCAATAAAAACTATTTTTTATCTTTGTAGGTCTATAAAACTTTAAAATGTCTAGCTAAAGGCAAAGAGTGCAACTCCTCCATAGTTTTCCATATAAAAGAAAAAGCAGAGGAAATAATAATATTGTCATTTAACCAAATTAAGCCATTTTTAAGTTGATACTGTGATTTTTCCTCCATGAGACCTTGTTGTAATTTTTGAAAAACATGGCTAAGCTCAACATCCAAAAAGATAGACTTCCTATAATTCTTCAATCCAGTCACTATGTAGCTCAGTCATCATAGTTAACACTTTACATGCCCATATGAATCAACTACTACATTGCCTTTGCCTCGCATATGAATAATGTCAAAATCATAATTTTGCAGAGTCTCTATCTACCTATGTTGCTTAGGAGTAAGATAGCCAACATCTCTTGGTCAGAGACATCCATAGCCATTTCCTTATCAATAAGCTTATGACTTTTAAAGGCAATAACTCCATGCTCCTATAATAAAACAACCTCTGTGCCACAGCCACTAGTATCACATTGTATGGTAGACTCTTTCAAAAAATCCAGGCATACTAGAAAAGGAGCAGAAGTAATGAGCTCCTTTAACTGGTTGAAGTTACTATATGCAAATCATGCAAAGAGAAAGCTTTTTTCTTCATCTTGTCGTCAAAGGAGCTACAATAGCTGCATAATGCTTAATGAATTGGCAATAAAATGATGATAGACCAAGAAACCCTCTAAGTGAATTAGTGGTAGTAGGTGTTGGCCAATCTTTAACACACTACACCTTCTTAGGGTCAGTCCGTATCCCTTTTTAACTAACAATATGGCCAAAGTACTCCACCTCCGTCTACATGAAAGTGCACTTCTTCTCCTTAGCAAAGAGTATGTGATGCCTCAATATATCAAAAGCCTTCCTCTCATGTAATAAATAGTCATGTAGAGTCTTGCTCTAAATAAATATGTCATCAAAGAAGACTAGGATAAACTGAAAGAGAAAAGGTTTCAAAATCTTATTCCTTAGGCTCTGGAAGGTAGCTCGAGCATTGGTAAACCCAAATGGCATCACTAGAAAATGGTATAGCCCTCGATTAATCCTAAAGGTAGTCTTAACTACATTACCCTCTCGTATATGGATCTAACAATACCCTAATCTCAAGTCAATCTTGGTAAAGAATCTAGCCCCCTTGAGCTCATCCAGCAAATCATCAACTCTAGGTATTGGGTACCTATTCTTCACTATGATCTTGTTTAGATCCTTGTAGTCAATACACATCCTGAAGGATCCATCTTTCTTTTTCACTAAAATAAGACCAAAGATACATAAGGTGAAGAACTAGGTTCAATGAACCCCATCTCTAGAAGCTCCTTGATTTACTTTGCTATTTTTTCTTGCTTACACTTAAACAATTTTTAGGATGGCTAATTGATTAGCAACTCCAAATTGATAGGGTGATCCATTTCTCTCTTAGGAGGTAATGAAGTAGGTACTTCCAATAAATTCCTATACTCCTCAAGAAGAGCTTTCAAAGCTGGATGATCTACTGAAGTTTTGGACTAATTCTCAACCTCTTTATTAGGTGCAAGATAAAAATTTGTGAGCACATTTTGTACTTTCTCTTGAGTTATTGAAAGGTGATAAGCTTAAAATCAAATTTACTAGAAACTCATTGTAAATGAATAGGCCATCCATCAAAGATAAACTCCATATACACCTATGAGAAATCCATAGTAATCTTTTGTAAGGTTATTAGCCAATCACATTCGAATACAACACCTATGGGCCCCATTTTGAAAGTAATCAGGTTTACTTTTGCTTCATAATTTGCAACTAGCTATAAAGAAACTGGTGGGAATATTTGAGTGCAAATTTGTTCTTCACCATTTGCTATTTGAACTCTTATGGGCTGTTGTAAATCAGTGGGAAGACAATTCAATTTTTCTACAATAGACAAAACTCTATGTATTACCACTGTCTATCTCAGGATAAACACATCCTTCCCATAAATATTACCCTTCATACGAAGTGTATTAGGGCTCTTAGAAACTATCCAAGCATCCATGGAAATGGAAGAATTAGTGGCATCATGTGGCTCATCATGAATTATTCCTGGATCAAAAGGAATACAACTACTCAGATCAAAAGAAAAGTTGTTAGCCGGATCATAAAAGTGTTCTTGCCCAACTTCCTCCTCAACATCCTCATTTTAAGTGGTAGTCACAAATGCATTGGCCTCATCATTTTCATCCTCCAAATCCTTAACGACTAACATACTATGGACCTTTGCTTTTGCATTCTTTTATACACACTTTGTTGCATGATCAAGTATATACTTCTCCCCACATTTGAAACATAATCCATTTTCTTTCCTTTCTTTGTAGAGATCCATAGGAATAGACTTTGGATTAACATTGTTTGAAGTAGATCTAAACTTGTTATCCCCTTGTTTAAAATCCATTGTTGGACTATTTGCTATCTTGAAATTGCCTTGAGGTCTTGAAGCATTGAACAATAGATAGGTTGGTACTCTTAAACTCCCATTTGGTGCATGATTGCTACCATAAACATTTCCAGCTTGTTCATGGTTTAAAACAGTCATTGGTTGTCCATAACTAGGCTGAAATGAAGACTCTCTTCTATACTTCCTTCCATAACGTTCTGCAAGCTCAATAGCCTTGAAAAGATTGATAGGGTTTTGCACCATAAGATTAGCTATAAAGAAGGTTCTAAACCATATATATACTTGTGGAGTTTAGCTTTATCACTAATGATCTCTACATACATGGTAAGGTTGAGAAATTGGTTTATATAATCTTGTAAACTTAGGCCTCTTTGCTCTAATCCATACCATCTTTGTGCCAATTTCTCTTTTTCAAGAGGAGAGACAAAAAACTTCAACCGTAAGTGTCTTGAATGGATCCTAACTCTCTACTAGTATATTCTTTTTCTTGACGTATCTCCACCAAGTATATGTAAACCCTTCCCAATGTAATGATGCAAAATGAATCTTTATATTATCAGTTCTAGGGAATATATCAGAATAGGATACTAATTTTGAAATCCATTCCTCTAGATTAGATGGTGAAGATGACTGCCCATTGTACTTTACCAAAATGATTTTAACCTTCAACTCCCTTTCATGAGAACATTGTTGTTCCAAAATAGATTTCTCATGATTAGTAGAAATTGTACCTCCAAAATGAGATGGTACTCTTCCAAAAGGTGGTAGAAAATTAGTGTGGAACCTTCTACAGGACCTCTAGAGAGTTTGGGATTTAGCCCATAAGCTTGCGGATTAGTACCATTCATATTATTCAAATAGTCATCATGCATTTATGAAGTCTGTCTTACTTCATATTGAGTATTGGGAATGCCTCTTTGCCTATTCCTTGACTTTGGCTATTTTGATTAGATGGCTAAAGTGGGACTAATGGATCATTGTTTGATTGAACTTTCTCCTTAGCTTCCTTGGTTTCCATTTACATTTGCATACATTGAGAGAGTTGAGCTATTATTTGAGCATTGGATTCTACTAATTTGTCAATCAAAGCCTTCGTTTGGTTAGTGGAATCTACCAATTTCTCAATGAAAGACTTCATTTGATTAGTAAACATTAATACCATCTATGCAACTCTAGATAGTGGCTCCGTATGCCTTTGAGCATGCCTACTATCATGTTCACACATGGTATTATTAAATGTAATAATTTATCCTTGCATTTTAGTAGTGATGTCCTATAGTACCCTCTATAAAAAATTTTGGATATAACTTGAGCTAGAAATCTCCGATTCCCAAAATTTTTAATTCAAAATAGAGCCAATGATGCCCTCTTTAAGATGAGCTATAGGATTCATGCTTCCAAGATATGCATAATTGATTAATTAAAAATAATAATAAATTAGTGATGATTGAGGGTCTTACCAATGCAATTCAACGACTCATAGATTGCTAGTATTTACCCTTTAAAATATTTCAATACTGGATAAACAAAATCAGATAATTAAATCAAAGTTATGCATCAAGACATTCTAAATGATATCCATGATGGAATATTATTGAAAGGAATACTGAAATTCAATCACTACAAGATATAGATCTTATACCGACGTTAAAATCGACAAAAATGCAAATAACAAAATTTTTTCCTGTCGTCGCAAAAAGCGTCGTTATTGGCGATACCATAGAGCAGTCGGTATTAATGTCGCTATCAGTGTCGCTATTAGCGTCGGTATCAGATTTGCAACGCTGATACTGACACCAATATCGACGCTGATAGTGACAGTTTGTGACAAAAATAACGATGTCAATAACGACGCGAGAAGTAAAATTTGCGACGCTAATAGCAATGGTAACAGAAAAAAAAAATTGTGGCAGGGCAGCAAGCTGCCCTGCCACATATAGCACTTTGTGCTTTATTAGAGCCATACAAAACAGTTTTTGCACTGTGTACAATGCGCTTGCAAACAAAAACAAAGTATACTAAAATCATAACACTGATACATGAAATAAATACATGATCGCATAATAAGCAATTGGTACAATCATGACAAGATATCACTAATACATAGAAAATGTCCACATAGATCAGGCGACCAAAAAATAAAGGTGAGTGAGCTCCAGGGATCGAAGGGTGAGCTACATATGCTCGCCCTCGGAATGCTCATCTCGCCGAAAAGGAGCATCAAACAGACTGTGCAAAAAAAGAAACAACAACACATCAGTCTACCATACAATAATGCATTCTAATTAAACATGGTAACTACGGACAAAAAAGATGAGTGACTTACAGGGCCACCGCATCTATACAATCGGTTGATCAATGAAGTGAGACCATGCCTCTCTGCATATCGAGTCTCAAGGCCGGTCGAATCATGATTTGTAATGGAGTGTTGAAAAGAAAACAAAATGCTAACTGTTAGAAACATGATTGTCAGTGCAAAGGATATTGCAAAAAAAAAAGAAACAAATAAAAGAAAAACTTATAAAGTCCTCCAATATGTCCTGTGGCCACCACTCCCAAGATAATGGACCACTCCGGCCTCGAGTCGTGCCCTTGCCGCCTCGCGCTGCTGACTCCAACGTCCTGGAGAATCTGTAGCCTCCTCCCTCAATCAGCGCCAGTCATCCGCATCTAACCACTCGGACTTTGCAGCCTCACTCTTGATTGCCTTGCGTGCATCTGATCGCCTGTGTGACATATATGCACGCATGCAATCCATCATCCAGCTCGTAGAAAATCTATCTACTGAGGCTAAAACCGAAAACTCCTCATGCAAGGATGCTACTATGTAGTCCTTGCTCCCCTCCGGTATGTTCTTCCAATGATCTAATACGTGCCGAAAAACTTGTTGGCACAACTCTCTCATGCGAGCCATCACCCTCCTCCCCTCATCATTCATGATGATGGTTCTCCTAACATGTCATCGACTAGATATCCATATCCCCCTGGGGTCTACCTAAGATGGGTCCTCTCCCATCTACATCCACGCTCCTAGGCATATCCGACAGACCCCTGTGCATCTGGTGTACCGACCGGGGTAATATCTCTCTATGGGTGCCACCTGCTAACGGCTAAGCAAAAGCCGAAGTAACTGGAGTAGACGTCCCCATGGGTGTGACAAGTCCTGGAGGTGACGCAACTCCAGCTGAGATGAGATGGAGATACCGCGTCCGTGTCTCCACAGCATCCACTTGAGCCTAAGCCACGCTCCTTGGAACCGCCATGAGAGCGAGCAGTTGCACCTGTATCCCCTGTCGACCATGGGCTCACTGCATCTGTATCTGTGCAGCATCCCCCTGACCCCGAAGCACTCCCTTCCTCTGGCTCAAGTCTGGAGCGTCGAGCTCATCTACTCTAAGCTGAAGCATCCGATCGCGCTGAAGTAGATCTAGCAAAGCAACTTTGCGAAGACCGAGACAGGCCATATCTCTGAATCTCGTGATCTGGTCTGGAGACATTGTATGAAGATATCCTGTAACTCCTCATCATTCATCCCTCAACTCATCTTGAAAATGTCACCTGCACAGACAAAAAATGATGTTAGAATAATCAATTTAAATCATACAAAGCACGATAATATAATTCCTAAAAAAAAGATCTCACTTAAAATGCATATCTGATGTACCCTTACAAGCGATTGGTCAACGAATTGAGTAAGTGGATGCTCCAAGTATGAAGTATCCTATGGTCCCATGTCAATCTCGTGACACAACTCCGCATACATTGAAAAGTCGATAGACATGTCACCACAAAAGGATGAGTCCACCTCATTCTCAAAGAATTCTTGGACTCTTGTATTTCCATCATTGTTAGCCGATGTTGGCTCCAAGCTTTCAATGGCCTCCACCCCTTGCAATGTCAACCCCTCTATTTGCATATTATCTTCATCTATGCTCGGAACATCGCTTTGATCATATACTCTCACACTTCGGGGAGTTGAAGGTATAACATACTACCATCGAGGTTGTCGGGGGTTTGGATAGAAGATTACATGTTCACAAATACATACAAGAGAGTTTAAACCATTGTGACATAAACCATGTCGTAATACAATTAACAAACAAATGAGTCCATGCACATGTTCACAATGGGCTGGCAACACAAAGGTGCCGCACAAATCTGTCCATTTTTTTTCGGAATCTATTTTGGGAAATCCAGATGGACCTTGTCGAACTGTTGCTCCAGCTCCTCCAAGTACCATTTTGAATCACTACACATCGAATAGTATCATGGATAAGCTACGGTAATCCACCGTAACAATACTTTGCAAGTTCCCAAAATACTCCATCTCATCCACAACCGTATTTGGATCTATTGCTCGTCATCGGCTCTCTTGCTCGAACCTTGCCATGAAACCACAATCCATTGTGGAGTGCATTTTGTCAATATGCTCCATGTGAAAATGTCATCCGCATTACCACAATGCACTATATATTTTGTACTGTACATTGAAACACTCAAATTGGATGTCGCATATAAAATTTAGATACGACAAATCCTAAACACCTCATCACCTTTGGACTACATCCCCTCGAGAATTCCCACTCCTCCATTGAGACCTCTGTCCCTTCGGGATATGCTGCAGTCAAAGCTCCATGCAACCATCGCGTTAACATGAATCGTGGCATCTTCTCCATGCCCTCGAGATATCGAATCGGTTGATGATTCATACTACGTTTGAATTCAGCTCTCGCGCTTTCTCTCGATCTTGCCTCTAGCGATCTGGTACTTGGCAAGCCACGTCTCCATAAAAGCATGGTGTCTGAGGCGCTAGTGCATATTTCGTTGTCTGGACACCAACCAACCTCCATTGAGGCGCTAGTCCTTGATATACCATCTTCTTCATGGTTTGTGACCTTCGGGAGTCTAATTGTGGCCCGCACAATGGACATGCATGATAACCTAAGATAACCAGACATGTTCCAACACCACGACCCAGTGGATACAAGCTTGAACAAGATAAAATATAGATATTGCCAATGAGAACGGAGGCTTTTCACCTGAGCACTCATCGAATCCCGGAAAGTCATGCATCGTCCACATGAGAATGACTCGAATATTGGCTGACCACCACCGACCATCACACCTGCTCATATCTTGTACGGTGACCCCCTCCTCCCACAAAATCTTAAGCTCATCAACTAATGGACGAAGATACACGTCCATATTTTTGACTTTGTAGCGGTTGGGGATGAGTAAGCTAAGGATGAGATGTCCTTTCTTCCTAGAAAGCCATGGAGGGATATTGTAGTTGACAAGGACTATAGGCCACACACTGTATAAGAAGTTGAGCATAGACTGAATGGGTCAATGCCATCCATTGCAAGATTGAGCCGAAGACTCCTTGGCTCTCGGGCAAAGCCTAAGAAGGTAGAGTCAATGTGGCTCCAAGCACATGAATCCGCTGATATTTGTTGAACTCCATCTGTGGACCTATTCTATGCATGCCACATTGTCAAGCTTGCCATTCCGGACGTACGAAACATGTGGTTTATGCAGGGGATAAGCAGAAAGTGTCTGAGAACTTTTTGAGGGATGGTTTGCCCTTACAAGTCCTGTCGATACCTGTGAGCACCACACTTTGGACATGTCTCCATAGTCTCATACTCTCCTCGAAACAGTATACAATTGTTGATACATGCATGGATGTTGTTGTAGTCCATGCCAAGCTTTCGTAAAATATGTCATGCATCATCACGAGACTTAGGCATGGTATTTGCAAGTGGTAATATATGATATTTCAATAACCTGAAAAAACTAATAAACACCTTGAAAAAGCACAAATGTTTTTAATAATAGTGCCAAAAAAAATTCAATGAAGCGTATGTACAAGATACCTGAACAACTCGGTCACACTCATATCGCTCCACCCGTATTTTTCTTGCATACTTAAGAGTGCAAGCAGTGTCTTCAAGTGAGATACTTAGCACCCATCATATAATGGTATGGATACTTTCTCTCTAAGCAGATCAGAAGTCTCAACATCCATGGGAATCAATGCATCGATCATTGCCTCCATCGCAGGCTCCAAGATTGTAGGTAGGTCTGAAAGGTTGCCTGTCTCCTCTGGCATTGACAGTATAAATTGGTCTTGCAAGTGGTGGATTGGCTCATACACTCCATCCATCGCACGCCCACAAACTCTTCTAATTGGCCGCAAAGGGTGCACTCCTCCTTGGGACAAGACATCACCTCCCTGGATAGAAAATTTGCCAGCGAGACCCAACCTTATTGTATAATGTATTCAATTAGCTTGCGAGTACAATGCATGATTGATATTAACTTTTATTACCATTTGCTGAAAATCTGCAATTGCCTGATCAATGATCTCAGATTGAAACTCGCCAAATCATCGTACGTGTTCTATAGACAATCGATGTTTTCGTCTAATTGCCAGCTTGCATTGAGAGCAAGAACATGGGACATGCTAATTAAGATACGCCTCGCAATCTTAAACAACAGGACATTCATCGTTTTCCATTTTGTCTACGTTACAACAAACAATTTGTTTTTGTTATCTTTTTTTTTCTTAAATTGTTATCCTCTCCTTCCATCTCTCTCTTTATTTTTTCTTTCTTAAATTGTTATCCTCTCCTTCCATCTCTCTCTCTTTTTCTATGTTACGACTACGACCACGACCACTATGACCACAATGATGACTACGACCATGACTACGACTACGACTACGACCATGACCATGACCACGACCATGATAACTACGACCATGACCATGACCACGACCACGGCTATGACTATGACTACCACCACCACCACGACTACGACTACGACCATGACTACGACTATGACTACGACTACGGCCACAACCACAACCATGACTACGACTACAACGATCGCAACTACGACCATGACTACCACGACCACGACCACAACTACGACCATGACTATGACCACGATCACGACCACGACTATGACTATGACCACGACCATGACCATGACCATGACCACGACCACGACCACGACTATGACTACGACTACAACTACGATGACCACGACCACGACCACGACCACGACGACCATGATTATCGGTAGGTTGCACTCACTAAGAATAGGATTGGCGATTCACCTCATCTTCTCTCCATCATCAATAGAGTTCTCCTTTACCATTTACAACTCACCCATCTTCTCTCCACACTATTGCACACTACAATCTCTATAAGGGCATGAGATTGGAATCTCCACAGATACCAAAGCATGATCTCTAGCTTGATAATTGCATATATACTACTACTGCTCATGGAATAAATCTTAAAATAGTTATTATGCTCAAATATATGCTTGTTAGAGCATAATTTTTGTCCTAAGACTATTCTAAGGAAGAAAGAGGGTTAATGATAAAAGAGTGTCCTTCCTTGCAAGTGATTTTATATTATATTGTGGTGATGCTATTTTATTTTTGCGAAGCATATATATAAATGATGTTGTTTTAGTTTTTTGTATTTGTCTTTTTAAGAAGAGATTGATTTTTATGGAATATCCAAAGTTATTTTTGGAATTACATGATGGAAAATGAATGTTTTTCATACTGATAGGCTGATTGCCTTCATTGTATATTAGCGTGGAGGGGGCTAGGACAAGCCTCATGTATGAGAGGTCTTTTTGCAAGAAGAACATTATGCTAGGAGGCACAAGTATGCTAGAGCTCTCTACCATATATCCCTGAGGTTTGTTGAGGATCGGCCTAACCCCTATGATCCTAGGATGAGCTTCTTGTAAGGTCATATTTACTTTTCTCTCTTTCTCTCCCTCTCTCATTTTCTCTCCCTCCCTCATCCTAACCTCTCTTTCTCTCTTTCCCTATTAACACTATATTGGTGAATATGGGAATTTTCCACAAGTTTGGAACATGTAGTCAAATATTTGGATTTGTCATAACTTGAATACTATAATTCCAAATCGAGCGCTCTATAGCTCAATAGATTCCATTTTTCAAGAGCTTTCCAATGATAGGTCACATCATATGGTTTTGAGAAACTTATGGGTATGCTATCCATGTGCCACCTTTTTAGTATTCAAAAAATGGGAATTGGAAGATTCCCAAACTCTCTAATATTGTGTTTATTAGGTTTAATGATTTTTCTCTCTTTTTCTCTCTCCTCTCTCTCATATTTATTTTTCTCTCTCCTCTCCATCCCTCATTTCCCTTTCTCTCTTTCTCTCCCTCTCTCACCCTCACTCTCTCTTTCTCTCTTTCTCTATTAGATTTAATGATTTTTTCTCTTTTTCTCTCTCCTCTCCCTCTCTCATTTTTTTCTCTCCTCTCCCTCTCTCATTTCCCTTTCTCTCTTTCTCTCCCTCTCTCATTTCCTCTCCCTCCCTCACTCTGACTCTCTCTTTCTCTCTTTCCCTATTAGGTTTAATGATTTTTCTCTTTTTCTCTCTCCTCTCTCTCTCTCTCTCATTTCGTTTTCTCTCCCTCCCTCTCTCACTTCCTTTCCCTCCCTCACCCTAACCCTCTCTTTCTCTCTTTTCCTATTAGGTTTAATGTTTTTCTCTTTTTCTCTCTCCTCTCTCTCTCTCTCTCATTTCGTTTTCTCTCTCCTCTCCCTTCCTCATTTCCCTTTCTCTATTTCTCTCCCTCTCTCATTTCCTCTCCCTACCTCACCCTGACCCTCTCTTTCTGTCTTTTCACATTAGGTTTAATGATTTTTCTCTCTCCTCTCTCTCTCTCATTTCTTTTTCTCTCTCCTCTTTCTCTCTCATTTCCTTTTCTCTCATTCTCTCCCTCTCTCATTTCCTCTCCCTCCCTCACCCTGACCCTCTCTTTCTCTCCTTCTCTATTAGATTTAATGACTTTTTTCTCTTTTTCTCTCTCCTCTTCCTCTCTCATTTTTTCTCTATTCTCTTCCTCTCTCATTTCCCTTTCTCTCTTTCTCTCCCTCTCTCATTTCCTCTCCCTCCCTCACCTTGACCCTCTCTTTCTCTCTTTCCCCATTAGGTTTAATGATTTTTCTCTCTTTTTCTCTCTCCTCTCCCTCTCTCATTTCCTTTTCTCTCTTCCTCTCCCTCTCTCATTTCCTCTCTCTCCCTCGCCCTCACCCTCACCCACACCCTCTCTTTCTCTCTTTTCCTATTATGTTTAACATCTTCTCTCTTTTTCTCTCTCCTCTCATTCTCTCTTTTTTTCTCTCTCCTCTCCCTCTCTCATTTTCTTTTGCTCTCTTCCTCTCCTTCTCTCATTTCTTCTCCCTCCCTCTCCCTCCCTCATTTCCCTATTATGTTTTCGTCTCCCCCCCCCCTCTTCCTCTCTCATTTCCTCTCTCCCTCCCTCTCCCTCTCCCTCCCTCTTCCTTTCCCATTTCCTCCCCCTCTCCCTCTCCCTCTCTTTCTCTCTCTCTCCCTCCCTCTCCCTCTCTCATTTCCTCCCCCTCCCTCCCTCATTTCCTCTCCCTCCCTCTCCCTCCCCCTCTCTTTCTCTCTCCCTCCATCTTCCTTTCCCATTTCCTCCCCCCTCTCTCTCTCCCTTTCTCTCTCTCTCCCTCCCTCTCCATCTCTCATTTCCTCCCTCTCGTTTCCTCTCCCTCTCTCAATATACACAAATTATACAAAAAAAAGAGAGAGAATATACTCTCCCTCCCTCTCGTTCTCTCATTTCATCCCCCTCCCTCTTCCATTTCCTCCCTCTCCCTCTCTCATTTCCTCCCTCTCCCTCTCTTTCTCTCTCTCTCTCCCTCCCTCTCCCTCCCTCTTCCATTTCCTCCCTCTCCCTCTCCCTCTCTTTCTCTCTCATTTCCTCTCCCTCTCTCAATATATATACACAAATTATATTTAAAAAAAGTAAAAGAGAGAGAGAATGCACTCTCCCTCCCTCTTCCTCTCTCATTTCCTCCCCCTCCCCCTCCCTCTCCCTCTCCCTCTCCCTCTCTTTCTCTTTCTCTCCCTCCCTCTCCCTCTCTCATTTCCTCCCCCTCCTTCTCCCTCTCTTTCTCTCTCATTTACTCTCCCTCTCTCAATATACACAAATTAAACTCTAAACAAGTAAAAGAGAGAGAGAATGGACTCACCATAAAGATTTGCAAGAGGGTTTGGCGGCTCCTCTTTGCGACGACGGCGGTGGCGGCGACACCAAGCCTTTTTCCTCTCCCTCTCTCACCCTCTATGCAAAACGGTCGCTCTCCCTCTCAAAATGTTTCACAAATGCACGAAATGAAACACATCTCGGGCTTCGGCCCGCTTTTTTTTCTTTGTGGAGCGTCGCTATTTGCGTCGCTATTAGCGTCGCATTTGTGACGCAAATAGCGACGCCACTATTCTTGTGTCGCTACCCACCGTCGCTTTACCTGTGTTTCCTTGTAGTGAATGTAATAGACTCTCGTCAATGATAAAAGAACTAACGTCCGATCTATTGATCAATTCAAAGAATTAATTGACCAATAATGTCCCATCAATAAATGAAAAAGCTTAAAACAAGTGGATATTGAGAGATTTCAGAGATTGAGCAAGTGGAATACCTTGATCAAGCTTGAAGAAGACGATTGATACAAGCTTCAATCCTATTATTAGAAGAGTCCTCCATAATCCACCATGAATCCATCATGAAGCTTGAAAAATCCATAAGATCAAGCCATATAAGCTCAAATAAGATTGAATCCACGAAGAATCAATGTCCCAAGCTTGGGTGAACACTTGAATGTTGAAGATTCAAGCTTCTTGAAGAAAAGGCCCAAAATAATCCTTCAATATGAGCTTAAAGAACCACAGTATGTTGAAATATTTGCAATGCCTTCAATGTTGAAGTCTATCCTAGTCCAAAATGATGGTATAGAAGTAGAAGATTGAGAAGAGCCAAAGATTGAAGAAATTGAAGCTTCTTGGTTTGAAGCTATGGTTTTCATGCTATGTGTTAGGGTTTCAAAGAAGAAAAATGAAGATTAATAGCTTATAAAGGCTCATGCACTGAGTATAATGCCAAGCATTAGTCCAAATGATAGGTAATTTAAGGGAAAGTGATTGTTTAATGTTGTGAATTGTGGAAAAAGAGCATAAAATTAGCAAAAAAATTGGTCCATTTTTTTAGCTAACTTCTGATGTCTTTGCTCCATCACTACTCACCCCATGGTGCTCTATCTGATGCTCAAAGGTTGAAGAATCATTGCACCATGGTCAGACACGTAAAAAATGTCATTGGAGAGCAAGATATTGCATTTCTTACCAACCACTATGAAAGCTTCCAGAAAAATCTTGAAAGAGAATAATAAGAAAGCTCTACTAAAAAAAGTAACTGAGATTTTAGTCTTCTCCAAGTCCAATTAGCTCCTATTGAACCAAATTGCCTTCAAAATAGCACGTAATGGATGCGCGACCTGCCATTTTAGTCATAGTTTGGCCAAATCTCTCCAAGATCTTTGTCCAAAACCCAAGTTTTGTCTCCGCTTCAACTAGAACTCCTACAAGTATCTGCCATGTGGCTCATGTACGTGCAGTCCAAGATTTAATGGTGGAAATTTGAAGAAATTTTGACTGAAATGAGGAAATCAAATGGACCAAAAGCCTATGCTTTGATACCACTTGTCAAGGAGAGAATTGAGAGGTAAGAGAAAGAAGAGCAAAGGAGAGAGAAACAAGTGATAAGGAAAGAGAAAGACTAGAAATGGAGAGACAAAGATAAGAACAAGGTGAGGTAAGAGACAATAAATATCTCCCTTTTATACATGTGTGAGTGTGACAATGTATTATTAATAATTCCACACTAAATATATGTTCTTCTTAGCTTCTTACAATAATATCATACCAACTAATCAATGGTTGATCCCTAATCAATTGGTTAGGCTAGTTGAATGGAAAGCGGATGATCATGACTATGAGTCTGGTGCATTAAATGTTCTTGGCAAAGTTAAGGACATGATGAAACCTTATATTGATATGATAATGAAATATTATAGACAAATAGTCATAGATGTTAAATTTCCTAAAGAAATAGCAAAACTTGATACGATGTTGATGTCTTGAAGAGGGTGGTCCATCAAGATTTAGCTACAAGTTGTGTGGTGGTTAGCACTTTTTGAGAAACTATCATAATGTCAAATGCAACATATGTGGAAAGTCTAGCCATCTAGCTAGTACTTATTGGAGTAAGATCATGTCTCTGCAACAAGGGAGTAGACAGCTACGTCTTATTAATCATCGAGCACAAGGAAATAACCTTCAATAGGATGAAAAACCAAAGAAAATATTGCAAAGAGGAAAAGCTATCCTAGAAAAGCTGCCTAGTAGTGGTGTCAGCCGTATTGAAGTTGTGCATGTCAACTTACAAGCCATTACAAGAAGATAGAAGGTTAAAGAAGGCAATAGGGATAATGTGGAACCTATTGAGACAAACCCTAAATAGGATACTAAGGGAACACAAGTCCTTAACCTTGATGTGGAAGCTGATCCCCTAAACACCACTGAGGCTTCCAATTTACGAGCCATTACAAGAGGACAAAAGGTTAAGAAAGGCGATAGGGATAATGTAGAACATGTTGAGACAAACCCTCAATATGATGTTATGGGGATGCAAGTCCTTACTCTTGATGTGGAAGCCTGTCCTCTAAAAGGAGTTGATAGAAAAGTTAACTCTAATAAGAAGCTACCAAAGAATAAGGTAAAAGCCAAGAAAGAGGCACCTAAGCCTATTCAACAGCCAAGAGAAAGAATGGTCTAGCGGGACAAGAGAACCATTGCTAATTATCATAAATTTGACTTAGCCAAGCAAGGTAAAGCCTGATGATGTGAATCTCCTATAGCTAATCAAGTTATCTCTAAGAGGGCATAAAAACTTTAAGAAGATCCTTCGCAACACTGGGGGTATATCATCAAATAGTTGGGAATAGCTCATATGGGAGAGGACTAAAGATTCTTCTTCACACTGGGTATATCACCAAATCCTTGGGAATAGCTTGTATGGGAGAGGGCTGGTTTGAACGTACTAAAAATCAATGTCCAAGGGTGGCATCATATGTTGATGACATATTAGTGGATCATGCCATTGTGGATACGGAATCCTTCCTCAACATTATGAGTTGAGAATTGATGGAAAGGCTACGACTGGAAATCTAGAAGGATGCCTCCACAATTCTCCCAATGGTTGATGACAGTTTAAGACAACAGAAGGTTTCATTACCAAAGTCCACATGATTGTTGCTAATATGGAATGCATTTTGGACTTCAAGGTTATTAGATTTGTAGGGAGGCCAAGTTATCAAGTATTATTAGGAAGGCCATGGATCTTGCAATCCGACTATCATGTTGATATAACCACTGGTTGTTTGACTTTTGCTAGAGTGCCAAATATGTAATAGTGGATGCATATGCTACCTCCTCAAAGCAAGAGAATACCCTTATCTTTGATAGAATTAGATACATTAAAGGATCCTTCGGCAATGAGACTTCATCAAGAATTGAATCAAAAGGGGGGTCCACTATGGAAGATGTCTACGAGGTGACTTTGAATGAGCCAATAGAAGCTCAAGATAGAATCAGAGATGCAATTGTGATTGAGCTAGATCTCGATATATTGGATGAACCATAACCAATTAAATGAGGATATGTGCTTAGTCTAAAAGAGAGGAAGGACTATATGTCCTTAATCCAAGAATGTTGTGATATTTTTGCCTAGAGCTACAATGAGCTAAGGGGTATTCTTCCTAGTTTGGTTGTGCATACTATTCCCCTAAAGGAAGGTAGCCATCTTGTTTGATAAAAAGTGAGGCATATGTTTGTTGAGCTAAGAAATGGACTATTTGAGGAGCTATAAAAATTGCATAAGACTGGCTTGATATTTCCTATAGAACACACGGAATGGTGTTTTCTAGTAATCAAATATGGCTTTACGTAGATTTTAGGGATCTTAATAAAATACGATCAAAGATTACTATCCATTGCCATTCATTGATTAGGTTCTAGATCAGCTAATGGGTAGGGATATCTATTCTTTTATGGACTGCTTCATTGATTATAACCAAAGGGCTATTGCAAAGGAAGATAAGTTGAAAAAAAAAATATCATTGTACCTGGTACTTTTTTGTATCATGTTATGGCTTTTGGATTATGCAATGCGCCAGGGTCTTGGCAACATATGGCTGATATTTGCTATCCTTTAACTGTCTATTTGTTTGGAGTGATCCATGTCAAGTATCCTTCGAGGATGTGAAGCAAGAATTGGCAAAAGCACTAGTCCTAAAAGCACCCAAAAGGGGTGAGATATTTTATATATTTTTAGTGGCTACAATGTATAGTTTCAACTTATTTAGCCTAGATTTGGGAGGAGAAGTGGTACCATTCAATTGCATTTGCCAATCGTAAATTGGGGATGTCCAAGATTATTTATACCTAGATTGAAAATTTGTGTTTTGAGATAGTCTTTGCAATGAAGAAATTCAGGCACTATATCTGTATGAAAATGTAGTATTTTATTTGAAGACAGAGGGACTCAGGCTATTGTTGAATACGTTGTAGCCACCTGACCGCCTAGCAAAGTGGGTGATCACTTTATGGTGTAAAGAATTTTTGCATAAGCCAAAAACCCCTAGAAAAACTTTAGTTTGGTTAGATTTTTGTTAGCATAGTTATTTTGTGACTGTTTGATGATTGTAAAAATTACATGGTGCAACGAACATAATCTGAGAAAGAGATAGAGAGTACACAAGAGATAAGAAGAGAATTTAAAAATTTATTTAGCTCCAAACAACTGATACAAAGATGGCTCTGTCCACCCGAGCACTTCCACTGTGAAGCTTAATGGCGATCTATACAAAAGATAGGTGAAGAGCTTAAGGCTAGTTGGAACAAATCTGACTGGGTAAAAGATATAGCTATGAAGGGGTTGAGCTTTTGCAGCCCGTGAAGGTAGTTAGGTGGGCCTAATCGACCTACCATATGAGTCTCCACTAGTCAGCCAGGGAATATTTCCTTTACTGTTGGGCCAGGGGAAATGCTCTGGGACCCCCACCAAGGGGGCCGCTGGCCCCCTTGGGATCCCTTAGCTAGGGGCCACTTCCACAGCCCCAGACCCCAAAATAGGGGCCCCTGATAACTCCCTTACTCTACAACTCGATGTAATGTGCCTTGAGTTGCTACTAGCTTAACTACTTTGTCTAACCCAAAGATTAGACTCACAATGGTCACCTTTTTGCCATCTGGTCACATAGACCTCATCTGTCATATAAGTCATGACTCGACCAATATGCAGGCTCACATATGGCTTCTCCTCATAATGGGGGCCTTACAACTTTGAGCACCATGGATCATTGGTGGCACTTTATGAGGGTGGGACATTGAGCATATCTAACATGAATTATTGTTTTATAATTGAATTTTTTGTATTTGTCTAGTTCATGAATTTTTAAAATCATTTTGTTTGGATTTTTGAGTGTGGAAACTTGATAGCCTTGGTCAAGATTGGAGTTTTTTGGACAAGTTGGAGTTAAAGATTGTTGGTAGTCATTGAGTATCTTGAAACATGTATATTGTCTTGCCTTTAGCCATGCACGTCATAGGAATTAGGGATTCATGATCACTTCACATTGCACTTATTAAATACACTGCACTTAGGAGTTGTCTCTTGATTTTATCAAATATTTCCATGCCATGGGTTAGGTTAATGCACATTTTGCACCATCGTTGAGTACTAGCATGGCATGATGTCCACTTGAGCTATATACAGTAAATCTTAGATGCACATACACTAGAGAGAGCACCTTTCATTGTGCATGGATTGTTTTTTCACACACAAGAGTTGGGATATTCATTACTCAAATAGGAACCTCTAGATGGGTGGAAAAGGTGGTTGGGTGAGTTTTTGAGGGTTGTGAAGCACTCCTTCAGTTAGAGATGGGTTGTTTTCTTGGTTAACATCTTGAGGACCATTATTTTCATGAGTGAATGTGAGATTTTAGTGGGGTGGAATGGAGTAAAATTTTTGTTGAGTGATGAGGGGTGAGGTTAAGAATCTCAAGTAATTAAGGAATTGTGTTTGCAAGACACATGAGCACATGTAGATAGGCTAGGCACTATTTTCTTTAGTGCATTCATCCTTTTGTGTGGATCATCGCTTGTTTGATTGCATTGCATGGATCCAAATTTGCGTTGTTTACAAATCACATGTATAGTTGAGCATGCTATACATTTTCAAAGCATGTTCTCTAGGACACAATGCATGAATAAAGGCAAGTGTATCTCAAGAAAATTAGTTTTCAAAGACTTAAAGGGAGTGTACACCATAGTGGAGTTTATGAAAGGATGCAAGTGAAGGATTGTGAAGGAGATTTTAGTTTGATTTGAATATACAAGGGACTCAATATCAAATACCATGTCAAGGAAATGGCAAAGTTATTGGATCTTACTGGATATGATACCATTATATATGCAAGTGGAAATGGTGTGCTTGTGAAGGTTCTTAATGGTTTGGGAGAGGGAGATTAAGATTCTCCTTTGGTATTGTTCTAGCTGGCATAGGAAATGGAATGGCAAAGATAGTGTAGAGTCATGGACAAGCTTGCTAATTTCTTGCAGAAACTTTCGAGATTTCAAAAAGTTCCTTATGGCTAAATAATGGATCAAACAAATTCCAATGAACCAAACGATTGCCATCATCTTCAACATTATCAATAGCTCTAATGGGAGGTATTGTGCATGCTTCATGGGAATGATTGCATGAAATGAGAGTTGTTGTTTGAAGAAGAAAAACCATTCTTATTTTGAGTGGAGTTGTTGACATGATCAAGGAATAAATTAGAATCAAACTAATTCACTTGAAACAATATTAAGGTTTTATATGCAAATGATAAAGCTGTTGGCTGTGTTGTCATCCTGGCCTATGTTGGAGCTGGTTGCGATGCTCTCTATCTTTTGGAGCAGCTGTTGTGAGTTTTTGGAGTTCATACTTTGCTACTCTATGTCATTATGGATCAGATTATTTTTGAATATACACAAACTTCTCGAATGATCTTAACATCCTTGACCCTATTGCCATGTATTTGCTCAACTTGATAAACTAGAGCTTTTCGAAGGAACGCGAAGGGTGGTGATTAAAACAAGAAAAGCTTAAAAAGCTTTTTGAAAAGCTTAAGAGTATAAAAAGCCTTTAGGCTTTTTAGTTTTCACATCAATTCGAGCTTTAAAAGCTTTATAGTAAAGCTAAAATGATTAAAAATCCTTAAGATTTCAAAAAGTACACTACGTGTTATGAGAGAAAAAAACCTATATAAGGAGGGGAGGGTGAGTCAATAGGGGGCCTTCCCTTGAATTCCAATTTTGTTCCTTATGTGTGGAGAGTGGAGAGTCACAAGCAAATGTGTGGGGACTTGTTGTGTTGATTGAAGTATTTGAAAACTTGGATGTAGAGGTTTCGAAGTGTTGTAACAAATTTCAATGAGGTATGAGGACTTTATGAGTTTTTTTTTCTCAAATTTTCTATTTTTGAACTTTGTATAAGCTGTTTGATGTTGTACGTGGTACATATTTTTAATATCTTTAAAGCTACAAGGCATAAGTGGTCCTTTATACTGGTGTGGTAGTTGTGTTGTGGTATTCAAAAATTCAAACTTTTCATTTTGAGTTGTACTTAGACAAAGTCAATTCCCGAACTAACACTCCTTGTTGATGTATCATTTTTGGATTGTGTGAGAGGCTTATCTTTACACATTGCTTGCTAACAATGGGAGTTTGATTATGAAATTAGGAGTAAGCTATCAAAGTTGCAGGGCATCATTGGATGTCTTGTGGATTTTGGGGAGGAAGTCTTGGCTAAAGTGTAATATTCATGCCACCATAGCGCTTCATATCAAGAAACGAATTCAAGCTTGATGCATTTTAAAAATTACTAGTTGAGTTGTCACATAAGTGACTGCACATCATTTTCTTGATATCTATTATCGCATTAAATCAATTCCGCAATCCAACACAAGAAGATATCTTAATGTTCCTAGCCAAGAAAAATCAAAGACACCTCGTAAATAATATTACGATGGCTTGAACATATATATTTTTTCGTATTGCATTTGATTTGGCATTTTCGATTCCATTTAATGTGTCAAGGATGCAATTCACAAAACCCTCAATCGGTAGATGAAGAATGTGCAAGAACAAGCATGATATTGAGTAAGTTAAGTATCAAAGAGTATGACATGACCTTATATACTAGATAAGTCATAAAGTAACTAGGCCAAAAACCACGAGATGAAGTCGTTTTGAAAGGAAAAATATGTTTTTGAAAAAAACGGCCAAAATACATGACGTTTTTTATGCCGGGAGAGAGGAAAAGCATTAAATAATCATTCTCATGCCACCATCCAATAGGTAAGCAATCAAAATAAATATTTAATAAAGCTCGGTTGACTCTTGACAAGTAACCAAAAGAATTCGCCGCCTACATACTCCCCCTCATGTTGCCTATAAATACACCCCCTCTCATTCACAAAAAAAGCAGGGAAAACCTCCTAATGATGGAAAATTTTCTATACTTCTCTTATCCATTGAAGCTTGAGCGTTTAAAGAGGAAAATATCCCCCCTTCTACCTCATTTTCATTTTCACTACCCCCTGTTACACCTTCGTCCCATATAACCATACCGCTAAGCAAAACACTAGCAAAATCTTTTTGGGCAACAAAATAACTCTCCGTGAACTAGCACGCCAATTTCATCTGACATGTGATGGCTCGATGAGGTCGGAGAAATTCAAAAAGCACATTTAAAGCAAGGGAAGCAAGGAATGCGGCCGATGGAGAAAATGACATAGTAGAATTGGTGAGACCCCTGTTACAACAAACTTGAGAGAGGTAACATCTCGTTGATTTTTTTTTAAATATTTTTTTATAAGCTTATTGCTTTATTTGACTTTAAACGATTATAAACACATTCTAATGAAAATGCATATGAAATGTCGCTTAGGAAAATAATCTAAGTAGTATAATACTTAACTATTCAGTGAAAATACTCTTTTACTTGAAAAATGATTAAATATATGCCATTACAAAATATCTTAATTATGATTTATTTTGTAATATTTATTGTTATTTCATTAATGATGCATATGATCATAAAAACAAAAAAATGGTAGACATTGTTAGGGAAGGGAATATTTTATAATTTTTCTTGAAAGTGACTATCTCTATTTCATTTTACTAATGATAAACATACGCATATGATTTTTATAGTAATTTATAGAAAACCATTTAGATAATATCATGAAATAATCAATGCATTAAATCAACAAAAATTACATAGGAAAATGTATACTAGACACGCATAAACTAGGTGTGTGGAAATATAATTTGATGTTTGAAATATAAAATAAAAATTATATTTATGATTTTTGCATTGCTTGGAATAAAAAATTCAGAAAAAAAATTAGTATTGCACTTAGGTCATAGCTATAAGAAAATTAATCTTTCTAGATAACATTGAAAGTTTGGCAAACAGTCACAAACATCATCAATTAAACCATAGAATATAAGTAGAATAAGATAAAATTTATTTTCTTATTGAAAACACACGCAATGTCAATATTAATGATTATATTAGTGAGAGCATCAATATCATGAGTTGCCCCCCACATATGAATTAGTGAGAAAACCTAACCTAAAATAT
Organism: Lygodium microphyllum; assembly: GCF_053477565.2. Classification (NCBI taxonomy): domain Eukaryota; kingdom Viridiplantae; phylum Streptophyta; class Polypodiopsida; order Schizaeales; family Lygodiaceae; genus Lygodium; species Lygodium microphyllum. The sequence goes on along the minus strand of NC_141136.1, from coordinate 184,316,087 downwards.
CAAGAACGTTGAAGTGGAAGCAACTATGAAATACTTGACAACTCTGAAATTATTAGTATCAGGAAATTAAATAAATATCAGAAGTCTGTAGGACTTGTTGGATATTGATAAGAACTTGTCGATACGAATTCTAAAGTCTAAACGAACTTGGAAAAGCATTTGAAATCCTGCTAAGCGTGGGTTAGGGCAAAGCATCGCATGAATATTATCTTTTAGGGCAAAAATAATAGTTTTTTCATAAGGATAAAATAGACTTCTCATAATTAATCAAATTTGTGAAATAACTTGCAGATCTCAAAAAATAGTTGCAGGTTGGAAGCAAAACCCTAAGAATAAGGTGGGACCTTAAAAGATAAACCCTAGATTTGGGTGGGACTACTTCTTATGCTAAAAACACTTGTTGCTGTTTCTTTTTATTTGTGCACGCATTGATGGTTGTACAGGAAATATTGATTGTGCTTGCAACAGTTGAATCTGATTGTAAATATATAATCAGGATAATAATAGAGGAAAGATCGCGCTATGTCTCCCCCACGGCTAGACGCGGAACCCTGCTCCAAGGGGGATTGTTTTGTATCGCAGTGAGGAGGTTTGGACCGGCAAGAGATCACTTGGTGAGAAATCCGTTAAGAAAAAGGAGGAGGGAGTGCCAGGGCGGCTCTGGCTATAAATCTCTCGATCGCTCCTAGGAACTGCCTGAACCTTAGATGAATTAGGATGGGATCTTAGAGTCCCTTGTACTAGTGAAGAAACGGAAATCTTGGAGGGTTTCTTTTCTTTTGTGCAAACAAAATGGATTTTCTAGTGAATGGAGGTTTATCTTCTACATAGGCAGAAAGGAAAAATCATTGTCTCATAAGAGATTGAACAAAATGTTAATTAGAATAAATTAGCCAAAGCAGTTGAGCGTTGATCTACCTAGGCGGAGGTTTTAAAACTTGGATCAGAAATTGTCTTAGGGGAAAGGTGTAGTGGTTATGCTAGAACTCTATTAAGGTTCCCTAATTCCTAACTAGTTTTACTGAAAAAAAGTGTTGCACTCCATGAACCAAGGGTAACTAGGATCGCTCCAGTCAAAGGAAAAGCCCTTGTGGGACACCTTTGATGGAGCTAGTTGATGTATCAAGACCTCGATTGACAAATTAGGACTTCGATCTTGCAAGTTGATCCTCGTGGGGATGGCCAGTACCTTCCCAGATGATAGACCTTGTACATTCTCATGAGTGCAGGGAGAAGCCTCTAGGAAAGTTCCCCCACGAACCACTAAAATGTGCTTCTAGGGAATTGTTGGCAGGCACGTGACACATGGCATCAGAGCATAATTGAAATTAAAAATATCTCTGGTTTTTGACCATAGATACTGCTCTAAGTAATGATCAACCTACTAATTGTTAAGGAATAAAATTTGGTAGAATAGTGGAGCCTGGAACCAATTCCTTGTTTTTCGAGCAATGTACACATCTATGCTCAACTCCACGAATGACAAATGGAGAAGAGAAATTATGAGGATAGTCGATCACCTATACGATCCATCCCCCTTTGAATTGTGAAAGAAGATGGTTCTGGGATGAGTGTTATTGTTACATCAAGACCGATTGATTTTTCAACATGAGACTAATCGGAAATGGCTTGAATGGATGGAAAATTTGAAAGTAGTTGAGGCCTTTATCTTTTGTCCATCTAGAAGGAATCCACTTATGATTACAAGTGGTCGGCAGATATGTCTAAACCATTATGTCTATGACAAGGTATTGAAGGTAATCCCAGTCGGACAAGATTATAATCAAAGGACGTCGCACGTATCAAGATTACCATATCCATGGTTTTCTAGATCTTCCATTTCCACAAGGTAATCCATGGTTTTCTAGATCTGCCATTTCCATAGTATAGGTTTCTAGACATAGACAGAAATCAGCCTACCTTCTTCTACATGAATATAACTGATATCCATCCTTGGAAAAATAACTATCTCCTTAAGTAGGTTAAGCCACCAGAATTCGATGGCAAGGACAAAGACGTTGAAACTCAAGCAGAGATTTGGATTGACACCATGGAGGACTACTTTACTACCGTCGGAACTACCCCTTCTAATTAGGCTATGATCGCCAAGTTAAAATTGATCGGTGAGGCACGCTTGTGGTGGAAATAGTGGTGTAAAGACCAGGGGCTTACTGAGACAACTATTACTTGGGAAAAGTTGAAAAAAGCTGTGCATGGTCAATATTTGCCACTAGCTTATCACACACTAAAAATGAATGAGTTCTTTAACTTAAGAAAGCTTGGAATGAGCCTAAAGACATATTACTCAAAGTTGATCTCACTGCTTAAATGTGTGCCTTTCATGACTATTGCTCAGCAAGAGGTGTCTAAGTTTTGTCACAGATTGAATGCTCCTCTGAACACACGCCTTGAATTTATGCACCCAATTGATCTGCAGCATGCTTTGATTCATGCAACACCTCTTGTTCAAGAGATTCAGTTAAAGCAAAGGAATAATAGGCTTTGGAATCAAAACAAAGAAACTTCATAGGGCTATGTTAAGCAAGACCAAGGTTAGCGTGCGCTTGGTCAAGGAAAGAGGGTCAAAACAAATGCAGTCAGAAACTTCATACCTATCAGAAGTAATTCCAGAGTACCTAGGTGTTTCCACTGTAATGAACCAAGCCACTTTAAAAGAAAATGCCCAAATCTTGGCCAAATTCCTTGCCAAGGACAATACAGAGGTCAGAACCAAGCTTCAATTGCAAAAGGAAAAGCATCTGTTGTAAATCTTAAAGAGCTTAAAGAAGAGGGAAACCCAACTATGGAAGCTAGTATGGAGAGGGCATCAGTTCATGCCACCCTCCATAACAAAGGCCCAAATCACCAGTTTTCGGTGATTCAAAGACTAGCAGAATATCAGGGTAAGTTTGAGAGCGGAGTTTTGAGCCCGGGATGTGCCTAAAATTTGCCAAAAAATCTGGAATTTAGGGGAAACATATTCGACATCGAAGGCGGCGGCTACAACTAGGACGATTTTAAGCACCAAGTGGAAGACGGCTTTTAAAAGGCGCCCGAGCGACACTTGTAGATTTTTTATAATTTTTTCGAGTGTCGTACGGGATGCCGAGAGCTCCCAGTTAGTGCGAGATGTCGAGACGGACGTGTAGGATTTTTCAAAGGCCGAATCGGAGTCCAGACGCGGAAGAGGCCAAAATTTGGCCAAGAATGAAAAGGTGGATAAAACTTAGGCCAAAAGAAGGCAGCGCACGAAAAAACCCCCCCCCTTCCCCCCCCCCCCCCCCCCAACTCGATTTTGGGGCTGCAAAGAAGCCATACAACAGACATTGGCCACCAACTTCTTCATCTTTCCTGATCATATCGCTGGTCTTCGCGTGAGATATGGCTGGCTGAATGAAGAGATCAGATTCTAGTCTTTCTCTCTCCTCCCTCTCTCTCCTCTCTATGGGCTATTCATGCGCACTATCTTGAAGGAGGAATCAAGAAGGAAACTGAAGCAAACGGTGATGGAGATTGATGAAGATGCTAAAGATTGATGTGCAACATGGGATTGAGAGCAATGGAGGCTCCATCCGTTGGTCATGCAGTCATTTAATGCGTCTCCGGGTTCGTAAAAATACGGTATAACCATTTTTATGAATAAAATGAAGGCTTTTTGGTATTTTATGATGGCAATGATGTTCTTATTGGATGAAAATTTGTTTGAGTGCTGGTTACATCATGATTAATTGCTTTTTATTAAAAAAAATTTGAGTTTGCAATGGTTTACATGCGCTATTTAATTCCTGTAAACCCGAAATGCGGTTTTAAGCAGTAAAATGATAGTGTTGTCGTTTCGAGTGGGTGAAATGTGTTCCTATGGGGAGAAAATGGAAGATAAATTGAATGTTAGTATGCTGAAGTGATTGGAACAAGAAAAATAAAAAAATAACATATTTTATTACCAAATAAATCAAGAAAATAGGAAAAATAAGGAAAAAAATAGAAACACGACTAACAAAAATAAGAAAAAATATAATGATTGTTTGTGGATGTGTGGTAGTGGCAAAGCATGAGGTTTAGCCTCAGTTTGCCCAATCTCCTTGTCAAGGTTTGTGATTTATCACTTTTCATACATCAAAACATGACAAAATGAACCTTTACACCTATGCAATGAAAGCAATACGTAAATATAGGGGGCCGGGGTGTTTGAATGGTGCGATTTGAGTGTTGATTATTGCTGATTTTCTTATGTATACCATGACATAGAGTTCGTTGTATTTTAATTAAGAGGATAGTATTACGGGCATTGTCTCGGAGCTATCCTTACATCGTCACAACGAGTTAGTGAATGAGCATTGGAAAGCCTGGTTGTGCACAACACGTTTCTGATTAAAAATTATGTTTGAGCACTTTAGGATCATCCAATTTGCATATGCATGTCAACCATGGTATCAGAATACAAAGAGCTAGATGCATAGCACCTATTTTCGATTATGATGACCCACGCTTGAATGTGGAGAGACAACCTAAGCCGTAGGATAGACATTGGTTTCTTGGGGGATCGTTTGGTAAGGACACATGGTATCTCGTGGGATACATTCAAAATGAAAGAGTGGAGTTTGTTCGTTTGTTCTATATGTTGAGCAGCACATTAAGGTGCTAATCCCTGCGGTGTAGGAGAGCTGCAGTGGGGCCGCGGTGTTTCCACCGAGTGGTTGCCTCCCATGTATGTGATTATCGTGGCATTTATTGCCAATGTGTATGGGTTCTCCCTCTGTGGAGTTTATAGAAAGGGAAACGTTGGACTATAAAACTATAAATGTATAGATTAGGCTTTAGGACAGTTCGTCCTTTAGTAGCAGATAGACGCTCCTGGCCCGCAAGGCTGTGAGGGTGTGTTTTTCTATTATGAGCATGAGGTCCGGCTAGTGCCATAGCCAGTGCCGGCCCATTTGAGGTCCCATCAGTGGTGTGCTACCGGGAGCTGCCAACAAGTAGTGCTTCTCGAATCTAAGGTTTTTAGGGACCCAAAAAGTTGGTTTATGTCCTCTAACAAGGACCGTCAAGCCGAAATACAAAAGGCAGAATGTGCTAAGAGGGTTAGATGGCGGTTGGAGATTGTAAGTCGCTATTCTCCTCAAAGGAGCAGCTCGATACGCATGAGAGGCAGTGGTCTTAGTAACCCAACTGCTGCACATAGTCTTTTAGGTGCAGGAGGAAGTGCAAGTTCTTCCTCTCTTCCACCAAGTCAACCCACTTCAAGTGGGGGTGTGATCCCATCAGTCCAAACTCCTATTGTTAAACCGATTGTCATCATGGCACAACCCATTGTAATTCCTGCAGGGACGTCGGATCTGCTAGCTTTAGGAGTGCCTTTGCCCATTTTTAATGGGTTAGCCGAAGAAGATGCGGAGTTTCACATTTGTAAATTCCAAATACTAATGTTTAATTACTGCATCCAAGATGAGGGACATCTCATGATGTTCTTTAACATGACGTTAAAAGGAAGGGCTGCAGTATGGTATCATAGCATAGAGACTGTAACCATAACCACAATCGACCAATTTTATGTAGCTTTTCGAGGATCAGAATATGCTCCTGAAAGAGGTGGCCAATACTGGTTGCGTGTTTTGAATGTAACACTCCAAGACCCCCATGAGAATGTGAAAGCTTATGCCAAAAAGCTTAAGGAAGTAATTTGTAAGTTACAAACTTACATTCCCATTCCACGGGCTGTCCAATTGCAATGCTTTTTGCGTGGATTAGATTTCAATATTCAGGTACGATTGAGCAGTGTGGCTTTGGCTAATATAGACAACGCCATCACGTGGGTAGGAGTAGAGTCATGATTAAAAACGGCCTACTCCTCTCGAATAAATCTTAATGCGGGACTAGTACCTGGAGGCAATTTACCATTGACAAATGGAAGTCAAGGGATGCCTATGAATAACCCTAATGGGAGAGGAAGCATGGTTCAAAATGTACCTTTGCTGCCAGCTCCTCCCAGTGTGACTATGCCTATGGCCAGTCAGTTGGATCCACTGAATGTTGGAGGCCAAGCTTTGAACCCCAATGTTGTTCATGTGAGTCAACAACCAATACCCAATCAAATTGTTAGGCCAATGGAATGACGGATAGACGATCAAGGCTATGAGTCGAGTGCCTCTAATATCCTTGGCGAAGTTAAGGATATGATGAAGAACTACACCGACATGATTTCTTAACAATATCAGCAAATAGCTGTTGACGTCAATTTCCTAAAGAAGCAGCAGAATCTGATAGGGAGTCGACACCCTGAAGAGGGTGGTCCCTCAAGATTCAACTGTAAGTGGTGTGGCGGACAACAATTCCCTAGAAACTGTCCAAGTGTTAAATGTGACATTTGTGGGAAGTCGGGCCACTTAGCTACTACTTGTCGAGGAAAACCCTAAGCAAGGGGATAAGGGGACGCAAGTCCTGAATCCTGGAGTGGAAGGTGGACCTCTAAGGCCTGTTGTGACAGAAGAGTCGATCCTAAGAAGGATGAGGAAGTGCCAATAAAGAAGGCAAGAGCTAAAAAAGAAGCACCGAAGTCGGTCTTGAGACCAAAAGAAAGGATGGTTTGGCAAGAAAAGAGAGCTTTGGCTACCTATCATGATTTTGATCTAGCAAGTTCTCTTTACGAAGTCAAACCAGATGTAAACCTCTTACAATTGATTAAATTATCTCCAGGAGTACGCAAGGAATTCAAGAAGATCATGTGTATTGGGTATATTGTAGAACCTTTGGGCACAGCACGAGTAGGGGAAGATTGGTTTGATCATGCTGAAAAGAATTGCCCTAGGGTTCTAGCATACGTGAATGGAATATTAGTGGAGCATGCTATCGTAGACACTGGGTCCTCTGTCAATATCATGAGTTCAGAGTTGATGGAGAGGTTGGGTCAAGGCATCCAAAAAGACAGCTCCACCCTTCTTAGAATGGCTGATGATAGTCTAAGGCAACCAGAATGTTGCGTTACTAAAGTCCATGTTACAGTTGCAAGTGTAGAATGCTTCTTGGACTTTAGGGTGATAAGATTTCCAGGACATGCGAGCTATCGAGTCTTGCTAGGCAGGCCTTGGATTTTATGAACTGACTGTCAAGTTGATATACCCGCCGATTGAATGGTTCTAGGTAGAGGTGCTAATCGAGTAATAGTAGATGCTTACCGTGAGTTTTCTCAGAGTGAGAAAGCTCCTTTATCCTCTATTGAATTAGAAATAGTAGATGATCCATTTGGTAGTGAGACATCATCCAGTGATGAATCTAAAGAGGGGTCCACTATAGAGGATATTTATCAAATAACTCTAAATGAGCTGATAGAGCCGCAAGATAGGATAAGAGATGTGGATGTGATTGAGTTGGACCTTGGCACACTGAATGATTTGCGACCAATTAAATTAGGCTCCATGCTCAGTTCAGCAGAAAGGGAGGACTATGTGTCCTTGATTCAAGAATTTCGCGACATCTTTGCTTGGCTGAGAGGCATTTCTCCCAACCTGGTTGTTCATACTATTCCTGTAAAAGAAGGCAGTCGACCTGTGCATCAGAAAGTAAGGTGTATGCCTTTTGAATTGAGGGATGGGCTGTTTGAGGAGTTACAGAAGTTACGGAAAGCTAGTTTAATCTTCCTTGTATAGCACACAGAATTGTGTTCACCAGTTGTCATCACGAAGAAGAAAAACAACGAGATCCAACTATATGTAGATTTTAGAGAGCTGAATAAGAAAACGGTTAATGATTACTACCCGTTGCCATTTATTAACTAGATTTTGGATCAATTAGCGGGTAGGTAAATATACTCGTTTATGGATTTCTTTGCAAGATACAACCAGATGGCAATTGTAGAAGAGGACAAGTTGAAAACAACTTTCATTACTGTCTTTGGTACTTTTGCGTACGATGTGATGGCCTTTGTTTTGTGCAATGAATCTGGATCATGGCAACGAACAAGAAACAAGACCTTTGGCGACATCTTCCTAGATGAGTTGAAAGTATTTATTGATGACCTAGGGGCAGCCACTGTAAGGGAAAGGATGAGTTGAAAGTATTTATTGATGACCTAGGGGCAGCCACTGTAAGGGAAAGGATGTTGATTATCTTAAGAAAAAGCTTTGAGCGCTACAGACAATTTTGTATCGCTCTTAACCCACGGAAGTGTGTCTTTGGAGTGCCTTATGGGCTATTGCTAGGCCATGTGGTCAGTTCAGTAGGGATCGCAACTGACCCTGAAAAGATCAAGTTTATAGTTGCTATGAGTCCATCACGCACTCCGAAAGAGGTACATAGCTTTTTGTCATCGATAGAGTACTATCGAAGGTTTATAAATGTCTTGGTAGAAATGACGTTGCCACTAACAAACTTATTATCCTTTAGCTGTCTATTTGTATGGAGTGACCCTTGTAAGGCAGCTTTTGAGGATTTGAAACAAGAGCTAGTAAAAGCACCAGTTTTAAAAGCACCTAAAAGAGGCAAGTATTTTACATATTTTCAACATCCACCATGCATAGTATCAGCTGCTGTTTATCCCAAATCTGGGAGGAAAAGTGGTATCATCCGATAGCTTTTGCTAGTCAGAAATTGGGCATATCAAAAATTAACTACACCTACATGGAGAATTTGTGCCTTGCGATGGTCTTTGCGACTAAAAAAGTCAGGCACTACATCCTCTATGAGAAGGTAGTTTTCTATACGAAGGCTGAAGGGCTTAGATTGCTTATGAACAGGCTACAACCGCCTGATCGTCTGGCAAAGTGGTTAATCACTTTGCAGGAGTTCGATTATGAGATTAAGAGTAAGCCACCAAGGTTGCAGGGTATTGTGGAATGCCTTGTGCATTTCGGGGAGCCGAAAGAGACTTTGGCTAAAGAAAGTGATATTGAAGAAATGTTTAAAATTGATACAGCTTCTATCCCATCTTGGTATACTACTATCATGCATTATCTATCAACTAGAGAGACTGGAGCTGGTTTATCAAAATTTGAAAAGAGGAAAATCAGACAACAGGCTTTGAAGTTTTCCTGAATCGCAGGAACACTATATCAGCAGGGTGTTGATGATATCTATCGCCGATGTGTGATGCCTGACAAGGTTCCTTTCATCTTGGAAGAGTGCCATGACTCTGCGTGTGGAGGGCACTTCGCTGGACGGTTGACGGCACAAAAAGCTTTAAGAGCTGGATATTGGTGGCCATCCATCTTCCAAGATTCCTTTGAGTACATTAAGAGATGAGATACCTGTCAAAGACATGATAGCAGAGAGAATAGGAAACACCCACTTACGCCTATTATGGCTATCCTTCCATTTGAGAAGTGGGGCATTGACTTTGTGGGTCCTATCACCCCGTTGTCTACTACTCAGAAGAGGTACATTATAGTAGCAACTGATTATTTCACAAAATAGTCAGAAGCACAGGCGATGAGGCAGGACAATATAAAAGAGACTGCAAGTTTCCTCTTAGAGCAGATTATCTGTTTTTTCGGTCCACCGAAGGAACTAGTATCGAACCGTGGAACCCACTTTTTGAATAAAGTGATCAAAAGCCTGACTGAAGCTTGGCAAATCAAGCACAACAAAATGACCCCCTATAATCTGCAAGCCAACGGGCAAGTCGAAAGTACTAATAAGTAGCTTGTGGGTATCTTGTCTAAAATAGTCTTGGAGAAGAAATGAGACTGGGACAGGAAGTTGTATGTGGCGATATGGGCATACAATACAACGTTCAAGCGAGGTAAATCGGCCATACTCCATTTAAATTAGTTTATGGGGAAGAGTGTGTGTTACCCCTCGAAATCAAGTTGCCAACCATACGGTTTGCAATTAACCACTCTTTGGGAGATGAGGATGCACTCTTTGAACGTTTCATGACAATAGCCCATTTGGATGAGCTGAAATTGCAAAGCTTATTACACCAGGAGGTAGCTAAACGTCGAATGAAGCAGTTGCACAACCTTAAAGCAAAGAAATATACCTTTAAAAAAGGGCAATTAGTTCTCTATTATGATGCGCATAGGGAGCTGTTTCCAAGGAAGCTAGAACCTAGATGGGATGGCCCCTACAAGATTGTCAGGATAGGAAAAAATAGGTCTACGGCTCTACTAGCTGATCTGCAGCAGGGAGCAGAATTTAAAAATAAGGTTAATCTTAATAAGATTAAACCTTATTATTTCTAAGTATGCTAACATGGGGAAATGCATTGCAGGTCCATGCTGGGGCTGATTTAAGACCTGTAAAAGAGCTTAAAGCTAGTTGATGGGGTGGTTAATTCCTTATTTGGAGCACTCATATCTAGAGTAGAGATACCATCTGGGGAAACTTATATGGTGGAGCACCCATATCTGGAGCAGAGATACCATCAGGGGAAGCTTATCTGGTGGAGCAAAGGATACAAAGTGATTGAGCAAGAGGACGGAACCTTTGTGTGGGAGATCAAAGTCTTCTGCCATCAGTGCTTACGAATGTTGACAAGTATCCCTGTTGAGTTTAATGAAGAAAGTGGAATGGAGCCGTTAGTTCATCCTCTAAACATGTTAAATTTTGATTATCATAATTACGAATAGAGGAGTTCGTGATGGCAGGCTGTGTAAACCCATTGTGGACGTACACATTATATTTTGACGGAGCGTCCAGGGGCCCTAATAAAAAAGGGAGTGTTGGAGTAGTAATCTGAGATCCGTGACGTAGAGTTATGATGAAGTTAGCTGCTTATCTCAGGGTAGGATTCACTAACAACATGGCAGAGTATAAAGCCTTGATTATGGGATTGCATATTGCCAAGCAAGGTGGTATTTGGCGGTTGTTAGTAAAAGGGGATTCCCATTTGATTTTGAATCAGCTAGATGGGACATACACAGTGCGGAATCCCATCCTTTGTATGTATCATCGAAGTGCCATAACCCTACTTGAGGAGTTTGAGAGAGTGTCTCTTCAGCTGATTCCACGTTACTGAAATCAGTTTGCAGATTCATTGGAAAACCTTGCTTATGAAGAATATATTTTCTTCAACTGTGGTCCTAGTTTGGATATTGCTATCACTAATGAGACAGGACCCAGTCACTTGTGGGGAATGTTATCAAAACATGCAATATATGGCAGGCGATGGTTGATATGGGTGATGCAAAAAGTAGCCGAGACCCATCTACCGTTGTTATCCTGGACCCATAGGTTGATTAGACAACATGTTATGCATACGCCTCTTGCTATATATGCATGCGGGATGGGTCATAGTCTTATGCATTTAGCTTAGAGATGCAAGCCCTATTTTTCCTCCCTGGAAAGGAATATATTATTGTATATCTGTACTATTTCGGGGAGGGATGTGTAGGTTCTATTCTGTTTGATCTCGTTAGGCCAAGAGGGCCAGTTTTGCGAGTTTTTAATGTTTTATCTCGTTAGGTCAAGAGGGAGGATCGGTTTTTGTAGTGAAATACTTTATTTCATTAGGCCAAGAGGGCCAGTCGTCTATTTAGTACGGGTGCGGTTAATGGTTTCTTGTTTTAGTCCTATGCTAGACAGGTTCAAAGAAGAGCTTGGAAGGAGCCTATGTCACGTGGAGACTTCTCGTGACCCTATCCAGGTGATATCTCTCCTTTACGAGTACCGTGTTTTTATGCTATATGTGTCTGTGTACTTGTAGGGGATTTTCTTTTCTTGTTGGGAATCGGCGTCCAAGGCATGAAGTCCCAAGTTTAGGATACGTATGTCTGAGGAAGGTTTGAGTAATCGTTGCCTCCTGTAAAGACATTGCTAGGCATCGAAAGACCTGTTTTAGAAGGTCGTTCTAGTGACCCTGTTCTGCTAGCTTGCTAGGCAGCCATTCTAGGAGTTCTTGTTAGTTGTGAGGCAGTTAGAGAAGCCTGCCGAAGAAAAATGATGATGATAGATAGGGAAAACAAAACCCCGAATATCTCAATGAAAATAAATATATACAAAGGTGTGTAAAAAGGGGTTCTGACCCCTATAAAAATAGGAAAGGAAAGAAAGGAAAATTTATAAGCAGTTGCTCATCGCCTTGCCAAGGCGTGGTAGGTTCCTGGGGATGAGTCAAACCCAGGGCCGATGCCTTGTCTTCCTAGGGGTGAGGTCTCGTTGGAAAAGAAGAAAGTAAGGAAGGTTGGAGTGAAAATAAAAGTGAGCGTCAAAAAAGGATTAAGTGTCACCTCGCGCGGGCTTGGTAGGTTCTTGGGTACCGAGACAGGGACTCGAGGCCGATGCCCTGTTCTCCTTGGGTCACTATGCTCAGCTTCCTCCTTTTTACACGCTCGAGTATGAAAAAATAAAAACCAAAAAGAAGAAATGTGCTAAAAGAAAATACTTCTTGATCAGGCTATAGGAGTCCTCACCTGGTAGGAGCTCCTGGTTGTGTTGTCCTTAGTTAGGTAGGTAGTTCAGACCACCACTTAGGGCGGCCTCTTTGATAGTTCTTTTTAGTTTGGCCGTGTTGGAATAGTCGGTTAGTGACTAGCTTCGGACCTTCTATTAGATTATGCTAGGCCTACTCCTTGTGGATTTCATGCCTTGGTTTTGTCAAGGGTAGGGTGAGCATTGTGCTGTGTTTTAATATGTATCTATTTTGTATCAGCTTGATGCTTCCTTTGCTTGTTTTGTGCAGATCTGTTGTGAGATTTGACGGGCTGAGTCGCCCTATCCGGTGGTCACCAATGAGAGTGGAGTTTTGAGCTCGGGATATGCCTAAAATTTGCCAAAAAATCTGAAACATTAGGGCCAAAAACGCTTCAAAAAATGCACTTTTGTTAATCACAGGATTAAGGAAAGGGCCAAAGAGAGTTCGCCACATGTGCAAGAATATGGTATTCTTGTCTCCTCTTTTTTAGAGATAGTGGAGTCTATTTCGTGATTCTCTCTTCTTTTTTAGCCAAAACCCCTAAAGTCTGACATGTTTTGGAGTCCCAAAGACGTTATTTACTTACAAATCTGACAAAATACTTGACAGAGATGTGATGAAATTAATAATGAGTTTTTTGAAAGTCGGGAGATCTTTCAATATTGTTTTTGGCGCCCAATACATACTCATTTGGGTTCTTGGCGCTACTTTTTAGTTCATTCACCTCTCTTTGAGCTTCTTTCTCTGCGCTTTCTTTCTTTTCATGGCTTCCTCCAGGCGCCCTTCTCATTTAATACACTCTTGCATAGTCTATAGCCAAGGAGTAGATGGAAAATTTGAGCCCAAAACCTTTGCTGTAAACGATTGGGTTACCATGCTGCCTTCTTGCAAGGGCTCTCATAAGGTGAAAAGAAGAAAACGAGAAGATATAAAACATCACTGGAAGGGGCGTATCATTGCCTTCAAAATTATACCCGAAGGCTAGTTTGTCAAGGTGCAACATGTTTACATGGCCAAGGATATGCACTTGCCTCCAAACGAACGTGTTCCCCAACAAACACATTGTAAGTTATAAGTTGAATAACGTATATAATTCTTTTCCATTTATGCAAGTTCTAACAAACGGTTCGTCATTGTAGATATCTTTCTGTCAACAAGTATTGAATGGCAACCTGTGGAAAGCCTAAGTGGGACTTTCCATGCCATTCATAAGGTATTGGCAGACATTATTTATGCCGATCAAACTGTGTCTTTTTATAGTGAATGCAAGGTTTTTATATATTATGCACAGTATGTGGTTCCCTCTAAAGCGGATAGGTATGGGAATATCAAAGATTTGCCATTGCCAAGTCTTTCATCTCTAAACTGGGAGATTCCTGACAAGGTAACGGTGCAGAGTTTCAAATTCAAAATATCTCAGGATATTAAAAAGTCCATGACAGCTGGAAGGATCTCAAGAAGAATACATTTATCATGGTTTGTACCCCTCCATATCTTCGTGGCTTGCTTCAAAACAGCAAATTTACAAAGAACGAAGGTATCCTGGCTAAGTAGAAACTTTTCGGAAGAGGATTTGGACAACACTATAGGGACGCATTGGAAATCTAGAGAGTGCGATCATAAGGGTGATATCTTGAGGTGCTGTGCATGCCCTCAATCCTTGGCTTTGGCTTACAGTATCCCTCGCCAAACTCTTTCTTTGGGCTTTGATTACAGGAGATACAAACTAAGATTGGGTATTTGGGTTCCCTTGGATTCCGATACAAATTATACACCATATAAACTTGCGGTGCACGTTTTGCCGCATGAAGAAGTAAAGAAGGTGAATGTTACTTCCAATTTGAGTCTGAAAGATGTGAGGGATACCTTGGAATTGCTAGACAATACATCCCCTAGATATAAGTTCAAAGTGAATGGTGTAACAATTGGTAAAAGAGCCAAGCTCTCTTTCTTTTGTACGAGTTGTTTGTCTCCCACAATTGTGAGTTTTGAGCCTTGAGAATGAAAACTTGGCAGGAATTTATCTTAATAGACTGTCCTTAAGATATTTTTTAATGGGAACTCATAAGGAAGCAAGTTGCCTTTCGAATGTGTATAAATAAAATGTACATTACATTCGATTTACAAGTGAAAATTTTCATTACACAATGAGGTACAAAAATTGCATAAAAATGTACAAAGCCAAAATAATAAGGCTCGTGTATGCTTATGTTTGCTATTTTCATTCTTTATCGATTTCTTCAAAGATATTTTTTCTCATAGGGCCTTTCTTTGATTGTTGAAAAAATTTCACCTTTACAGGTAGTCTCTTTTCTTGGGGCTTAAGAGGGGATGGATCAAATTTAAGAGGAGAGAGCATTGGCATTCCTTTTTTCTTAGACTCTACAGCAGTGATCCCATTGCCTTTGCCCTTGCCTTTACCATTGCCATTGTCCTTACCCTTTCCCTTGACCTTTCGCTTGCTTGTGCCCTTGGCCATTGAAGTTTTGGGAGGAAGAGGGGAGTCAGGATCATACAGTGTGATTGCCTTGTCCAGAATCAACTCGATGCATCTCTCCCTTATCCACCAAACATATGATTCGGGATAGTCCTTACACTGTAAGAATAAATGTTATAAGTTAGTGAAAAGAAATCATGATAAGGGTTGCACAAACATCAAATGAAATTAACTTACATTCACTCCTTCTATTTGTAACAACTTTGAATCCACTGTTCTGCAAATGTTTGAGATAACTCTCCATCCACAAGAATGCGCATCGCTTTGCAATGGAACTTCTTGTAGAAGAAAAGTATAAGGCCTTTGAGGATCAGCAAGATCCTCGTATGTTGTATCCAAAAATGTAGAAACGAGTCTACCAGCACTGCAAAAGGAAACTTTGTAAGTTCAAAATTTTCTTTATAAATAAAATCAAAGTAAGTAATTTTCTTTCAACATACATTCATGCTTGACCATGAATACCGCTGAGAGAATTCATAAAGATAATTTCCCTTGAAAGACAATTAACGTTCCGCAAAGACATTCACAAGAATCTACCCATACACTTTGCCCATCCTCTCGCTGTTGACGGGAGCAAGTAATGCGGCTTTCCTCTTGTAAACATTGTCTTCAGTTTCAAGCACCTCCTGATTTTTTTCACTCAAGAAAGCCTCCTGCTAGGTGGCACCCCTTGTAGGGTAAAGGTGAGTAACATCCTCAACATTTAGCTTTTTCTCTTTCCTGGACAATTTTGGGGGAACGTTAAGGATTTCAAAGGCTTTTTGATCATTGGAAGGCAAGGGCCTCAGCACTTTGTCAAACCTATACCTGACTCTGCTGATGATGCTGAAATCTTTATTCATAAGGGTGATCCTATGAGCATGGGCGGCAGCAATGTAAGCGTCGTTCATGAAATCAATAACAAAATCTTTTGCGGCCTCTTGTAGGGCAAGAATGGCTGAGAGTTGCCACTTCTTATTTAGACCAGAGACAGTTGCCACTTGAGACAATCTATCAGAGATCTCTTTAATGACCCTTATAAAAGCAGCTTTTGGAATGACATGTTGTGTAGCTCTCTGGGCTTTCCTTATCTCACTGAAACATCTCTACATATAGAAGAACCTGGACTTCCTCTTTCTCTTTTGTGGCTTGGGAGGTTCAATGGCTTCAGCAGATGTAGCCTCAGGTGCCATATGCGAAAACAATCCGGACTGTCCAACCACGTCTCTCGGTAATTTTGTAGGGAATGAGTCTTTCACAGGGCAAGAATCATCCTTTGCTTCCTCAACTTCAGGAGAAGAAACATTTATAGAAGATGTAAGGCCAACACCAGGTGTAGGGGGGATTTCTGTTGTAAAATGCTCTGGGGCCTGTGATGGACCAGCTTCAGTAAACTTGGAAGAGGGCTCCTCCTCAGATTCATCAAATTGTAAGTTTCTTTTACCCCCACTGTCCTTCCCATCCAGATACACTCTTCTTGCAGTTTGCTTTGTCCTTGCCATCCAGAAATGCAAAAATAACAACCAAAAGGACAATATCTGATATAGTAAATCAAACAGGCTAATTGGCACAAAAAGGGACGAAATGAGCAATTATGAACAAAACGAGAACAATGGAACATCGCCCTCGCTCAGTATTAGACACCAGAATGCCGATACGGCGCGATATGGAGGAAACCAAGACTGCGTATGGACGCCCTCGCTCCGTATTGGCAATGACATAAGGGTGAGACCGAAATGCTGATACGGCGCGATATGGAGCAAACGAACACAGCGTATGGACGCCCTCGCTTCGTATTGGCAATGACAAAAGCGGAATGTCAATAGACCTGGTCCGTATTGGTGAGACCAAACTGCTGATACGGCGCGATATGGAGGAAACGAGAACAGCGTTCGGACGCCCTCGCTCCGTATCGGCACACCTCTTTTTTACTAGCGAATAAAGAATTGAGCCGAAAGACCACTGATACAACGCAAGAGTTAAGAAACGGAGAAGATGCAAGTCTTGTATCGCACCGTATCGGTAAGCAAGGTGGGAAGAGTTCGAGAAATGAAAAGTGTACACGTAGGAAAAATTACCACTTATATACCCACGTCAATCATGATACGTGTCGGACACGTGTCCGACGCTGATTGTGCCACGTATCTGCATTTATGGTCCGTGTGCTACGTGTCAAGTAACGACCGGTCCACTTCTTTGCCACGTGGTTATCGGCCATGTGTTGGCCAACGGCTACTGCCACGTGTCGGAAACCAACGGATACTGCCAGGTGGCATAATTCCGCGCCTACATAAGGGTGTGTTCCTTATCCGTACGTTTTTTTTCAGTTTTTCGGGAGCTCTGTTTGTATTGCTAATACGGCGTGAGGGTGACTGTTTGCCTTCTTCGCTTTCCTCTCTTCGCGTCATTTTGGAGGTTCTGCAGAGTCTTCTTTCAGCTCTCCTCTCAAGCTCATTCTGCCCAAGCTCGTGTGACCACCATTGTGGCATTCCGGCTTCTTACTGGAATCATCGATACGGTGCGAGGGGGCCTATCCGTCTGAATCATTTCTCTCTTATCGCGCCGTATCGGCAGAAGTTGTAAACATGTCTGAACCCATAGAATTCCTAGGATCCAGGGTTTCTCCAGGAACTGGTAAAAGAAGAAGGCTTTCAAAAGGCTCAAGGGCATCAACATGTGATGAGCCTGTGCATTCTTTTTCCTCTCCATCCTCTACCACCAGTGTGAGAAGGCCAAGTACATCTCCAGGGAAGCGAACGCCGGTAGTGAGAGGTCAAGGAGTATCAGAGCTCACTGATATCACTCCATCAGAGAGGCTACTTGATTTTATGCTTCAGAATGGAATGGATCTCTCATTCTATGGAGTTGTGAAAAATGTGTTTAATCCTGATTGGGAACTTGACAAAGTTCTGCAATCTTGTGAAAAATATATTGTGGAGGACTTTTTGGAGTTTGAAAATCTTACAGGTTCTTCTGTTGAAGTTGGCACAATTGAATATGTCCATGTTCCCATTGGGTCAACAGGAAATGAAAAGTCAGTATTTACTAAAAAGTGCAGGGTCCACTCTTTGGAGAGGTTTTATTCAAGAGACATATTTTGCTGCACTCATTCCAAAAACTACAAGATGATGAGAAAATTTGCTGCTTTTATTGTTTTCAGCCTTGTCAAATATCCTGTGAAAGCTGAGGAGCAACAGTTGGAAGGAGCAAAGTCTGCCAGCTTTTGCATGTTAGATGATCTGGTAGATGAAAAGGAAACAGAGGAGGCTGTAGATACAGATTTTGAGGCTTCTATTGCTGAGAATTTGGATGTTGCTCACTTCAAAGCTGAGACTATCATTGAGGAGAGCCAAGGAGATACAAACCCTCAACCTGATGAGAGTTCTCACCATATTGTTCCTTCCCTACCATGTATACCTTTCAAGGACAAGGAGTACATTTTACTGTCAGATATTCAAAAAAAAATTAATCTCAGGGAAGATTATTGTCTTGCAATTATTGCAGAGGCTTCTGATGCTGCAAATGGGATAATTGACACAGAAAATAAATCAAAGGAAGAGATTCTGAAACTTGATAAAGAAACTCTAGATGATAAGTTTATTGATGCTGGTGAGGCCCTCTCTCTTTGTTTTGAAAAGGCCAAAGAAGCTGAGAAAGAGTTGAGTATTACTGATGAGGACTTCGATCGCATTCAAAGCGAACTCGGGATTTCCAATTTTGGAAGAGAGGAGCCTGAATATGTTAAAGAATTGACTAACACCAATGAGACAGCATCATCAATTAATTTATGGAATCCATTTAAATTGGAGTACGATGAAAATCAAGTGGTAAGATAATTTTGAATTTGCTTTTACACATTGGTAGGTTTACATTTCATGCTCATTCAGTATGGGTTTTATTTGCAGTTGGAGATTGCTGATACAGATAACTTCTTGGGGCGTGGCAAAGGATCGAGAGCTGCTAGTAACACCACCAAAGACATTGCACTCGGCCACTACTTGGCTAGGATTGACCCTGATTCCTTTTTTGTACTTCATAGTAGTTTCTCAGAGGATGCAGCATGGCCGATACTTTGTATTAAAGCTATTACAAGGCTTCTAGGTTTCTCAGGATTACAATATAATGCCCACAAAGTAATGTTTTTGGAAAAGACTGCAGCAATTAGGATTTTCGACTACGGTCCAGGTTACTCTGCTTCTAGAGCAGGATACTTTTTGGCGTTTTTATCCTACGCCTTAGTTGCAGACCGAACTGATGTAAAATCTATAGCTGGCTACAAGAGAAAAAAATTTCTACGATATAGAGGAAAGATTCCTGAGGAGGAAGAGAATGTGAGAGTTTTGGAAAACTAGCTTTGTATATATTCTTTCTTATATATAAAAGTGCGATTGCTCATGTGTCATTGTCGTCTTTTATTTGCATTCTTTAAAGTTGTCGTCGAAAAAACCAGTTGAATAGCTCCTCCAAAGCATTGCTTTTTGTAACTCCTCCCCCATGCCTTGTGCTTCGAAAATAACTTGTGCCTGCTTGATAGTGGGATTTTTCCATGCCTTGGTTGCTATAAGTTGCTAAGGGGCCATGCTCCTCCACAAAGAAAGGTCCATGAATATGAAGAATATGCTGCAATACAAAGTAACACAAATTTTATACCAATTGAAAAACCTATCAAAATAAGCCCATATTAAATAATTATTACTTTACCAGATAAAAAGTGATATCTTTTTCTCCCCATGCCTCTTTTATCGCCTGAACAAGCTTTGTGATTGATCTTTTGAACTCTTCCGCATATGTATATGTTGTCTTATGTTGCCTGAGGAGTTTCAGAAAAACATCAAGGTGTATCCAGACCTGCATTCTAAGAAACGCAAGCCTCGGCGTGCTTGCAACATTTGTTGTGATCTCACATAGCTCTCTCCAACACTCCCAAGCCGCATTCACCTGCCTTCCTGAATGGTTTCCTAAGAATCGTCTAGATTTTGAGCCTCCCATAGAGACATCGGCCAAGATATCTCTTGTTTTTCCTGAAAGTATTGGATCCTTTCTCAAGTGAACTTGGCCCCCATGAAATCCCATTTTCGATAGCAATGCCTCACATTTATCAATACACTCATCTGATAAAGATAATGGCTTAATGGAATATGCGTAGTCAAGATGCAACCTGAGAAGCTTATCAATTATTCTAATCTCTGCATGCAAAGTACAAATATGAACATTCTTAAGAGAGATGGAAAGAATGGGATCCCAGATGTCTTCTATGTTTTTAAATTTACTCAAATCTATAGAGTCTCTATTTGGGGCTCTTCTTACTGGTCGCAAACTACTCCAATCTTTGGATCCAATACTTTCCATGCAATAAATGCAAGGATATTTTGCATTTGCACCATTACATATTCCAAGCATACATTTGATAGTTTTCAAATCAGCACTCATATGCCATTCCACATTAAATTTACCAACCCCATCAACTACCAACATTTCACCTTCACTTTGAGACTTAATGATATTTGGAATACATGTATGGTTGAACAACCATTTCAACGTTTGATGATTTTCAATTGGTACCTGGGCTGCACCAATCCACCAAATCTCCATCTCGGATTGGATCTTATGCAATGGAGCTTTGCCCTCGCCATTGCCATGGTCCAATGGCATGTTCATGAGGCAAATACTAATTCTTTCCATCTTCTGTCCCTTTTGAATCTGTGCTTCATCCAACTTCAAGGCAAACTTTAGAACACCATAACTTTCTTCTACTGTGATTTTATACATGTGAACCATTGCAATTTGCACCTTTTTTAGATCAATCCATATATTGTTAAACTCATTGTAATAAAAAATTGCCTGTTTTTTTTGTTTTTCATAGGACATAGACCTTTCGATGTGAATGTAATCTCCAAAAACATGTGGAATCTTGCGATTCATGGAAATTCTTGTAGTCGAAACTCCAAGGGCTCGGGGAAATCCAAATATAGTTACCCTATTGCGTTTAAGATTTTTAAACCATAATCCAAAGATAGCACGATAACCTTTTCGACTTATACCCACAGTATCACATGTCTCTACGATTTCATTTGCTTTCACTGTGCCTTTTAAATCCTTCACTAACTCTCTCAGAGTTCGACCTCTCAAATCCACATTTTCTGGTGACTTAAGAATCCTCAAAATGTCTTTCTTATTCATGGTTTCCTTCAAAAGTTTGATTGTTTCCTCATTCTCTCGGATATTTATACCTAGTATGTTAGAGACATATTTCTTTGTAAGATTTAGTCTCCTTTTCTTTGCTCTCTCACACAAGCTGGTTATATTTTTTAATGGTCTCTTCCTCTCTCTAAATCCTACTGGAGTTTCTCTCAAGCGTGTTAGCTTATCCTGCAATGAATTGTTAACATTTTTCAAAATATCAATCTGACTTGTCAACTCTAAAATATTTGTTTGTGTAGTTTCTAGTGCTTTTTTCATTTCGTGCACTTGAGCTATATATGTGTAAGATGCAGAGTATAACCTCATACAGTAGCCAAGCATTCCATTGTAACCTTCTCCAGCATATCTTATATAGTCATGGACATTCAAAAAAGGAGGTGGTTTACCTGTAGAAGGATC
Source organism: Lygodium microphyllum (assembly GCF_053477565.2). NCBI lineage: Eukaryota > Viridiplantae > Streptophyta > Polypodiopsida > Schizaeales > Lygodiaceae > Lygodium > Lygodium microphyllum. The sequence goes on along the minus strand of NC_141136.1, from coordinate 184,294,665 downwards.
CCTGGGATAGATATTTCCATCCACCTACAAATCTATATGCTTCATTCCTTGTGTTCACAACCTGTTGGCTTCAATCTCATCTATCAATACTCGATGATGTATACTTCTCCAAGATGTGTAAGTCAGATCTAGCTGAATAGATAGCTTGTATTTACGTGTGCTTGCGCCTGTGTTATTTGAAGTAGTATTGCTAGACATTCTAGCAAATGAACCGAGCAAGAATCTCACAGTGGTAGGAAGCAAGTGCAACAAAAGGAATGGTAAAAGAGAATAGTGTATAGAAAGAAAACGCGGGAGCAAACAAATGCGAAGTTCGTACAAAAATCTCGAAAATACAAAATCTCTCGAGTTCCAAGACAATAAACGGCCGAAAAGGTGACCCCTGACCTGGATTAATAGATGAGGGCAATTAATGGCCGACCTCTTCAATGAACCAAATATTCTCTCATTAATCACATCTAGACAACCAAATTTAGAGGTTTTATTCTTCCTAAACCTGGACTAATTAGCAACTTAATCACTTTCTTACAAGTGCCATTTTTGAAGCGTTTTTGGCCCTAATGATTTAGGGAAAAAATATTCGACATCAAAGGCGGCAGCTGCAGCTAGGACGATTTTAAGAACCAAGTGGAAGACAGCTTTTAAAAGGCGCCCAAGTGACACTTGTGGATTTTTGATAATTTTTTTGACTGCCGTACGGGATGCCGGGAGCTACAGTCAGTGCAGGATGTCAAGACGGATGTGCAGGATTTTTCAGAGGCCAAATCGGAGTCCGGACAGGGAAGAGGCCAAAAATTGGCCAAGAATGAAAAGGTGGACAAAACTTAGGCCAAAACGGGGGTGCCCTTTGGGATCTTAACCCCCCCTTCCTCATTTTTCTCATCACGCGGCATGGATATGACAACATTTGTAGGCAACGTGCGAAAAAAACACCCCCCCCCCCCAACTCGATTTTGGGGCTGCAAAGAAGCCATACAACAGACATTGGCCACCAACTTCTTCCTCTTCCCTAATCATGTTGCTAGTCTTGGTGCGAGATATGGTTGGCTGAATGAAGAGATCAGATTCTAATATTTCTCTCTCCTCCCTCTCTCTCCTCTCTATGGGCTATTCATGCACACTATCTTGAAGGAGGAATCGGGAAGGAGATTGAAGCAAATGGTGATGGAGATTGATAAAGATGCTGAAGATTGATGTGTAGCATGGGATTGAGAGCAATGGAGGCTCCATTTTCTGGTCATGCAGTCATTTAATGCGTCTCGAGGTTTGTAAAAACACGGTATGACCATTTTTATGAAGAAAATGAAGGCTTTTTGGTATTTTATGATGGCAATGATGTTCTTATTGGATGAAAATTTGTTTGAGTGCTCGTTGCATCATGATTAATTGTTGTTTATCAGAAAATTTTGATTTTGCAATGATTTACATAAACTATTTAATTCCCGTGAACTCGAAATGCGGTTTTCAAGCAGTAAAATGATAGTTTTGTCATTTTGGGTGGGTGAAATGTGTTCCTATGGGGGAAAAATGGAAGATAAATTGAATGCTAGTATGTTGAAGTGATTGGAACAAGAAAAATAAAAAAATAGCATATTTTATTGTCAAATAAATCAAGAAAATAGGAAAAATAAGGGGAAAAATAGAAACACGCCTCACAAAAATAAGAAAAAATATAATGATTGTTTGTGGATGTGTGGTTGTGGCAAAGCATGAGGTTTAGCCTCAGTTTGCCCAATCTCCTTGTCAAATTTTGTGATTTATCGCTTTTCATACATCAAAACATGACAAAATGAACCTTTACACCTATGCAACGAAAGCAATACCTAAACATAGGGGGTTGGGGTGTTTGAATTATGCGATTTGCGTGCTGATTATTGCTGATTTTCTGATGCATATCATGACATAGAATTCATTGTATTTTAATAAAGAGGATAGTAGCACGGGCATTGTCTCGGAGCTATCCTTACATCGCCGCAACGAGTTAGTGAATAAGCATTGGAAAGCCTAGTTGTGCACAACACGTTTCTAATTGAAAATTATGTTTGAGCACTTTAGGATCATCCACTTTGCATGTGCATGTCAACCATGGTATTAGAATACAAAGAGCTGGATGCATAGCACCTGTTTTCGATTATGATGACCCACGCTTGAATGTGGAGAGACAACCTAAGCCGTAGGATAGACATTCGTTTCTTGGGGGATCATTTGGTAAGGACACATGGTATCTCCTGGAATATGTTCAAAATGAAAGAGTGGAGTTTGTTCGTTTGTTCTATATGTTGAGTAGTGCATCAAGGGGCTAATCCATGCGGTGTAGGAGAGCTGCAGTGGGGCCGCGGTATTTCCACCGAGTGGTTGTCTCCCATGTATGTGATTATCGTGGCATTTATTACCAATGTGTATGGGTTCTCCCTTAGTGGAGTTTATAGAAAGGGAAATGTTGGACTATAAAACTATAAACGCATAGATTAGGCTTTAGGACAGTTTGTCCTTTAGTAGCATATAGATGCTCCTGGCCCGCGAGGCCATGAGGGTGCGTTTGTCTGTTATGAGCATGAGGTCCGGCTAGTGCCATAGCTAGTGCCGGCCCATTTGAGATCCCATCAAAGTCCTTTAAAATTCAGATTGATTGTGGAAGCAAATAGTCATTCATGTCACCACCATATAAATGCTCAATATCCTTGTATACAATGTTTGTGGTCATATATCCCCAACAGGACTTTCACACCATATGAAGATTTTACCCTAGAAAATGCAACATACAACTGACCATGTGTAAATATTGGTGCTTTTAGATAAAGCTCAATAATGGATAGATTTTATCCCTACGACATTGATTGTCATATAGCGAATGCCAATCGGATGGAAAATTGTCTCCATTTCATAATTAATAGCAATCATATAGCATTGGAAATAAAAGTAATCCAATGAATAAAAATGAGTTCGCCTATATTTTTCCGTGTTATTATCTCAGTATTTATCACTTTCTATTGAAATTCTTGCATATCAACCGTGTGTCATTACACAAACCCCTTCTTAGGCTTTGGTCTCTAAGAAGAATAACAGGTATATTTATCTTTAGCAATAATAAATGGGGAGGAAATCCACCTCCAAGTTCTTATGTATTTAAATACTCAACGGAGTACAAAAATGAGTCATCTATCTTACTAATTGAATTTGCATTATAATACTATCTAACCTTCCTTGGCATTAGCTATAATGCATGATCATTTAAAGTAGCCACCTCTGTATTCCATAACACAAGTATAACTTGCTCTCACTAAAATACATTGTTTAGTCACCCACATTTGACACATCATTGTATACACTACCAATCAATGTTTCCATAGTGTCCTTTTAACAATATGCCGGGTGGAACACACAACTTATCACATTTTTTGGTAATGCCCACTCCATTCCCTATTTTTTGAATCCAACAAGTGAACCCATTGTCCACTATATAATCCTTGAACCCATAATTAGACCAATGTCTTGGTATCTTATTAGTATGAGAGCATTGAAACCTCATCTTGTGGTCACCCTTATGCATATGCACCTTAAAAAATTGCATGTATCCATAATGTACAACTTCAATAAAAATTGAGAGCTTAATGT